>NW_022111300.1:34556663-34588735 GCF_000313985.2 Echinops telfairi
TCTCTCCTCCACAGCCTGATGCCCTCCTGCCTTCCCAGCCCTCGGGCCCTCTCCATTCCACTGCGCATGCCCCAGTTTGCCAGAGTCTGTCTCGGCCTTTGGAACCGTGGCGCATTAGTGAAGATTGTTCACTCTGCCTGAGAGCGCTGTCCACAACAAATAGGTCTGAGAAGACATAAAACTGGAGGGGTCCTTAGAAGAGAGGGTGGCCAAACGTGGCCTTGCATACTTTGGACGTGTCCTCAGGAAAAGACCAACCCCTACAAAGCGACATCACTTTGGGGAAAATGGAGGGTCTCCAGAACGGCGGGAGCCCTCAGTGAGATGGATTGACAAGCCAGCACACTGGAGCCTACCTCCCTTCTCCAGAATGGCTCCGGACAGCGCAGTATCGCGTCCTGTATCTGCAAGGCCACCTGGATTGGAGCGGATGGGCAACGAACAACAGCTGGCCCCTACTGGCCCCAGGACTGTGCATCACAGTACGGAATGCTAGAAAGCGGTGGGGCAGGATGCAGGGGGCCTCAGAGGTGCCATAATTAAGCCCTCTTGGCTGCCCGAAGGAAATACTTGGGTTCCAGGCACCCCACGGCTCCACAGCAGATAGACCCAGCCATCTGTCCCCATACAGGCGAAGTCCGGAAAGCCCGTGGGCAGTTCTAAGGCGTTGCGGGGGCAGTTAGGGTCCGAGTAGGCTCAGCTCCACAGCACCTACCGACAAGAAGCGAGTACAGTCAACTCAACAGAACAGGGGCCCAAACTGGAGAAGGTCAACCTCAAGAACTACGGCAAGCCAAAGCGGGGGAGATGGGGTTCTGGCTCTGAATGCGCAGGTAAATCTGCGTGACTTCATGGATGGAGGTGGCCAGGAGATGGACCCTGAAGGATGGGGACAGTTTGGACAGAAAGCAGGGGGAAGGGTGCTGACCAGCCAGGCCAAAGTCTTCCTCTCCCTGGTTTCCCTTCGCCACCTCTGTACCCCTGAAGCCCACGCGGCCACGCCTCCTGCGCAGGCCCCCTCCCCCAGCCTCCCAGATGGGTCGCTGCGCTCCCACTGCGGAGATGGGCAGCAAAGACAGTGGCAGGCGGCTTTGGCTTCCTTTTCCAGCCCCTGTCCTGGCAAAGGTCAGAAAGAGAAGAAAGGCCAAGGGCGGGGTGCAGTGGGTGGGGCGGCTGCAGGAAGCGAAGGGGCCGCCCGGCTCGGAGGAGGATAAATGACTTCGGTCGCCACGCCGCCGGTGTTACACAACTTGTCTGTGTTGGCTGGAGACCTCGGTTGATCCCACTCTAATTGAAATCACTTTCCCCTGACCTCCTCCGTAAGCCTCCCGCCGCCAACAGAGGCTGCGAGGTCGCAGGAAATCCGGGCTGGGGCGCAGCGCGGCGCGCGCCACAACCATCCATCTTCCCCAGCCCGCGCCCCCTCCGGCTCGGGCTCGGCCCGCGTGGGCTCCGAATGGGCGCCCATGGCTCCCGCGGAGCCCGGCCCACACGGGAGGCTGCGTCGCGGGAGGGCAGCGCTGCCTGCGAAGGCTTCCTCTGGGGCCCCTTGGGGACCAAGCCTGCCACCTCCTGACTTAGCCAGGTGGGTCCCCTCAGCGGGCATGGTACCGCCTCCCCCTCCCTGCAGAACATTCTGGACATTTCGTGGCAAGCTTTGGACAGAGCTGCGCGGGAGAAAAGACCTGGCGGTTGCTGGAATAAAAATCAGAGCCTAGGAAGACAGTTGAGAGCCCAGGTGGCATGGTGGCTGCTAACCACAAGGTCAGCTGTTCAAAGCCACCCATCGCTCTGAGGAAGGTTAAAAAGGTCTTTCTGCGCCGTGAAGAGTTAAAGTTTCAGAAACCGACAGGGGAAGTTCCAGCCTGTCCTTTAAGGGTCGCTGTGAGTGCGAACCAGCTCCCCAGCAAGCAACTACTGCACCTTGGATGGGGGTGAGCTCAGAAGTGGGGATGGACCATGTGCGGATGAGGGCAGATCTTTCCGATGTAGGTCTCCAGGCCTCTCTTCTGAGACTGGAACCTATTCATCCGCAGCCGAGCGCAACCCTCTATAGAGAAAAGCTGTATTCTCATGATCTGAGCCCCAATTTTGGTGTTTGACAACAGATGAAAGTATTTTTGCAGTTAATAGATATTCCAGTGTCCATCCCAAAAGAGCAACTACCATGTCAAGGGAAGGGAGAAAGACAGACCTTTCTATTCCCATAAAGAGTAGCCATCTCAGAAAACCACAGGGGCAGTTCTCCGGTCCTGCTGGGCTGCTGGCAGTTGGCACTGACGCAATGGCAGTGAGTTTGGTTTAGTTACGACAACTGAACTCTGTTTTTTTTTCTTCAGTCCAACTTACGAAAAGTTGGCTACCACCAATAGGACATTTATCCAAATTGAGATCTAGATACTGTATGTGTGTGTGTTTATCTATATCTTGGTATATGTGATACATATGTATGGGTATATGCATGTGTATACACATACATGTGTTTATATATGTATGTACAGATGCATATATGCATGAAGCTAAGTAAAAAAGTAAACATTGTTACAAAATCACAGAAACCTTGATTAAACAAAAATACCAAAATGCAGTGCTGTTTATCGCTTTGCAGTAGGTCCTCCATATAAACTCCGAATGAGTCTTCCACCAATCCCGACATCACAATGCCACTCTTCATAGGGCGCAGTCAATCAGATTGCTTGCTCAGCACACAGATCGAATAAATGCGGAGCAAGGATGCAACCTGATGCACACCTTTCCTGATGGGAAACCCCGAAATATCCCTTTGTTTGTTCTAACCACTGCCCCTGGGTCCATGTACAGGTTCTGCATGAGCACAATTAAATGCTCTTGAATCTCATTTTTTGCAATGCTGTCCATAAATTGTGTTGCTCCACGCAGTTGAATGCCTTTGTATAGTCAGTAAAAACACAATAAACATCTTAATAACATTCCCTGCTTTCAATCCTCCCCTCTCCTTCATAGAATCCTTCAGCGTTGCAATTCGAGACATGAATCTTTTCTCCAGTTCGTTCGCCTTGAGAAACACTGAGCATGCTCCTCCCTTCTGGTTTTCTAACTCCACGTCTTTGCACATTTCATTACAATAGTGTGTCTTCTCAAAATTGACCTTTGCAATTTTCTGTTGAGTTCTTTTTATTCATAACTCCTTCTGTTCGCTTTAGCTAATCTGTGTCCAAGCACGGTTTCAGTCGCATAGTCTCTCCATTTGGGTCTTTTCTCACTCCCCTTTTTAATGGCCCTTTGCTTTCCTTATGTCTGATGCTCTGAGGTCATCCCACAACTTGTCTAATCTTGGGTCATTCGTGTTCAGTGTGTCAAATCTACATTAGAGATGGTCTCTAAACTCAGTGGGATGTACCCGATGAGCCTTGGTGGTGGTGGTAGTTACATAATCTCCTGTCAACTTGAGGAAGGGGTGGAGTCTAGCCTGCCAATCAGGTCATAGCCAATGAGGCCTCTGTATGGGCATGGCCTTCTTCTGAGGATTCTGGGAGCTCCTGTCTTCCTCCCTGGAGGGGGGGCACACTCTCCCCACTAGGCATTCCTGTGGACAAGCCACATGGAGCTACTGTGATGGAGCCAGAGCCCTGGAGCTGGAGGAGCCACGTGGAGACCCATGGCTGTGCTGAGATGCTTCCACTGCCACTGGATCCACAAGCTTTTTCACCCACTGGCCTGTGATCTTCCTGCACTCAGCATCATTGTATGTATTGCATGAGTCTGAAGAGGAATTTATAGACTGGTATCAGACGTATGGGTTAATATCGGACTTATGGACTTGATCTGGACTGGGCTGGGATGTTTTCTTAATATACAGTTACTCTTTTATATAAAACTCTCTCTTCCACACATATGAGTCCCCCTGGGTTTGTTTCTGTCGTCAACCCAGACTAAAACAGTGGTCCTGTGGATTAGACACTGGGCTGTGAACAAGGTTGGTGGTTCAAACCCATCATCAAGACCATATCGTCCAACTGCTGTTGCTGGGGTCTTACTGTGTCATTGAGGTCCATTCAGAAGTCATAGAGATGACAGCCACGAAATCCCTATGAGCACAGTCTTCCTGTGGTTTCCATGGTGGCAACAAACTCAGTGGCAACTGGACAACTGGATGGGAAGCACTTATGAGCACCTACTGTGCGCGTACTGCATCTTTAGTGTTTACTCCAACCGAATGGGGCAGGCACCGTTACTCGTACTTTACAAATGAAGAGTCGGTCTCAGTGAGCAGCATTTGAATGGAATCTCTTTGACTGCAAAGTCAGTATGACTTGTTGCTGTGATAGCAGGCCAACTTCCACGCAGAGGTCAGGGTAGAACTGCCCCTCAGGGTTTCTAGCTGTGACCTTTCCCGGACCAGACTCACATTATGTTTCTCGTCCATGGAGGAGCGGGGTGGGCTCCAATGGGCAGCCTTTGGGTGAGCAGCTGAGCACTTTGACTACTGTGCTACCAGGGCCCCTTCACAAAGACATTCTGCCCCCAAGCACAAGCCAGAGGGCTTGTTTTTATGTTTACAGATTGCCGGTTTAATTAAAGTCTTCTGTTTCAGTCAGCCATTGCTATCTCTGGGGCTTTGGTGAGCCTAGATGCTAAAGGCCACACAAATGCAATTCCAACTGAGAATTAGACCAACATGGAGCCATGTATCTAATTTCACAGGAAATCAAAGAATGTCTGTACACAAATGGAATATGTGCCATTTTCCTGGATGGGAAGACTTCATATCATAAAAAGTCCAATTCTCCCCCAGATTACTGTATACATGTAAGGAAATTCCAACTGGAATCCAAGTGGATTTTAAAAATTGCATTAAATTATCACAAATTGATATGGAAAAAAAACGACTGAGAAAGATGAAGAAAAAAACTTAAAAGAATATTTGTGGGAGAGCAGTTTAATTTCTTACTAGATAAAAAGCATATTATAGAAAGAATGGGGTGCTATATGAATAGAAAGGAAATGTGTAAATAAGTCTCAATAGAAAAGTTTTAAATTGTGTTTATTATTATTATTTAGAAGAAAAAAGAGATCCCCCACTTCACTTCAAAGGATTGAAAAAATCCCATTTTGTTATAGCAAAGTGTGGTGAAGAAACTGGGTGGTGCCTAGGGATTATAAGGAATTCCATCTCAGGTCTTAAAGGCTTCTCTTCAGATAAGCAGCTCTCTAAGTGGAGCATCAACATGGAAGAAGCACACCAGCTAGTGTGATCCAAGGATTATAAATAATATAATCCATATCTGAAGGAGAGAATGGTATCAGAGCTTAAATTGTGAAACCCGGTTTGCAGAAGGCTTTGGATGACAGTGGAAGCCCAAAATCCATTTGCAGGGCCCTCACCTGGATTCAGCCTCAGGTGAATCCCCTCGGACCATAGCTGAGGGATGTGAAATGCCTTGTTATCAGACAGAAAACATTGCAAAGTTAATTGTGAGAGATGTAGTTAGGTTAAAATGTAATATAATTTGCTCTCCCTTTGACCCATTTAGTTGTTTCAGTTTAAAAAAAGAAGTGGAGGGGAAATGCACGTGAAGCCCCTGGTGAATCCCCTCTGACCAGAGACCAGGGATGGGAACAGCCTTGCTATCATGCAGAGGGCTTTGGGAAGTAGATATTTGTTCTTGTTTTTAATATTTTCTTTCTTTTCCATCGAGGTCTTTTCTGTTCTACTTTTTGATTGTTGTTGTTTTGTATGTTTTTTGGTATATGAAATTCAGAATAAGTAAAGCTATGCTAGAGAGTAACTGGATTAATAAATTCTTGGGGGTACAGCAGGGCAGGTTGGGGGGAAATGGGGAAATAATAACAATGAGTACAAGAAAGAAGAAAATGTTCCAAAATGATCGCACAACTCTTCTTGATATGATTGAACCCCTGAATTGTGTGATGTGCAAATTAGGTGCCAATAAAACTTTTTAAAAAGGAAGAATACTATTTGATTAAGGGCTTCAATATAGAAAAATAAAATCACTAACTTATTATTAAAAAATCAGTAGTATGTAAACATATATGGAGCACTGGTGGCATAGTGGGTTATGTATTGGGCTGGTTAACCAGAAAGTTCGCTGTTCAAAACTACCCACCAGTGTGAGGAAGAAAGATGAGGCTTTCTTTCTACTTCCATGAAGATTTACCATCTCAGAAACCCACAGAAACAGTTCTACTCGGTAAGAGAACTGCTCATAGAATGGTTTTAAGTGAGTCGGAATCTGGAAGTTTAGAAGCTGTAAAGGGAAAGAAAGGCATATTTCACTATCTAGAAAGTATTGTAGCATTAGTGTGGTTAAAAGTGTCATCGACAAAGGAATATAAGATCGGTTAGCATCTAGGCCAATGCAGATGATTGATAAATTGTTAGTACCTTAAATGCACTACAAGTTGCTATCAATTACTACGGGAATAACAAACAAGACATTGGAAAATAAGCAAAAGATGTGAAGAGAGGGTTCAGAAAAGATAAAGCTTCCATTTCAATAAGTATATGAAAAGATACATGTTAAGCTTCTCTCGTAGTCAGAGAACCAGAAGTAAAAGCACAAAGCAATATCATTACCAAACCACTAAAAACTAAAAAGAGCGATAATCCTCCCACTGGTGGAAATGTTGGGGGGAAGGCTCCCCTTAGAGATGTCTGGAGGCCACATGAATTGTTATGCTCTTAGAAATACAAGGATCCAGGCAGGAGGAGAAATGGACCACACACGGAAGATCCCACAGCAACAAAGCTGTGATCAAGAGACAGGAAACTGGATCCACAGGGAGGCATCGCTCTTCTGAGACCCAGGGACAGAAGAGAAGAGGGTCCCAGTGCAGGTCAGGCTGTGGATTTGGTGGGGGCAAGCTGAGGGAGTTTCTGCCCATGGCGTTTCTTTTCTCATTGACGTGTGAGACGAGCTCATCAGCTAAGAAGGGATGTAGCTACCAAATAGAAGTGACGCGGCGGGAAGAAGAGAAAGGAAAGCCACCTGAAAGAGGAGCTTGTTGGGTTGCTAAGGTGTCATCCAATTGGTACCGACTCACAGCGACCCTGTGCAGAACAGAGCAGAATAAAGCGTGACTGGATCCTTCTCCATCCTCACAAGGGTGCCAATGCTGGAGCCATTCATTGTTGCAGCCACGCTGTTGAGGGCTTTCCTCCTTTTTGCCGCACCTCTACATGATGCCCTTCTCCAGGGACAATCTCTCCTGACAGCATGCCCCTCTACATGATGCCCTTCTCCAGGGACAGTCTCTCCCGACAGCGTGTCCAAAGTACATGAGAGGAAGCCTTGCCATCCTTCCCTCTAGCAAGAAGGTTTACTCTATTCCCTAGCTGCTGTGAGTTTGAATCAACTCAATGGCAGTGCATTTGGTTATGTGACAATTCAGTGAACTCTTATAGCCATCAAATCCCAATAAATTCTGGAGTTGTCTTGGAGACCATCAAATGCTTTTCTGAGCAATGGGGGTGCTGAGATCTGGACAGTGAGGTACCCTGGAATGCTGTGAGGAATCCCTGGTTCTTTCTGGAAAATGTGTGTGGAGTTTACAATCCACCCATTCATCCTTCCCTCCATCCGTCATCTAGCCACTTACCATCCATCCCATTTGTTGAGCCTCTTCTCTGTATCAGGCATTTGATGCTGGAATAATATCCTTCTTTATTTGTCATTTTTTTACATCGCCAAGGAGCCCTGGTGGGAGAGTAGATTGTATGTGAAGCTGCTGACTACAAGGCCAGCAGTTCAAATTTACCAGCCACTCCACTCTTGGGGTGGAAGGTGAGCTGTCTGCCTTTGGAAGGATTTACAGTCTTGGCAGGGGCAGGTGTACTAGATTCTATAGAGTTGCTGCGAATTGGAATCAACTCAATGGCAGTGCATTGGGTTAGTTGGCAATCCAGTGACTATTCTATCAACAAGTGTCTATGGAGCATCAACTGTCATGAGCTCAGTCCTGTGCTGAGCATGATGGAGAACATAAGCACATCACAAGGGGGAAAAAAAAGATCTTGACTCTTGGACAGGTTACAGTCTTGGACAGCTTACAGCGTAGGGACGGAGCACACCTGTCACCATCCACTTGTCATAATCCAATGCAGAAGACAGATGCTAATAAGGCACACACAGAAGCTTGGCGCTCTGAGAAGAAAGCTGTGCGCTCCCAGGGCGTTTGTGGAGGAGAGATGGAGTTTGAGCGAGGCCTGATCATCTCAGGCTCATCTTCAGCGAGGGAAAAAAAAAGCCCCCAAACTTGAAGAAATAGTGCAGTATTAGAGTGCAGTCATAAACATAAAACATTAACATGTAATTCCCTTATGCTTTTGAAAAATTACTTCATAAACGCAAAGTAAAATATTTTTCCCTTTTTATTACCTGACAATTACATATTAAGAATTTCTTTTTATGTTTAAAAACATATGCAAGCCGGGGAAGGCAGACGCCAAAATGTAATTGCTTTCCTTCTATAAGAATCAGATGTCATTTTCTTCCAACTCAACTCTGAAAAGAGATAGGAAAAAGCAAATTGTTGTATACATTAAATTTGGAAACATCTGATAGCTTTCCTCAATTAAACTATTTAAATGGAAAAAGATTGCTGTACAGCTCTATCATATCCCACTGAATAAAACCTCAGCTGAGGCAAATTGGCAGTGGCAGGTACCAAATGCATCGGCAATAATGAGATTGGACAACCCAGTGGAGGTCATTGGTAATTGTTATTATATGCAATATTGCACTGTCAGAAAAAGGGGGGAAAATAACAACCAGGTAGAAAGCAGAGGGAATGCTGGGGGCTGGGTGAGTGGGTCATGTCTGTGGGCATCTAGCCAGGTCGACATAAGGGGCGTCAGGAAAGCCTGGACCCCTGGAGTCTTGACTATCCACGAAGGGCTCTTTCTTCGGCTGCTGTGCATTCTAACATGTGGGGGTCAAAGGGCACATTTATCAGCAGAGCATTACTTATCAGCCAACTAAGAGCAGGGCCTCAAGGGGTGGGGCTGGGGCACAGGAGGTAGGAGGGAAAAGGGAGGGAGGGCGTGGGGCATGAGAAGAGAAGTAAGAACTAAAAAACATTATATTGATATATACATCATAAGTCGCATATCACATGATATATATAAACTAGCTTGGCTGGGCGCTGGCCCTGAGCCAAGGTAATGGGAGTTGTTGCTGTCATTTCTCCTTCCAACCTTGTCCACGCGGAGAATGTGCTCTTTCCCCCCGGGGTTTCAGTTCTTCGTCTGAAAGTTCCCACCGTGGGAAGGAAGGGCAGGAGGAGGTTTGGGTCACCCAGGACTTAAGTCAGGCTGTTTGCATACGACCTCGACTGCAGCCCTGACACTGAGCCCTGCTCTGGGGGTGATGGTCTTGATTAAAATGACCAAGACCAGTGACTGCCCTTGGGGACCTTACAGGCCTGTGCATGTGACAAGCAGATGGCAGCGAGTCCAGTGCTGCCATTGTGGATGCACGAGAGTATATTTGACTCCCATTCAGTCACACCAGACAGGCTCTTGTCCCACGTGCTGGAGAGGACCACCCATGAGAGCACGGGGCAGTGCCTTGTCCTCTGGATTCAATCATGAGGTCACTTGGAAACAGGACACGGCCGTTTTCAAGAGCCAAGAGCATTAACACGGCTCTGGTGCTTCGGAAGGATCCGTCTGTATCGCTCAAGGCTTAAGGACAACTCAAGAGGGAGCTGTGGGGCCTTGTCCCAGGGAGCATGAGGGGGGCACGTGTCCCAGCCCTCCATCAGCATGAAGCTCACTGATGAGATTTAGAACAAGGCTGTCAGAATCGATGCCCGGGCGGAAACAATGTCCTTGGCCCTCAAAGGCGTCTCATTCTTTCGTGCTGAGTGTACTTCCTGAGCTTGTCCAAAGAAAACAACTCCTTAAAGGAGCCCTCATGGTGCAACGTTAAGTGCTTGGCTGCTAACTGGAAGACTGGCCATTCAGATCCACCCAGTGGCGCGATTGGTGGACGAACTGGCAATCTGCTCCCTCAGAGACCACAGCCCCGTGGAGGTGGTCCTATGATGTCACAAGGACTCATCACGGATCAGAATGGACTCAATGGCACCGAACAACACAACAATGACAACAGCACTCTCATTAACCCGCTGGCAGGATGGTCAGGCACCAGGAGGACGTCCTAATCTGCGTCCCACCCCAAGTGGGCTTCTCAGATCCAGGTGTGCCAAGAAATGTCCTCGAATGCTTTGTGCAAAATCCGTGGGATTCTGGGTTCCAACCCTTGCCTAGGGAGCAAATGTTCTGGGCCAAGAGCTTTATTTTATTTTTAAACACATTTTGGGGAGAAATCTGTAGCAGCTGCTCCTTAGGCAGGATCTCTATGTGGGAAACACTACCTCCTTGACAATGCTTGCTAGAGACTTCCCAGAGCAGAGCATTCCAAGGCAGTATGTACTACTGTACGCTATGTCTAATTGCTAGACAGCAATTATGCTAAAATGATATCCGACATTGGGCCAAGGTCAGCAGTTCAAAACCACCAGCTGCTCCAGGGAGAAAGATGAGGCTTTCTACTCCCATAAAGGGTTACAGTCTCAGAAACCCATAGGCAGTTCTCCCTCGCCCTTTAGTCCATGAGTCAGAATGGACTATGTGGCCGAGAGCTGTGGTGCTTGTTTGTCATCCCCATTGGGAATCTGGTTTTTATGTGATATTAATCCCTGTTTCTGTGGATGTAATAATGTAATAATAATGTAATATGGTTTCTATATTACATTAATGAGGGCATGTCAATACTGGGTATTGTAAATCCACTCACTTTTGAGTTGTACAGAGCCGATTCACCAGTTCAGCTGCTAACTGAAGAGACACAAGTTCAAGTCCACCCAGAGGTGTCTCCGAAGAAAGGCCCGGTGATCTAGGTTTTTAAAGCAGCCAATGAAACCCTATGATGTGTTGACCGGAAAACCAAAGTGCTCTGTAAACGTTCACTTACATCACAATAAAAATGTTTAAAAAGAAAGAAAGGAAAGAGATAGGAAAAAAGCGCTTTCTGGATCTTAGTTCCACTGTGGCGCCATGCGGCCGTCCTGAACTGAGGAGAGACTCGCAGCAGCTTTTTGTGAGTGTGTGCCTGCTCAAGAAGGTATGTGAGTCATACCAGAGTAGGGTGAGTCCGCATCCTAACCCCTTCTGAGAGGCATTTTATAACAGAACAGGCAAAGACAGAGTCATCGACGTGGGAGGACAGCAAATAGGAGGTCCATTTGCAAACCAAAGAACTCCTAAGACGGGCTTAGACGTACAGAATCCAAAAGAGCCCAGGAAGACTCTGACCCAAGACCCATCAGCTTCCACTTTGAACTTCAGCCTCCAGAACTGTCTGGCCGTAAATTTCTGTTCTTTCCCGTCACACACCCAGTGGTATTTGGTTATGGCATCCTTGGGAGGTTAAGACACACCTCTGCCCCACCAGAGTGATGGCAAAAGCCCGTGTTGGCAGTTATCCAGCCTTGGTACGTGCAGTGGCTCAGCTGGCCACTGGGTGAACAAAGGTTTTCTATGGTGTCACCAGCATTGAATGGGTCAGGGGTCTTTAAACAACCTTGACTGACTGAAGGAGAAAGAGATGTTCTGGAAAGATTGTGGCTAGCTCTCAGGACTAAAGGCGGGGCTTTCTCATGGGGAATCAGAAAGCCGGGATGGAGGAGCCACGGAGCAGTCTGCTGTGGGCCCCATGGTGGGCTGGTATTGCCACCATGGCCAACGCTGAATCCGGGACTTTCCTGCAACTACTGACAACAGCTTGTGACCGCCCTGGCACCTTTGGGTCACTGCCTCTAGAGCCCATCTTGTGTGGGAAGGTGCCATCAGACTGACCCGTCTAGGTCATGTGTCCTCATTAGAATTCCTAAGGGCTGCATGGCTCCTGCTCTTGGGGACCATGATGTCCACAGGAGGGTGAAGAGTCACGTGCATCACACAGGTGCACTCACATCACGGCCCAGGCTGATGGCGGTAGGATGGCCAGAGGACATCAGCAAGGGGGAGAGAGAACACTTGTGCCAGCCAGCAGTGAGGGCTGGGGGTGGGGCCTCCTCTGGGTCTGGCAGCTTAACACTTGCTCCCTGAACTCAGGCCTCCTGGAGAAGGGACACTGGGGACTTGCAGGCCGGCCCATGGAGTTGAAGCACTTCCTTTAAAGCAAGTTGCCCATGTTCCGCTGCACAACACCACCCCAAGTTGACTTGTTGCCTTAGCTGGGAGCCATGATAGGAGTAGCAGGTGTTTTTACAGCACTGTCTGTGTGCCGGACACCATGGAAAACACTTCAAACCCACGGCCACGGAGTCCGTCCCGACTCACCGTGACCCAGCAGGACAGGGTAGGTTGAGCTGCTCCCTAGGATTTCTGGGACTGTTACTCTTTATGGAAGCAGGCTCTTTCTTCTTTCTCCCACAGAGTGACTGGTGAGTTTGAACCACCAACCTTTGGGTTAGCAACCAATGCCTAAAATACGACCTGCAAGGGTCCTTGCAAAGAGGTTTGCATGTACTAACTGCTTGAGTTCTCATTGCAGCCCTTTGAGGAGGGTTCTATTATTTTCACTTTATGGAATAAGATGGGCACTGAGGCACCATGAGACCTTATCTGACCTTTCTTAGCAGGTGTGTGACCTCTGTGAGGGCACTCTGCTGCTCGTCATGTGCACATGCATTATGATGCTCGGTGACAACAACAGAATCCCAGGGGATTGGCTTCCAAAAGTTCATGAGAAAGGTGCAACTATTGGTCCTTCCCTATCCAGACATAAAAAGGATGCTGGGAATTGAAAGACATATGGAATCAATGAGTCCAGTGCTAATGCCAGACCTTGCAAGTCTGAGGCCAGAAGAACTAGATGGTGCCCGACTACCACCACCAACTACTCTGAATAGGATGCCATTAGAATGTCCTGGACAGAGTGGGAGGGGAAACGTGTGGAACAAAACTCAAAATCATAAAAGAGGCCAGTCTGACTGGTCAGTTAGAGTTGGCTAGAGCCTTAATCACCCTTCAGGTCTGGATGTGGACATAGCCCGTGATAGATAATCAACTATTTAGGATCACAAGGTGAGCACTTGCTCAAGGACTGGCGGCAGGGGCAACGAGAGGAATGGAGTCAGGAAACCCAGGGAGGACGTTGGGTTTGGGGTGGGACATGCAGATAGCGCACTGCAATCGCAGAATGGAAACAAAACACGCATACATGGCCGAATATAAAACCGATCGCTGGCTCTGTAAACCTTCATCTAATTCACAAGAAAAAAATTTGTTTTCTTCAAAGTTCCTTAGACAAGGGGATTAAAAGAAGCCCCTCATATACAGTGATTCCATGTCGTCACACATCCGGGAGCGTTTTTTGCTCCTGGCTCCTCTCTTGTCTCCAGCTAAAGTCCCAGACGCGGGAAGCATGGCCTGTCCCACTGTGTGTGTAGAATGGGTGGGTGGAAGCTTTCTGGGCAGTGGGTGGCATTTTCTCAGGTCTGCTCACTGGTTCTGTGCAGAGTGGCTTGCAGGAAGGGAGGCTGGAAACAGAGCCCAGGGCCTTCGGATCCAGGACCCTCAGGAAGGACGGTGACTGTTCTGTGGCCTTGAGGGCCAAGTCATCTGGAGCTCGGGTCTGCGTTCCGGGCTGCACCTCTCTGGGAGCCCTCTGTCCGCGTTTTCCTGTCCTTGCCTGTTTCCCTGTGCTGCACAGCCACCCTTCCTGCCGAAGGAGGCCTCCCATGGAATTAATGACCTAGCTAGAGACCTCGCTAGAGATCCTTGACTTCTGGCAGGCAGTGAGGCTGCTCTGAACAATGGTTGCCTCTCCACCATTTAACTAAGGGCTGCATACCTTACAAGGAACCCTGGTGGTGTAGTGATTACGTGTTGGGCTGCTAACTTCAAGGTAAACAGTTTGAAACCACCTAGTTGCTCCTCGGGAGAGAGATGAGGCCAGAATTGACTTGATGGCAGTGAGTTAGGTTTTGGGAGGGGGGGAGGGGGCTTACAGACATCTCCCCACTGAAAAGGGGCATTTGAAATAGCTCACAAACAACAATAACAATGCCTGGGAATTCCAAATTAATTCGTGCTGAGGATAAAAAGAAGGCAGGTTCAATGTGTTAACTCACTGTTTATGCTCACTAGTTAACCAAGTAAGCCGCTAAGGCCCATACTGATGCAGCCAGCCATGCCCAGTCCCTGGGCTCACTGTCCTTGAGGACTCTCTGCAGGTGAAGACCCCCTGGGAGGAGTCCGGTTGGAATCTGGAGGTGGGGGTGGGAGTGTGGTTAGAAAACTCAGGGTCCATAGGATCATCTCATTTTATTTGGGGAATATTCTTGAAAGCTAATTCAACATCATCAAACACAGCAATGAAAGCTTGACCGAAGCCTTTCAGGCTGGGGGGACATTGCTGAGGACAGCAACTCCCAAGGTGGAGACCAGTCCCTTTGCCCCAGAGGATGAGCTGGCTCTCTCTGGGCAAGGTGAGAAGGTGAACCCATCACAGGAGGGAGGGACTGAAACAGCTCCGCTGGGCCATGTACACCAGACTCAAACAATGCCCGGCCCTGCACCCTCCTCGCCACCTTTGTTACGGATGAGCCAGTGGGGGCGGCCACGGTGCCAGCCCATCTGGTGGAGGGCCTCCCTCTTCTGCCCAGAGGGTCCTCCG
The DNA here is from genome assembly GCF_000313985.2 of Echinops telfairi. Taxonomy (NCBI): domain Eukaryota; kingdom Metazoa; phylum Chordata; class Mammalia; order Afrosoricida; family Tenrecidae; genus Echinops; species Echinops telfairi. Next base: position 34,571,354 of record NW_022111300.1, read on the forward strand.
AGTGTCTGCTTGCTTGTTCTCTACTTTGCCAAGTCCACTGCCCTTTTCCAGGGACTGCTCTCTGCTGACAACCTGCCCAAAGCATGCGAGGTATAGTTCCCCATCCTCGCATCTAACGCCACACTAGACTTGGAGGTGGGGATGCTGGGGCCCCTCTATAAAAGACATATTGATAAATATATTTTCTTTGGCCAACTATCCATCAATTCATCCAGTGATCCATCCATCCATCTATCCCATTTACACATTTATACTGGTTAAACTCCTTGGGCAAATTTCTAAAAGGAGACCCTCCAGAAGGCACGAAGATCCATGGGCCACCTGGTTAACAGGTTGTCCTTCACTCTGTGCCCATCCCTGAGCTAGTTTCAAAGAGGACAAGAGGAAGATGACACAGTTTCTGTCTTAAGGGAAGAAAACTAGCCGGACAGGACAGAGGAAGGAAGTGAGACTTTGCACAGTGATTGTTCCACATTATAACTAAGTATTGAACTGAGTGGTGTGAGTCTTATATACCAGGATGCTTTGAGTAGCAAGTAACAGAAAACAACTTGAATTGAGGGATTCCTAACTCCCATAGCCGGAGTCCTGAGACCCGGCAGTGTGGGGCACAGTCTGAGCCTGCCCTGTTCTCGGTCCCAGTTTCAGGTGGGCAGCACGCTGGTTACATACCTTCCTAGCAAGGTCCTGGAGAGAAGAGAGGACAGCTCTGCCTACAGCCTGGGCGCCCTCATTGCTGGTGAGGAAACCCTTCTCAGGAATCCCTAAACACAACTCATAGGCTTGATGTGTAGAGGAAAGGTCCTACACACTCCCAAAGCAGCTTCCAATGTGGAGTCAAGAAATTTCAAGGATTAGCTTGTATCAGAACTCAAGGTTTACCTGTGAGTCACATGGGAAGGAGCAACACCTGGATAAAACCAGGCTGCCCAGAAAAGACGGTGTGGGAAGCCAGTATTTCGGGTAACCAGCACAACCGCCCATGTACCCACAGAGCAGAAGCTGGGATTCCTGCCAGGCACAAAAGGTAACTGACACTTGCCTTTAACTCTAGCTAGGAGGTAAAGGGCACATCGAAGTGTCCACACCTCCAACACTATACAGAAATTGACTCCTTGGCTAACTGGCATTTCCAGGTCTCCCTTTTCCTATAAAGTGTAGTGTGTTCATCAACACTCACAGTCTTTGGAGCTCATCTACTAATCTAATAGTGCTAATTGCTGATGCTCCTAAATTTGAGTGATTAGAGTTCTACACCCACACTCAGCACTTCATTATGAAAGAATAAAGATCTGTTAACCAAAGTTAAGATCAGGGAGTTGCAAATTTCCAACAAGATCCAAGAAGTTCTTTTACTTGCCTACTGTCATTCCCTTTAAAAGAAGTCCTTGTGGCATAGTGGTTATGTGTTGGGCTGCTAACATAAGGTCAGTGGTTCAAAACCAGCAGGTGCTCTGTGGGAGAAAAAAGCAACTGGGATTTCTACTTCCATAAAGAGTGACAGTCTCAGAAACTCAAGGGGGGCAGGTCTAGCCTGTCCTAGCGCATCACTATGACACAGCATTGACTTAGTGGCAGTGAATGAGTAACTTTTAAGGCCCTGGTGATGCTGTCAGGTTAGTTTTGGGCTTTGAATGGCAAGGCTGGCACAGGAGAAAGGTGAAAGCTGTCTGCTCCCATAAATTTTTACAGCCTTAGAAACCCTACACAGGTGTACTATGAGTCAGAATCAACTAGCTGCCAATGGTATTAAGGCTCAGCCACTACAAAACCCCGCTTGCAAACTTGGATCAGTGTATGTGGGTCCTCAGAATTTCAGCTCACTCTGCCACCACCATCCACAGATAACGTCAGGCTTTAAAGAAATGTTCGACTGAATACCACCTGGAAACCTTCTGACTACTCTTGAACTCCTGGATTTTTTATCAGAAAACAATTTTGAACATACAAAATATTAAACGCATATTGTAACGAGTACCTTGCCTGCCCTCAGATTCAACCATGCGAGCAGGTGTCAGTTACTTCGCGCCTCTCCCTTCGTCAGTACTTCCAAACGCAAGATGCAGACATGCTGATGTTTCATTCCTGAGTGATTCTGTCTCGCAAGATGCAGACATGCTGATGTTTCATTCCTGAGTGATTCTGTCTGAGCGTTTTTTCCTACTTAATCATGATATGATCAACGTGCCTTAGGAAAATGATCAAGAACCCCCTAAAATGATAAAGCAGGCCATACCCAAATTTCCCTTTTCAGGGAAGCAGGAGTTCATCAAATGTCTGCTCATGTTAATTTACAATGCCGTGCTGGTGGTGGTGCTGGGTGCCATTGATCGGTTCTGACTTGCAGCGACTCTAGTCACAACAGAAAAACAAACACACACTGTCGGTCCTGTGCCATTCTCACAATGGTTACGTTGGAGCCTACGTAGTTGTGATGCGGCAGCCGCTGTGTCAACTTCTCTCATTGAGGGTCTTCCTCATTTTTGTTAACTTCGGCTTTACCAAGCACCATGTCCTCTGCAGGAAAAGGTCCCCCCTAAGAACATGTCCAAAGCACGTGCGATGAAGTCCCCGTATCCGTCCTTCTGAGAAGCATCCTCCTTCCAACACAGATGTCTTTGTTCTTCCGGCAAGCCACAATACTTTTGACATTCTTCACCAGCACCATAATTCAAATGCATCGTTCGACCTTCAGGCTTCCTAATTCCGTGTCCAACTCTCGCATGCATATGAGGAGGTTGAAAATAACATGGCACGGTCCAGGTGCACCTTAACCCCTAAAGGGACGTCTCTGCTCTTCAGCACCCTTAAGAGGTCTTGGGCAGCAGATTTGCCCAAGCCAACACATCATGGGATTTCTTGGCTGCTGCCTCCACAAGCCTCGATGAATCCAAGCAACATGAATAAGCAAAAAACCACCGCACAAACAGGTGACTTGCTCAGCCGCTCACCAAAAGGTTGGCAGATCGCGTCCACCCAGAGTCACTTTGCAAGAAAATCACTCCAAAAACCAAACTCAATGCCATCAAGTCGATGCCGACACCTAGCGACCCGAGACAGGCAGAACGGCTCCAGAGAGTTTCCAAGACGGTAGCTGTTCAGAGGAGGAGAAAGCCAGTCCTCTTCCCAAGGAAAGCTTGGTTTCAAATGGCTAACCTGACCGTGAGAGGCCCAGTGGGTAACCACTAAGCCATCAGACCTGGACATACACTCGTGAAGCACTCACCGCTGAAAGTCCTGTGGCACAAGAGACTTGCGTGGCACACATACGTCAGAACAACATCCATGGCAGCCAGGTTGTTTCCGTTTGGGGCACTAGCTTTGAAATACAGGGAGGTGCTTGTGAACATGGGAGCCCTGGTGTCGTGGTGGATTTCCAGTTGGGCTTCCAACCACAAGGTCAGCAGTTCAAACCCACCTGCTGCTCTGCAGCATTAAGAGGAGGCTTTCTGCTCCCATAAGGGCATTCAAAAGGGTATTTCTTCTTTGTCCTGTAAGGTCACTAGGTGTCAGGACTAACTCATCGTAGTGAGGTTTTGGCTTGTGTGTGTGTGTGTGTGTGTGTGTTGCTCTTGTGTGCGGCATATGGGTTGTATGTGCGGGGAGGGTGCCTGTGAGTGTTTGTGTGTGACAGGTATACATGTATGTGTATATGTGTAAGCAGGTTTGTGTCTCACGTGTGTCCGCCTGTGCTGCATGTTGAGCCAGGACATGCTGGGGGGTCGTGTCAGAGCACAATGTCCCGGCAATGTGCTGGAGAGAAGAGGATTAATTTCTTTGTCCCCCGCTCCCCCCCCCTACAGAAAGTGTTGAGCAGAAGCCGAGGAGGCTTAAGATTCTCATGGTTTTGTTCCCCTTGATGGAGCGGTTCCGGTGAGCCTCTCTCCCATCCTCCTGGAGGAGCGCTGGCTGAAAGGGAACAGGCACAAAAGTCCTTTCTCTGCTCAGAAGGGTCGGCATTATCTCCTATCTGCCTGGCCCAGACTGCAGCTGACGCACAAAGAAAGTGTAATTACAAGGGGCCGCGCGCTCATCGCCGGGGCCTGGAAATTCTGAACCGCTTGCTCTGCTCAGAAGACATTTCAATTTGGTGCTGTGAATTTCCCATTGAAATGAGTTTTTTCTTTAAAGCCCTAGAGAAAACAACCCCCGTGCAGGAGTATTAACAAATTGCTTTGCAAATCTAGGCTAAAGTGAACATTCAATTCGAGGGGGTCAAATCGAGCTTGGGCCCAAGAGCCCAGAGCCTGGGCCTGTGGACTGGACTTGGTTTGGGGTGGATGTGGCCATGGGTTTTGTCCTGCCATGGCCCTGCCACCACCACCACCACCACCCCCCACCCCCCCCACCACCCGAACCACCGACCCTCCCACCCCGGGCCTCTCTCTAAGCCATCTCCCTTGGGCCCTCCCTGATGCCCAGGAGCGTGTGTCAGCCCAGGTTCTGGAGGGCGAGGGCTAGGGAGCTGCTGAGACGAGAGGAGACGCATCCCTGAATGAGCACCCTGCTCACTGACACAGGCGCTCAGGCCAGAGGGACACGTGGCTGTGCAGACCTCGGGCACCTCCAGGCTGGTGGGGAGCTCAACGAGTGGAGGCCAGGGTGGATGTCTGATGACTTGCCAAGGTCCCCCAACTGGTCACTGCCACCATCAAGAAGTGACCCTCACTGACCGTCACCCACCTGCCAAACCTGGTGCGGACTGTCCATGCACTTTCTCACCGGCCCCTCCTGCGGGGCCGGGCCCAGCACCCTTAGAGCCATGCAGGTCAGTGGGCCCCAGATACACAGCCCGGGAAGCCAACCGTAAACCCAGTCCCCTGGGCCCTTGCCACCGAGCCCAGGGTAGCTCAGGGACCCGGATTAAAATGATACATTTTCCATTTGGCCTTAAACGAATTCACCAAATCGGCATCTTTGATGTCAAGTGGAAGTGAATTCCACAAATCTCAATTTATTTTATGGGGAAGCGTTATTGATTTTTTTTTTTTTTATCGTCTGCTTCTCCTTCTTCTTCCCTCCCGGCTGCCAGCGCTCTTCCACCTGGATTGAATTGTTTGATTTAAGAGAGGCCGTTCTGAAGGAGGAAGAGATGACACGTCTCTCCCTTTCCTCAACGCCTCCCCCAGCCCTCCGTGCCCACTTCCCAGCGGGTAGCAGCCGTAACAGAAACTGTCCTCTGGGCCAACACCAGGAGTAGCAGGAAGGCCCAGGCCCAGGCCAGGACTCCCTGCTCATGCACACACAGTGCCTGCAGTGTCCCAGCCTCCATCAACCCCTGTGTCACCTGCTTAAAGACTGCTTTGTCAAATGTTCTTGTGTCCCCTTGCTGGATCGTTTCATTTATCTCCGAAGACACTGAAGCACCTTCCCTCCTCCTGCAGGAAACCTAGCCTCCAGCCCTCTCAAATCAGACCCAACCCTGCCCATCCCTGTCTCCACGCGGTCTCCCATTCCCTCCTGGAGCATCTTTTCTTTCGGGAGGCCTTTGTTGGTCCAGAGGATGGGAGCAGGAGGGGGTGGCTGGAGTGGCTGGCACGTGTGTGCTCTGCCTGTCTTAGCCTGTGCTGCCAAGGGTGGGCGCTCCCAACCACGCAGACTTCCTGTTGCACTGACTCTAAACTCAGCACATCCGGGACAGGACAATCGATCCCCTGCCTCTCCCTACCCGAGCCCACCTGCTGCCCGCCAGGCTTCAACCTCCACTCGGGGTTCCACCATGCACTTCGTAGTTCAGGTGTGAAACCCAGATGTCATCCTTAGCTCATTCCCTGCCCCCCACCCCCCTTACTTGCATCAGCAACTCTTCAGAGTTCTACCTGGTGGTCGGCAGAATAATGACCCCCAAAGATGCCCAGGCCCCCGTCCTTGGAACTTGTCTGTATGTTACCTTTTCTGGCAAAGGGGGCTTTGCAGATGGGATTTAAATGAAGGGTCTTGAGATGGGGAGATTATCCTGGGCTATTTGGGGGGCCTCGTTTAACCAGGAGTCTTTCAAAGTGCGTGTTCCCAGGCTGTGGTCAGTGAGAAGCGTGCGGCCTGAGGACCCCTGTCACTGTCCTGAAACGTAGGGGCTACAGGCAAGGACATGGAGTGTCCCCGACAGCCTCCAGAAGAAACCACGTCTCTGCTTGCTGCTCCCATATCAATCCAGTGACACCCGTGTTGGACGTCTCACCTACAGAATGAAAAGATAATAGATGGGTGCTGCTTAAAACGGGTGCGTTGGTGGCAACGTGTTACAACAGCAATACAAAACTCATACGGACCTCCATAAACACATCCTGAGACGACCTCTTTCTCGGCCCTCCCTACCCCCAGTCCAAGTCACTTAAACAGAGGCAGTCTGCTCTTTGTTGGCCTCCCTCGTTCCACTAGGGACGTCACCCAGCCTCCTCTCCCTCACCCTCTGCACTCAGAAGCCAAGGAGGGCTTACTCCCCCCACCCCCACCATTTCAAACACATAAAGAAGTTGCAAGAAGAATAGAAATCAATTCCATGAATACACGATCCATATGCACCAAGTGTTCACATTTTGCCATATTTATCATGACAAGACCAGACTCAAGCTTCCCATGGCTTGAAACACACACACACACACACACACACACACACACACACACACACACTCCTGCCTTCTCACAGCATCTGAGGCTGTGGTCAGGCCCTAGCCCACCTCTCCACTGTCCTCATTCACCGGGCTCATGCACACTGCCCTTCCTCGGGCTCCCCTCAGCTCCATTATCAGAGCTTCCAAGAGGTTTGCCATGATCATTCGATTGAAGTCATCCCCACCCAACAAGCTACTCTCCACCATGTTTTTGTTGCTACCAGTGGCCACTGAGTCAGAGCGACTCGCTGTAGAACCAGCAAGACATTGCCCCTCCTGCACATCCTCCTGAGTGTTGGAAACCAGACTGTTCCAATCCACAGGATTTTCATTGGCTGATTTTCAGTCCTACTTGGTTTTCGTTTGGAAGCTCCGTGGAAACCTGGGTAACTCTGCTGGTATTTGAAATACTGGTGAGGTAGCTTTCAGCATGATCCTAGCACACAAGCCACCACAGTAGGACAAATGGCACACGGGTGGTGGCTCCATCCATTCTCAAGCTCAAACTCACTGCGATTGAGTCAATGGCAACTCATTATGACCCTTTAGAACAAGGTAGAACTGCCCCTGTGGGTTTCTGAGCCTGAAACGGTTAGCGGGAGTAGAAAGCCCCACCTTTATCCCAGGGAGCAGCTGGTGGTTTCAAACTGCTGACCTGGCGGATCACAGCCCAACTGTGAACCACTATGCCACCAGGGCTCCTCTTCCACTACAGGACCCTCAGCCACTTCCCTAGCAGTTTGAAAACATCATCTCATGTATTATCTGCTCGCTTCAATTTTTCACTCATCCAACTCCATCTGGCTCTTTGGGTGGGACTCCCTGTTCTCCACTTCTTACCCTAAGCTTCTGAAGCAACAACTTGGCCCGTCTCTGGTGCTCAACCAGTATTGAAGGGCTGGCTAGGTTTCGGTGGCCCACCATTTGGCCCTGTTTAACACGTATGTTTCTTTCCTAGGGCGCCTGGGTGGCTCAAGCAGGTCACGATCAACTGCTAACCTAGAGCTGACCACGCAGATCGAAGCCCAAGGTGCAACCGCTACATCGCCAGGGCTCCTTTGTCCTGCTGAAGACGGGATAAATACTCTTCTTAAATCTAGTCTCTTTTTACCCTAAAACAAAGCGCACCAGCAATTTCATGGAAGAAAGACCAGGTGAACTGCTTCCAGAAAGACGTCAGCTAAGGAAACCCTGCGAAGCCGTTCTCTTCTGTGACCCACGGGGTCCTTGTCGTGAGTTCGAATCAGAAGCCAGGGGACTGCTGAGGGTGCGGGGGGCTTACCTGCCGGGCTGCTCACCACAAAGCCAGCACTCTGAAATCTAGCCACTCCCCAGGAGAAAGCCCTTCCCATAAAGACTGACAGTCTCGGAAGCCCCGGGGGCAGTTCGACTCTGCCCTACAGGATTGCCATGAGAAGGTATTGGCTCCGTTGCAGAAGTTTGGGGTTCTGGCTTTTCTAAGGTCAGGGAGCATCATTTCGTTCCCTGTTAAGTCTTTGTCTCTCAGTGCTGGGGACACCCACCAGCCCATGGGATTGTAGGTGCATTTTCTTCAAGTGTGCTCCCCTTGATACGGAAGGCCTGGGTGAGGTGGGGGAACCCCAACAAAATGGGGACCCCCGATGGGGGGTGCCCCATGGTCATCCTAATTCCTTCCTTCCCTCACACAGGATGTTTCTTTTGGATTTTTCTAGGTGCTTCCAGTTCTCTCAGGGTCAGTCGCCCCAGTCCTGGGGTGCAGTGATCGGCGTGGATAGCATTAGTCCCACTTGATGGATGACGAAACTGAAGCAAAGACAGGTTAAGTGGCTTGCCCAAGGTCACACAGGTAATTAATGGCAGGACAAAGGCCCTGATTCTGAGCCCGGGACTTGTCCCAGAAGACCACGGAGCAGCTGCCCCTTCTCCCTGCCCTCGGGGACTGACAGCCCAGGCCTGATATTATGGGCACAAAGCTTTTAACAGACTGGCGGAGGGCAGGAAGTGGTGTGGTTAGGTGAGCGCTGGGTTGGCGTGGGTCTAATTGCTTCCATTTCCTTCCCTTTCATTCACATGGCCAGCTGGCCACTCACTCGGGCAGGCATTCATTCAAGGCATCACTGAGTGCCTGCCAGGTCCTTGGCTTCCGCTGGGCATCGAGGGGGACACGGGAAGGGAAAGGGGGAAGGATGCCATGTGATCAGTAGCTCAGCCTCTTGGAAGATGCGCACTTTGGAAAGCAGAGGTGGCCTTGTTTTGGACGGGAGATGACATTCCTGGAAGGTCAAGGATGCAGTCCCTTGAGACAAACAGCACCATGTGATGCACACAAGCAAATAACCCACCCATCCTTGCCAAGGGCTCACATTGGGGTTGGTCTCCTTCCTCCCATCAGTGCTCCTGTTGCTTGCTAAATATGAGACAGAGAAGCTGTGGGTGAGTCTGAGGTTCAGTTGTCTAGAGAAACAAAACCAGTGGCATTCACATCGGAATAAGAAAAAACTTTATATCAAGAAGGACCTTTATATCAAAAAAGCAGCCAAGCCCAGTCCAACTCAAGTCCCTAGGTCAGCTGCTAGACTCACAGAACTTCAGCTGATGAAGCAGGAAGCTGAGTGGTCACAGGCCAGGAGGTGCTGAGTCACAAGGTTCCAAGGCCCAAAGTCAGCAGAAACCTGTCAGGGTGCCAAGAGCCCCCAGCATCTCGGCAGGTCACATGGGCCACTGGCCCCAGAAGCCAGGTGTAGGATCCAATCAAGCCAGAAGAAAGGGGGCAAAAGAGAGACCAGTGTTCTACAGCATCTCTTGTAGATAGCCAGCCCCCAACCCCGACCCCTGCAAGGCAACACTGTTAGCTGTGTCCTAGCAGAGGTTGGATGCTGCCCATACCCTCCCACAGGTATGAGCAAGATGACACAAAACCTATCGCAGAGTGTGCTCATTGAAAGGGAGTGAGCCGCAGCCCTGTCCCCGAATGCAGCAGGTGGGAATGAAGTTAGCAGGTGGGGGGCTCAGCAGCGGAGTTGTGAAGGAGACTGGAGTCCCCGGTCGGGGTATCTCTGAGGGCTTCTGTCATCATCCCAACCGCCCTGAGCTCCTGTGCTCGCTGGCCTCTGGTGAATTGTTGGTGACATCCAACCGGCTGACTTGGCCCACTTGGCCTGGAAGACCATGAGGTCCCCAGGAAGGTGTTCTCGCAGAGAATGCTTTCTCTTGTGCAGGGGGGCAAAGGGCGGGGTGGGGGGCAGGCACTCCTTCGCTGAAAACAAGAAGCTATTTTGGAAGCCGCGGTACTCGAATTCTGCCTCGTCTGAATCGCCATTCTCAGCTGGGTTGCGAAGGCAGAGCCTACACAACCATGGGCTCCATCATCAGGATGGCGAGGGTGGCGCAGGAGCGGGCAGTGCTTCAGTCTGTTGTGCAAAGGGTGGCTTAGAGTCAGACACGGCTCTGTGGCACCTCACCACCACGCCCGAAGCCTTCTCGCGTGCCTCTGCTCTCCGTTGGCTGTATGACCCTAGCCGGATCGTTCCGGACTTTGAACTCAATGGGACTCACGTGTGGAGTGGCTTCATTTTGGTAATGATTGTGTATAGTCCAACTATGCCCAGACTCCCATCTCTATTTAGAGAGATTCCATAATCTTCTGATTAATTCCAATTATTAAAACCCTCCCAGTTTAAAGCTGCAATGTCAGGTTCAGGGTGTAATTTCAAGCTCAGTTTGAATCTCATCTCATTGCTTTTCCCGCAGTGAAGGCTTGAGAGGGGCCCAGCTCCCTTGAGTGCTGTCCTGGAGCAGGGGTGACGAGCACCTGGGGTGAGGGAGGGCGAGGCTGGACAAAGGCAAGAAGATACCCAGGCCCCTCCCCATCGGTGACCAACTAGGACATGGGGACAGGGAGGGACCACAAGGAGAGGGACAAGGTCCCCTTTACCTGATAGGCGCTGGGTATCTGTCCTCTGCTGACTCAGTTGGTCCTTCCTCAGGCTTCCCCAGCTGCTTTCTCATGGGCCCATGTGTGGGCTCCCTTCGAGCCCCGAGGAGCCACCTTGCCCACAGATCTCGCCTTTCCAGCCCCAGGGTTCCCCTCGAAGCCTGGCCCTGCTGGGACCCCCCAGACTCATAGAGGCTAGGTATGCCCACATGAAATGAAGTGATTCCCTCTCACCTCCTCTTCCTGCACGCCACCCTCCTCCTCTCATCTACAAAGCTGTATCTATCAAGAGGTTTAAAAAGGAGCCTTGATAGCATAGTGGGTTATGCGCTAGGCTGTTAACCACAAGGTCAGCAGTTCAAAACCACCACATACTCTGCAGAAGAAAGATGAAGGTTCCCAGCCTTGGGAACCCACAGGGGCAGTGCTCCCGGCCTGAGAGGGTTGCTGGGGGTCAGAAAGGACTTGATGGCAGTGAGTTTGGTTTTGGTGTATCGGAATTTGGGACAAAATGGTCCCCAAGCACTTTCCCGTCGCCGTGACCATGCGGTCCTCACTTGTGCTGACTGACTCAGAAATACCTCCAACAGAGGACCAAAGTCCTCCAAGACCCCAAACCCTCTCTGCTTCCGGAAGAAGGAGCCCGTGTGAGTCAGAGTAGACTGTGCTCCGTAAGATCCCCAATGGCTGGTTTCAGAAGTAGACCGCCGGGCCTTTCTCCAAAGCACATCTGGGTGGCCTTGACCCTCCAAGCCCTCAGTGAGCAGCCAGACATGTTAACCACTCCCCCCCACCCCCACCCCTGCACTCCAGAGTTACATGTGCTGTAAGGGGTATGGTCAGTGAATTCTGTACAGAGGGGCCTTGGCAAGTCTGTCAGGGGAAGGGACCTGCCACCAGTAAGGAGGAGACAGGGCCTCTGGGTAGTTGTACCCCCTCCCCCGCCGTAGCTGCTCCCCAGAAAGGCCTGCCTGCCTTAGAGGGCCAATTGAGGTGACAGCAGTGGAGGTGAGTCCTTCCTGACCCGCCCCACTCAAGGAAGCAGAACACTTTGGTGGCAGTGGCGGACACAGAGAGGGGGGCATGACAAGAGGAGCGGCAGGTCCCTGGCTTCACTTCCAGACGGGAGCTTGGAGGTGTCTCCAGCCAGGGCTCCGGGTGGCAGCTGGCAGAGCCGTGGGGAGAACATAGGGCCTACACACACACACACACACACACACACACACACACACACACACCTGAAAGAACCAGACACACACACTCACACATACACACGCACCTGAAAGAACCAGACACACACACACACACACACACACACACACACACATACCTGAAAGAACCAGACACACACACACACACACACACACACACCTGGAAGAACCAGAGAAGGCCAGGCCGCCGCAGCCCAGAGGAGCCCATTCCTGGGACGGTAGTGGGGCAGGGTTGGCATCAACAGCGCTGTCCTGTTGTCGTTATCCATAGCTGCTGTTGACACCAGGCCTGTCGTCCCAGTCCATCTCGGGCTGGAAGCGCTGCTGAAACCAGTTCAGTCTCAGAACAACACAAACTTCCACTCACAGGTGGGTGGTAGCCGAGAATCGAACTCAGGTCCCCAGCGTGGAAGGTGAGAATTCTCCTACTCAATCACATCAGATAACTTTTTAGATGAGGCTCTGCCTCCAAGAATGAGCTGGGCCCTGCCCAAGGTTACACAGGGCCTGAGTCTCCAAAACAGAGGGAAGTCAGTCTGCCTCAGACTCACTCCCAGAGATAAAGGCTCTCCAGTAAAAAATTAGACCGGGGCCATAAAAATGCCAGAAGGTGTGTTGCTGTGGTTGTTATTGGTGGGCACTGCCCACTTGGCTCTAGGTCACAATGACCCCGAGTGGCAGAGTCAAGCAGCCTCATGGGGTTTGGGTGGCTGTCAACTGCACAGAAGGTCCTTCCCCATGAAGCCACTGGGTGGGTTCAAACCTCCAACCTTTCAGTTAGTGGCCAGATACTTAACCATCCCACCACAAGGCCAAGGCAAACTCACTGCTGAGCAGTCAATTCTGACTCATCACCTCACTATGGGACAGAGTAGAATTGTCCCAGCCCATAGCTATTGAGTTGATTCCAATTTGTAGGACAGATTAGAACTGCCCCTGTGGGTTTCTGAGACTGTAATTTTACAGGAGTTGAAAACTTCATCTTTCCTGAGGAGCAGCTGGTGGTTTCGAACTACTGACCTTACAGATAGCTACCCAACTCAAACCTTACTCCGTCACCGGGGCTCCATAGTGAAACTCGATAGACTGTACATGTTTACAGAAACAGACCACCACCAGTTTCTCCTGAAGAACGACTAGTGGGCTTGAACCTCTGACCTGGCAGTTAGCGGTCAGGCACTTACCTTTTCCAAAGCGGTCATCTTGACAAAGCTGACTGCCTCATCTCTCTCCCAGGGATCGGCTGCAGCTTTGAACCATTTTGGGGAAGCAGCCAAGTGCTTAACCACTGAGCCACCAGGGCTCATCAGGCCATAGGGCAGGGGTGGCAAATTGTCCAGGAATCCCGATGGCTGCCACTTCCAGCCCCTGCTCTGCGCGAGGCCCTGCCGCCGCCGCCACTCCCCGGGCAGAGCTGGGTGCTGTGGACAGCCAGCCTGCCAAGCTTTCCGGTGCATCTGCCAAGAATGCAGCCGACATAATAATTTCTTTGACCTCCACCACATGAGTTTCTGAAAAGAACAAAACGGCATCATTCCCCGGCATTTACAGTTTAAACCTTTCCTATTCAAGTTTCTAACAAAAAAAGCCACCGGCCCATTCTGGCCGTGATTAAAATTCATAGGCTTGCTGCACAGAACAGATGCAGAAGCAATTTTAGGCCAGTCATATCCCAGGTCTGCAAAATTAATTTGACAGGTTTGCATTAAAGCACTGATCAATATCCACTTTAGAGCGGCAGAGGCTAACTGAGAAAAAATAAGTGACCGGAGTGTTACCAGAAGAGAAAAAATGAATCTTGAGACTTTTTTCCCTCTAAGCTTGCACCTACATCAGAAGTCCTGACCTCAATCCATTGATCGGGTGCAGTTAACATGACAAAAGGCCCGGCAGATACGGCGGCGGCGGCACGGCCTGCCAGGGAACAATCACCCGGATACACTAAATGTTTGACAGAGTGACTAGACTGCGGAATTAGTCTCGGCTCCCCTTTGGAGGTCGGCCTCCAGCCTGGCCTGCTGGAATTCTCCCTGGCCCTGCCTGGCTTGGCATTCTCTGAGACCCAAGTTTTCCTCAACTGCCTTCCAGGGAGGGCTGTGGAGACGTGGTCCTCGGGGCTGGGGGCTTCGAGGAGTTCTCCAAGGGAAGCGACTCTTAGAGACGTGTGTAAACCTCTTTCCTCACGTTCTTGCCACCTGGACACCCACAACCTGTTTGCCTTTGCCTACCGCTAGGGGCTCCAAAGTCAATTCCCACTCACTGTCGTCCTATAGGCCAGGATGGATATGACCCTGTGGGTTTACAATTCCTTAACTCGCTACAAGAGTAGAAAGCCTCGTCTTTCTCCTTCAGCATGGCCAGTGGTTTCGAACTGCTGACCTTGTGGCTAGCAGCCCCACATATAACCCTCTGTGCCACCAAGGCTCCAGGATGAAACGAGGCAGTGCCGAAGGAATAAACTAGAGAGTTTTCACGGTACCAACCTCATTCTGGAGTGAGATTGGTGACCTGTCTGTGGGACTCCCTCCATGGGGCTGTGGGGCAGGAGTGGGATGCTGGCTGGGTACAAAGCAACTTCACAGGCCCCTGGGAGCCACAAGCCCATCTTCTGTCTTCCGGGGCTGCCCCTGCCCGCCGTGTCCACAGACGTCACCTATGAGCCAAGCACACAAGGCATTCCAGACCAGAGCCTGGTTCAGCTGCCCTTAGCACCCTAAAATAGATGCTCAGGCCTCCCAAAGTGGGGATGATCTGTGAGAAACCGAGGACCCCCTGCCTGGCAGACAGTGGGCCCCCGCGTCTAGCATCCGCACCGCTGGGCAGTGGACAGCTAAGCAGATATGACTCTCTAGTGGCCCAGGGAACACAGGTGGTTGCCTTTGGGTGTGCACATGGCTATAATCATTGTTCAGAGTCCTGAGCGAGCTGCCCATCCAATGACTGGTCGAACCTTTCCAAGTGTAGTCACACATCCCCTGCCATTCAGCACGGCTGTTACTCTCACGGAGCTTAAAGAGACTTGGAATGGGTGTGGAGGCCGGTGCCAGGGTTGGATGAGGAAGTGCCGACCTATTAACCTTCCATTTGAGCAGCAGAACAGCCAGACCCTGCACATACAGAAGCCCCGGAACTTGTCACTGTTAATATTGTCACCGTGGCCAGGTGGCTGGGCTGTGCCTCAGCTGTGTCCATATAGGACAATGTTTCTATTGCTCAAACTACACATACACACATAACCCAAACCACTGCCACTGAGTCAAATTCTGATCCTATAGAAAAGACCCTATAGTCCAGTGGTTCTCAACCTGTGGGTCACCATAGAACAGTAGCAAAATGACAGTGATGAAGTAGCAAGGAAAATAATTTTATGGTTGGGGGGGTCACCACCACATGAGGAACTGTATGAAAGGGTCGTGGCATTAGGAAGGCTGAGAACCGCTGCTGTAGACGCAGCCACATAAGATGTGGGGACCCGTTAAGACTGGGAAGTTGGGAGGGGACAGAGGGCTAGCATCACAACTATGTTTCGGGAAAGCTTTCTGGACCCCCGTGGAGTGGCTTCAGGCGTCTCCGGCATGACCTCTTGCATTGACATCACACATCCATTTACCCATCATGAACCCCTCAGTCATGCGGCATTTATTTGACTCGGGGTTGATAGTAGGGGACATGGAGTACATAACAGAGCTCCGATCTGCAAGGCTGGCTATTGGACAAGCGCACAGACATCTTGTGCACCAGGATGACCACGCCATGTGCCATCAGAGCAGGGTCCACACCGTGTGGGGTTCTGGTCCCCTCTGTATTTTCTCCTTTGAATCTCCCCAGCTGCTTGAGGTAGGCAGCCTTGCCCCATTTTTCAGATGAGAATTAAGGTTTAGAGGGTTTAAGCAGTTTCTCCAGGAGGGGCTGGGATTTGAACCTGTTTCATTAGACTCCAAGGGCTACCCAAGGTTCTAGCGTAGAGCTGGCTCGGTCAGAATTCATGCTTACTGACCACAGAATAGTTTTCCAACTATTGTCCTCTATGCTCCTCTGATAGTGAAATGTGTCCTGCACAAATCGCCTGGGCAGCCCTGCTGGCGCAGATTGTCTAGGTTGGGTGCACTCTGTGAGGGCCACCTCAACTCCAGCCTGTGGTAATCTTCAGTTCTGGGGGGTGTCAAGATCCCAGGGGAAGCTCCTCGCTGGCCCCAGCTCTGCTCCCCTTGCCTCGCCTCACCAGGTATTCCTGGTTCTTAGAGGTGTTTCGCTTCCAGAATCTTGATTTGGCTGCTGTTTCACCCCAGGTAGGGCAGAAGAGTGAGGAGGGAGTGAGGGGTGGGAGAAACAGAAGTCTCTGCCCCTAGAGTCCATCGGGCCGCTCTGGCTGAGGTCACTCAGAGGGCAGCCTTTGACAAGAAGGTCCCAGCTCACAGAAGCAGAAGCATGACAAGCGGAAGGGACTTCCGTCCCACCCTGTGGCAAGCAAGGGATCGTCTTTCCATTTTACAGGTGAGCCAAAGAGCCTAAAGAGATCCGATTACCCCAAGTTCTGAGAACTGAAGAAAACATGCAGCTTCAAGGACCACTTCTGGACTAGAGGCACATGTCTTGGTCAGGGTGGTCCAGAGTGAGCCCCACTGAAGTCAATACATTGTGTCTGTGTCCCAAGAGGATTTGGCCCAAGCCATTGTGCCGTCGAGTCAATTCTGACTGATAGCAGGTCTGCCCTAGAGGACAGGGTAGAACTGCCTCTGTGGGTTTCTGAGACTGTAACTCTTTACAGGAGTAGAAAGCCTCATCTTTCTACCAAGGGGTAGCTGGTGGTTTCGAACTGTTGACCTTGCTGTTGCCCAGTGCATCACCACTACGCCATCAAGGCTCCTTGGACAGTGTAGTCACTGTAAAAGATGAGTGGTCCCAATGCACCCTTCTCTCTTTTTCTGTAAATAAAAAATAAATGCCGAACAGCCATGTGAGGCCAGGTTGTTTGATGGCTGCTCTCCTGGCACTTAATTTTATTTCACGAGGTAAAAAAATCAGGGGGGAGGCAGGGGAGAGGGAGGAGGGGAGCCAGCTTTTGTCAAAGTATAGTCTCATTGGTTAACACCGGAGGGGAAAGGAACTGAAAAGAACTTAATTCAAAAATCCTTTAGGCACACAGGAGCTTCTTCCAGCCAGTAAGAGTCAGACAGCTATGGAGAGAGACATCAATAAATAATCAGACAGCTTAGACTTTTAAATGGGAATCCCAGCATTACCACCCAAAGGTAAATTGCATCTTTTCCACCAGCCTCCAAGCAGGGCTTCATGCATGCACGGACGAAAAACTTTGCTTGTTGCAAATGTAACCTGCCCTTTGCTTCTGATAGGAGATATAGCTGCTGTATGTATACACATGGGTCGCTCGTGTATGCAGTATACACACACACAGCCTACAAAGGAGCAGGATCATTTGTAGTGGTGTAGTGGATTACATGTGGGCTGCTAACACAAGGTCAGCAGTTCGAATTCACCTGCAGCTCCAAGGGAAAGTGATGAGGCTTTCTGCTCCCATTAAAGTGGGGCGAACCGAGAAGGGATCATAACAGACTAGCAATGGGAGCAAAGCCAAGCCACAAAACCCCTGGGGAGTCCCCAAAATAAGCTTGAGGCTAGGAGG
>NW_022111300.1:34588835-34591342 GCF_000313985.2 Echinops telfairi
CCACCCCCCACCCCGAGTGGGTTCAAACTGCTGCCCTTGGGGTTTGCATCCCAGTGTTTAAGGCCCTGTACCACCAGGGCTCCGTCTGCACTTTGGAGGCACTGGAAAAGTTTGTGGGTTTCTTTTTAAGAGGGGGTGGTAAATAATAAAAGCAGTCATGAGCATCTTAGGCAGCCCAAGCACTGCCCATGCTAATGAAAAACACCTTATACCCAAGACTCAGAAGAGCTGGGTTATGGTGACCATCCCCTGTTCTGGGCAGGAAGATGCTGGAAAGACTGAAAGTATCCTTTGGTGGTGGTTTGCTCAGGAGGAGCGGGTGATGGTCAGGGGTCAGCAAGGGAGAGAGAGAGAGAGAGAGAATGAGAGAGAGAGAGAACTCGTGAGCACATGCATTCTGTAGAAACCGCTAAACAATCAAAGGCACAAATGCTTCTTCTTATAAACACATAGTGTAAGGCAGCTGTTTGCCCAGGATAATCTGGGGAGAAAAAGCCGGCCAAAGCCGGAGAGATTGGCGCTCCACAAACAAGGGATTTCCTGGGGGAAGGAGTGTCAGGTAATGGGCTCTGCAAATTTCTCCTTCTGATAACTACATCACAGACCAAGTCCAAAGAGACTTTTCCTTTCTACTGAAATCTTATTTAAATCCCGCCGCTGCCAATTGCAGGCAGAATGGCCGTTGTATTGGCGGGCTCGGGCTAGTTTCTCAAGCTTTTATGAAGCAAGGGAAGCAATGGGCAGCCTCGTGGTGGTGGTGGGAGCAGGGGACACACCACACTGGGGACGCTAGTCCTGAAATGCTTGGGGAGGCAGCAGCCAAAGTGCCCTCCCCAATCCTGAGGAGGGGTCTTCAGCCCAGCAAGGAACCTATTGACCTGGTCCGGGCTGGCAGAGAAAGCAAGAGCTGGGCTTCTTTCCAAACAGCCCGCTTCCCAGTCACTTGTGCAGCGTGGTTGGGCCCCCGGCCATCGCCCTCCGTGAAGATGGCCAATATTGCCAACACCTTTGAGGTGCATGTGTGATGCTTGGTCACCTTCAGAACCCTATTCTCTCTTTAGACAATCTTTTGTTTTCTTTTTGTTTTGTCTCTGTTACTGTTTCGTCTACCGAGATAAGACAGGCATAGGAAGCAAGTCCGAGGAGAGAGCAATGGGACGGAAGGTTCCAGAGGGACCTGTGGTGGGGGGGAGGCGGGGGAAGGGAGCAGTGAGCAAACCAAGCCATAGACAGGCTTGGGAATTAAACAACCAGGGAACTAAAATCAACAACGAGGAGGATGTAGAGATCCCGGGGGTTGGAGCAACATCAATCTAGCTGAGAGGAATTACTAAGAGGCAGAAGAAGGGTGAGTGTGATGATGGGGCAGGAGGAAGGCAAAAGGAAACAGAACAGATCTAGGAAGCAAAGCTATGAATAGAGGTATAAACAAGTGTGTACATATGTAAATACATTAATTCATAAAAATAGAGACATTGGCCTAGGTACATATATTGATATGGCAATACACTGAGGAAGTACACGACTTGGGGCCTCTGCTCAAGCCCTCCCTCAACACAAGAACACTTGGTTCTAACAGCCTGGCATTCTGTGATGCTCACTCTCCCAACGGGAAGGTCCTAGTAGCCCTTCGGGAGACCCAGTCCCCCTTAGGGAGTATCGTTGTTAGCTGCCATGCTGTCTACGCTCATGTGTGCAGATCACAAGTATTCCATGGGGGCTTCTTAGCCGTCACCTTTGCAGAAACAGGTTGCCAGACCTTTCTTCCGTGTGTCAACCCTAAGAGAGATTTTTTTTCTGGCCATGCCCAGCAGAGTCCAGCTGCCAGGATTCTGATTGCTCAACGTGACAAGAGATCATCCCCACGAGGTGACCCAAGGTGGGTGAATGGAATTGAAAAGTAGATTTTTCTAGAAGCTGGAGGTTAAGCAGATAGCTCTTCCAGGTGGTGAGAACCATTTCTTGTGCATCAGGATCCGCTTCCCCTGGCAGACAGCCCTTACCGCTGCACTTCACAGATCTTTCTTGGTCGCCATGGGCCCTTCTAGGGGCAGAAGTGTTTCAATGTCCGAGCTGTCAGTGGAGGTGGGTGGGGAGCCTGGACGAAGTCTATATCACGTTTGCTTTTTCTTCTCACAAAGTGCTCAGACACATTGTTCTCTTGTCATCTGGAGGGCCGCAAAATGCCACCAACCAAGAATGTTGTGGGCTCTAGGTGAGAAAGTTGGCACTGGGCTTTTGCTGCTGACCAGCTGTGGCCTGACTTCGCCGTGCAGGGGCACTCCACAGAGGGGCACTCACCGGGGGAGGAGGCAACTTCTAACCACACTCTTTTCCAGGAGAAACAGCAGAAAACTCTGGCCCACACAAACTCAACCTGAGAGGCTCCCTCTGATGACTGTGAGAGGGACATTGATGGGTTCCCTCCTGGCTGAAGCTCTAATGGTCCAGATTTTGTGTGACAGTGACAATTTTATCTCTTCAGTAAGACCACAAGCTCCTTGAGA
>NW_022111300.1:34592544-34597375 GCF_000313985.2 Echinops telfairi
AGCTCTTATAATAATCCATCCATCGGTTGTAGGCAGCACGTTTGTACATACGATGCCGTCGTTATTTTCTAGACATTTATTTTCTATTGAGCCCTTGGTATCGCCCATTGATAAATGATAAATTACGATTATTTTCATGTCTTACACCAACCACTGTCTCCCTTTCCCCACGGTTTGTCCCCCTGGAGGGTGCGTGTGTGTGGTCACGTGTCCATCACTTTGGTCGGGTCCCCTTCCTCCCCTTCCCTCCCCAAATCCTCCCTACCCTTCTGGTATCTCGGTTCCCATTCCTGTTCCTGGACTCAGTGTGTCATGAGCTCTTCTCTTCTCTGTATCTGTTTTGACATATTTTGTGTGAAAGGAGCCCTGGTGGCCCTTGGGTCTGGCATTGGCTGCTAACCTCAAGGTCGCCAGTTCAAACCCTCCGCAAAACAGAGATGAGGCTGTCTGCTTCCATGGAAATGTACAGAGATGAAAACCTGACCCGGAGCCTCCAGGAGTCGATGACAAACATGGCAGGGGGTTTCCCAATAGCTTGGGTTTCCCCTGAAAGGGGGTGGAGGGAGCAGGCATAGCCAGCAGACATGGCTGCCTCAAGGGGTGACAGGCTGAAGCTGCAGCCCTTCCCTGGAGTCTGGCCGGCCCCCTTTCCTGGCTGCATGGACATCTGTGAATGCCATACCTGAAGGATTCAGAAACCCTACCATCTAAGTGGTGAAGGCCCAGAGGAAACCGCAAGGGGCTCTAGAAACATCTGGTGCTTTCCCACCTCGGCTGCGGCTCAGTGTGGGGTGGGGGAGAAGAGTAAGCTGGGGAGTTGGGGGGAATCCCCCGGGGACCCTGCCTCTACTGTGGGCAGTCACCCCTGGGCCGGGCTGGCTGGGGTTTGTCGAGCAGGGTGTGCAGACAACGGGCTCCGGCACCGCTCAATTTATTCACTGTCTGTACTTGGTCCCAGCCGGTCCTCCTCGGCTCAGGCTGGGTAAATCCCCGGGTTCTGTAGACAGTTTTATTAGCAATTGCCTTTTTTTCCCACCACCCTCCCCACCCCCACCCCTTTGAAAATGCAGTTCGACGAAAATGAAATTTCAGATGTGTGTGTCTCAGCATTGATTTTTCTATTTGCAATAACACACCCTGGCATAGCTCCTTTGATATCGAGAGGATAAAATGTCCCTAGCACCGTGTTCTCCATTCTGGGGTAATGGATAAAGCCTGTTTATGAGATGTCATTTATTCCACAATAGACAGTAAATAAAAGCCATTTCAAGCTTGGGTTAAATCAAAGCTTGTTCGGGATTTCAGCAGATTTGCAAATCACCTTGGGGACCCTCATCAGTTGCTCCTGTTCTTTCCCTCCTTGCGATCGCCTCGCCCCTCTCCCGGCCGAGCTGCCCATGCTCCCCAGCTGCCCTGAGCCCCGATTTGGGGGGAAACAGGCACGGCCGAGGACCTAGCAGACGCGAAAAGTTCCTTCCCCCCATCGGGGGAATAAAGGCTTTGAAAGGAAGTTGAGGTGACGCCAACAAAGGCAGGAGTGGCGAGGGAAAGGAAGAAACCGTTTGCAGGGAAATAAAAAGATGCAAACTCGAAGCGGGGAGAGGATGGGGAAGGCAGATGCCTTTAGTCATGTGCAGATGGTTATGTCTGTCATCCCAAGGACCCCACCTGCAGAGGGAGAGAGGAGGGGTGGGGGCCATCCCGTGCACCCTGGCCCCCTAGCCTCCCTGTCTCACTCAGGCCTCTGCCCTGCACACCTCAGCTCCCACCCTCCAACCCACTCTACCTCCTACGCCAGACCCTGACGAAGGGCCCTGCTCCCCCTTCTCTGTTCTGGCTTCGCTTCCTGACCTCTCCCTGCGTAGTATGTGGAGTCCACTAACAGTAAGGTCAGCGGTTGGAAACCAGGAGCCACTTTGAAGGAGAAAGAGGAGGATTTCGCCTCTGAGAAATCGTTACAGTCTCAGACACCCACAGGGGCTGTTCTGCACTTTCCCACAAGATCTCTGTGAGTTCAAATCGACTCCATTGTGGTTAGGGTTTTTTTCTTTTTAAAACCATTTCTGTCTTACCGTACTCCTGCTGGTCTGGGCGTGTGGGTCTTGGCCAGTTGCTTGTAGAATCAAGGAGTCAGAATTAGCTCTGTGACATTAAGCTTTGAGGATTTCTCAAGTGTCAGAATGGTTAAGCTTTTGGCTGCCAACCAAAACATCGGCGGTTCAAACACAGCAGCTGCCCCGCGGGAGACAGATGTCGAAATCTACTTCTGTACCGATTCATGTGGTTAGGTACCATTGAGCCAATTCACCTCGTAGCCACCGTGAGCATCACCAAAGGAAACCGGCCAGTCCTGTAACCGCCTCACACACGTTCCCAGGTTTGAGAAATCTTATGGGACGGCTCCATCCTGTCCTGTAGAATCACAGGGAGTCTGATTGGCTGCACCGAAATGGATATGGTTTGGGTTGGGGTACTGTTTGTTGGCAGGTGGCTTGTTCTGCCCTAGGAAACACGTGTCTGCCATGTGACTCGCGAGCAGACTTACATGCGCCTTCAGCAGGAGCAGGTGAGAACCTTCTTGCATGAGAAGATGCCAGGGTCAGCAGACGTTGCCTCAACTGATGAAGCCAGGTCTTCTAGGAAACACCGAGGACTCGTGGGCAAGCTTCGTGCCCCCGGGAAACTTCTGGTTGGATTGAAGAGACTACTTGTGCCCTGGACCCTTTTTAAGCAGCCCTGAGGGTGCTGCGGGATAGGCATTGTGCTGTTAACCGAAAGGTCAGTAGTTCAAACCCACCAGCCGCCATGCAGGGGAAAGATGAGGCTGTCAACTCCAGTAAACGTTCAGTCTCAGAAACCCTATGTCGGGTTCCTGTGGGTCAGAACCGACTAGATGGCAATGGGCTTGGGTGTGAATTTCCGATCCCACCAGGGAGACCCCATTGCTAGGCTCAGTCTGCAGACACAGGTGTTGAGAAGGCACATAGACACTAGGTCCGACACAGGGGCCAGGGAGCCACCTGGCTGGGTCTGCAGCCTGGGGATGAGCAGACTCCCAAACTGGCCGCAGAATGAGACAGGAAGTTGGCAGTCAGGAGAATTACAAAGGAAACAGGAAGCAAGAATGAGACAAGGTGGTGCCAGGAAGGGTGGGTTGAGCCAAAGGCCAGAGAAGTGGGTCCCTAAGGTGCCCTGAGCCCTGGACGACAAAGCCGCTCATTTCTCCCAAAGGGGACTGGGGTGCTCTCCATTGCAGTGTGCCCGTGGTTTCATTAGGACCCAGACTGTGATTGTTAGCCTCCCTGAAAACAGTGCCCTCCTGGCTGAAAGTCGGCATCTGTCTCGGGCCTGGGCCTCAGGGAGACACCACTGTGGAAGGGTCCCACAGCAAGGCCAGGAGGGAGGGCCTTCCTTGGTCCAGCTCGGCAGAAAAAGCCTGGCGAGGGTCTTGGGGGAGGCTTGCTTGAGTCAGAGAATCAGCTTGATTTCCGAAGGAGGGCTCCCAGGAGAGTCCGGTCCTTTCTCACAGTCACCCGGGATTGGGGGGAACCGCGGACCAGCTACTCAGAGAAAGGATGCTTCGCAGTCACGCGGTCTCTCCTGTCATTGTGCATACGGGTGAGTCCGAGGGTGTGGAGAACACGGCCCTGCTCAAATGATGCCTTAGCTGCACCCCAGAACAGCCCGCCAGGGCGCCCCCAACACACAACCCAGCAAGAGCCTGTCAGGGGGTTATCCTCCCCATGCTGTAAACAACACCACGGAGACCCAGACCAACTGGAAATCGGGCTGAGCGGCACCCACCGCAGTTCAATGCTGTCCCCCACTGCCCCCCACCCCGAGCAGCCGTCTGAACCCTGGCTTCAAGAAGCCAAGCAACACAGTGCATCTTCTTGACAGCTGCTCACTTCGGATCCCCTTCTCTCGCGCGCTCTTTCTTTTTCATTTTTCTTTTAGAGAAAAAAAATATGCATCATTGGAAATGGGCCCCATTTCGAGTCACATGAGGCTTGCGAAAAATAAATGTGAAAATCAACGTGCTATTTAATACAAGCACCATCATCGCGCTTCTGATTCGAAGAGCCTATTTGGAGCGGCTGGGAACCCTAAGAAATGGATTAAATATCATTCTGAGCATCAGACAGTGTGTTGTTGTTTCCAACTATGCCATCTTCCCTCCAAGTGATTGAATCACCATCAGCGCCATCAGCGGCAGCGGCAGCAGCTGCCGCACTCCCGCGAGTAGATCACTTGGCGCATAATTTCCCAGAAAGTAGCACGTTGGTTGCCCACACATCCCCATTTCCCAGCTGAGAAGACGGAGGCTCAAGAGCAAAGTACAAAAAGCCTTGGGACTCGAACTCTGGGTGAGTGGGGATGAGCACTATGGCCCCACCCGACCTCCTGTGGCAGATGCTTTGCTGGGCGAATCAACATGTGCTTTGAAGACCCAAATTGCGCTGGTTCCGACCTGAGGGACTGGCTCCCCATATTCAGTGACGCTCCGTGCAGTCAGGCACGTTGCTGTTGGGACAGAGACGGTTCCGTGACATCCCTGGAGTCTCATCAGCACTCACTGCGTGCAGGGTCCTCAGCCCTGGCCTCTGTTCCTGGAAGTGGCCTTCCTGCTGCTGTCCCATAAAGGCCTGCCCCAGGGCCTGGAGCTGGGGGGAGCTCCGTCCCTCCCACTGAGCAAAGCTTGGGCTGTCACCCTGCTGTTATTTATGAGTTCCTCTGCCCAATCAGTGGCCTCCAAGGGGCCCAGCCTGGGCCTGCTGTCTGGCCACACTTGTCACACGTCATTAGATGTTTGGTTGCCGCTGACCTCTCT
>NW_022111300.1:34598899-34600324 GCF_000313985.2 Echinops telfairi
GGAGGGTGAGACCTGGTGTCATAAACTTTGGGCATTTTATTGAAGGACTAAACAGAACAAAAAACACCCCAAAACAAATGCACTCACTGCCGTAGAGTCAATGTCATCTCAGAGCTTTTACAGGACAGCGTAGACCTGCCCCTGTGGGTTTCTGACAATGTAATTCTTTACAGAAGAAAAGCGCCATCTTTCTCCTGTGAGAGGTTGATGGTTTCAAACTGCTGACCTTGCAATTAACAGCCCAACATGGGACCACCAGGTTGTCCAGTCCCTGGAAGAGGACATCACGCTTGGTAAAGTAGAGCATCAGGGATAAAGACTCGATGTCCTTGAGTCAATGCCAAGTCATGGTGCCATGACCCCATGGGATAGGATAGTACGGCTTCTGTGAGTTTCCAAGACTAGAGCTGCTTACGTGAATAGAAAGCCCCGTCTTTTTGCCGAGAGGTGGCTAGTGGGTTTGAACCGCTGACCTTGTGGATCACCACCCAACTCGCCTGATTGATGGACTCACCCAGATTTATTGCACTTCTTCTAGCCAACACTGACAGCCTGGCCAGTCTGGGTGTCTGGGCACATCAGCCACCCTTGCTTCTCAGATTTTGGTGAACAGGGCCCTCCCTCCCTTTGACAAACAATTCCTGTGTGGACATTGATCGTTTTGTCTTATTCTCCCTTCCAGACACGCCAACCTAACAGGAATTAGAAAACAGTGAATGGCCCCTTGGTTGGCAGGAGTATCACACACCAGGTGCACAGGTAAAGCCAGAAGAGGCAGTGTTGGCTTGAGTAGGGTGTAAAGAAATGTGGAAGCTGGGTGGTCTCCTTGGGTCTTCCCAGGAAGCCAGGCTGTTCCAGGGAGCCTTCCTCCTTCAATTCAGATTTGAGCTGGGAAATACCCACTGCCATGTTTGGGCAGAAAGCACGCTGCCAAGCCGCATGAAACTGCTTTGCTGTGGTCCCTGGGAAATGAGGCGCGGGCTGCAGGGAGGAGTGGGGATTGTGGCTGAAACTGGAAGGTCAGGCTGTGTGCTTACACAGGTGCAGAAGGCCAAAGGTGTGCTCCTAGGAGCGCCCAGTAGCCACGAACTGGGGTTGGGGAGGGACTCAGGGACAGTGTCTGCAACTTGGTGTGGACTCTTGTCCAGCTGCAAGACTGCTCCAAGCCCTGAGGCCAGGCAAGGCACTGTGAACTCTGTTTTCTTGGCTCGCTACCATTAAGCCGATTCTGCCTCTTGGAGACCCTGTAAGACAGGGTAGACCTGCCCCTGTGGGTTTCTGAGACTAGAAAACACTTCATGGCAGTAGAAAGTCTCATCTTTCTCCATCAGAGCAGCTGGAGGTTTCAAACTGCTGACCTTGTGGTCAGCAGCCCAATGCCTATCCCACTCTACCACCAGGGCTCAGACCATATTGACCTCGCAG
>NW_022111300.1:34601796-34604251 GCF_000313985.2 Echinops telfairi
GAGGTGACATGGACAGTCTCTGCTTTCGAGAAGCTTGTAGTCTCGCTCGGGAGACAGAGCAGGATCGCTGCTCCCTGTGCTGAATGAAGGACGGCATCTTCAGGGTCATCCTACGTCGAGGGGCTGGAGGGAGACGATTGGCCTCCTGGCGCCACTGCCACCCTGTGTATGTGCATCGCCAGGGCCTTTGGCTGAGCCCAATGGTACACCAGTCCCAGGATTCATGGAGGACCAGCCAGGTTTCCTGCAGGAGGACCGGGGGCCCCAGGCTCACAGCCAAGGCTCCCACTCCCTCTGTGGCACACTGCCTTCGAGGCTGGTTTCCTGGCGAGTCCCCCTCCACAGGCCCACACTCCGGGTTCTCTCTAGGAGCACAAGTCTCTATGGCCTCAGCAAGAAAGAGAGGTCGAGGGAAGTGAGCTTTGTTCCAAGTCATGACCCCCTCCATCTCTTGGACTCAGGTCTGTGTGTGCCGTCAAGACCCGACAGGCCTGCTCGCTTCAACGAGCATGCCCTAGTCTAAACGGACTCCTGCTACCAGTCTTCCACCATTAACTGGAACCCCTTCTCTGCGTGCTTGGGTCCTGGGCAGCTGTCAGAGAGGAAAGCCTTCGGCTTAATTCAGACTATGGTGTCAATGACTACAAGACTCCCTCCTGAGGTTCCCGGCCCTTGACATCTGTCAGGGAGAGAAACCTCTTCTGATTAATTTGTAGTAAGATATAAGTGACCGAAGAACTAGCTCTCTCCAACTGTACTTATGACATCAGACAGTGCTTGGCGGTGTAGTACTTTCACAATCCCTCACGTGTTGATCATTGTCATTGTAAAAGTTTTGTTCAAACCTGGATTAGGTCACTGGAGACTTTTGATCTTACTGAAGTCCTTATTGCACTTCAGTGACCTTATTAGGAAATTAGAGACCCTGGGGAAGGGCGCCCTGGTGGTCCAGTACTGAAGCGCTCAGAGGCTAACAGAAAAGTGGTGGTTTTGTGCCACAGGCAGACAGTGAGGTAAAGACGACAGCCGTGGAAACCCACAGGGCAGTTCCACTCTGTCCTA
The DNA here is from genome assembly GCF_000313985.2 of Echinops telfairi. NCBI lineage: Eukaryota > Metazoa > Chordata > Mammalia > Afrosoricida > Tenrecidae > Echinops > Echinops telfairi. The sequence continues at coordinate 34,602,859 of NW_022111300.1, forward strand.
TGCGGTCTCTATGAGTCAGAAGGAGCCTCATGGCATACTCGTTGGCACCAATTTTTTGTTGGTTTGTTTTAATCAGGCCCTACAATATCAGGGGAGATTCATTGAGGACATAGCATACTCTCTGCCCCCATGGAGATTGGGAGGCACCTGGAAGAGCACTGAGATGCTCCTGGTGAGGTTACAGCTGGGCCTCCTGGCAGAACCATAGGCCCAACCTCTCCCTCTGCCCTCTGCCCTCCACCAGGGGCTTGAGTGCTGAGATGACAGGGGCGTGAAGAGGCTGACGGCAAGATGTCTGGGAACTATTTGACATTCCTGATGTCCTTGAATCACTGCTCTGGGGGTTTCAGCCATCAGCGGCCCCTATCACTCTTGCCAGATTTGGGAGTCAGGGTGACCCAAGGGAACCCTTGGGGAGGTCGGCAAGGTGTGGAGAGGGAAAGGGGCCACCTCAAGTATTGACCTTCCCTATGAGGCTCCAAGCGCCATGGTTCACCGGAGACCAGCGAAAATAACCGCACCCACTGCCATCAAGTGAATTCTGGTTGACCCTCTAGAACAGAGCCCACCTGGCCCCTAGTGTTTAGGCTGCCATCTCTCTGGAAGCAGACCACCACATCTCTCTCCCGCTGGTGGGTCACGCGGCTGACTTTTTGGTTCTGGAACCGAGTGCTTCAACCACTGTGCCCACAGGGCTGCTGGCAGGAAAACCGAACATTTCCTATCACCCAGGGAGCTCCGGGAAACCCAACAGGGAAGTAAGGGAAGCTGCTGGGTAAGCCACGCCAGAGAGGGTGCAGGCTCCAGAGCTACTGAAGCTGCCCACTGGAGAGGATGTGGGGGGCAGGGGGGATCTGTCACCCTGGAAATCCGGGACTTGGGCAAGGGTGGGGTAGAGGGAACAGGAAACTGCATCCAGGGAAGGGTGGCTCCAGGTTCTGGACCTCCCCTCTCCTCAGCAGAGGTGGGCCTGGCTCTGTGTGAAGGGCGGACAAGACCCCTCCTCCTGACAGCCTCAACAGAAGCCACGTCTCAGGAGTGGTTGGTAAACCAGACCCACTAAGCGGTGGATGAAGAAGCACACTTCACGTTATGATCTGACACACCACCCGTGGATGAGAGGACTGCCAAAACTCCACTGGAAAATCCCTGTGTGATTTAATTCCAGTTGTCCATGAACTTTCGGAAGCCCCCTTGTGCATGTGCATGTGTGCGTGCGTGCACGCGTAGGTGTGCATCATCCCTGGGGAAGGCAACAGCACACTCAACTACTCACCCAAAGTGTTCAGGCTCCAATTCACTCAGAGGCTCTGTGGCAGTTCAAGTTCATGTCAACTCGCGCACAGCCTGATGATGCCTCCTTGGGGGTGTGGCCTTTTTATAAGCGAGACAG
>NW_022111300.1:34606542-34612173 GCF_000313985.2 Echinops telfairi
TTTCAGGAGCCCATATTTGTGAACCACACAGAACAAAGAGCACTTGGCCTCAAGCCATTAATATGGACCACCACCGTCTGTCAGTTTGCTGTAACATGGGGGCACCGGATTTCCAAGGCCAGGAAGGCCATCCAAGGTGGACCGGTTTCAGTAGAGTATCTAGACCAGAGGTTCTCAACCTTCCTAATACTGCGACCCTTTCATACGGTTCCTCATATGGTGGTGACCCCCCAACCATAAAATTATTTTTGTTGCTACTTCATCACTGCCATTTTGCTACTGTTATGAATCGGGCGGCCCCTGTGAAAAGGTCGTTTGACCCCCAAAGGGGTTGCAATCCACAGGTTGAGAACCGCTGGTCTAGACTTAGCCCAACTAGGAATAAGTGGGCACCTAACGCTAACCACAAAGCTATCCGTTCAAACCCACCAGCCACCCTGTGAGAAAAAGATGAGGCTTTCTGCTCCTACGCAGATTCACAGCCTCAGAAACTCACAGGGGCAGTTCTACTCTGTCCATTAGGGTCGAGATGGGTCAGAGTCCGTTCAAGTGCAGTCAGCTGGGTTTTGTACGCAGGGTTGCTATGGGTCAAACCCGACTGGATGGCACCTCACAGCAACAATTCCACCTCAGAGATCAGGGAAGGCTTCTCGGAGGAGGGCATATTGAGCTAACACCTAAAGGATGAATAGAAGTGAGCCTGACCCAAGAGAAGGATGGGAACGCACAAGACAGAGCCTCTGGGGGTGCCGGGAGCCCCCTGTCCAGGAGATTCGCAGAGCTCAGAGTTCTCTTCTGCTAGAGCCATCCCGTCAAAAGCCTTGGGACTCTTGTCCCCCACAGCTTGGTTGCTGTGACTGACGCCTTTGCCCCACCCCCCGGGGTGATGACTGCATCCTGTCCTGGACCCGGGAGAAATAGTCCCCGGAGGTTCCCCCCCGGGGTTGATGACTCAGAGCTCATGAACACCCCGCCATGAGCAGCCACAGGACAGGTGTGTGAGCCCAGAGGTTCCTCTCCAAGTGCCGTCTTCAGGCCTGTGGATGGCTGAGCACCGGTCAGGCCCATTCTTGTTCACGGGATCAACTCTCCCCCCCCCTCCAAGTCTTTCCAAAAGAATCCTCCTCAACCTCTGTGGGCCCAGCGCAGTGACCCATCTGACCCATCGCATGCACTTTCACATCCAAAATGGCCCAGTTTAGATGATAAATTGTAGGTTTGTTTCAACTCGGGACCCCACCGAAATAGCATGATCGTGTGGCAGGGGGACCTAGAGGCACCACTTAGTAAATGGGCATTTGGTTTAATGTGTTCCCACTTCCTCAGGGGTGTCAGCCTTGCAGTCACATGGCCATAAAGTCCTCTTCGTTTTCAGGGGTCCCAGCCCCTTAAAGGGCAACTCACACTTGTTATTTTCCACCTGGGGACACTTCCGCCTAGCTGTCACCCAATAATAAACTTACATTCCCCGGGGAGCAGCATGGGACCTTGGAGAGAGGGTAGATTTGTGGCTCAGCTGATTTGGGTCCATTGCCTTCGAGCAAGTCATTTCCTATGTCCAGAGTGGATGTCCCCTTACTTAAATGGGGACAATAAGCACCCTTCCTGCTCCCCAATAGCAGGCGGGGAGGAGAGACCATGCGGATATGCCATGATTATGACTAGTGGCCCACTGAGTGATGGCCACTCATGATCACCCAGTGTGTGCAGAGTAGAACTGTCCCATAGCGTGTCCCCGGCCAGGTCATTTGGAGTGCAGATCGCCAGACCTTACTTCTAAGGCACCTGTGGGTGGACTTGAACCAATAGCCCTTCAACTAACAGTGGATCACTTCCCGTTTTCACCAACTGGGGCTCAGGGTGGCCACACTGCTCAGTATTCAGGGTTCGCAATGGTTTGGCAATCGCGGCCATGGACTAGACACCCTCATCATCATAAATACGTTTTTTATCATTTAAATTTATTTTTTGAGGTTGGACAAGTCGATTTTACTATCATATGGAGTACTTCTACGAAAACTCACCAGTGTTGTAAGACGTATTGCTGTCTGTCAAAATTTCGGACTGACAGCATCAAGTATTAAAAGAATGTCTTTCTGATCTTAGCACCTGAATTCGGACAAAGTGATTTTGCTGTTTGCTGTGCTTCCTGTTTTTTCTCATTGACACGAAAGGGTCATCGCTGATGAGCTGAAGAAGGACATGTTTGTCCTTCCATTCGAAGCATTAATCAAAGTAATGAAAATGAACAAAAACAGCCGCCATGGAAATGAATCAGCATGGCGTGGCATCCAACCAAAGGACAGTGCCATAGCTCAACTAAAAAAATGTGTGCACTTAATCACCCTGGTCCCTTTCCTCTCTGGAGGTACATGGGAAAACACTACCAGCTAGCCGCTGTCGAACACAGCACCCTTGTAGCATAAATGTAGATAAACATGTAGTGGGAACAACATTGTCAGCATCAGCACCTGTTCACAAACAGCACCCGTGTTTACCTCTCAGTCTCGTAGGCTGGTCCATGTTCAACCTTTTCAGGATGTAGCATCTCTCAAGAACCAATGGTATCAAAGTAAGAAGTCTAAGCTGCAATTGGCAAAAATAAAGAAAAGGGCTCAGGGCTTGGTGAACTACCAGTTAGAATGTTTCAATAAACGAATGCCATGTGACAGAGCCCTGGTGGTGTAGCAGTTCCGAGTTAGGCTGTGGTCCTCATGGGCCTCATGGTTCAAAACCACCAGCAGCTCCTCGGGCGGAAGACTGGGCTTTCTTATGTCATGAGCAGTTACAGACTCAGAAACCCACAGCAGGCTGCTCTGAGTCAGCACTGGCTCGATGGCAGTGAGAATGTAGCAGGGAGCACCGGTGTGTTATGGGTGCTCTCTCATCCATACCAAGAACTTTGGAAGACAGCCACTTGGCCAACCGACTGGAAGAGATTATATTTGTACACATTCCAAAAAAGGGGGGCATCCAACAGGATGTGGAAATCATCAAATACTATCATTAATATGGCACCCCATTAAAAACTGCCTGAAGACCATTCAAAAACAGTTGCTGCAGAATATAGGCATGGAACCGCCAAAAATTCAAGCGAGGTTAAGAAGGGGATGTGGAACAAGAGATATCATTACAGATGTCAACGGCTCTTGGCTGAGAGCAGAGGACACCAGAGAGATGTTTAACGGTCTTTTCCTGACTGTGCAAAGGCATTCCGCTGTGTGGATCACCATAAATGATGGGTGCCGCGGTGAAGAACGGGAGTCCCAGATCACTTACTTGTGCTCACGTGGAACCTGGACCTAACCCGAGAGTGAGCCGTTGGACTCAAGCAAGGAAATGCTTGCGGTTTAAAATCAGGAAAGGTGAGCATCAGGGCTATCGCCTTTCACCACACGAATTCCATCAGTACGCTGAGCAGTAAACTGAAAGGGACCCTCGAGAGAAGAATGTGCGGCAACTGGACTGGAGACAGACTCCTGAACAAGTCGCGGGATGCGGAGGACACCCTCCTGCCGGCTCAAAGTGAAAAGAACGCACACAGCCTTCCGCACGGAGGACACCGCAACAGAACGAAAACAAACATCCTCCCAACTGGACCGACAAGCAACATCATGCTAAACAGAGAAAAGATGGAAGCTGTCCTGAAGTTCAGTTTCCTTGGATCTACAATCAATTCACATAAAAGAAGCCATCCACAAATCAAAGGATGTATTAAATAAAACAAACCGAAACACCAAACCTGACCTTCATTGAATCAATTGAGATTCATGTATATTTTTACAGGAGCAGCCAGCCTCCTCTTCCTCTCCCCAGAGCCCTGGGGTTAGCAACCCAGCTCTCTCCCGACAGCACCACCAGGGCTCTGCTACAAAGGCCTCTCTGAGGGTTCAGAAGAACATGCACCTGCAGAACTGAGGTGCCCTTGACCCAAGGTAAGCCATGGTCTTTTCAATCACCTCATAGGCAGGCACACCCAGGACCATGGATGAGGAAAAGTGGGACGAAGTGATGGCTTTGAATGGTTGTTGGCCAAGAATGTTAACTATACAAGCAACGTCCAGAAGCACAGACAAATCTGTCTCGGGAGAAGCACAGCCAATTTGCGCCCTAAAATCCAACACAGAGAGGCTTCGGCTGGCGTCCTGTGGGGCATGTTGTCGGGAGGGAACTGTCCCTGGAGGGGTTGACACGGGACTGCGTCCACGGCCTCCTGTCTATGCGTAAGTGTGAGGGCGGTGCAGGAGCTGGCGGTGTTTTGTTGTCTGCACCGATGGGCCACTCGAGGGCTCCAAAAACAACGACATTAACATTTTAAACACTGGGATGACTGCCTGGGGGGGGGGGCAGTCTGCTCTCTGAACGGGAGCCTGCACCTTCCCACCACCCTCCCCTGTGGCTGACACAGCCAGGACTTGGCCCAGCTGTCAGCCAGGAAGGTGGACCATCGGTGTGTGTGCAGAGCCACGGGGGCCTGGCTGGGCAGAGGCTGCCGCAGAGAACACCACGGATGCCGAATCCTGGTTGCCTCCACAATTTTTCCTCTTTTTCTGAAGCTGGAGATTCCTGTGCCAAGCCCTGCAAGCCGCCCCGACTTTCCCTGCCATAAAGCAGCAGCGAGAAAGGCTCAGAGTAATTAAGTGGCTGACGCACAGAAGATGCCGTTACAAAGAATTGACTAAATTGCCCATTCATTAGCAGCTCGGCATGGAAGGAGAATTACAAACAGACAGCGGAGCCCGCAGTAATTCAATCTAACCTTGTACTTACAGAAAACAATGAGATAATGAACAGAAAAATTACCAGGCACATATTGTATTTTGTTAAAGGGGCGGGTGGGGGGCCGTGGGGGAGGGGGGAGGGGGCGCGCAGGGACGGACTGGCGCTGCAATGCTAATGGCCTCGCTCAAGCTGAGCAAACGTTTCTCCAACACAATCATAGTTCTCAGTCTAAGGGCCTCTGGGGAGCTGAGATGAGGCAAGATCGCGAACAAAAAAATGTAATTTATAAGGCGTCTGTGGACTGGAATTTATCATCGGATCCGCTCGCCGCCGCTCAATTGATATGTAGTTGATTTCAAACAACACCCCCCGGGCGCCCAGAGGGAACATTTTTTAGATTTTACGCTTGGATATATCTGTTTAACTCGCCATTTACCAAAACAACGGCTGATGACAGCACAAACCAGTCACTCCGGAGAGAACACGCGCGCTCTCCTGCCCCGCGCATCCACGCGCGCTCCAGCCCCGGCGGCCCTGATGGCGGCGGAGAAGCCCGCTTGCTCTGCCCAAAGACCGGGGAGGAAACGGAGGAGGAGGAGGAAAGATCAGCTAGAGCCCAAAGATGCAGCCTCCTTCTCTGAGGCTCCACAGAGCTGGCGAGCACCAGCGATGGTTTTCACCTGAGCCCACTGCCTCCCTCTTCCACCCGCGTCCCAATTGGCCTCCTCTAGGGTGTCAGGACCAGATCTGGGGAGTCCACAAGATCCCCAGGCCTTGGGGCGCTGGAAAGAGGGGTTATCCTCAGGGAGGGGTCTCCACAGGGAAGGTCATACAGGGTCACTGGCCAAAGCATTGCTGCCGGCCCCCTGCACCAGGGCCCCTTCCTGCCATGGAGGTTGGGCAAAGGTG
>NW_022111300.1:34613144-34614011 GCF_000313985.2 Echinops telfairi
AGGTCCACGTTTGAGAGCCACTGGCTGAGCGAATGCAGACTGTGTTTACAGCATAAACGCAGCTGAGAACAATCATTTGGGGCTCTGGTCAACTTTTGCAGTCGACCAAAACCCTGCTCCAGCGATTGCAACGCACACTATTAAACAAATAGCCATGTTTGCGTTTAAGTCGATTTGGGTGATTCGAACCCACCAGGCACTCAGCAAGACAAAGATGTGATTGTCGGGTCCTGTAAAGATTTACAGTCTCAGGAACCCTATATCGGGTCTCTACTCTTCGGTGAAAGATAGGTTATCTACTCCCATAAAGATTTTTAAAGTCTCAGAAATCCAAAGGGGCAGTTCTACTCTGTCCTAGAGGGTCACAAAGAGTCGAAATTGGCGGGATGGCAGTGTGTTTGGTGTTTTGAGCCCATGAACTGGAATTGGTGTGGTGACCATGGGTGGGTTTGGTGTATTTTTCTAAGCACTGTCAAATGCCCCGTTTTGAGTCTTTCATTCGTTGTGTGAGGTAGACAAGACACACAATATTGTCCTAAGTAACACAGTGACTGAGCAAAGGCTACACAGTAAGAGTTGTTAGACGGCAGGATGAAGTGAATTTGACTCAGGACTTTGTCAGAACCCACACAGCCTAGTGTGTTCCTCACAGCACCATAGATTGCTCCATGCAGATGGGATCTTGCCACGGACAGCTCTTCAGATCGGAACATCTCTCATGTGTCTTCTCTCCTGGGCATGTGCAGACACTGCCCTGTTCAGCTCACATCAGGTGTCTCCTCTACCCCTGGACCCACGTGTGGCTCCGGAGACTGGAGAAGGCAAGTCAACTTTGTCCTGAGCCTGGAAAGGAACATGAACACAAGC
>NW_022111300.1:34614816-34619445 GCF_000313985.2 Echinops telfairi
GGATGGACAGCAGAGAAGTGGCTGAAGGGAGACATCGGACAGGGCAAGATATTATCAAGGGTTCATGAGCGAGGCGAGGGGTGAGCAGGGAGGGAGGGGAAAATGAGGAGCTGATGCTTTACACAATTGATGCATGTATGGATTGTGATAAGAGTTGTATGAGCCCCTAATAAAACGATTTTTAAAAAGTAATCATCTCTTCAATATACCACCTGGCACACACACCAAAAAAATGTTCCTGAATATTCCTGCTGGGTCCTTCTGTCTCTCCTTGAAAACCTACAGTGATGAGACTGTCGTTTCAACAAAAGTCCCTGGGAGGTGCTGCACCCCGCTAACATGAGTCACTCAGGGAAGGTCTTGTGGATGGACGTATCTCCCTCGCAAAATATGTGTCGGCATCCTAACGCAATTCAATGTCATCATCTTCCCCGTTGTGTAATCTGATCTAATGTAATCCCTTCCATGATGCAATCTCATGCAATGTGGCCCATCAATCACTCAGGGTCCTCTCGCTGTAGCTGTAGGGTGGATCTTAACCCTAGTCACTGCTGAGTTGTGGGAAAAGCAGAGGGACCCACAGGCACACACACATCTATGAGGGAAGGCAGGTGCCGTAGGAGCATCATCTACAAGCCAAGCAAGCAGGGAGCAGCCAGGATTATCCACAAGGAAGAAACTGACACAACGCAGATCTGACTTGAACTCTTAGCCCCCAGAATGAGAAGATACATTTCTGGTCCTTAGAGTCACCCACATGTGGTCTTTGTGTTGTTGCAACCTTAGGCAACTAAGGTGGGTGTCCCGCGCCCACCACTCCCACCCCTCCCCTCTGTATTTCCTTCCCCCAAAGTTTCCCCTGAGGATCTAGAGGCCCTGGCAGGTATGAACGGAAGTCCTCAGTGACTGGACCCCTGCCCACCTTCTGGAACTTGCAAGTGAGGAACGAGAGCCCTCTGTGGAAGGACACGCCTGTCCGTCATGGTGTTCACGTCTGGAATCCCAAGTCAGCATCCTCTACCCATCTGGGCAAGAACCCCAGCTCCTCATCCCTACAGCAGTGAGAGTCCAAGGAACCCCTGAAACCTACCTAAGAAGAAGGGGGTGCCCGTTTTGAGTTATGTACCCCTTTTCTTGATCTCTCAGTCAACTTTACCACCCCCCATTCACCCCCTCACCTCCCATCTGCCTGTGCCCGGGATGGGAGTACACACAGCTCTCTCAAGCAACTCACCCGGGCAGATTAAAAAAACAGTTTCCATTGAGCCACGATGGCTGTGTGTGTGTGTCAGGGTAGAATTGTGCTTCATGGAGCATTCACTGGCTGGTTTGTTGTTATTGTTGTTGTTATTGTTGTTGTTGTTGTAAGAGTCGACTGTCAAGCCTTCCTTCTGAGTGAACTCGAGCTTTCAACATTCTGTTATCAGCTGAGCCACTATCTGCACCACCCAGGGTCCCGAACCTGGGCAAGGGTTCAGTGATTAGGCAGCGGTCAGCGAGGGACTGCGCCTAGACTCACCTCTCCCATGAAAATCCACAGGCAGCCTCATTCTGACTTCAAAAAAATAGACACACCCAACCAACTCACTGGAGCTGTACGTTTAATGACCCTCTCATCTTGTTCCAGGACAGACGCGTGACCCTTGGCAGGGAGTTAGAGACACCTTTGTCGCCAGTAGAAATGAGGGGCCTGTCTCCCTCGGACCTTCCCATCAGGTCATGTTCTTCTGTGTCTGCCATGTCTCACCCCGGGTCAGCCGGGCGTGCCGTGGTCGGGAGACGGGGACGACTGGAGTTCAAGCCCCTTCCCTCTGCATAACCTGAACCCCTGACTCTGGAGGGGTGGGCAGAGGGCTGCTCCCACAACCAGCCCAGCCACACGTTCTCCAGGTGAAGGTACCTGGGTTATCGTGAGGAGGGAGCACTTTCCAGACAGCAATCCCTTGTTTGTTCAACAGTTCCAAGACAGTGCCCGCCATAGATGAATTTCCTGGAGAACTGATAGAGTTCAGCTCTGACATATTTTTCAATAATCATTGATAAAAATCTTGGCAAAATATATTACCTATTTCCTTATCATCCTAATACAATTGACAAGCATAATTTAACCTCTTCTCACTGCAATTATTAGCAATGTGATCTCGTATTAATGTGCTGGGTCAGGAAAAATGATACTGAGGTGGGTAATACTGCCCTCCTCCCCCGCCCCCAGCTCATGTTGAGTCTTGTGCTCACTATTGAAACTTGGCTGGGTGCAAGAGTCTAATGCTAATATTCTGGGAGACACACAGCTATCTACTTTAATAGCCTTATTAATGCTTTCCACAGAGGTCGCTTTATAAGGAGGGTTCAAGGGGTCTCTAAAATCACTATCAGCACCAGCACCACTCTTACTACGTCAGTCAACCACCACCACCACCACTACCACCATTACCGCTACCATCATCATCACCATCACCACCTTTACCATCTCCACCACCATCACCATTACCACCACCCTCATCCCCACCACCATCGCAACCTCTGGCACCATCCCCTCCACCACTATCACCATCACCATCTCCACCGCCATCACCATTACCAATAACATCATCATCATCATCACCACCTCTACCATCTCCACCATCACCCTCATCACCATTACCACCACTACCCCACTACCACTCCCACCTCCACCACTCCCACCACCATCATCACCTCCGCTACCACCCCTGCCTCCACCACCATAACCACCACCGCCATCACTACCGCTATTACCACCAAGTCCACCATCATTAGCACCATTATCAACACCTCCACCAACACCATCATATCCACCACTCCCACCACCACCACCGTCACCTTCATCACTGTCATCACCACCACTACCATTAGCAATGCGCTTACCACCACCACCACCACCACCACCACCACCACCACCACTATCCCCAACAGTACCACTAGCACCACTATTTCTACCCTCACCACCACTAGACCCAGAAAAGATGTGAAGCAGAGCTTAGCCACTGATCAGCTCTGTGACTCTGAACATTATTTAAACGCTAGCTCTCTGCGTCTCTGTTTCTCCCTCTTCAAAGTCAGCGCCAGCTCCTGGAGCCAGGAGAGGGTGTGTGCAGCAGCAGTGGCCACCTTGTCTACACAGGAACCACTAGCAGGATGGGGTATTAGCCCAGAGAAGACTGGAGGGCGGGGGGCAGGGGGGTGCTGTTCCATAGTTAATTATTTCAGAGAAAAATGGGGAAGCCGTTTGGGGCACCTTGTGAGCTTGAGGAAAGCGCTCTCTGCCCTGCCCTGCTCTGCCCTGCCCAACCATGAGCAGTGCCAACGGGCCGCTCCCTTGCTCCTGCCCCTCTGTCCTCCAAGACGAGACGGGCCGTTAGGAAAGTGGTGAATTTTCTGGGATGCTTCTATACTTCTTGCTTCACTTGTTGGGACAAATATGCACAATGTGACAACCACATCTGGACTGCCACATTCCCGGAGCCCGGGCATTTTGAATAGAAGGATGCTAAAAGTTAGGGTCCCGTGCAGCTTCTCTAACTCTCACGCCATCGGGAACTTGCTGATTGATGGACACATAGGGACCAGGTCCAGGCAAGCAGTACTGCCCAGTGGTTGCCTTCCTCCCTCTCTACCTTCCTCTCTTCCACCCACTCCTGGCCACGAGTCCCCAAACCACTGTTGTGTCCACTGTGGTCCTCAGCCCCAAGGTGCCCTCACAGTTTACACGTCCCCTCTTGCTCCAAGGCGTGCACAAGGGCCCCTCTGACCCACCCTCTGTCCTCTCGGGGACCGGGGGGTGGGGGCAGGCAGGCACAGCTCTTGGCAGACACTTGGTTGTGACCTGCCGGAGGCACCACTCAGCAAGCATGCCAAACACACCTCCTCTCTCTCCCAGCATGCCAGGGTCCTCTGCCGGGGAAGGGTAAAGACCCTCCAGGGTTCTTAAGAACATCAATATGTTTTCTATTTAATGTGCTGGCTCTGTTACAGCAAATTAAAGTGAGGGGGCCTGGAAGAAGGGAGCACAGCTCGCCGTGGCCATCCCTGGTGGAGGGGGGATGTTCTGGAAACGACACACCAGCGTGGAGAAGGAGCGCCCATTACACACACACACACACACCCCTGCAGGAACAGAGCAGACATTAGACAAAGCCCCGAGTCTTAATGGGACACATCCGGCAAACATCTGAGCTTGGGCCTTCAATCACGAACGCTGCAGGATTTAAAAATGAATAAACTTCACATTGTGTTTCTCTTATTTATCCTTTATGCAAATCGTCCCTGGGAGGACCCATTACGCACACTGCATGGGGACAGCAGCGGCCGGCTCCGAGGCTGGAGGACCACTTGCAAACAATTCCTGGCATGCCAGGCCCATCCTGGTGCCTTGCAGATTGACCGTAAAAGAGGAATAAACAGGTTCTGAGCGGTTGGCTCATGCTGAAAGCGCAGGCACACACGTGCATGAGTACGCACACACGCCACGCAACACAACACAACAGGCACACACACACACACACCGTGTTGAAGCTGCTGCTGACACACTGCGAGGGCCCCTGTGAAGAGGGCATATGCCGCCTCTCCAAGTCTGTTCTTCCACTACCAGTGGGGCAAAGAGGGATGTCA
>NW_022111300.1:34619545-34651400 GCF_000313985.2 Echinops telfairi
CAGGGCAATGAGTCATCCAGATGGTTACAGGGCTCTGGCAACCACTGGTTATGGTGGAGTCGCTGGGTGGTATAGGCGGCAACCCCTCTCAGCTGCTCACCCAAAGGTTGGAAGTTTGAGTCCACCCAGAAGCATGTTGGAAGAAGGTCCTGGCAAACTCTCCGAGACACCCAGTGTGTGAAAACCCTCTGGAGCACAAGGTGCCTGACATGTCGGTCACTGGGACTAGCGCTTAGTTACCAATCTGTCGTGGACATTTTCACATGGTTTCCAAGGAAAACTGCCCCCCCCCCCACAGATTAGGCAGGAGGCACAAGTAAGCCCCTGCTTATTTTGCTTATTGGACACTCCGTCTGTGGTAGTTACATAATCTGGTGTCAATCTGAGAGGATTAAGAGTGAATGGGTGGGGTCTAGCCTGTCAATCAAGATATAACCAATGAGGCCTCTGTGTGGGCATGGCCTTCTCCTGAGGATTTGGGAACTCTGGTATTTCCTCCTTAGAGGCGGGAGACACTCTGTGTCTCTGTTCACTCTCTGGGAAACATTGCAGCTGATAAAGACACATGGAACTATGCTAGTGCCTGAGCTGGAGAAGCCATGTGGAGAACCCTGCCAGGACTGAGATGCTTACCATGCCACTGGATCCACAAGACTTCCCACCCACTGACCTGTGATCTTCCTGTATTCGGCGTCCTTGCATGTGTTTTGTGAGCCTGAGGATGACTTTATGGACTTGATCTGGACTGGGCTAGGATGTTTTCTCAATATTCAATTGTTCTTGTATATAAAGCTCTTTCATACGCACATGAGTGTCTATGAATTTGTTTCTTTAGTCTATATGAACGAACACACCATCCCTGGTGCGCCCCAGGCCCTGGAAGGGCTCACCCCAGCCAAAGAGCCTGGTTTGAGGAACAGACTGTTGGTCCAGCTTCTCAAGCCACTCCAAGCACCGGGATCAGATGGTGCCATAAACCAAAACGGGCTCCCTAGCCACCCGGGGCCAGCATCACCATAGGTAGCCTCTCCAGGTAACTCCTGCTCCCCATGTTCCTTAAAGAGGGAGGTGTGCAGGTGGGCAGGGGGTCACCACAGGTTCAGAAGCGACACCCTAGAGACCAGCGAGCCAAGAGGCCCATCTCTCAGTTCTCCTGCTTCTGCATCTCCAAGTGTTTGGCTCACTCTCTGCCATCCAGCTGATGCCAGCTCATAGCGACCCTACAGGTTAGGGTAGAACTGCCCCGCGAGTTTCTGAGACGATAGCTCTTTTTTTTTTTTTTTAATTTAAGTTTTATGTGCCTCGTTTATAGGGCTTTTTTCCCCTTAATAGTTTCATTGGCACATAATCTGTGTATCATACAATTCAACAGTTCGATCATTCCATCATGTCAAGGAGAGTCGTACAACCGTCACCACAATAATTTTAGAACATTCCCTTCAGCCCCCCCACCCCACCCCACCCCATGTAACTCTTTATGGAAGTAGAAAAACCTCACGTTTTTTTCTAAGGTGCAGCTGATGGTTTCAAACTGCTGACCTTGTGGTGAGCAGCCCAATGAGTAATTCACTATGCCTCCAGGACTCCCATGTGTTTGGCTGCTAACCACGAAGTCGGTGGTTCAGAGCTACCCACAGGCTCCTTGCAAGACCAGTGCGGCGATTGACGTGTGAAAGAGCGGCCATTGGAGACTCCGTGGCACGCAGGTCTACGGCCTCGCGTGGGGTCCCCAGAAATTAACTCAACGGCTGATGGCTGGTGTTCCGGTGTGGTGCATCCTTGCTCAGTGTCTAGGCTGTTGTCAGGCACACAGATAGTTTCTTCCCAAGGGCTCCTGGTGCTCACACGTTGCCTCCACCATCTGCACCTGCAGTGCCCACATCCAGACCCTCAGTGCCTGCTGGTCTGCCCTCAGCTGTCTCTCTGACCAGTTGTGGACAAACCCTTGTGATCCACAGGGCTTTTGTTGTCCGATTTTCCATGGATAGGCAGGGTGTTCTTCCTCTTCCTCGCAGACTGAAAATGTCCCTGAGTGGCAGGGCCACCGTGGGCAGGGAGTCTGGGGCTGCTTGTCCTGAAAGAGGTTTTCCGCAAAGGAGTTTAATAAAAAAAAAAAGTTTTAAGGAGAATGAGCCCAGGTTTGGAGGGAGTCTCAGAGGCGACCAAGGTGGCTGGGCCTCAACCCAGCTCATCTATGCAAATTCAGGGGATCAATTTACATCAGGAAAATGTAATTACCCAAATTGGAACGGGGCCAGGACCTCCTCGTTGCCTGGATTAGGGAAGTGCTAGAGGATTCTTTCGAGTAAAAAAAAAAAAAAGGCCGCCTCTTTTTCTCTCCTGGCTTCCCCAGGCCAGATCAGAGCTGCTTCTGAAATGAGAACATTCCTACTGAGACTATTGCCTGGAGGCCCTGGTGGCCCGGCCTCCCCATTCCCACGGCCCAGGAGGGGAGGGGACAGGCAGGAAGGCAGGAGCCTGGGAGCCACTGCTGCCACGGAGGGGGCGTGGCGCCTCCACCTCACACTCCAGGCTCCGTGAGGTGACGGAGACGCTGCTTGAACTTTCTGGTGGATGTGTTTGTTTTAAGAGCTGTCGTTTAACTGATGCCTGGCTGCTGCCCCACAGGGAGGAGCCCCGGAGCAGCAGACCTGTGACCCAAAGGGACAGCACAAGGGTCGTGCCGCCACAGCACCGTCCCAGGAGGCAGGCAAGAATCATCGCTAGTCTGAGAAGGAGGCCCCACCTTAGGCACGTTTCGTGGCCACTCCCTGCCGTGGGATTCCCACCCACAAACCCAGCGGGTTGAACAGAGGGATCCCCACGCTTCAGACCTTCAGCTCTCCCATGACCTCTTGCATCCCCTGTGAGACCGAGGACAAACGCCCATCTGTAACTAGAAGGAGACTATCTCAGCTACCTTGCCATCATCGCAGCCCAGCCTGGCCTCCCGCGAAGTCTCTCATCCTGCTTTGGGGAGTAGACACTGGGGTCTTGAGAGCCTGAGAGCTGCCAGGCAACCTTCGGTCTCTTCCTGACCAATGCGAAGAAGAAGAGACACAATGAGAGACGCGTGGGAACCATCAGTCCAAAGGACAAGTGGACCGGGAGAACATGGGCCCCATACAGGGAAACCAGAACCAGAGGGTGCCAGGCTACCACTGCCGACAGCTCTACAAGGGATCACCGTAGAAGACCTGGGATCGAGTGGGAGAAAAGTAGGGAACCAAATTCAAGTCCCTGGCCCCCTCCCTGCAAAAGAAAAAACAAAGCCAAGGCTTACAGTTCTGACAGGGACTAGTGGAACCCCTGAGGTGTGGCCCATAGTCACCCTTCAACCCTGGAACTGAAGGCACCCATCCCCGTGCTGCCGACCCTCCACTTTGAGCAAAACAATAGACAGGCTGTACAGTACACAATAATCTTAGGTGATCAAAGGGCAGGAAAGGCTGATTGGCAGCAGTCAGCCCAAGGAGAATGTGGGAAAGGTGCTGTTATCACGTGAGGATGGCAAGTTAATGTCTCAATCTGCAATCCTCCAGGAGTCCCCGGGTGATGAACTTTGCTCATTGAGAGGTGCAAGGTTGAAGTCCCCCCAGAGACAGCACCTTGAAGAAAGGTCTGGTGAGCCCCTCCAACCATTGACAGCCCTTTGGAGGTCCGCTGTACTCTACTTCTTACTGGACACCATGGGGTGGCACTGAGTGGAGGGCAAAGGGTGGTGTCACCCTCGGATCACTCAGCAGTCACACGAGGAAATCGGTGGCTCCATCTTTCAGTGCATCTGTCCAGAGAGCCCTCGGGTCATCCCATCCTATAAGGAGGGACAGACTGGACTGCCTGGGCTCTGGGAGAGGAGCTGGGGTACAAAGGTAATTAAGATCCACCTCTGCCGTGGGTGCTCACCTTGAGTCCCACCAATGTGTTCCCCACAGCAGCCATTAGCATAGTGTCCCCGCAGGTGCGGTCCTGGGGTAACCCAGCCTGGAGTGAGTTCTCTGCTGGAGAGGAAGTGCTTCCTTTATGGGAGACCGACCGTGGGAGGCTGCTCCACGCATGGGGAAGTGCCTTTGCTCAGGGCAAAATCTGCTGCCTGGTGACCTGTTCTGCCTGCCTTTTGTGTCAGTATGGTTTGAGGGAACTGTGAAGCTTTAACAATGCAGAAAATAAATACCCACTAAAATAGATGCATCTTAAAGAACCTATCAACCCAACTTATGGAGGGAGGGAGCCCCATAAGCTACTCCTCTCCCCGTCTGCCCGTCACTCACCTGGAAGTCCTTGAAGGGCAAGTCAGGAGTTCTCCTTCCAAGCTTGGCACCAGCTCTCATTCCGCCTACCACCCATACCCAAACCCAAACTCATGGTGGCCTGGTCCATTCTAACTGGTAGCAACCCTGTGGGACAGAGTACAGCTGCCCAGTAGCCTTTCCCAGGCTGGACTCCTTCTTTCGTGGTTAGCAGCTGAGTGCTTAACCGCTGCACCACCAGGGCTGCGTCCAATCACCCATAGATGTTGTTTATAAAACTCCGGGAAGGGGGCTTGCCTTACCCCTCCACCATCCAAGCTCTCAGGAGCAGCTCCCTGGGCTCTGATCACGTGCATTTGACCCTTCCCTCTGTCCTGTCGACCTCTCATATGTCATTGACCCTCTGCTCTCCCCTGAATTTTGTTTGGTCATAATATGTCACGCTAGCTGAAGGCCGGGGCTATATCTCACTGTCCCCTTCAGAGCCTAAAACTGTCAGAGTTCAGTTAAGTCTTCAACATCTCTTTGCAAAATGATTGGCCAGCCCGGGGCTCACTGTTGGACTTCATTGAACACACAAGGAACAGGGGGGCAGGGACAAATTTTGGGTCTGAGATATTTTTCCAGTTAGCTAAGAAGAAAAGAAACAAACCTGTTCGGGCGAAGAGCAGAAAGATAGAAGTGTGTGAATGGGCCTGTGTTCCGGGCCAGCCTGCAACGGTCAGGCCCCTCCGTGGCTCTGGTCTCAGCACCTCCTATAACCAACCGCAGGTCCTTGGGCAAGTCACACTCTCACCTGGCCGATTCCCTCATCTGCCATTGCTTCTTTCAGCATCAAGTGTTCAGCACTATGTAAGAGCATGATCCATGGAGACGAGGTTGAATTTGTCAAAGGTTTTGTCTTATTTGGATCCACAATCAATGCTCATGGAAGCAGCAATCAAGAAACTAAACAATATGCTGCGTTAGGTAAATCTACCGCACAGGAATTCTTCAGAGTATTGAAACGCAAAGACTAGGGCATGCCGGACGCGTGCCATATGATTTTCCCTCACCTCATATGCATGTGGTGGCTGGCCATTGACTAGAGGAGACTGAAGAATGAATGCATTTGAATTGTGGTGCTGGAGGAGAACACTGAAAGTATCATGGACTGCTGAAAGGGAAAACGGATCTGTTTTGGACGAAATACCAAGTGCTGAGTGCTCCTTAGGCAAGGATGTCAGGAGACTTTGTCTGACATACTTTGGAGATGTTGTCAGGAGGGGCCAGTCCCTGGAGAAGGACATCGTGTTAGGCAGGGCAGAGGGGTAGTGAAGGAGAGGCGGGCTTTTGAGGGAATGGATTGATGCAGTGGCTGCAGCCCTGGGCTCGGGCTTGGGGACAATTGTGAAGACGGGTGGGGACCAGGCAGTGTTTCATCCAGCTGTGCATAAGATGACTATGAACCAGCACTTGATGGCACCTGACAACAATAACATCAGCATCAAATGCTAACGTCTGTCTTACCTCCCGGAGAAACAAACAGGTCAGGGGTCATCCCAACTCCAATATAGAAGTCTCTGGTTCATAGAGGCAGGCGTCCTGGTGGTGTTGCGGTTATGTTTGGGCATCGGTTCAAAACCACTAGCAGCTCCTCAGGGGAAGGACAAGAGTTCTACGTCCATAAGGAGTTACCATCTCAGAAACCCGGAGGGGTAGTTCTTCTCTGTCTTGGAGAGCAGCTAGGAGTCAGAACTGACTTGATGGCAGTGAGTTTGTTTTTTGCGGGTTTTTTTGGTTGGTTTTTTTTTCTCGTTCATGAGGGAGACAGATTCTGAATCAGGTAAATTATATAATCTGGTGCTGCAAAGATACGCAATGCATGGGAATCCTTGAAGACCTTGGCTCCTTCCTTGACCTTGGGGAATTTAAGAAGTTTCACAGAGACATTATCCAGAGACTTTGAACTTGGCAAAGCAGTTCAGGGGAAGACCCTTCGGGCAGAGGAGAGAGTGAACCTGTCCGTTTTCTATTGCTGCTGTAACACATGGTGTCACAAATTAAGTGGCTTCAAATAACACAAAGCTGTTCCTCACCAGTCTCTAGGCTAGAAGTCTGCGCCAGGTCTCACTGGTTGGAAGTAAGCCTCTGCAGGACTGAGTTCCTATCAGGACGCTTGGGGGTGGGGGTCATTTCCCAGCAATTTGAGGCCACCCACATTCTTTGGCCCCCACCCTCCATCTCCAGCGCCAACCTGGCTGCTTGACCCTTCGAGTCCCTTCACTCCAATCCCTTCTCCTGTTTCTCTCTTTCACTTGTAAGGACTCCCTTGATTACATGCAGAGTTCAAGTGCACGTGTGACGTACTGTTGCTGGCAGCTAGTGTGCGTGCCCAGGTTGATCTTCACCTGGGCTGTGTGTAGGTGACCTTGGTCCATGCGTGCCCAGCTTTGGATTGTCCCCATAGGTGTCTAATGTGTGCCTGATTCCTTTCCAACCCCTTATTATGGCAGGGCCCCCTAATTTTTAGTTAGCTTAGGCATTCAGTGGAGACAACCCCCTTCATCCCTAATCTTTCTACCTACCAGTTTGTGGCACTCAGGGAAGAGGATAAGCATTTCAGGGGTGGCTGAAGTTTCTAACACAAGAGCCGAGTGGACAGTGCCCAGGTGGCTGAGACAGAGATGATCCAAAAGAAGACTCTTCAGCTCACTGACTCAGTTTATCAGATGTCAAGTGGAAGTGAGACTCGTTCTCTTACTGAATCTGGAAGGAGTGCACTGAGTAAATGAGTCCTGCTGGTGTGGTGGGCTTTGCCTCAGACTACTTATCCAAGGTCAGCCCTTTGAAACCACCAGCTACTCTGCGAGACAAAGATGAGGCTTTCAAAAGATTTGCAGTCTTGGAAAGCCATGGGGCAATTCTGCCATGTCCTATAGCGTCTCTGTGAGTCAGACTTGATTTGGTGGCGGTGAGTGGCACCACAGAAACCCGCACACTGTCCTGGGTATGCAGTGGTCAGTCAAGAGCGGGCTGTTCGTGCCCTTACTAATCTTAGTACTCCACCATCTTGGTTAAATATGATTCATATATTAAACCAACGCTATGCCTGTGACTAAATTGTACACTCAACTAAATTATTATTTTTTTCATTTGTGACTATCATTTAGGTCCGATAAAATCGGCATATCATAAGAGTAAGTCTGATGGATTTCCACAGTTACAGGTATCGTGCAATTACCACCCAGATCAAGATATTGAAAATATTCAGCATCCTTCTTCCTTTTATCCGATCACTTCCCAACCTCACAGCCAAACACTTCCGAATGTGTATTGGCATAGATTAGTTTTGTCTGGTCTCAGGCTTTATACAAATGGCTTCGTAGTTGTCCTAAGTCCGAGCCCTGGTGCATAGTGGTTACTCGTTGGCTGCCAGCCAGAAGGGCAGCAGGTGGCAAGCACCAGACACTCTTCAGAGGAAGAGGAAGCTTTCTACTCCCATAAACAGTCACAGCCTTGGAAATCCACAGGGGCAGCTCCACTCTGTTCCGTGGGGTCACTATGAGTGAGCATTTTGAGTTGTCATAGATCAAATTGTATCCCACCCCACCCCCACCCCAAATATATGTCAAGTTGGCTAGGCCCACCTTTTGAGATTTATCTTTTAAACACTTCCCAGGATCCCTCCGGGTGCAGTGAGCTATACACTGTGTGTCTAACAGCAAGGGTGGTGATTTGAACTCATCACTTGCTCCACAGGGCACCGATGAGGCAATTTGCTTCCTACAAGGTAGAAAGTCCTTCAGCGCACCTCTACTGTACCTGACAGTATTGCCATGAGTCAGAATTGGTAAACACTACAGCCTCCCTGCCTACCACTGGGTGCTTTAAGCTCAGGCCTTCTTGCACTCGTTTGAATTAATATGAAAATCTCTGAATGGCACTCCCTGCATCCATGCTTATCCCTTCCCATCTCTTCTTTTAAATTATCGTGAGAGAAGGATTTTTTCCCAGCTTTAATCCCATCTACACACTGATTCATTGCCGTCAATGAGTGAGTCAATTCTGACTCATAGCAATCGTGTAGGATAGAGTAGAACTTCCCCTGTGGGTTTCCGATGCTGTACCTCTTGACAACGAGAGTAGAAAGCCTCTTCTTTCTTCCCAGGAGGGGCTAGTGGTTTCAAACCACTGACCCTGCCTTCAGCAGCACAAGGTGGAACCCACTATACCACGAGGGCTTCTCTTCTTAACACTATTCAACTTAAAATAATTTTTTAAAAGGTGGGGAGGGGGGAGAAGATAAAACAGGACATAAAGCAGGCAAGCCATAAGAGAAAAAAGGATATATTTGAAGATGTAAAATTTAAATCTGCTTGGGGGAAAAACTGCCATAAACAAAGTCAAAAGACAAATGACGAACTAAGAAAAAATATTTGCAGTATAAATGACAGCACACTAACAGCTTAAATATATAAATGATGTCCACAAATTGATTGGAGACAAACTTAACGATCCAAAACACACACACACACACACACACAATTAGTAAGGGGCATGAACAGGAAATAAACTATTAAACACATGGAAAGGAGTTCAGATTCACAATACTAAAAATAGTAATTTTCCTCAAATAAAATACCCTCAGATTGGCCAAATCCATTTTTTAAAAGCTTATAGTGAGGTAAATATACATCTATATAAACCATTCTATAAACGTCAGTATCAGTACATATGTACAAACACCAAACTCTGTATAAGGATATTCACTCAGAACATTCTCACTGTCTGCACCAGAAACTGCTTCAATAAATTGCAAACATAAAAAACAAACAAACAAAAAGCCTCCCTTCCATCCGGTCAATCCTGACTCACAGTGACCCTGTAAGATAGAACAGAACTGCTCTTACGGGTGTCCACAACTGTAATGCTTGACAAGAGTAGAAAGCCTTTTCTTTCTCCCACAGAGCAGCTGGTGGTTTCGAACTGCTGACCTTGCAGTTAGCAGCCCAACCATTATGCCACCAATGTGCCTTACCAAGTGCTGCCCAACTATTGAAGAGAATGAGGGGGAAATAAAATGGGGCTGGGATACATGACCACCATGTCACAGTTGGCACAACACAATCATAGCAATAAAAGAATATTTTATATAGTTGTATATTTCTATATGGTTTATATTTATGTATCTAAACCTTACTCATTTAATCCTCACAAGTCTGTCTGATAGCTATTGCTCTCCCATGTTACAGATGAGGAATCTGAGCCCTTAAGTTTGCTCATATTTTCTCATTGTTGATCTGTGTAGCTCTGAGATTTACCTGTAGGTCTTTGATCCATCTAGAGGAAAGAACTTCTCAAGAAAATAAACAAAATAAGGAGGCTTTCACTACCTGACCTCAAAACCTATTATAGAGCCACAGTAGTCAAAACAGCCCTGCACGGGTGCAATGATAGGTACATAGACCAATGGAACGGAATAGAAAGCCCAGAAATAAACGCATCCACCTACAGACAATGGATCGTCAACAAAGGGCCTAAAAGCATTACCTGGGGAAGAGTCCATTCCACAAGTGGTGCTGGAAAAACGGAACCTCCACCTGCAGGAGAATGATACAGGACCCCTACCTCAACCCATGTACAAAAATGAACTGAAGACGGATCCAAGACCTAAATGCAAATCTCAGAGCTACAAAGATCAACAATGAGAAAAGATGAGCAAACTAAGGGCCTTCTTGCTGGACATAGGCATACTATCAAATACATGAAGGAAGCTCACACCGTAGAAGAAAAATAGATGACTGGGACTTAGTGAACGTAAGACCCTCGTGTGCATCAAAAGAGTCAAAGAAGAACCCCAGGACTTGGGGGGGAAACTTTGGCAATGACACAACAGACAAGGGATAAATCTCTAAAATCTATAGAAAACTGCCAATGGGGGGGTGATATAATTTAAAAATGAGCAAAGGGCATGGACAGGTCACAAAAATGAAATCTAACCAACATATAAAAAAAATGCTCAATTAGCCCAATTGAAAAACAACAAAAGAAAACAGATACTGTAGAGGGTGGAGCTCTTTCATACACTGCTGGGGGTCTGGAAATTCATTCAACGAAGATGGGAAGCAGTATGGTGCTACCTCAAACAATCTCCAAACACCTTCATCTAATCAGAAATTAAAATGCCTCAAAGCTGTACTACCGGCCCTGTGGAAGTTGGTCTCTTGGTGATTCGCCCTTACTACTAAGGCTTGTTGAGTATCAGCCCAGTGGTGGGTCTATACCATGAGCTCCACCTCTTGTAGCTGTAATTTTTTAGCTCCAAAGCCCTAGTTGTCTACTGAAAGCTCTGCTCAGTTTCTGAATCACTACTTTGCAAAGCCTTGTGGGAGACATTGGCTGTTGAACTTACCTCTCTGGTCTTTCTTCCTCTCCTAAGGCTTGGCCTTGGGATTCTGCACTGACTTGAAAACACTCCAATACCTTCGCCAACAACAAAGTGTGTGGTCTTTTTAGTTTCTTTAAAAAAATTTTTAGTGTTTCTAGTTGTTTTTAAGAGGAAGGATTGGGTTGTAAAAAGCTCAGTGATCATGAACTAACCCTATGTTTGAGTTGGGTGAAAAAGGTAGTCAGGAAAATTTCCCAGACCAGACAAGTTAAGAGAGGGATCTGGATGGAGGAGACCCACTTCCAGGGTGTTGAATGCACTAAAGGAGCATGTAGAAGATCTTGAAGTGATCCAGAGATCAAGAGAGCCAGAAGGAGGGGTTGAGATGGCCAGAGCCCCAGAACCAGGGCCACATGTTTGGAGTTGCTCAGCACAAGTTGGGACCACGTAGCCAGAGGGGAGGGACAGCCCGTGCCAAGGATGCTGATCAAAGATGGGGGGCAGGAAGAAAAGGACTTGATTTCCTGTCTTGCCCTCTCCTCCTACTCCCCAACCACTTCCGTGTGTTTCTTATTGGTCAAATGTAACAGAAAGGCCAGGGGTTCTGGGAAAACCAAGAAAGGGGGAAGACAGGGAACGAATCGGGGACCCAAATAGACAGATCACTGGCTGCCGAGCATACCTGGGAAAGACTCAGAAGACGGGAAACAATGATGTTTCTGGGTAGGAGGAGGCTGCACACTCGGTGGATGGGGAAAATGGACTTGTCAGACGCCTACCCGGTGTGCGCCTCACGTCTAGCAACGAGCACACATCAACGCCACCTCGAGGCGAGCCCTACCGTGCTTCTCACTCCCCACAGTGGCAGTTCTCACACTCATGGTGCGTCTCCACTGTGCCAGGAAAAAGGCACACCCCTCGCCTCGGTGAGGCTGGGATGGGTGTTGGGAAACAGCCTTGGGACCAGTACGTCATGGGGGTCTGCTATGGCTGGTCCGTGTGGAACAAAGCTGGAGAAACAGTGAGCAGCAAGGCCGGGATCCAAGCGGCCTTCGAAGACAAGCCCTTCCAGGACATAAGGGACCAACCAGCTCCTTGGCAACTTGCCCTGGGCAAGACGGTGGACCTCGCTCCTCTCCTGCCTGGGAGCTTTCTGCACAAGTCATCCAAATTCCCTATGCATTTTGCCTGTGTACCTGATTGCCTGGTAGTCGCCAAGGACGAATCCCTGGTCTTATTGCTATCCTAGAAAATGCAGAGCACTGAGCTTGGCACCCAGGAAGGGCCCAAGACTCGGTGGTTAAACTGCCTAAGGAGGAGGAGAGCCCTCGCCCAGGCCAGGCGGCAGGATGAGCTTCCCCGAGGAGGGGCCTTGGAGAAACAGCAAGGAGAATTACCATACAGGCAGAGCACCGGGACTGTGGGGAGCAAGCTCGTTTCTATTAGCGAGCAGCCCTGGCAATGAATATAAAGTGCTTTGGTGTTTTTGAAGATAAATTCCCTAAAACCACACTCAGTAGGTCGGCGTATCCCCCCTATCTGGGGCCGTAACTTCCCCCAGATGTTAATGAGTACTTCCAGCACTGATCAAGGGGAGAGAGACCCTGATGGGTTTATAAAACATGCAGATGACTGGTTTTTAACGAATGCAAAACGTCAAACAACAGCAGCATTCAGGGCCGGTTACTCATGCATAGTAAAGTTCCCAGGGTAAAGGGAACAAATAAATAGGGAAAAAAATACCTTGGCTGGAACCCTTCCTAATAGGCAATGGACAATTGGGAACAGCAGGGGTTTGCAGGGACAGGGGAGCAAATAGCAAATACATTTGGAAAAGATCCGCGACAGGGAGATCAAGGAGGTACCAAATGACCCCCTGGCTTTTGTTTCTATTAGGGCCCGGGGCCTGTGCTCAGCCCTCCAGATAGGGGCATGGGACTCTGCTTGTGGGTTGGATGCTGGTCTGAAGGGGCAGGGGAGGAAGAGCAGCATTCTAGAAACGGTGGCGTTTCTTTGGGGCGTTTATGCAACACATCATGAGCTAGAAGCCACTGACTTGAGTGTCGACTTCCTCGTCTAAGGACAGGCGTAAGTACCACAGATGGTTAAGTGCCAGTGGCTCACCAAGAGGTGGGCGGTTCAAGTCCACCCAGAGGCAGCTCAGCAGAAACACCGTTAGATTGTGACACGTGGGGTCCCCACGGTCTGCCTCGATTCCACAGCGATGGTCCTTGGTGTTATTTTGGTTTGTTTTTGGGCTTGACCTCTTATTCTCACACAATCAGCTTTGGGCACTATCTCTGGCTGTGTCACTCTGTGTGTGAATGGATGAGTGTGTGTCGTGAAGGAAATACTCTCTCGACTGGACACAGGTTTTGAACCTCTCCTTGGCCCGCCTTCATTTTGTAATAGACCCAGAGCATCCACCCCTCAGTCTCGTCCCCTCCCCACCCTTGTCGGCCAGACCAACTTTATGCTTGGGTGGTGCCGATGAGGAGCTCTCAGGAGCTCTGGGAGGGCACCCAGCGCCCCCGGAGTCCCCTACAACTCTCACACTCCTGCCTAATGATGCTCGGCGCCTCTTTGTCAGGGAGCGCCTGCTGCCTCTGCACACTGGCAAATGAGCCTTAAGCTGTAAACTCTCCCGGGAGAGGCACCCCAAGGCCTCCCATGCCCTCGAGGTGTCAGCGAGGGTCCCAGAGCCCTTCCTGGAAGCAAGCTCCCTTGGCCACCAGAGACCCTCCCTGGCGCCAGAGGTAGCGAAGACCTAGCGCACCAGCAATATGTGGGAAATATGTGTGAAGTCCCCTGTTTTGTGCCCAGATCCCCTGCCCTTTTGTTCCTCTACGTCACCACGTTAGATCAGATGAGCCAGAGGCCACGTCAGGTTGAGGACTCTGGTAAGACCCTAAAGAGACCCTAAAGAAGGGCTCTGGCACCTCAGGGAATGTTGCAGAGCCCCACGGTGAATCTCCTTCAGAGAAAGGGCACATGGTGGCACCTCCCAACGCCACCACCAAGGTGGGACGCACAATGCTCGGGAAGCGTTTGTCCACTTCCAGCGTCAGCACATTGCACACGTGGCCGTGTCAACCCCTCCACCACGGGCCACGGGAGACGCACAGCAGACCAGGACTCGGCGCTGGGCTGTGGTGTGAGCAGCCCCCCAGCTGGGTCTTCCAGCTCCCAGTTGGATCTTCTGGTGAGAGGTACTGGTGGTGGGAAAAGACGTGGAGTTGAAGGCAAACCCTGATGGGGAATCATAAGGCAGGTCCTCAAGGTTCAATCCAGAGCAAGACCTGGCCATTTTCAGTAGAGGGCCACACCATTGGAACACCAGCGCCCAGAAGGCTCCTGGGCTCTGGTCGTGACGGTGCGCTGGTGAATTTTATGTGTCAATTTGGCTAGGCGATGGTGCCCCGTTGTTTGGCCAGACATCCGAGTGTCCGACACTGCTGCCGTGGAGTAGTTTCACTTGATTAAATGAGAGAAGAAATGGACCGGAGAGGGACTCCCTTTTCCTCAGAAGATGTTTGATGGGGACCAAGGATGTGGGTCTCAGTTGGTCTTGAGCATAATTTGGTCTGAACGTTCACAACTACACTAGCAGGAAGAGTTAGAGAAAGAGCATAGTCCAGTAAGCGGTTAGTGCAGGATGGATGGTGGTTGTGCTAGGTTGGGTTCTCAAGAGAAGAAAATTCAGGGGCACGCTGGTATGTGTAGTCTATAGAATGCAATTTAGATCAAGACATGGCTCACACAGAGGTAGAAACAGGTAAGTCCAATCTGGGTCAAGTCAGGCTTCTCCTGATTCATGGCAGCTGATGACCAGGAAAGCAGGAAGATGAAGCAGAGGCAGCAGGGGGCACAGGCTGGTGGATGCAGAAGTCCAAAGTCGGCCAAATGAATCCACCTTTGGTAGTCTGCTGGCAGCTCCTGGAATTGGCAGATCAAGGAGCCAGAGACAAGATCCAGCTCTGGCAGAAGGTGAAAGACCAAAGAAGGCTTGACCCTGCTCAGTCTCTCTCTTATACAAAAACGCTTAGGATGCCTAAGAGGTGTCATCAGGCTGTGACCCAACTGGTAGAGTCTAGTCGACATCATCCCTGGCCATCACAGTGGTGGACAAGTCAACCACAAGAGAGAAGTATGTGATCTTGACCCTGAGGATAGGAAGGGCAAGTCCTCTGCAGTGTTGCATGTGCTGATACACGTGACAGAAAAGACAAGCATAAATGTATTAGCACTCTCACGATGATTTCAAAAAAACTTTTAAAATAAACGAGGTGCCACCAAATAAATGAATCACTTGAAAATGTACGTGTGGGATAGCTGAGGTAAATTAAAAAACAGATTAATGTCACATCTGTCTATTAACGTCGTCATAAAATGAAATGGTAATGGGGGGAGCGTGCACGGTATTATAAAACAATAATCAGGCACATTATGTCCATTATGGAAAAGGGTGCCGCTGAGTGAGAGGTATGTCTTAGTCTCTGATATCTCTGAAGCACATTGTCCCACCACACAAAAGTGGTCAGATAGGAAAGGCCTGTCCAGCTTGAGACTCAGCCCTCCAGCTCTAGCACAGTGCCCCCCCTCCCCCGCCCTTTCCCCAACACCCCCACCCCCACCCCCGTGTCTAACTGAGTCCCTGGGTAGGGCAAATGGTTAAGTGCTTCCCTGCAAAGGGAAAGGTGGAGGGTTGGAATCTACCCGCCAACTCCTTCCAAAAGGTCACAGCTGTTAAAAACCATGTGGAGCACAGTCCGGCTCTGACATGCGGGGACATGAGGTCCCCGTGAGTTGCCATGGACTCGGTGACAACTGGCTTTACTGGTTTTGTTGTCACCAGTGGCAGGTCATGGCAACTGACACTTCCTCTGTGTTGAGCTCCGCCTCCAATCTGCCATCGCTCCCTCCCTCTCCCACTCCCTCCCTCCTTCCCTCCCTCCTTCCCTCACCCACTCCCTCCCTCCCTCACCCACTCACTGATTGCCCTGGAGTAAACACCATGGAGAACTGCCCTTGTGGGTTTCTTTCTTTATGGAGTAGACAGCCCTATCTTTCACCAGCAGAGCGGCTGGTGGTTTCGAACTGAGGACCTGGCAGTTGGCAGCCCAACTCATAATCACTACCCACGAGCGCTCCCCATTTCACCACGGAGCCGTGCATTTCATCCAACAGAGCCCAGAGCTGTAGGAGACCCCATCTGGGTTCTTAGAACAGGAACAACAAAATGTTCAGCCCTCGATGTGACATTTGTATTGATACTTTTCTTTCTTTTTAAACTTTTTAATCCACTTTCCTGTCTGTTCCTCATGAGTTGCCTATCCCCAAATAAGACAAACTCACTGCCCGTGAGTTGGGTTCAACTCAGAGACCCGATAGGGTAAAGTAGAACTGCTCCCTGAGAGTTTCCGAACCTGTAACTCTTTATGGGAACATCAAGCCTCATCTTTCTCCTGTGGAGCTGCTGGTGGGCTCAAACTGCTGAACTTCTGATTAGCAGCCCAGTGTGTAACCCACTAACCATGACAAGTTACCTATAAAATGACAAAGAACAAAAAGCCAATTGCCAAAGTCGATTCCAAACCCTGCTGACTCATGTATCAGAATAAAACTGTTCATTAAAAAAAAGGGGGGGGGGAGCCAGAATGCACACCCTTTCCCACTGCACTTGGGTCACTCGCCCAGGGGCACTGTGTCTCGGATAACTGAATGAGCCTTCGCGCATGTGACGTCATGGGAATCATAAAAAGTCCTCTCTGACCATAAGAGAGTTAAACTAGAAATCAATCATCGAAAGACATGTAGAGCCTTTTAAAGTTTGCATTTCTTTTTGCCAAATAATTAAAAGTGGGATTATTGGGTCTTTGGGTGCACCATCCAAACAAAAACAGACTCACTGCCCGGGGTCCATTCTGAGTCTGCTGACCCTGGAGAGCAGAGTAGAGCTGCCCTTGTGGGTTTCTGAGGCTGTAAGTCTTTACAAGGGCAGACAGCCTCAACTTCCCCCGCAGAGCCTCTGGTGGAGTCGAACTGATGACCTTAAGGGCAGCAGTCAGACACATAACCCACTACACCAGCAGGACTCCTTTGTCAGATACCATAGGATCCTAATTGCACATTTGGTCACTTATACAAGAGAAATGAAAATTGTAGACACAAAAACCTATATGTGATTGTTTGTGATGACTTTATTTACAGTATCCAAACCTAGAAAGTGAATTTTTAGTGAATAAACTAACTGTTGTACATCCATACAATGAATGCTACTCACTAATAAGAATTATTATTATTATTATTATTATTATTATTGATACAAGAACCAGCATGGATGATTCTGAAACACATTGTGCAAGTTGGGGAAGCGAGGCTCAAAGGCTGCCTCTTCTACCATCCCATTTACCTGGAGAACCAAAGCCACAGAGACAGCTCGGCAGCAGTGGGTAAGCGGGGCGCGGAAGAAGAGCAGGCTCCAAGGGAGTGTCTAGAGGTGGTGGAGCTGTCCTGTATCTTGAATGTGGTCGTGATTACCTGAATCTAGGCATTTAAAAACAAAAGCCTCATACAATGAGTGGACTTCACCTTATGCAAAGTAAAAATACATTTAAATGGAAAAACTAGCCCATGCAAGCAGAAAAATCCCTATTGTTGCGGAAATGTACAAAGGGTAAAAGTCAAAACCCGACAACAGCAACAACGTTGATCGCATAGAAAGTCACTATTGCACATGTAACTGCTTACTCGGGAGAGCACGGTTTCTCCTGGGGTAGAGCCATCACCCTGTTTGTCACACTGTGATGGCCTGTGTATTGCTGGGAGGTTGGTGGCTGTGCCACGGGCATGTCAAAGTGAATGGGTTTCAGCAGAGCTTCTGATGAAGAACGGACAAGGAAGGAGGGGTAGGCTACCCGCTTCAGGGAAATCAGTCACGTACAGCCTTCTGAATAAAGCATGGGAACACCGTCGGACCCTGGGAGACGCCAGGACCACACAGCGTTTCCTTCCGTGGTGCACAGGTGCTCCGAGTGGAACCACCAACAACAGTCAATGTCACCCAACCCAACCCATTACCTTCGAGGTCATCTTAACCTCCTCGTGACCCTAGAGGACAGAGTGAGACTGTTTCTAAGGCTGGCTTCTAATCCCGAAGGAAGCAGACCGCCACCTCTTCCTCCTGTGGGGCCCTTGGTGATTTCGAAGCTCTGGTCCTTTGAAATGCTCCCAGCGCGCCTGGTTCTGGCCATGGTCTGTAGTTCATGGTATTAGAGAGCAGAGCCCTGCCCAAAGGACATTGCACGGGTGGAGTTCAGTGGGGGCGCGAGGGGATGAAAGGCTCCCATGTAGGGCATTCTCTGAGTTAGGGCAGACTTTGAGGCTATTCTATAGACTTCTGAGGATTTAATAGTTCACCAATTATTTCCCTCTGGCCTTATTATTTTTCTTGTATGGGTTTGTCAAAAACAAAAGTAAGAATCTCAACTCGTCCTTTGCGGTTGATTCAAACACTACATCACCATAGCATGTGCGAAGAGGAGTCTTCCCTCCTCACAGATGGGGAAACCTATGCCAGGAAGACCAAGGGACATACTCAGAGCCTCGTGGCTCCTAAGGGCTAATCTTTGATGAAAATCTGGTCTTCTGACATCCAAGTCTACACGGTTCCAAGAAGCCTTTCATTGGTTGGTTGAACAGGCGAGTTCTAGGAAGACAGTTGAACGACAGTTGAATTTCAGAAAGGGGACTTCCTAGGCTTAGCAAAGAGGTGGGTGCAGATTGTAAGGGGAGGAAATGGAGACACAGAGACCATTTGCCTTTCCTAGGGTTGCTGTGGGAGAATCCTTCGTCTCCAGATAGGCAGAGCGTAGAAATGAAGAAGGACCGGGTGAATACAAGGTTGAACACATTCTTATCATTGTTGCTATTGGGGGCCTCCGCATCAGTCTCATCTCCTGGTGACCTGAATGTACGACCGAACCCACCAGGTTTTGCGCCATCCTCACAAGTGTTGTGTTGCATCCTTTTATTGCCGCCACTGTGTCAATCCGTCCCTATCATTATATTGTTCTTAATCTCCCACTTCTGAGTCCTCCCTTCCACTGGGGCTTAGGTGAGGCTTAACAAGTATTGTGAGATTTCATCTCTGAAATGGGTTCATGAAGATGGAATGGGGTATCTCTAAAATGAAGCAGAGCAATTAGAAACATCCAGAAAATAGATGATCCATCTCAGGCTCCCAGGAAGCTAAGCACATCTGATAAGCCCTCAGACCTCTCTTTCAACCACTCCTTCCTTCATTGACCCAACTCAGCAACTTTACAAAGTGCCTGCTATGTCCCAGGTTCAGCCAACAGGATCGGCAGGGACCAGGCTCCACTGCCACTGTTGCAGGGGTTGACCACACAGTGACTTTGGATGGGACAAGCTGACGACTTCAGTTTATCACCAGCTCCCTTGGTTTTAATGAACTGGGTATTTCCGGAGAAGGAATTCTAATTCTTACCTACCTCACAGAGATGCCAGAAGGATCAATTAGCCGGTGTTCATCAGAGGCAGAACACAGATAACAATGGGAAATGAGGAGCTCTATAAATGATCCTCTCCTCCATGATTATCACTGTTATTATCATCATCATCACCATCATCATTATTTCTGCGGAGCGAGCGCTTCATCAAACTATTCCTACATTTTTAACCAGGGGAGAATCCGCTTGAATGGAGCCTGGAAATGAAGAGATGGGAGACAGATGCATCGAGGAGGGAGGCCAACTGTCAAATCACCCTTCAAACTTTCCCAGGATGCCACTGAGCCCCTCTGAGGCCGAAGGAGGTCCACCATGAGGGTCCACTTTGAGGTAAGGCTCCCTCTGCCTTCTAGTCCAGCCCTTACCCGGCAACCGCCGAGCACCTGCCGCACGCGGCCTTTCCCCTTCTGCACCTTTAAATACCCCCCATTTCAGCCATGGATAGGTTTCACCACCAGTGTCTACAGAATCCACCATTCTTGACATGGCCAAGAACCCAGGCTAGCATCTGCTAGCCCAAGTGTCAGAGGGCAGCAAAGACATGGCCTAAGAGAGTTCTGAGGAAGTGGGGTGACCCAGAGGGTGGTGATAGCAGGTCTGGAGTCGAACGAGAGCTGGGGGAGCTTTAGGAGGGAGCACATTGTAAGAATGGGGGCCCCTGAGGAGGGAGGACTCTGCACATGAAGTTTGCCTTGTTCCTCCTCTTGGGACAGTGGTATCCCATGACATTCACAGTCACACACCATCATAGTCACAGGGTTACAAGAGAGGGGTCTGAGCGCAGCATCTGATCTTGGTGCCGCAGGCTTAGGTGGAGAGGCTGGGAGACAGCCCAGAGTGTGCAGGACCTGGACACTGAAGGGGTCCTTGGGTCCCTCCTTTTCCAAGAAGCCCCTCTTCATGTGCTTTCCTCCCCCTGTTCACACTGGTGGCATCCCCATGAGCGTCCCAGGGCTGCCGTAATGAGTTTCCACAACTGTGAAATTCTACCCAGAGGTGTTTACCGCAACAGAAAGTCGTTCTTACATCGTTTGGGAAACCAGGTGCCATAAAGCCAGGCGTTGGCGAGCGTGGCTCCATCTGGCCATTCTCCTAACTCCTGGTGGTGGCCAGCAGTCCTTGGCATCCCTTGGCTTGTGGCCACGTACTTCCCAGCTCTGCCTCCACTGTCACCCGTGTTCTCCCTGTGTGTGTCTCCGCCTTCACGGGGCCTTCTTACAAGTCAGTGGACTTGGGGTCCATTGTGATCCAGTAAGTGTCGCTGCATGGTCGGATGGTTAAAGGTTCAAGTACGAACCCAGAAGAACGCTGCACACCTGGGGTTTGGGGTTGCCGAGACTCAGGAGAGGCTCAAGGTGACGGGCTTGTTGTTTTCTGATCCAGACTTTTTTTCCTAGCCTCGTTTTCACTCCCAGCCTCTCCCAAAGCACTATCTCCAAGTGAGGTCCCATTCTGAGGTTGCAGATGGACAGGAATTTGGAAGGGGACACTCTTCTTTTTTAAATCATTTTTTATCGGGGGCTCGTACAACTCTCATCACAGTCCATCCGTCCATCACTTGTGTCAAGCGCATTTGTACATGTGTTGCCATCCTCATTCTCAAAACATTTGCTTTCTACCTGAGCCTTTGGTATTAGCTCCTCATTTTCCCCCTCTCTCCCCACCCCACCCCCTCACGAACCCTTGATAATTTATAAATTATTACTATTTTGTCATGTCTTACACTGTCTGATGTCTCCCCTATTGTCCGTCCCCCAGGGAGAGGGTTATATGTAGATCATTGTGATGGGTTCCCCCTGTCTCCCCCCACCTTCCCCTTACCCTCCTGGTATCTACCTTCATTATTGGTCCTGAGGGGTTTATCTGTCCTGGATTCCCTGTGTTTCCAGCTCTTCTCTGTACCCGTGTACATGCTCTGGTCTAGCCGGGTTTGTAAGGTAGAATTGGGATCATGACAGGGGAGGAGGGAAGCATTAAAGAACTAGCATTAAACACTCTATAACCCAGTGCAATATCGATCTGGTTTGGTATGCCCCCCCATTTGGGTGGTGGGTGTCCCTGTGGGTTTGTATGTGTGTTCGTGTGTGTGTGTGTGTGTGTGTGTGTGTGTCTAAGGCTGCTTGCGTGCATATAAACAGGTATGAACAACACATAGATCATCAGTGTGTTTTCGGCCTTGTCTCACTTCCTGGAAAGCACAGATCATGCCTTCTCTCTCCTCTCTCTTCCCTCATTGCTCTCAGTGATGAGGTGGTCAGCTTCTAACTGACCAAAGGTGGATAATTTGAACCCATTCAGAGGGAAAAGTAAAAAAAGGCCTGGAGCTCTCCTTCCACAGAGACTGCAACCAGGAATAGCAGAGGTGGGAATTCCACTATCACGTGCAGTCCCTATGAGTCAGCATAGCTTCATGGCTTCTAACAATAGCAGCAGAGGGTCTTGTTCAGATGGGACATCTGTTGGCCATCTGTGGATTCCGAAAGAGCTCACAACAGATAGTGATCATCATTTCTGCATTGCTCTAGTTCTATTTGATTCGGGCATGCGTAAAGAATACATAATAATAACTGCTCATTTTTAGCACTTGAGAGATTTCAGTGATGAGCGTATAGTGGTTATGTATTGGGCTGTGATCCACATGGTCAGCAGTTCAAAACCACCAGCAGGCTCCATAGGAGAAAGACTGAGCTTTCTACTCCCATAAACAATGACGGTCTCAGAAACGCACAGAGGGCTGCTGTGAGTCAGCACTGACTCTGTGGTGACTGAGGTTGGTTTTGGGAGTTTATGGATTTCAGAGCTCTTCAAAGAAACATGAGCTAGTCCACAAATGGAGCCCTGACAGCACAGTCTGATCACGTTGGATGCTTGTTGAAAGATTGATGGTTCAAAACTACCGGCCGCTCCTTGGGAGAAAGATGGGGCTGCTTCTCCCATAAGGCTTTACAGGCTGGGGAGCCCTGTATAAGGTCGCTATGAGTTGGAATCTGCTTGATGGCAGTGGATTTGGGTTTCTGGGTCGGGACGTAGTTTGGAGTGCCTGGGTGGTGCAAATGGTTAACCCACTCCGCTGCTAACTGCAAGTCTACCCAGGGGTGCCTCCGAAGACATGTCTGACCGTTTTGTTCATAGAGTCAGTCATTGAGAACTCCAGGGAGTGCAGTTCTACTCTGACAGGTAGGGAGGCACCTCAAATCACGGAATCCCGAGAACCAACCCAACCAGAAGCACATATCTTAAATGGGTAGGCACTTCTGCCCCTGATAGGGAAATGAGCCATTTAGTAGAAATGGACTTTCTGCATCACGTTGGATTTCAAGGGGCCATCACCCTCCTTCTGGTGAGGTCCCGGGGAGAAGTTGAAACGGAATTCAAGCCCTGCTACTTGCAGGCGAATTTCCCGAACAAGAGTTGTCAACGCTCTACCTCAGACTCCTCTACAGCAGAAGTGAACCAAGCCGTGAAGTCCAAGGCATCCCACCTCACAGGGACCCTCTAGGACAGAGGAGAACTACCTCTGGGAATCTTTACGCAAGGACTTTCCCCCACAGACCGGCTGGTGGGCTCATACTCTGGACCTTCCAGCTAGCCGTCGAGTGCTTTAGCTACGGGGCCAGCAGGCCTTCTCTTCTCACCGATCAAAGCAGAACAAAATAAAACCTCCTTCCTGGGCTGGCTGTGCGGCTCCTGGAAATGAGTCTTCGCCGGGCCTGGCTGACAGAAGGCGCTGGATAGCACACTGCTTCTCTCTTCTCTCTTTCTGTCAGTTGGGGAGGCTTTCTGGGAGAGTCAGATTTCCACACTCCTCAGGACAGTGAGAGAGGGCCCAGACGGTGACAGAGTCCCCACCCCTGGGCTTCCGGAATGCACATCCCCGCTCAAATACCAAAGCCATCTTCCTCCAGGCTAGCGCTCCTCCCTCCTCCCCTCCTACCCCGTTCCTCCCATCTAAAACTCTCGAGAAGGAATCGCTCCATCTGTCTCTATTTATGTTTGCTTTTTTCCAAAACACTGCTTGCAAAATGCAAAGTTTTAATAACCGAGAAATGATCATGTGGTGGATCACAGAGCAGTAAAAGCTAGCTGGGGGTGGCACATACAGCCACGTGCCGGGCCCATTCCACACTTACAGTCGGGAAATGAAATATTTAATAAGGAAAAAAAGAAAAAAGGCAGGAAATGTGGTCCAGGTTCCCCCTTCCGATCTTCTCCAACAGAAATTAAACAACCTTTACACACCACGTAGTCTTCAGTAGAGGATGCTAATGACGTCCCCGATGCCCTCTTCATCTGATCAAGCTTAATTGTCTGTGTCAGGCTGCCAATTAAGGCAAGGTTCTCCTCCCGCACAAACTTCCCGAGCCACCTGAAAGGTTAATTGAATCATGTACACTCGACGCTCCAGTGGACAGGGGGCTTCGGAATTCCATGCAGACAGGGCACCTGCTGGGAGGAGAAGATTGTCAAGTGCAATTGTTACGCTGCCCAAGCAGACGCTCTGGAAGGGAGGAAGTAGCCAGAGCCACTCTGCTGCCCTGGCCCCGATTCTTCCCCTGCGTTTGGCTCTCGTGAAGCACCTTCTTCAAGTTGTCCACCCCTCCATCCTGCCCGTGCAATGCCGTTTTCTGAGCAGCAACAGAAGTGATCTCAGGCAGGTCCATCCCGGTGGTTGGGTCTGGCACCACTGGGTTGTCTTAGTCTTTAACTGAAGCCCGGAGCTTCCTTGCAATGAATTCTAGACTGCCCTGGAGATGCTCCCTAAGAGGCTCACAAAGCTTATGGCGTCTGTGTGCCGTTTGTCCCAAGTTAGGGAAGGGAAGGAGATGAATCAGGGGGTTTGTCGTGAGGAGCTGAGGCAGGCAGACATTTCCACAAGAGCCTGATCACTCAGAACGTAATCTTTGCTGCTGGCTTCAAGTTCTGCCTCTGAAACTTGCTGCCTAGGTGACTCGGACAAGTTACTTCAGTGTTCTGTGCCTCAGTTTCCTCTTTCATCGGATGGGACTTTCCATGACTGTAGTTGTTTTGTTAGGTGGGGTCAAGTCCGTTCCAGCTCATAGTTTGAATATGGACGAGACAAACACTGCCAGTCTGTGCTGTGCCCAGTCACTGCATGTTCGCGTCCGTGGTTGCGGCCGTCAGTGTGTCAGTCCATCTCGCTGAGGGTCTTCTTCTTTTCCACTGACTTCTGTCTTACCCAGCATGATGTCTGTCTCCAGGGACTGGCTTCTCTTGATAACATGTCCGGAGTATGTGAGATCAAGTCTCAGCATCCTCACTTCCAAGAACACGCTGGCTGTACCTCTTCCAAAACAACGCGAGTAAGCCGTGGTGTAGTCTACCTTCTTCACCAACACCATCGTTCCAATACATCCATTCTCCTGTGGCCTTTCTCCATCAATGACCAGCTTGCCCATGCACACGAGGTGATTGAAATCACCATGGGTTGGATCAGGCTCACCCTAGTCCTCGAAGTGACAGCTTTGCTTTTTAACTCTCTAAAATGAGGGGCATGAGATTTAAAGCAACGAAGGTCAATCCTATTGCATATACAATTCTACAATAACAGTAATAAGAACAAGCGACAAGCAAATGGACAGACACTTGAATTGAATTCGTGTGGTAAGGCAAATGGGACTATGCCCATGGAGATGTATTAATCTGACACACACTAGTACAGCATACGGGAGACAGAGTTACGAAAACTTCTTCGACATAACAAAATGTGTTGAGGAAAGGAGTCACTGAGCCCGAGGGTTCAGGATCAAAGTCCAGAGAAATATCAAGGCCCATTGACATAATATCATCCAAAGAGACAATGTTGTACATCTTCCTTCGGTGAGTAGCCAGTGGGGTCTTCAAAGCTAGTGAACAGCTATCTGAGATACAACTGTTGGTCTCTCCCCATCCAACACAAAGGGAAGCAAAGACCCCAGGAAACAATTGCTCCCACGGACTAATGGACAGCTCAAACTTCTCCACAATCCCAAGACCTGAAGATCTAGCTGGTGCCCCGCGACCACTGCTGATCACTCCGAAAGGGATCACAATAGGAGCCTTTGAATCGAGTAGGAGACAAATATGGAACAGAATTAAAATAATGAAAAAGAGCAGACTTAATAATAGAGATCAGTGGCAGCCCTGAGATTATGGCCCTTAGACATTCTACAAGTCTGGACCTGAACTCACTCCCATGACTCAACTTTCGGTCAAGCCATAGACAGGGGTACAAGGTGAACAGTAACAGCACTCCTAAGGAGGGTCACACACCTTAGAACAACTAACCAGCCCCAATGGAAGGGCAGCATTTCCCCAGGGAGACGTCCACAAGGTCGGAAGGAGTAGAGCACGATGAATGGGAACGGCAGACCCAGTGAGCACGTGGGAAGGGTGTCACTACAGCGTGGGGGTTGCAGTCAGTGTCCTGAAGCCTAACGTGTATGAGTCGTTGATGGCAAATCAATCTGCTCTGGAAACTCCTACCCAAATCGCAATAAAGAGGTTTGATTTTGTTTTTAAGAAAAGAGATCTTTGACAGTACTTTTGCCCCATGAAATACATCTTTTGACTTACTGACTGCTACTTCTAATGATGTTGATCATGTATCCAAGTTTAATGAAATCCTTTGGCAAATTCAACCTTTTCTCTGTTTACCAGATATTGCGTATTGGCCCAGGTAGGAAGGTTTTGTTTCCTTCATGGTAAGGTGTGTAGCAGTTGGCTGATTTGAGGTCACTTGCCTGTATGGAGGTGTGGAGTCTAACCTGCCTGATGATGTCTCCGGGAAGCTGTAGTCTTTTATAAGGAAGAAACTGGGGACTACTATCTATCTATCTATCTATCTATCTATCTATCTATCTATCTATCTATCTAATCTGTCTCTGCCCCTTCACCCTCCTGCTTGCTGGAAGCCTACCTGCCTCCAGAGGTGGCCCCTTATGAGCTGCCTGGCCTTGGGAGCTATGAGCACCCTGACATGTTTCCACAGACTTTGGATCCATGTGACTCCTCACCCACCAGTCTGTGATCTTCCTGCGTCACCTTTCTGCATCATCGGTCTGCAGCTACCTGAGTCTGAAGAGGGCTCTGGCTTGCACTGGACCTACAGACCTGAGTTGGACTAGGCTGGACTAGTTGGACTAGTAATTTCCTTCTTGATAGGAAATTACTGCTGGAAGCTAATACACAGATGAGGGTCACTGGTTTGTTTCCCCAGATAACCAGCCCGACACAAGATGCAGTCCCTTCTGAAAGCGGTCGCTCTCAGCCTCCATCTTTAAGTTCTCCAGGTCCTCTTGGCTCTCAGTGAGCCAGGGTGTATCAGCAGCATTTCCTAATTTCTTAATGAGTCTTCCTGAAATCTTGATGCCACATTCTTCTTCACACAATCTGGTTTCTTGGACTATATCCTCAGCACACCAACCAAATAATTATCATGAAAGAATACACCCGACACACACCTGTCCTGGTGTTAAACCATGTGGGGTCTTTTGCTCTATTTGAATAACTGCCTCTTGGTCTATGTACGAGGTCTGTCTGAGGTGTTCTTGAATTCATATTCTTCACAACGTGATCCATAATTTGCTATGATCCATAGAGTGGAATGCCTATGGGTAGTCAATAAAACACAGATAAAAATCTATCTGGTATTCTCCACTTTCTGCCAAGAGCCACCGGGCATCAGGGATGATATTCCTTGTTCCACGTCCTCTTCTGTGGCGGTCTCTTATTTGTGCTTGGTGAGTGTTGTCCTTCTGCCCATACTGGGTCGGCAAGGATCTTTTGTAGGGCTGGGTTTCTTCTAAAGTATTCTTTGAGTTTTTCCTTCTATGGGAAGACTCTTACCTCTCCATCTATCTTGATCGATAATTTGGCTGGGTAGAGTATTCTTGGGTTTGAGTTGTTTTCCTTCAATTTTTGGAATATTTTACTCCACTCTCTCCTCTTCTTCATAGTTTCTGCTGATAGGTCTGAGCATATTCTTATTTGGGAACCTTTATATGTGATTGCTTGTTTTTCTCTAGCTGCTCTCATGATTTTCTCCTTTTCCTCAAAGTTGGATAGTTTAACTATTATGTGTCTTGGTGACTTCTTGGGATTCAGTCTAGCTGGTGTTCTTTCAGCCTCCTGAGTGGTTGCCTGGTTTTCATTCATTAAGCTGGGGAAGTTTTCCTTCAAGAGTTCTCTCACTATTGTTGCAGATGACTTCTTTGTTGTGTCTTTCTCCAGTATGCCAATAATTCTTTTTTTTTTTTTTCAGTATGCCAATAATTCTAATGTTGTTCCGCTTCATAGCATCAGACATAGCTCTTAGATTTTCTTCAGCTTCTCTGATGATCTTATTAGATTCTTGTTCGCGTTTGTTGAAGTCTGCTTGGCTGTCCTCCAAGTCACTGATGCGCTTCTCTGCTTCCTCCAGTTGATTCTCCAGCTCTGTGTTTCTGCTATTGGTTTTTCCACGTCCTCTTCTGAAACCGCCTTGAATTTCTAGCAGCTCACAGTCAGTGTGCTGCTCCAACAACTTCTGAATGGTCGTCAGCAAAGTAACATTTTGTGATGTGATAGTAATGATACTGTTAGGTAATTTCTGCAGTCTGTTGAATCTCCTTCCTTGGCATAGATGAAGAACAACATTTATTTGCAGGTTGTATTTTCAAGTAATGTTTCTTAAAAAATCTGTCTGATTACCTCATTCCAAGCTTTTGGCAGTAGAGCATGGTGATTAACAGCCAATTCTGAGGTCAATTGGCCTGGGTGCGTGATCCTCACTAACTCTTTGACTCCACTCCTTCACCTGTAAGTATTAAGTGAATTAATACATGTGAGAACTTTTAAAATGATAGTAAATGCTTAATAAAAGTGAGCTACCACTGTGTTTCTGCAATGATTCTTTTGTTCCTTCCCATTCATGTTTAAGCTTAACAATTCTAAACTTTCCAACTTATTCTAATTCTAGTGCTCATAGAATTTAAGCAAGAACCAGCTATAACCCAATATATTGGGTACTCAGAATCCTGAGTATGGGACAGTGCTGTCTAAACCATCCATGGCACAGAGCCTGTGTGAGAAGAACATTCAGAAAGGGAAGAAGTATTACTGCTTACTGTGCCTGAGAACTCGAAAACCCGAAGGAGAGCCAACATGAACTGGGTAATCTGAGTACTTAAAATAGCAACCTCCCAATCTGGTCATTTGGGTAACAAAAGGTCATCTCCAAATCAGGTCACTTTTGAATTGGAAAGGAGTCCTATGAAGACAGCAGATACAAATGCAGATTGACCTCACATGGGCCAGAATCTGCAGTCTCCCTAGACATGCGCCATGCTCCATGCTATGCCCTTGAAATAGTTCGTATAATTACCGAACTGGCCGCACTCAGGTAAAAGTAAAGATCATTATTCTTATTTTGCAACTGGGCAAATGAGGTTAATGAGAGGTTAATTGACTGGCCCCGTGCATCTCAGTGGCAACTTGGAGAGCGGGGACCCAGACACAGGGCTCCGGAGTCCCAGGCTCAGGCCTTCACCGCTGCCCTTTATTCCGTCAGCCCTTCGGGACACCCTCCCTCCAAGCTCCTTGGCTTCTCTGCCTCTTGCCCTTTTAAAAACATGTCAGTGGCATTCTGTAGGCATTCAGCAAGGTGTGAGATCATCCAGATGCCACCGAGCCACCATCGTCTGGCTTCAGAAATAAAGCATTACAAATCCATTTTCAGTCCCATGTGTCCCTCCCTAATCATTTTTGCCTCCCTCCCCCAGAAAAGTAGCCATTACTGTGAATTTGATTGTATAATTCCCATCTACACCTTTAGATTATTAATGATGTGGACCTAACCTACAAACAGCATATAGTCTAGATTTTCAGGCTTTTAAACTTGTATACATGGTGATATACCATGGTCTCCAGTCATCATCTAGAACACATCTCCACAGGCAAGCCGAATGTTTTTTAAGTAAAAAGTTTGCATGATTTTGGTAAAGCAGCTTCTTCTTGTCTTTCCGTGCCGCTACACACATCCACAGGCACACCTTTGGTATCATGTAAGACTTGTGCCATCTAATTTCATCCTTTGGGCACTTGAATGAAAAAAGACCACTGCTTCCATCCTCCTGGCTTACCTGGGACTTCTCAGCTCAAAGCCCTACCCTCTGTGCTCCCTGGGTTCAGGAACACACACAAGAACCTTCTAGCAAGCTTGGCCTTCACTTAGCTTTCAATACTGCTAAGGTTTTTCCTGAAGATTTAGTCGATGGTCCCTCTCAGACAGACTGTATTTCCATGCAGGAACAGGACTGCTTAGGAGAAAGGGCACAGATTTGAGAGTCAGATAGACTTGTGTTGAAATCCCAGCTCCAATAGGACAGATGTTAATAGAACAGTAGGCAAACGTTAAGAGCAACTTTGGGCCAATAAATGAAGAGGTTAGATGAATGTGCCAATTATTCTTGAAACACAACTTGCCAAAATGGCTAGAAGAAGAAATAGAAAGTCTGGCGTTCCTATATGTATTAGAGATTTAAAATCAGTCATTTCAAATTTGATCACAAGAATACTGGGGATGGGGTGGGGGGAATAATCCCAATCCTCCACAAGACCTTTCTGAACCCAAGGCGAAAAGACAACTTTCTAAATAATGTTGAGAGGCAGCATCGCCCTGACGCCAAAACCAAGGACATTCCACGAGAACTAGACATTATCCTCCATGAATGTAGTCACAAAACCCTCAACCAATTGTCAGCAAACCTCACACAGCCATGTGGAAAATCAGCGAGACACAGTGACAAGCGAGGATTTTGCTAGAAATGCGAAGTTGGTTTAATATTCCTAAATATGTCAGTGTCATTCATCATATTACCAGAATAAATAAGAACAACTATTTTTTTGTCTCAAATGATGCAGAATAAGCATTTGGCAAACTTCAAGACCCACTCCTCTTTTTCTTCTTTTTTTAAAAATTCTTACAAAACCTCTAGAAATAAAAGGAGAATTTCCTAACCTGCTGAAGGTTATCTGTGAAAAACTTAAAATACAATCATACTCAATGGTGAAAGAATGGCTGCTTTTCCTTTAATACAGAAACATGGCAAAGATATTCTCTTTGACATGACATGACCAAGCCTTCTCATCCTATGTGGTTAGCAATGCACTGGATGTCTTTAGCTAAAGCAATAAGAAAAGAAATAGAAGACATGCACATTAGATAAAAAGCATACAGATACATACATTTTTTTTCTTTATTTGCAGAGAATATGATCATCTTCTGAAAATTCAAAAACCAAACAGGCTGCCATGCAGTCCCTCATAGAAACCCCTGTGGGTTCCGCACGCTGTAAGTCTTTAGGGAGTAGAAAGCCTCATCTATTCCAAACTGCTGGCCTTGTGATTAGCAGCCCAACACGAACCCACTACACGACCAGGGCTCCTTACTCATCTACGTAGCTAATCCTAAGAAATGTATGCAAAGGGGCCAGGGGTCCTAGCAGAAAATGTATATACATGTTCATGCATTGTTGGCATAACTGCCCAAACTAGAATCAATCGAAATGCCTATCAGGAGGTGCAAAGATAGACCAACTCTCTACCAGAAGAAACACACGGCCAACGCATACCGAAACATAGGTAAACATTGTCAAACAGAGCTTGGCCCAGTCGGTCGAGATCGCGTGATTGTGTCTGTGTGAAACTCTGGGAAAGAAAACATGATGGCCAGTATACAGCTTTCTAAGAGACCGTGAAGAAAATCCAGTATTGCTCACGGGGGACAGAGTAGATTGATTAGGAAAAGGACAGTGGGACCTTGTGGGGTAATGGAAGTATTCTTTATCTTGCTTGTGATGGTGGTTACACATTTGTCAAAACTCATCACTTTAAAAAAAAAAACCAACTCATCATATCATGCGTTTTATGAAATCTAGTAGGGGAGGGAGCATTAGAGCTGATTACGATGATGTATATGCAACTCTTTTGAGATGCGATTTATCTATGGATGTGTATGATATGTGAATATTATACCAAGAAAACTACTTTTTTTAAAAAGAAAAGAAATACCAGTGAGAAATCACAAATAAATTCCATAAACTTGGGCAGGGCGGGGATAAAAATAAAAAAGAAACCAAACTTGACCTACGGGGACCATGGGTGAGGGAGGAAGAGGATTTGCTTAGGGGCACTGAGCTCATTGTAATGGCGATGGAGCAACTGGAGAGGGGTGGCAAGAATAACAATGACAACAGTGGTAGCTGCACAGCACAGAGTCTAATCGATGGCGCTGCATCCTACATGGAGACGTGGTCGGATCGGTGAGTGTTTGGCTGTGTATCTATTTTCCAGATGGGAAAGAAAAAGTATATGAATAAAAATGAGTACAGGGAAAAAGAAAATGTTCTCAAGTTGATTGTGGTCAAGATTCTACAACTCCTCTTGAGACAGTTGAATATGATTGAGAGAAATACGAATGTGGTGGATACGGTGAATTGTCTGATATGTGAACGAAGAGCCAATGAAACTGTTAAGCAAAAGAAATCCATCCTCATCGTGCACCCAGTGATCTAGGGAGTGGAGTATTCCT
The DNA here is from genome assembly GCF_000313985.2 of Echinops telfairi. Lineage (NCBI taxonomy): Eukaryota > Metazoa > Chordata > Mammalia > Afrosoricida > Tenrecidae > Echinops > Echinops telfairi. The sequence goes on from NW_022111300.1 coordinate 34,651,265, forward strand.
TGTGGCATCGACGTCTTCATCACAACATGGCAAGAATAATATTTACCCTGAGGATTTGCTGTGAGGACCTATGGTAATGTCTAGATGTGGTGCTTGGTACAGAGTAAGCAAGTGCTTCATAAAAGCTACCTTATTC
>NW_022111300.1:34651669-34652727 GCF_000313985.2 Echinops telfairi
TGATGAGAAGTAAAAGGACTTGGTCAAGGTCACCCGACTGACACTGACAATCCAGTGGCAGAGAGTAGCTTCGTGAGTTAGCCCCACCCAGAAGGAGCAGCGCAGGAGGAGGGCTCTATTTCCACAGGAGCCCAGAGCAATCACCCAGTTAAGATGCTTTCCTTTAGAGACGAGGTGCCAAGCCCAAGGTCAGAGAAATCAGGGACAGAACCGCTGTGTCACTCTGCCTTGGGGACTCTGCCTACCTCCCCTGCCCGACTGTCCATGAGCAATGGTCATAGCACTGGTATTCGCCCTTGACCTTTAGCAGTGCTTAGCAGCCAGTGGGGTCCTCCTGGTCCTCCCACTCCCCTCACAAGACAAACAGCCAGGGGCCAATGGAAGTCGGCTGCCCACAGCCAGGCGGCCAGCGAGGATGCTCAAACCCAGTAGCCAGAGAGCTGGCGGGGCGGGGTAATCAATTTCTATGCATATCATTGCCAGGATCACTTACAGTGGCAAGGAGGGAGATCGGAGATGTCACTCTGTAAATTGAGTCAGAACCTCACCTCGCTGCGCGGCCGGCAATTTTACACGGTGCCTGACACAGTAACAAACCCAGGGTGCAAAAGAAAGCAACTCCCCTGGGTGATGGACGGGGGGAATTGGCCCAATAAATTGTTCCCTGTAAAAAGCTATGTTTCCCTCATTAAAAGGCAGTGAATTCTCTATTGCTTTTCATTAGCTCCCGCCTTGCTAGACAGGCGCTTTAATTGACAATGTGGTTACCGGAGGTGGACCCCGAGGTGAGAAAGACAAAGAGGCTGAAAAGAGATTCTTATTTATTAAGGTGGAGGTGACAGGCAGCGGCTTAATAAGTCTGGGGCATGGGGACTGGGCCCTCTGAGGGTTGCTGCAAGGGCATTACATCTTGGAGACGGTCACCTTCTTGAGAGAACGTGGACCTCCCCACCTGGGCCAGGTGAATGTCACTCAGCCTGGCTGTGTCACTATGTGGGGTTAATGGGAAGAGGGAACCCCACAAAACATCACAGGTTTGGTAGGCGCAATTGTACAGC
>NW_022111300.1:34653169-34660336 GCF_000313985.2 Echinops telfairi
GTGCAATAGTAAGAGGAGGGAATAGGGGGGCATGTGTGGCAAGATAGTAGCCTAAGCTTAGTCATCTTAGAATGGTCCCAGGCTTGCCTATGGGCACTGCTTCGAGGGAACAATAACAGATAGGAATGGGCTTTATTTAGGGTGAGTCAGACTAATAGTCTAGCCACTAAAGATGACTGATGTTAAGGAGAATAACCTCTGACTTACTTTCGCTGTCTAAAGAACAGTCACGCTAAAGCAGCTAAGTTTGGTACATATTTTGGGGAGACAACTTAAGAGAAATCCTTCTGTTCCCCACAATATCCTTCTGTTCCCCACATCACTAGACCACTGAGCAAGAGTTCCTGGGTGGTCCAAACAGTTACCACACTCGGCAGCTAACCCCCGGGTGGTAGGTGCAAGTCCACCGGTGGCACCTCAGAAGAAAGACGAGGCTCTCCGCGGTCCCAAATCATCCCTGACAACCCTACCGAGGTCAGTCTTCTCCGACACACTCAGGTCACTCTGAATCACAGTCAACTCAGGACAATTGGTGACGGGACACACCCAAACCAAGCCCACTGCCGTCGAGGCAATACCGACTCCAGCAACCTTACAGGACAGGGTCGGCTTGCGCCCTGTGAGTTTCCCAGACTGTAGCGCTACAGGAGTAGAATCCCCCACTCTCTCCTGCAGAGTGGCTGGTGGTTTTGAACTGCTGACCCTGTGGTTAGCAGCCCAACCATCACCTACTATGCCACCGGGGCTCCGGAAAGCCTCTACATGACCTTCAAAGGTTCTGCGCTTCAACTTTTCCATCTGAAAAGTGAGAAGTAAAAGATCAGATGAGTTCACTTCTGTGGGGGTTTAAAATATTACAGATGCACCTATAAAATGATTCTGCATCACTCAAGCCCATTTTTGTTTGCTTGTTTTTACTATAAGCATGAACCCAAAGATTCTTTGTAATTCAATGAATTATAACTCATTCCAATCCTGTTGATGTTCAGGTTGCTTGAGGGGGTCATCCACGTCGCTGTTCAAACAGCCCTGTGTCCATTCCCACATCAGCTTCATTCTCCAGGCATTTTCCTTGCCTGCTGGCATCAGGAGATGTTGCAGGCTTATCTGACATGGTCTTTCTCTTTTTAATTAAAAAAAAAATTAGCGTGGTGAAAATAGACATGGCAAAACATCTGATGGGGTTTCAAAAGTTCATGAGAAATGGAATTAGAAGAAATTTCCCCCCAACAATTTGAAGCCCCCTTGTACATGATGATTTCCACACAGACAGCTCAGGAATGTTGTTTGCCTTCTTCAAGTGAATAGCCATTCACATGGCCCTTTTCCACATCATTCCACCATGCTCAACATGACCTCAGCCCTAAGCAAAACCACCACCTTTGCCCCTCCCTCCGGCCCCTTGCAAACACCAATGGTCTTTGGTTTCTATAAAATCACTACCACCCAGTCAAGTCCCTCTCCTGGTGACCTTATAGGATAGGATAGAACTTCCCTGCCCTGTGGGCTTGAGACTGTAACTCTTTATGGGGACAGAAAGTCTCACCTTGCTGCCAGAGTGGCTGGTAGTTTCGAACTGTCCACCTTGCAGTTAGCTACCTACATAACCCCGATACTTTAATGGTTTCTATGTATTTGTAAGTATCATCCAATACTCTCTGTGCCCCAGCCAAAAAAAAAAAAACATCAGATATTCTTCCAAGGTCCTTGTTAGTAGACCCAAAGCAAAACAGAGCCTAGAGTAGATAATAATAGTAATGATCATTTAAAACAAGAGCTGTCAACAAATTGCCTACAACTCATGGTGAGTCCCTGTGTGTCAGGGCAGAACAGTGCTCTGTAGGGTTTTAGTGGCCGGTTATTGGAGAGGATTTCACCAGGGCTTTCTTCCAAGGTACCTCTAAGTAGACTTGAACCCCTAACCCTTCACTTTGCAGGGGAACATGTTAACATTTACATCACCCGGGGCCTCTAGGGTAAATATGCCCCCACATTCAAAAGGGAGGTGGGAACCACCTACATCATCACGAAGTCCCCCAGTGGCCCAGGCCCTTGTGCTGGGAGCTAACAACACGGTCATGAGAGAAATAGAAATGACCTTCGTTCTCGTGGAAGCTGCGGCTCAGAGGGTGGGGCACACACCGGCTAAAGACACCAAGACGCCTGGACTCGCAGCCAGGCGAGGAAAGGAGGACCTAGGGCCTGACAGGGGAAGAACGTCTGAGATCCGACTTGATCTCGTAAAACGGAACGCAGGGCCTGGGTCTGCCTGGTTTACCACGAGACTTTACCCACCAACTCAGAGAAGGAGCTCAATAGAGGGAACAGACTAAAGAATGAACCTAAGAAGGTACAGGATGAAAGGAGCTCAGGCCTTACCAGTTCAAGTGAGGTTTTTTAGTAGACGCAGCCCAAGAACGAGAGATGCTTTTGTTCGTTACTGTGGAGTGAGCCATGACGCCCGGTGACCCCATACATAAAAGAATGGCAGGTGCCTGGTCCTGTGTCAACCCGTGGTCAGGGGCAGGTCAACCACGTCGCGCGTAGGGTTTTCATTGGCTGGTTTTTGTAAGGGCATCACCAGCCCTTTCTTCCCAGTCTATCTTCATCTAGCCGGGGGTTCTCAGCCTTCCTCATGCCGCGACCCTTTCATACAGTTCTCATGTTGTCGTGACCCCCCCAACCATAACGTTATTTTCATTGCCACTTCATCGCTATCATTTTGCTACTGCTATGAATCACGCGACCCCTGTGGAAGGGTCATTCGACCCCAAGGGGTCACGACCCCCAGGTTGAGAACCACTCATCTAGATGCTCTACTGAAGCCTGTCCAGCATCCTATCGACCCCTGAGTTTCCAGCGACAGACAACTGGCGACAGCTGAAGAAGTGCACTGGCTGGGAATGGAACCTGCGTCTCCACGTGGAAGGCAGAACTGTACCGCTCAACCATCACTGCCTTCTCAACCATCACTGCCTTCTCAACCATCACTGCCTTCTCAACCATCACTGCCTTCTCAACCATCACGGCCTTCTCAACCATCACTGCCTTCTCCTTGAGACAGAATAGCCCACACTCATCAGATTCTCTTCGTAAACAACCTGGCCTCCTCACACTAGCTGTCCGGATGCCTGTGGGATCCCATGACACGGGATCCAAGGGCCTCTACCCGTAATTAAAAGCAAGATTCTCTCCCCCAGCGTTCCTCTTGGGTTTTGTCTTCTCCTCCTTGCCCTCCTCTTCCTCCTCCCAAGGAACACCCAAGGAGAAGCGTGCCAGATGGCCGGCCCTCTGCGCCCTCTTGTCCTCCGAAGAAAGACTGGCAAAATGGGAGCCTTAAACATTAAATAGCATGGAGTGTCCAATAATTAATTTGATGTGATACCCATTGTTTATTTAATACAACTTGAAAAGTACATTAAGAAGGCAGAAATGCACAGCGTAGCATGAAAGTGAGCTGGACGCTTTCCAAAGCAGAGGCCAGGAAAGAGCAAATCGGTCAAAATGTGCAAGATGGCTTTCAACTAATGGGCGATCAAGAAGCCACGCTCCTGATGTTTCACTAGCAAGGGATATGGCCCACAACCACTCTCGTTCTTCCTATCTGGGCTGGAGAATGGCCTGTGGGTCCCAGCCGGCCAGGTAGCATCCCCAGCAAGGAGGCCGGATGAGGCATCTCCATGCTCTGTCTGGGAGTCAGGATCTGTCTGCCAGCACTGCTGCTTCTCACCACCCAGATACCATCTGTCTACACTGTTTGCTGCCATCTGGAAGAAGGACCTTTAAAAAGCCACTCTGAGCCTGCTCTCTGCCCTTCCAGAGGTAAACTGGTAGCTCTAGGTGTGGAGCCGAAGTATCTCAAGGAACAAACAAGAGCTTGGTACCTGAAGGCCCATGTGTCAGCTGCTCTCCTGCCAGTTTGATTTCTGTGTCTTCCCTGTACCTGAGCCTTGGTGAGCTTCCTGACCACCTGCTCACCTGAATCTTCAACCCAGCATCAGCCTGCTCCCCAGTTGCATCTAGGCCTTCCAAGGAGCCTGCCCACGTACCCCCAGGCCCACCAGTCTCATTCTGATGTCCAATCTCTGTGAACAGCTCCTTGACCCATGATGCCCAATCTACCTATGGGCACCACGGGCTAAGGACTTCACCACCTAGCTTGGCTGTCTGGAAGCCAACTCCATGTCAGTTCACCTGCTATCCAGCCCATAGGTTCACCTAGACCACCCGCTTCCTGCATTTATCCTGGCCCCACCTCACCCTCATCTTGACTCTTATTCTGAGGTTTGGGGGGAAGCCATTCTCTTTCCTGCCTTCTCACCGGTGTTCCCAGTCAGCTGCCCTTTGACCTGGCGGAGTGACTGTCCCTGCAAGGCAGTCAGTCCTTCATCAATACAGCATCCCTCTTGCTTTCCACACACACTCAACCTCAAGCAAGACTATCCTCAGTCAGAACTGCGTTAACCACAGAAGCCAGCTGCTCTCTTCTGACAGGTTAGTGTGGCTACAGGACCACCGATGACCTTGTGGCGCTGAGTCTCCCCTGTTTCCAGGTCCTGAGTCCTCCTTGTGCCCCACTTTGGGTTACTGGGTTCAGTTGGGTCTCTGTTCTGATAACTAGCCAGAACATTATGCTTTCTGGCCCTTGGCTCCTACGACCTTGGTGCTACCAGATCCACTCTGGGGCCTGGACCTCAGCAGACAACCTCATCTTTCTCCCGGGGATCAACCAATGGGATTGAACCTTTTGTTCAGCAACCCAAGGCTTAAGCTGAACCCCAAACTCACTGAAATCAAGTCAATTTCAATTCATAATGACCTCATAGGACAGAGTAGAACTGCCCCTTTGGGTTTCCGAAGCTCCAAATGGGAGCAGACGGCCTCATCTTTTTCCCTTGGAGCTTGAGGTGGGTTCAAGCTGCTGACCTTTCGTTCAGCAGTCCAATTCATAATCCATGACACCACCAGGGCTCCTCTAAATGACATCACGGTTCCTACATGTCATGCCAAGAAGCTGGGAAAGTAATGGATCTGTAGACAATGAGAATCCACTTGATATTTTAAGCAGAGCTACAGCATGGTCAAATTTGGTGTTAGAAAAAGGTCTTGATGCTTGACACAATTTATGTATGGATTGTTATAAGAGTTGTAAGAGCCCCCAATCAAATAATCTTTAAATTGAAAAAAAGAAAGAAAAGAAGACTCATACAACAACTATAAAGAAAAGACGCTTGAGTTAGGAGGTAGAGGGGAAGACTGGGGGGGGGGGGCCCGCAAAGCAAAGCAACAACAGTTGCAGTTGAGTCCATCTTCCCACCCTCCCACCCGCACGGCCCCATGTATTGCAGAGTGAACACAGACCCATCCACCTTTCAGAAAAAGATTACCAGGGCTTTCTTTCGAGATGCTTCTGAGTAGATTTGAACTGACAACCTTTTAGTAGACATCGCTTACGGTGTGCTCTGCCCGAGGACTCCTGAAGCAGAAAAGGCTTATGCGAAGGTGATCCAGTAGCGGCGTCATAAGAATCTGGACAGTTGAGAGCCTGCGAATGCGGTTATGGATCAGATGATCGCAGGAATAGACGCGAGGATGAAAACTTCCGCTTAGATTCTTAAGGCCTCCAACTGGCTGGTCAAGTGCCCCCCCGCCCCCCACCACCACCTTGTAGAAGGTCGTCCGCTTGATTTAAAGTAAACTAATTTAAAGCCCCCTTTAAAGTGTTGAAAAGCAAGGATGTCGCTTTGAGGACTAAGGAGAGCCTGACCCAAGCCCTAGTGTTGTCAATTGCCTCCCTGGCATGTGAATGGTGGACACCGAAAGAGGAAGAGGAAGAGGAATCAGTGAGTTAGGGTGCTGGTGAAGAATATTGAAAGTACCCTGCACTGTCAAAAGAACCAACCAATCCGTCTTAGAAGAACTCCAACCAGAAGACGCGTCAGAGACAAGGATGGTGAGATTTCACCTCATAAACTTTGACCATGTTGTCAGGAGAGACTGGTCCTTGGAGGGGCAGTGAAAAAGAGGAAGCCCCTCAACACAATGGGCTGCCACAGTGGCTGCCACAATGGGCTCAAACGGAAGAACAATTGTGGGGATGGCGGGGGGCCAGGCAGTGGTCCATGCTATTGTGCCAAGGTCCCTGTGAGTTGGAACTGAGTGGACTGTCCCCAGTGACAGCAACAATAAAAGGTGAATCCGTTGTAAATACCTTCACCGCAACACGTGGCATTTCACCAAACCGCTGGGTTCTAGTGAGTGACTAAGTTGACATGTAAAATTTACTGTCACGAACAGAGAGAGCATAGGGGCCATTTGGGACCTGGTGACAAAATTAACTTCCCTGTAACTGGAATGCCAGAGCAGAGGAAATCTTCAAAGCAGCAGGAAGAAAAAGAAATATTACCTTCAAAGAGCAACAGTAAGATATATAGCCAACTTCTCGGAAGAAGTAATGGAAGCCGGAAGACAGGGAATAATATATTTAAAGTCCTGGAAGAGAACAACCAGCAGTATAAAATTCTACAAGGAAAATATCCTTCAAAAGCAAAGCTGGGCTTTCTTGCTTCCTGGTGGGATGCACTAGCTAGAGGCAGACCAGCACTCCTGCCAAGAACTCCTGCAAGGGCTAGAAAGCATGCAGAAGTCACCCATTCAAAGGCTCTGGAGACCTGCTGAGTTGAAGGAGCTGAGATTCTGAAAGAGAAAGAAATGTGGAGAGATGGTGAGCTGAAGTCTGCAGTCAGCGGGAGCCTTTGCCCCACTGGAAGGCGGCTTACAAGGGTCAGAGAAACACGCAGCGCTTCCATAGAAACAGGGGAGCTCCCAGGCTCCTGGCCTATTTTCTTCTCACATCAATCCTTTGCCAAGGACTAGAGTGTGTCCGCCAAAATCTGGGTTGGAGCAGGGTCAATCGACATAGCATAGTTCACAAAGACAGCGTTCTATGTTCTACTTTTTGAGTAGCAACTGAGGTCTTAAAAGCTCATGTGCAACAGAAGTGATCTAAAATCGATGGCAGGGAGGGCATAGGAGACCTGGTGGGACTTGATCAAGGGCAATGTAACCGAAAGGAATTACTGAAACCTGAATGAAGGCCCATCATGATAGTGGGGCCAGAGGAAAGTAAATGGAAATAAAGGAAGGAACTAGGAGGCAAAGGGCACG
>NW_022111300.1:34661454-34662872 GCF_000313985.2 Echinops telfairi
AAAAAGCTCATCTGCATGATTGTACAACTCCTCCTGACATGTTTGAACTATTGAATTGTATGATATGTGGATGATGTGCCAATAAAATGATTTAGGTTTTTTTTTAATCTCATGAGGAGTTATCTAAGGTGAAAATATTGGCTTTTATCCATTCAGAGTAAAGACGTGATGAACATCGAAAGGGACGCAGTGAGTCCAGTGGACAATGATCCACACAAACATCAGTCTCCACAAGCCTGAGACCACAAGAACCAGATGGCTTCTGGCGATCACTACCAGCTCCTTTGAAAGGGGCCCATTAGAAGGCCCTGAAGAAAGAGGGTGTGTGTGTGTGTGTGTGTGTGTGTGTGTGTGTGTGTGTGTAACAGAACTCAAAATCACAAGAGACTAGGATTATCAGCATGATAGACGCTGGTGGGACCCTCAAGACGATGGCCTTCAGTCACACTTCCGGTCTGGAACTGACCTCACCCCTGCGTTAGAATAACCAATCATTTAAGACACAGAAAGTTGGCATTGCCCAGCAACATATGGTTAGGAAGGAAGGGGGAATGGAAACAGGAGACATACATGGGAGGAAGAGTTGAAACCAAATGTGTATAAACTGTGAAGTGTAAAACTGGTCTTTAAACCTTCAACTCAATCACAGTTCACATTTTTAAAAATGTGTGTGTGGACTGGCTCGCTGCTGATTCCACCGGCTGCCGCTCCTTCAGTCTCCAGGAAGGAACTTGCCACCATGCCCTACCCATACCCAGCACTCACCCCAGAGCAGAAGAAGGAGCTGTCGGGTATTGCCCATCGCATTGTGGCTCTGGGCAAGGGCATCCTAGCTGCAGATGAGTCCACCGGAAGCATTGCCAAGCGGCTGCCGTCCATTGGGACCGAGAACACCGAAGAGAACCGCCGCCTCTACCGCCAGTTGCTGCTGACCGCTGACGACCGGGGGAACCCCTGCATCGGGGGCGTCATCCTCTTCCATGAGACTCTCTACCAGAAGACGGACGACGGGTACCCCTTCCCCCTAGTTATCAAATCCAAGGGCGGGATCCTGGACATCAAGGTCGACAAGGGTGTGGTGCCCCTGGCAGGAACAAACAGCAAAACCACCACTTAGGGCTGGACGGGCTGTCTGAGCACTGTGCCCAGTACAAGAAAGATGGCGCTGACTTGCCAAGTGGTGCTGTGTGCTGAAGATTGGCGAACATACCCCTTCAGCCATCGCCATCATGGAAAATGCCAACGTGCTAGCCCGTTATGCCAGTATCTGCCAGCAGAATGGCATCGTGCCCATTGTGGAGCCCGAGATCCTCCCCGATGGCGACCATGACCTGAAGCGCTGCCAGTATGTCACTGAGAAGGTGCTGGCTGTCGTCTACAAGGCCCTGAGTGACCACCACGTCTACCTGGAAGGCACC
>NW_022111300.1:34664590-34685587 GCF_000313985.2 Echinops telfairi
TTTTCTAAAGTCACCTCCTTGTGATACTTCTGTTGCCACAGCACTAGGAACCCCAAACAGCTCCTGACAAGGACTCCCTGCTGCGATGAACAGTGGGGTGATGCCTTGGCTCCCTCATCCCTGCAACAATGTCCTTTACGGCCCTGCCTGAACCTGTGGTCCAGGTGAGAGTGAGGCTAAATCCTTGCACTTTGTCCTGGCTGCTGTCCCAGAACTCAGCATTGGTCTTGGAGCACCTTCCAGGCAATAGATAATGTGGCTTTATGGGATGGTGAGGGTCAAGGTCAGAGCTGGGAGCAAGGAAAAAGGGCAGGTACTAAAATGCCAGCCCTGTTCCAAGCCTGAGCAGCTATGGTTCAGGAAAACCACAGATCTGAAGGCTTAGCCTTCTCCTCTGTACAAACCTCCTCGTGGTCCCCAGGCATGAGAGGGTTCTCTCTGCTCCTTTCCTCGTGTTGCTCTCCCTGCCTGGGACGCTGTTCCCAACACTCCATCCCTCTTCTTCCCATTGCTTCTCCTACCAGTCCTACTGCTCCATGAGGCCATCTGCACCCACACTGCCCCTCCTACCTCTCCACCCAGGGGCCACTTAACATTGGTCCCAAGCTCCCTGCAATTCTCCAGACAGCTCCCAGCTCCTTCACCAGATGCTGATCTAGAGAGTGGGGCCCAGTGCCAGCCCAGGGCTCGGCAGGACACCTTGCATGAGGAGAGACAGAAGACCACGGCACTCTCAAAAGGCAAAGTGTCCGGGTGTCCAATGTCAAAGCACGCCTATTTCTCATGTCTCTAGTTCAACCCACTCACTCCCTGAAGACTTGCTCAGAGAACATACATGGTGAATACGAAGGTAAAAGATTGAAGTCCGTTTTCTCGGGTGTCTTTATAAATGACCTTATTTGGGAGGTTTCTTTGGTGGGGGGAGGGGGACATTGTTTTTGTTGGTGTTTTTGACATCAGCCTCAGAGAGGACCTGGACCTTGATCTTAACTTCTGGGTTGTGGACACTTTTAAGAATCCACTGAAATACACAACCCTCTCTCCCCCATAAAAAACAAAAAAAAACACCTTCTAATAATAATGAACCTCTCCATATACCCAAACACGTAGCATTCAATTTTTGAAAGGTCAGAGAACCCATCTAACCCAAAACTACATCACCCACTCAGTGGCACTTTTAATAGCCTGTCCCTCTAAGGTGGGGGTATAGCCTGGGATCAAGGATTGGTTTCCATCAGGGAGAGCACCTGGATGCCCCCTCCAAGGAGAATCCAAAGGGATGTGCTTCTTTCCAGCCCCCTCAGGTGCCACCTGTGCTTTATAAAGTGCTCCACCATTTCTAGTCCTGGGCCACTCACCAAACGTCAATGCAAAAGAGAAAGAGAATTCATTTTAGGTGGTCAAGGGGGAAAAAAGAGATCCCATACTTGGTTGCATGAATAATTAATTCAAGGCTGGACAAGATTAAGGTCATAACCTTTGCCCCCACGGAGAAATCCTAACAGTGAACCCACCAATGGCTTCAGAGTTCATTGACACCTGGCTCGTCCCCTCTTTAGCCTTAGTTTCCTGGTGACCCAGACGCTAATGGAGTCATCGCCTTGGGAAGGAAAGAAGCTTACTCAACCAAAGTCTGGTTAATAAGCATTTTGTTTCTGATTGATCAGTGGGAACACACAATGCAGTAGCTCATGTAGGAAGCAGGGACTAGGAATTTGGAGGCTCTGCATCTGGCCTTGTAGGTAAACAAAGGAACAGCCACGAGACTTACCAAAGTCATGTGTGAAAGGTAGTTTCCGCAAAGACTAAGAGTGAGAATGTTTCCTTCACCACCAATGTCTTCCAGTATCACAGGTTTGGGGCAAATGTCAATATTATCCCACATCATCTCCTGTTCAGAAGAAGATTGGACTGCACATAAGGAAGCCCACAGAAGAAGTGATGCATTTGGATGATGGTGTTGTTGAAGAATAGTCAAAGGACGTGAACTGCCAGGAGAACAGATCGGTCTGTCTTGGAAGACGTTCAACCAGAAGGCTCCTGAGACTCGAGGAGGGTGGGGCCTTGGCTCACGTGTGGAGAGGCCGTCAGGAGAGACCAACCCCTGGAGACAGACTGACATCATGCTTGGTAAAGGAGAAGGTCGCTCAACCAGATGGGCCGGCACAGTGGCTGTAGCCGTGGGCTCAAACCACACAGTGATGAGGATGGCGCGGGACCAGGCAGGGGTGCGGTCTGCTGTGCGGGACGTCGCCATGGCTTGGAACAGAATGGACAGCATTTCACAACCAAATAAGGTGACAGGGTGGGTGAGGCGTGTGGCTGCTAACTGAAAATAAAAATGGTGGGGTGAGGGGGTGGTTTGAACCCACCAGCCTCCCTTCTGAAGAAAGATGGTGCAGTCTGCTCCCAGAAAGATCTACTACCTTGGGACCCCTGTGGGGTAGTTCTCCTCTGTCCGGTAGGATCCCTGTGGCAGAACTGACTGGTGCGCTGTGGGTTTGTTTGGAGAGTTTATTAGGAAAAATAAGACTTACCTGACAGAGAAAAGATACATTTGAGGATGTGTCACAAAGCCACCTAGGAGTTGGGGAGCTAAAGGAGATCCGAGGAAGGAAAGCTTGCTGGGGCATTGCCTCGTCAAGGAAGGTTTCTCAGGGAACGAGGAAGCGAGGAGAAGCTCGATGCTGAACGGAGGGGCACACGGTTTCTGTTGCTGTGGAGACAAACGAAGCAACCCCTGGGAGCAGAGTTGCTGTGTGCTGAGCTGCTGAAACCACCAGGTTGGCAATTCCGAACCACCTGGCAGTGGGATTGGAGTTTGCTTGGGAGAAATGAGTCAATTCACTGGCTTAAAACATCCCATGGCCTTGTCTTCCAGGTGCTGTTGGCCAGAAGTCTACGACACATCTTCCTGAGCTAAAGGAAAGGTGTGAGCAGGGCTACATTTGTTCTGGGATTCTAGGGGAGACACCTTTTTTCCTTATCTTTTCCTGCTTCTAGACGCCACCTCTGTCTTCAGCTCACAGCCCTGATTTTCAGAGACAGTAATGTTGGCCAAGTCCTTTCCATAGTACCATCTCAATGCCTCTCTTGTCCAATTGCCCCTTCACAGGTTCCTAGAAAGACAATATAGGTCTATTGATGGTGCCAGAATGGGGGCTTGGAGGGTACATTATTCTGTCTCCCACACAAGGGACTACTTCTAGGGATGATGGAAAAATAAGGAGCCAATGTCCAGAAGAAGAAGCACATGCTGTCGATTTGAAGAGTAAGAGGACGCTCGTGGAAGAAACGAGGGTTCCGGAAGGGGAGTTGGGAGAACAAGGGCAATGACCTAGGCGGCTTGGGACGCAAGGGTGGGAGGAACTTTGCTGTGTAAACAGGACGGCGCAGGGGGACATCGCGAGTGGTGCTGGGTGGGACCACAGAGAGAGCCATTAGTGTCCACTTCTTCGACCTACTCTCTGTCATGAAGGCCCTCAGTGAGGTGGACGGGCCCAGTGGCTAACAACAGTGGGCTCAAGCGTAGGCACACGGGTGAGGGTGACTCGGGACCAGAAAGTGCTTCATTCTGTCCTTGGTGGGGTCACTAGGAGTCGGACTGATGGCACCTAGGAAGACCTTCCTCATGGCCCTGGGATGGGTGTAGAAGGGGTCGTCTACCAGAGAGCTGCAAGGTCACGAGGCCCCAAACTACCAGGACTCCAGACAGAGAGACAGTGGGAAGGGAGAAAGCGAAGAGAGAGTGGAGAAAGGTGCTGAGTTTAACCCGTGTGTAGCCGGCCCCCACCTTCTAATGCCCATTGAACAGGCCTGATTCTGTTTTGATGGAAAACATGCCCAGCACATGGTTCAGAAGGCCATAGAATTGAGAGCTATTAAATACTAAAAAGACAAGGTGAGAAACAATTTGCAAAAATCTCCTCTTTTTATAGACTGCAGCGATTGAGAAAAATTGAGTAAATTCCCCAGCTGCCTCAATTGCAGTCTGTTTCAAGATTCCATCAATTTTTTACGGTACAATCAATATTTATGAATCCCCAAAGAAATGCTGCAAAGAGAAACCCAGCACCACAGAGTCTCAGTGGTTTGCAGAGCTGTAAGAGGGGGACCTAAATAACTCTTAAAATAATCTCAATGACAATCAAAGACTCTTCCATTGCCAATACGGTTTAATGTCGTTGTTTATATTAGTGCTGGTCTAGCGTGGGGCGGGGGTGGGGAAGAGGAACACACTGGGGGCTTAATCTGTCCAAGAGATAGCACGTGGTTATCATGCATGCACTGTAATATGGTACTTAACAAGCCAGAGGAAGCACTATATTAAAAAGTCCCTGGATTTTTTTTTAATACATTAAAATAGCCTCCATTGGTGAAGCAATGGAATTTTTCAGTCAGCTGGAAAAAAAATCTGGGGAAAACAAAAACAAAAAACCCGGCAAACAAATCCACATTGCTTTAATGGCTACTTTAGGTTTAATATCTAAACTTATTTAAATAACTCTGAGCCCTCCTGCCGAGAAATATTGAAACTAATGGATTCCTTTGTGCGTAATCTCCATTTAAATGTAGAGTTTAATTTCCCTTTCGGCTAAACCTGTTTGAAACTTGTCTTGAAATGCCCCTTTAAAAAAAGGCAAAAACCCCATACAGAATATTTAGGGGGATTCCTTTATTTTATTTAAAATTGGTTTGGGGCACAAAAGTGACACAGCTAGCCCATAGATTCCCCTAAGTTTCTACACCCAGAGCCTGAAGCGGGGGTGGCAGCGCCTCACACAGGTGGCCCCCGCCCTCAGGGTGGGGCTCCAGGGGTGCTTGGCGGACCTCCCTCTCCTACCTCCAACACCATCCTCTAGCTAAGCTTCTCTTAGAGAACTCTGGAAATCCCACAGCTTACCGCTTTGATTTCGGTTCTATGCAAATGGCCGCAGGCAGGGCCGCCTTTCTCAGGGTGGCCAGCGGTCCTATTGTGGGCATGCATATGCATAAAGCCCTGCGGTGTCTGAATGGAAAGTAAAACCTAGAACTTCTTGGAGGCAGCCTGTTTATTCAAGGAGCCCTTTTATGCAGCAGACACTGCCACGGAGGCCCAGAGAGGACTGAGTTAGGAAGGCAGAGGCAGAGGTGGGACAAGAACCCCAGGGCCCAGGGTCCCTGGCTCCAGTGGCAACATTCAGCGGCCCGAAGCGGTTCTTCAGAACCAACACCTAATTTTGTGTTGAGTTGTGTGCCAGGGGCCCTTGTAACCTGAGTTCTCTCTAAAGTTGGTGACTGGACAATGCGGAAATCACAAATATACATTCCTTTCTGCAGCAGCGTATTCAAGGCACCCTAGTAATGTCCATCCCATCCACAGGTGTAAAAATTAGACAGAATGATGCTTGTGATGTTTATTCATTTCATAAAACTCATTATGCTTTTGATGAAATACAGCATTTGTAGCCCCTTGGCTTTCTTACTTCAGTAAACAAGCATACAGTGTAAAGAGAAAAGGTGCCAAACAGCCAGAGGGTGAGATATTGTCATTTGTTTCCGATTTGTGTTACACCCCAAATTCCCAAGATAGATTATGAGAGAATTATGCAATTCCTGAGAGTGTTCAAAGGCCTAAGAATATGATCAGAACAATTGCAGTAAGTTCAGCAGAAGCAGAAAGGGGGTTTTCAAAGATGAACATCATATATTCAGAGAAGAGGCGTCTCCTGTTTCTAGCCCATCGAGCACAATGACTGTTGTCTAACTGGTCTACCTCTAAAGGAACAGGATCCACTCCTACAGTGAAAGATGGGGCAGGATCAATCACATGGCCTCTGATGCTCGTATAAAATATCCGAGTGAGGATTCAAATCAAGAAACGTTGTGGAAATATCTTAAATAACCATGTCATTATTTTTCTCTCAGGTAGCTTTTAGTACTTTAAAACTCTTTCTTATAACATAATCTAGTTTTATGTACCTCTTTTCTTTTTCTTATTTAAGTATTAACTGTATGAGATACTTAACTACCTTTCATTATATCTTTTTTTTTTTATACTTAAGATGGTCATCAGGGCAGCAAACGGGTGGTTGAAAGATTTGGCTCCCTTACCGTGGGTGTGAACTGTGCCAGCAGCATGGAAGTGCGTGTGTCTTGTACACCCATGTGGGAAGTCGGTGTGTTTCCATACCTGCCGCGGCGCCCAGAATTTAAACTACACTTATGAATGGACCTAAAACGGAAGGGGCAAAATGAAGTATCACAGGAACTGCAAACAATAGGCTGTTGTTCCAAAAAACAGACCAAACTCACTGTCCCCAAGTCCCCAAGTCCATTCCGACTCATGGTGACCCTACAGGACAGAGTAGAACTGCCCTGTTGTTTTCTGAGACTGTAAATCTTCACAGGAGCAGAAATCTTGTTAGGATCCACACTGACCAATGCCTTTGCACAGTCAATAAAACACAAGTACACATCATTCTGGTATCCTCTGCTTTCAGCCAAGACCCAGCCGACATCAGCAATGACATCCTTTGCTCCAAGTCCTCTTCGGAATCTGGCATGAACCTCTGCCTGTCAATGGATTGCTGCCACTTGCATATGATATTGTCCCATACTGTGAGCTTTCTTTGAAATGGGGGCATAGATGCATCTCTTCCAGCCATTTGACCAAGTAGCTGTCTTCCAAAGTTCCTGCTAGAGACAAGTAAGTGCTCTATCATCTTGTTGAAGCATTTCAACGGGTATTCATTCCATCAATTCCTGGAGCCTTGTTTTTGGCAAATGCTTTCAGTATAGTTTGAATTTCTTCTTCCAGTACCATTGATTCTTGCTCATATGCTACCTCCTGAAAGGATGGAATTCCAACTAGTTTTTTGGGTACAGTGACTCTCATGTATTCCTTCCATCTTCTTTTGATGCTTTCTGCATTACTCAATATTTTGCCATAGACTCTTTCAATATTGCAACTCAAATCTTGAATATTTCCTTTAGTTGTTTTGAGGTTAAGATATGCGGAGCTTGTTCCTCCTTATGGTTTTCTAATTCTAGATCTCTGCACATTTCATTGTAATATTTTACTTGATCTTCTCAAGCTGCCCTTTGAAATGTTCTGGGCAGCTTGTTGACTTCATCATTGTTCCACTTGCCTTCGCTACACTACGGTTAAGAGCAAGTTTCCGAGCCTCCCCTGACCTTCACATCGATTTTTCTTCCTTTGCCGTCTTTTTACTGGCCCTTTGCTCTCTTCCTGAATGATGCTTTCGACGTCACTCCCTGAGCTCATTAAGGTCTTGTCATCAGTGTTCAATGACAATTCTGTTCTTGAGACGTTCTGGGATTCGAGTGGGATAGACTCAAAGTTGTATTTGAGCTCTCCTGTGGACTTGTTTCATTGTCTTCAGCTTCAAACTGCACTTACATATGAGCAACTGGTGGTCTGTTTCAAAGGCAGCCCCTCGCCTGGCAATCTAGCCCTATCGGATCTGATCCTGGACCAGTGCACAACCTGAAGCAAATGCAAAGGGCCCAAGTACCAGGTGCTCTAAGAGAGCAGGCATCCCCTTCTGCCAGACAGAGACACCCAACCCACCTCCCTAGCAGCTCTTTGAAACAAAATGGTAGGAGCAGGTCACACAATTTGCTTCCAGTCAAGATCCATGCCTACCTACTGGTGGCTCCATAAGTCCAAGTGTTGACTATGATTTTAATTAAAAAGAAACTTAAATGCTTTCATTTATTAAAGTCACTGATTAGCTTACCATTGGTTTTTAATTACTTGCACTGCCATCCAGTTAACATGGTGTCTGCTTTATGGGATTGCAATACCAAATCCTTCTCTTTCATCTCTTTCCTCCCCTAACTCTCCATTCTGGTAGGCACGGAGCTTAGTCATCTGTCCGTAACATAAACCATTCAGAGGGCCCTTCGAATGAGGGGGCTCGGTGTCCTTGGAGGCTGCTCCAGAGTTAGAATCCCTGCCGGTGGTGTTGCTCCTCAATATATGGAGCCTGGTGTTCACTCTGTTGGAATGTTCCTTAATTAAGAATCTTTTCTTCCTGTCTTATGCATAAATTAATCAAGGTAATTATTGTAGCATTATTATTACTACATTGAACTTATAGAGCCCTTACCTCCAAGGTGCTCAAAATAGTTTATAGATTTTTTTTTAATCTAATGAACTCTAGTAGCCTCTAGGCAAGAGGAAGAGCAGAGCAGGGATTATTAGAGTCACACTGTAGTTGGAGAAAATGGGTCAGGCCAGGAGAAGGCAGGCTGATGGAAAATAGCTCACTTGGATCCACCTTCTCCCTCATCTGGAGAAGCATGGGGGCTCAAAGAGGGCTCCTTTGGGATGTGGTAGGAAGTGTTTCATAGCTACAGCTATTCAAATAGCATCCAGGAAGTCCACAGAGTCCCACTGGGCTGAGAAAACGGATCAGAAACTCCGATTGTGCCTCTGCCTTCCTCTTCTGTTTTCAGCTCGGGCTGCCACCATGTGGCCCCCACTCACCGCGACCCGTGTGTAGGAGAGCAGAGCTGGCCGCCACAGGCATGTCACCGCTGGGTGCCAGGAGCGGATTGTCAAGCCTTTTTTTTTCTGAGGGATTTCTGGATGGACTAGAACCTCCAGCCTTTGGGGCAACAAGGTAGTGCATTAATTACATGCACCGCCCAGGGTCTCCTCCATTTATACTGCCCACCCTTACATTTAACCGATTCCCTTCTGCCAGTGGCTACTTTGGTTTTGTGAGTCTGGAGGCACCAGACAAAGGGAGGAAAGAGGAAAGGAAAACTCCCTAAGCACCAGGCATCAGCACCACTCTGTTTACTCTGACCTTGACTCACATCCTCGTGATTCCATGTCCCTCGGAGGTTCCAGGTTCCTTGGGTGCAGGAGAACCTGAGGGGCGGGACATACAGAGCAGACCCCAAGGGACTTAGAGGACATCCAGGCACAGTGGAGATGGGGGTGAGTTCTAGCTCACTTTAACTGAACTAGGGAGCAAATGGAGTAGCAGCATCAGCTAAGAGCCTTGCACTTGGGACTGAAGAGTTTGTAGCAGGTGTCACGGAGAGGGTTCAATTCAGCTGCTGCTGCACAAAAGCAATACCAGTGTCAACACTAAGAGCGAGGGGGCGATGGTGCAGGTTTGCGTGCAGGCGCAGAGAACAGCCTCTCTCCTCTCATGTGATTGCTAGGGTGTGTTTGACAATCAGCATCCATGTGGTTATAACTCAGCAGAATCCAGTGATCACTCATCTCATGTAAACAACCTAGGGTGTCTTCCAATGGTGCGTCAGGTTGGGTTCTCTAGAGAAACAAGATCAGTGCAGAGAAAGAGATCTAGGTCAAGAAATGACTTACACAGTTGTAAAAACAAGTAAACTCAGTCTGGTTCAAGTCAAGACCATTGAGCAATTACTTAAAGGAAAGGAGAGAGGGAGCCACGTGATTGGATAGGAGAAGTGTACACCACATACAGGGAACAGGAAGTGCAAGTCAACAAGACCAGCACCAGGTTGACCCTTCAAGGAAGAGCAAGAGTGGCTGGCAAGGATGAAGGAGGTGGGTCAGTGGTCATAGATAAGGGTAAAGAGTCCATGGGGGGCTTAGGGACCACTGTAAGGACTTTCAGATGGGAGTCATGGGATGAGAGTGGGAGAGTGTGGAGCAAGGGAATGATATGATCTGACTGCCTTTGTCTTCTGTTAAGAACAGGCGCATTGATGGTTCAAAGGTCGAATTCTTGTCTTCTATGAAGGAGACCTGGGTTCTATTCCCAGTCAATGCCCCTCCAGGGCAACCACCATCTATCTATCTGTCAGATGCTCAATAGGTTTTAGCAGAGCCTCCAGACTAAGACAGAGTAGGAAGAAAAGTCTAGCAATCTACTTCCGAAAATCAGCCAATGAAAATCCTCTGGATAGTGACCACAGTCCACTCTCTTTGAGCACAGAGTCACCACGAGTCAGGACCTGACTCCTGGCAGTTAACAGCAGTGTTGTGCGTAGGTCCAAAACAGGCAAAGATGGAAGCAGGAAGACCAATGAAGAGGAAGCTAGCGCAGTACCCTGAGCAAGATTGATGATGGTTTGGGCTCGAGTGGTGGCGTTGGAGGTGAAAAGAAGAAACTGTGGTCTAGATCGATTGTTCAGGTAAAGAGAAATGAAGCTGCTAATGCAAGCATGTGGAGTATCAGAGAAAAGGGAGGGTGAAGGATGATGCCCACATCATTTGACTGGAGGGAAAATGCAGAACAGAAATTCTGCACTCCAGACTTCCTAAGGAGCCCTGGTGGCAGAGTGGGCTGCCAACTGCCATGTCAGCAGCTGTTCCAAGAGAGAAAGAGGAGACTTTCCACTCCTATGAAGATTGACAGTCTGGGAAACCACAGGGGCAGTTCGACTCCATCCTGCGAGGTATCTGTGAGTCTGAAATGACTTGATGGTGGTGAGTTTTTGAGTTGGGTTCCTGAAGCCATGGAAATGGAATGAACCCCTAAAAGGATTGCCTTGACATAATCTTTAAGCCTGCCATCAAATCCACCCCCCCGCCCCAAGCCTCCTTATAATGGAACGACAGTTTAGCTTAACTAGAAAAAGGAGGCTACTGGGTGAGCACGATGCTCTTCTATGAACTGTCTCCAGGGGATCAAATTGACAGGAGCAGTTTGATCCGTTAGCGAGGAGCCCTAGGGGGCGGTGAACTTAGGCGAATGGATGAGGATGGTTGCACACTCTAATGGGATCAAGGACATTGAGGTGCACAGGTAGAAATGGTGGACTTGGTATCTATTTTGCTATGGATGGTCTCAACAACAACAACAACAACAACAGAATCTCACAAATCTTAAAGAAAAGAAGTGATCGGCAGGGTATTCTGATGAGGAATAAGACAGTGGGGGGGAGATCAGCCCCTCACTATGGGACCTGATGAGTTCGAATGCCCTCAGAACCGAGGTGGGCAGAAGGCCTGCAAACCTTGCGAAACTTGGGAGAACAGCCCTGACTGGAGTTAAACTTGGGGAGTCTCCAGCAGGTAGGTGAGCCCAAAGAGCTCCCCGAGGCAGTGAGTGGGAAGACGGGAGAGGCGCCAGGCCTGACTTATGGAGAACCCCATCTCAGTGGGCAAGGGGATGAGGAGGCCGAGAGGCAGCAGCGAGCACCATCCCCTCTCACCGCGCAGATTCCGACTCCCAGGGACCCAACGGATGTAGGGTTTCTGAGGCAGGGAGGAAAGCCGGGAGTGTGAGGTATCCTGAAGGCCGAGTGACGACAGAAACACTTCCAGAAGCAAGACTGGTCAACAGCACTCCATGCTGGTGAGAGCTCGAAGGACTGGACACTGGCCATCAGGTCTAGAAAGATCTGTGACTGGATGCGAAGAGGAGAGAGAGGGGCAAAGGTCAAAGAGGTGAGCGCAAATGAGCACGTTGCTGTGGTTAGGTGCCATTGCATCCGCTCCAGCTCACCGCCACCCTAGGGACAACAGTATGCAATGCTGCCCGCTCCTGCACCAGCCTCACCACGGTTCTTACGTCGGAGGCCACCGGGGCAGGCGCCGTGTCCATCCATCTCCTTGAGTGGCTTCCTCTTTTTGTTTTTTTGCTGTCCCTCTACTTGACCAAACATTAGGTTCTTTCCAAGGGACGAGTCTCTCCTGATATGTCCAAAGTAGGTGAGATGCTGTCTCACCGTCCTCGCTTCTAAGGAGCAATCTGGACGGACTTCCTCTAAGAAGATGTGAGCAAGGGAATGAAGGCAGCAACTATCAAGGAGCCTTTGGGAGAGTTCTCTTAAGAAGAGAAGGAGTGTGATGGGGTCGTGGATAGACTGAAGACCCAAGAGTCTCCCTTCTAGCTGGTTAGGTGCCACTCCATGGGCATCCCACCTCTATAGGTCATGAAATTCACCTCCGGGCTGTGACCTCCTTGAGGACAAGCAGTGTATCTTCTCCACCTCTAAGTCGTGAACCCCCGCAATATGTTCGGTGTACGATAATCCAGAACACAGGGCACCCACTCCCTCAAGTCCACTTTGATTCCTAGCAGCCCTATGGGAAAGAGGAGAATGACTCTGTAGAGTTTCTGTGATTGTAGAGCTTTACCGAAGCAAGACAGCCTCTTCGTTCTTCCATGGAGTGACTAGTGGTTTCAAACCTCTCACCTTCTGGTTAGCCATTGTGTTAGACCGGGTTGACTAGAGAAACAAATCCAGGGACACTCATATATGTGTAAGAGAGAGCTTTGTATCAAGAAGCAATGATCTATCAAGCAAACATCCTGGCCCAGTCCAGATCAAGTCCCTAAATCCAATGCTACTCCGCAAGTCCACAAATCCCTCTTCAGACTCATGCAGCCACACGCAATGCTGCAGAATGCAGGAAGACCAGAGGCCCATGGGTGAAAACTCTTGTAGATCCAATGGCTGTTCTTGGAAATCCAATGCCTGTGGATGCACCTCCAGGGCTCTGGCTGCCATCATCGTGGCTCGAAGTGGCTTCTCAACAGGAAGGTGAAGCAGAGACAGGGAGTGGGGTGGGGGGAGTTTCCCAGGACCCTCCTTATGAGAAGGCCATGCCCACAAGGAGGAGCCATCAGGCTGTGACCCAATTGACAAGCTAGACTCTATCCTTTCACCCTGTTTATCAAGTTGACATGAGATGATGTAACTACCACAGCCATCCAGCTCTTCACCCACGGCACCTCTAGCTCTCAGGAAATCAATTTTGCTGAACTGCACTCCCTAGAGATGGGAGCAGAGCAGGCTGATGTCCAAAGGAATAAAAGCAGAGGAAGGAATAAAAAGAGACGATCCAGCAAGTCGACCACACGGGCTACAAATCAGGGCCTAAACCCAAGAGCCTGCTTTCAGTTTTGGAGGAGAGACTTTGTACCTGTAATAAACAAGGTTGATCAATACATATCTGGCTCTGACCACTGGGGCCACTAGCTTTCAAAAAGTTGAATGTCACACAGTAAGTAAAATAAATGCTGGACTATTTTAACATGCTGACCGACACAGCACGACACAACGCCAATGCATTTTAGGAGGTCCCCTCGGTGCCGGCCCTTGGTCAAATTGTCGGTGCCGAAGCCCAAAGACAGGAGACAAGAAGATCCTAATTTTTTTTAGCTCTAAGACGGTAGGATCTCCTTCCAGCGTTCAGCCGTGGAGATGCACGTCTGTCCATTTCCCCCATGGAGTCTATCGAACCTGCTTTGGGATTTTACTTCTCTGGCATTTCAGGGCATTTCATTTCATTTCTGGCATGTCATCTCTCAGGATCGACACTTCTCATCAGGGTCCCAGATGGTGCGAGACGCTGAGTGCTTGGCTGTTCATTGAAAAGCGATGGCCCTCACTCATCCCTCGTGGAGCACCACAAGAGAATGGCTTGGCAGTCTGGTTCTATAAAGATTGTGGTCCATCAGACCCTACGGGGACAGGAAGGGATGGATGGAAATGTGGTACCCAGAGAGGAAGTGGGAAGAGCCCTGTTACATCAACAGGATTGCAACCAATGTCACACACACACACACACACACACATTTATACGCTGTTGAATGGAAAACTAACTTCCACCCAAACTCTAATAAAAGTAATAATAAAGTAGTACACAGTCAAATTACATTTTGTTTTAAAACCTATGGGATCACTAGGAGTCAGAATCCACTCCACAGCACCTAACAGCAATAATAGGGGTGCAATGAGGCTCCTCTAGAAAGGGATTGTTCACACCACCTTGGAACAAGGATTTCCCTCCGAGTCTTTCATCAGAAGATACGGTGTATGAGACAATGCAATCGGATAGGATGGTCCCTGCGGAGTGACTGAAGAAGCCAACATCATGGCCTTAAAGTCAGGGGCCCTGTTCCTTATGGACTGGCTGCCTCACCATGACTGCTATCGACTCGCTCTGATGTCTAAATATATAAAAGTGCAAAGACGGTTAACTAGGACTTATTTGTGCATGGGGAATTAAAAAAAAGTAATTAACTGGTATTTTTAACGCATATTCTCTTTACAGGATGATCTAGTTAAATGGCTCAGTTATAAGATCAGGGAATTGGTACCTTTTGAAATAGCCCATCTTAAGTGCTTCCAAAGTTATCGTAATGGGCTGGTAACTGGAGAAGCCACTAGGAGAGTGCAGAGTTGGCCTGAGGCTTGACGGAAAAGGACGCCCGGACACAAGGTCCAAGACAGTCCATGCTAGCATCCATCCTGGGTTCAAGAATATATTTAAAATATTATTTCAGATCTGGCTTTTTTGTTTGTTTGTCTCTTGTAGTCATTAAAGCGATTAAAATACCTCATGTGGACAACGCAGGGGGTGAAAATATCTGTAGCCTTTTTAGACAGCAAGCTCCAAATTGAGCGTTGGATCCGTCGGGCAGCCCACACCGTTAGCTTGAGGGTCAGGAGACTGGAGCTCTGGGTCAGGTGTCCTACCCACAAGCACTGACTACTCCTAAAATATGCATAATAACGCCTCCTGCCCAACATCTGGAAAGCACGTGGGGTCCGTATCCACCTCCATGGTCCCCACTCCTGCGTCCAAACCAAAGCCACGGCCAGTGCTGTTGAGTTGCGGCTGCCTCCTGTGACCCCAGGTGTGCGCAGAACTGAACGAAGTGCAGCGGCTTTCCCTGCCTTCAGTCTGTACCGTAACAGATGGCCAGGCTTTTCCTCTGAGCGACCAACCTTTCCGTGGGTGGCCTAGCACAAGCCATTTGTATCACCAGGGCCCTTTAAGGGATGCGCAGGGACAAAAGTGACCAGCCGGCCAGCCCTGGGAACCTAAAAATTGGACATCAGGAGCCCGTGTTGCCTCTAGGGAATTTGGGGGTGAATGTGCCCTTACCGTATTCATTGTAGATGCCGCTCAACACCCACAGAGCCTGGGTTTGGGCCCTGGGACTCTGCTGCCAAACCCCAGAGTCCACACACCCTGCCTTGCTGCAGCGTGAAGCCAGACCTCAGGGAAGGGGCCCTGGGCTCAGGTACATCGGCCAGGCAGAACTGAATTCTCAGCCATGACTCCGCCAATACGGGACTCTCAGAAATGGAGTCTTCACCTTCCTGTGTTCTGAAACGCAGAAAGACTCATTACAGGTAGGTTGGAATCCTGCCTTTTCTAACAGAGAGGGAACTCCTAACTCCATTGCTGGGCTTGTGGCTGCCCGTGGCTCCAAGAGGACCTTGGGGCAAGGCTGGGCTGCCCTTGTCACACGCATTTCAGGGGCAGCCACCCCAGGGGTGCTTTCGGAGCTATTTCGGGTCTAATCCAGGCCTTCTCCTGCTTATGTGAGCCCATGTGCTACAGAGAGGGGCGGCCTCCTGTGTGGTCACGGCTGGAATTTTCTGGAAAGGACCCCTTATGCAGCCAGTTAAGTGGTGGGCAGCTCACCGGAAGGTCTGTAGTTCCACCCCACTAGTCACTGAAGTGAGAGAGAGCTGCCTGATTCTGTACAGGTTTACAGCCTCAGAAACCCCCTGAGCAAGTCCTGCAGGGCCGCTGCAAGCCAGAATTGACTCCAGGGCAGTGGGTTTAATCTAAGCAAATCACCTAGCCTTTCTTCTGTAGTGCCGCTGGGTGGACTCGAACCAACACTCTTCAGGTGAGGGGAGGAGCACAAACTGCTGGGTCCACTCCAGGACCTCCCAGCCCCACCCCAAAGAGACCCTCTGATGTCCGCTATCAAGACATGCTGGGAGGAGGAAGAAACAGGGGAAGGGTTCATTGCAGAAGGGAAATTCACTCTCTGTTCTCTGCTGATGGAACCTGTAAATTAGGGCATTTAATTACCAAAGACAATTTGTTCGTTTTGGATGTTAATATTTACATTCGCAACTGCTTTGGAAGCATGAAACTTGATGAATTGGCAAAACACTTTCCCTCCTCCTCCCCACATTAATCAAACGAGCTGTGATGGGGGCTATTTATAAGTCTAGTTAAGTCTCTCTCCCTAGTGAGGGAGCCTTCCCTCCCACCCCCTTCACACTCCGTGATCTTGCAGAAACTCAGCTCCTCACCTAGATACTTGGTGCCAGCGCGTCTCAGTGGGGAGGTATTTGATCTATTTCTATATTTAATGACACATTTCATCAGAGCAGAGCGCTGTGCCATCCTGGTGAAGCTGGAGCCAATGATGACGATCTCTGTTCGCGTAAGCCCTGGTGGCTACGTGCACAGATGAGCTTTCCTCCAACACCCGCGGGTGAAAGCCCCAACCAGCTTCAGAATCAACGCTGACAGCTGGCGGGATGGACAGCGCCCTCCCTGGAAGAGCCCGGCTTGTAGGACAGCGTGCGCTTGGGAGAGGAAGGGGTTGATGCGGGGACCCATGGCCAGCACCACCCCTCGAACGCTGACCCCTCTGGCCTCAGATGAGCCTGTAGCTTCCCCGCCTCTTCACTGTCGTGCCAGGTCACCTTATTTGAATGCCTGCCCTCACACACACAGACCATTCCCGAGAGATACCACGGGAGGGGACAGGTCCCAGTGCCGCCACCCTGTTCTAGAGCTTGGGTTCATGGATCTGAGAGCGCGGGATCCTGGGAAGAAGCCCTGGTCGAACCTCCTGACTTTGGCAGCTGAGACAGCCGTCAATGGCTACAGCCTTTTGGAAGCAGAGGTGTCAGGGCAGGATGTCAACCCGAATGGGGGCGTCATGGAAGAGATTTTGGGGTGGCGTTGTTGGTTGAGCTTTTCGCCTCGTAAGGGCTTCCCAACTCTGGGAAGACGAGCGCTGAAACACGAATCCCTGCCGTGTCTCAGGCCTCTAGCACTCGGACACAGGGAGGCGGGCACACAGATGGCAGCTTTGAGAGGAGGCTAGACCTTTAAAGGGCTGAGAGGATAGGGATGGAGGGGTGAGGATTAAGGTCATTTGAGTCTCTGCCTGGCCAAATGGGAACTGAGTAGAACGTCTTCGTTGATCAAAAGACAACAATTGAAAGCTCGAAGGGCATGCCTATCCTGAGAACTCCCCTGTGCTGAGGCTGCCGCCGGTGTGGGTAGGAGGTAAGAGACAGCAGGCAGTGTAAAGCATGCTGCTTTCCCCCATGGCACAGACCGCTGAGAGAAAGAGGGGCGTGTCACCCTGTGAGCTAGCCATGGCAGCCAGGACCCACCAGAAGGTCAGAGAGTAGGCGCTGGAGGAGGATGGCCAGGGATAGGGAGAGAGACCTTGAGGATAGGGCAGGCTCTGCATCAGTCAGAATCGTCTAGGTTCTGCTGTGATAACACGTGCCCCCCGACTAGCCGACGGCAAGGGAGACTCTCTGATTTATTTCTCTCTTGTTCTCTTGGGTCAGCTACTCTGCTCCACATCTTTTTAAGGCTGGTGGAGCAGTCACTTCCTGGGTCACCTCTGGTCATCCTGGCCCAGGGGAAAGGGGCCTGGCTTGTCAAGCTTCCCCTGGGGTGTGGGCCTTGTCCTTTCCTCTCATGTTGCCCTAGTCAAGTCACGTGGTCAAGTCTGCCATCCACAAGGCCTAAACCCAAGTCTGCTGTAGAGCTGATGTGGACTCAGGGCAGCTCTATGAGAGTCAGCGCAGAGCTGCCCCCACAGGCCATCAATGGCTACAGCCTTTTGGAAGCAGAGTGCCTGCCTTCCAAGGGCCTTCTGAATGTATTCCAGTCACCAGGCTCTTGGTCAGTCGCTAAGTGCTTGGTCATGGGCATAAGCCAAGGACTCCCTCAAAGGGACAGGGAAGCCCTTCCCAGACAGGGAAGGACAGAGAACATTCCTAGACAGCTGTATAATCCCTTACTACAGGACAAACCTCCCTGGGAAGGGGTGATGGGTTGTAGACCCTGAAAGACAGCACAGAATTTCAAGGAGGAAAGAAAGAAAGGATCAGGAGAGTCCACGTATCCTAGCTATAGGAAGCCTGGGCCCTGGAGGGACTTCCTGGTGCCTCCGGTTCCTGGCCTGTGGTATGGGAAGCATCAACCGCCACCTTTGACGAGGTCGCCGGAGATCGAATGAATGAACAGGTCCACATTTCATTTTCAGAACTGCGCCTGGAACACAGTGGGTCAACGCCCATAACAACATATTAAAGAAATTCTAGCTCTTCGTCGTAGGTCAGGTTTTGTGAAAGGAAGGAAGAACCAGGATGTGTTCGGAGGACAGTGAGGGAGAAAATATTTTTTCTAGAAGTAAAAGACTCACGGAGAAACCTCAAATCATGGTAGGCCAGTGCCATCGGCTAAACGCTCCACTATTAACCAGAAGCTCAGAGGTTTGAACCCACTCAGAGGCAGCTCGGAAGAAAAGCCTGATGGTTGACTTCATGGGGTCGCTGGAATCAACTCAGTGCCGACCGGTTCTGCATCTGCTAGTGGGGCCTGATGATAAAGAACCGTGGACGAGGGGTTGGACTTGATACTAAACCATGACTGGGTGGGTCAAAGAGCCCCTTCTCTGTGGTCCTTGGAAGAGAGGTGGCCTTTCCCATTAAGAGCGGCCCAACTCTACAAGGCCAAGCTATGGCCAAGCTCAGTCAATCCTTATTCCTATCTCTGAGGAGCCCTGGTGGCACATTGGGTTATGCATTGGGCTGTTTGCCAGAGCCTCAGCAGTTCAAAACCACCAGCTGCCCTGAGGGAGAAAGATGAGACTTTCTACACCTATAAAGATTTAGTCTTGGAAACCAACAGTGGCGCTTCCACCCTGTCCTGCAGGCTCTCTATGGGTCAGAACCAAGACCATGAGTCCATGGCAGTGAGTTTGGGGGTGTTTTTAGGCTAGCGGGTCACCCTGGACTGGTTCCTCACCTCTGGGTCCTGTATCTCCCGTCTGTGAAAGGAAGGGTAGGCTTGAAGGTGGGCAGGGGTCTGTCCAGCTCCAGCACCGGCTGCCAATCATCCTATCATGACCCTCCTGTCACACCCCTCCACTCTGGGCCTGGAGCTTTCCAGCGATCCCTCACAACAACCCCCCTTCCTACGTTATCCCCATCCCTGCACCCCCTCAGCCTCCAACAGACTCCCTCCCACCCCATCCCAACCACCCACACTCCTTCTTTCCCAAGAAACCCTGTTTGCCAACAGCGCCCAGAACACAAAACTGCAGCCCAAGCCGTCCATGTGAGCCTCATCCCCTCTCTCCACCCAACGGCACACGGAGGAGCTGGCCAGTATTTAATTAGTCTGCACTATTACATATCTTTTAAATCTTTTAATCCATTTAATAATAATAATAATAAAGTTAAAACACACACACAACTAACCACCTAACAATGGCCCCAATTTGTGTTTTGTCTGACTGGGAGTAATATTCATGTCTACATGAGGATGGCATGTAATTAACATGTCATAATCAAAATGACTAAGTTTGACACATTATAATCACTGCATGGAGATTATAGCATAGCCAGGGGCGATCCACACAGCCTATCTTAATATCATTTGCATAATGAAAGCATGGTGGCAGTAATAGCTTTTTTCTCTTGTTATCATAATTTCACCCAGGGCTGCAAGGGGCTGCCGCGCTGTCAGATGTTGCCCGTTAGACGTCATGGTGCCTTGAGGAAGACAACCAAGTGACCCAAAGCCTTCCCCTCTGAACGCTCGCGCCGTGACCGGCCCTCCAGGAGCCAAATACGGACTCCAGACGACCCCCAGGTGCTGCAGGGAAGAACTGGCCCCAAGGGTCTTCATGCCCATCTTCTTTCAGAAGTAGATCGCCAGGCCTTCCTCCCAAGCTTGTTCAGCCATTCCATCTGTGGGCGAGTAGACCAGTGACAAAGTGGGACATCACTGACGGAGATGAGCCCACTGAAGGCTCTCCTACAAGCCCATCTCAGCAGACAGGTGAACCATCTGCTCTCCCCACGCCTCTTGCTAACAGGACAGGAGGTCACCTTCTGATCAGAGGAAGTATGGATGTTCTTAGTCCCCAGATACAGGTGGCCAGAGGTACAAGTCCCCCAAAGCAGATCTCTGGTCATCTGACAGGTGCCTGAAGGAAGTTCCCACTCATGCAGGGTCAGGATGCTGAACCCAAGGTCAAAGCCATCGTCTAAGAGGCCCACAGGCCAAGCCGGGCAGGTGCTTCACGGAATGAGCTTGGGACAGAGAGTTTGGGTGTGAACCTTTAAGTCTTCCATCCTCACTACCCCTTGCCCAATCGGCTCCCTCAGCCCAGCTAGGCAGCATGCTCCCTATCACCATATCACCACATCACCCTCTGGCTGGCTCTTCCTCCCTTCTTCTCCCTCGCTGGCTGGCTGCTGTCCCCAGGCCACTCTGGCCTTTCTCAAACTCCAGCCAGGGAATCCCCTTCAACCGCTGCCCCCTCCTTACACCCATGGGTGCTTCTTCTGCACACAGTGCATCTCCATCTCAGAAACTGGCTGCTGGGGGCAGGAGGATAAGGTCCCCAGGCTCTGGGTCTGGAAAGAGGGCTCCCACACAAATCTAAGACACAACATCGAAAGATTTCAAGCGCATTCACCTGTCACAAGTGGAAAGGGGCATTCAAGTAGAGAACCCTGAGGATCACACCTTGACCACCTGGCAAAGGCTGGGCTCAGCAAATGGCACATCCTCCTGATAGCACGCATCCCTTGACCATGCAAAAAGCATCATCTGTGCTTCTTTCAAGGGTGACCTCTGCCAGGCCCAAGATCATGGTCCAGTCAGGAGAAAGCAATCCAAACCAAGGGCCATTTGTCAAAAGACTTGACCAGCACTAGCCAAAGATGTCAAGGTCATCGGCAGGGGAGGAGGAGCAGAGCTAGAAACTGTCGCAGACCAAAGGAAATTAAGAGGACAGAACAGCTAGCATGCCACTGAGTACCCTCGTTTGGATCCTAGTGGAAAGACATGAGACATCCAAATATAGCCTATAGTTTCATTGATAATCCTGTGTTACATTCCTCTCATTCTTTAATGCTTCCTCTCCCCCACTATCACGATCCCAATTCTTATAAACCCAGTTAGGCCAGAGTGTATACACTGGTACAGATAAGAGCTCTCGACACATGGAATCCAGG
>NW_022111300.1:34686006-34687118 GCF_000313985.2 Echinops telfairi
AAAACAATTAAATAAAAGAATCCCACAGAATCCCATGAGGGTAGTAACTTTTGCTTCTCCACTACAGTTACCCAGGAGTGGCAAAGTCTGCCCAAGGGCCCTGAGCGAACCCTGGCGACTCACAGACCCATTTGCATTGGCTTTGTCTATGAAAGGGCATGAAGGAGAGTTGGAATCTAAAACTGCCTTAATGTGAAGGTGTCTCATTACATGCAAGCTTGGCGACCAAACGGGAGATGGCTTGGTTCCCACCATCCAGGAAAAGGAGGCGAAAAGTATTACTGCAAAAGCATGACGTCTAAAAAAAAGTGCTGACTCATAGTGCCCCCTGTGGGTCTTTCTCCTGAGGAGCTGCTGATGGTTTGAACTGCCAACCATGCAGATTGCAGTCCAATGCGTAACCACTACACTACTAGGGCTATCATGAAGCTGTTGTTTCTGACAAACCCTTCATCTAGGTCAACACGCTTCTGAAGGCGGTGCCTCCCTCTCTCTAACCCTGCCCTGAAGGGTCTGTTCTCTTCTATGAATACCATAAAAATGGCACTTTGGGCATCTTCAAGGGACTCAAATCATATTCCTGTTCACACCCGAAGGCCCTGGGTATTTGTTTTGCTGGTTTGTCCTCAATCAGAATTGGGACCCCCCCCCCAATGCTTTTGGCCTTACCCTCCTATTGGATGTCACAGAGAGACAATGCTGGTCCAAAACCTATACAAAGAAAGTGTCTCCAACAACAGAGGTGGAAGAGGGCTCCTAGGGCCCCTCTATTTTTATACGGGGTCACCAAGACTGCTCTCACTGCAAGCAGGTCAGTACTGACTTGGAAATGGGACTCAGCTCTTCAAAGGCCCAGACTGGGGTCAGAGCAAATCCTTGGACCTTAGGGTCCCGAAGGGACTTCAAAGTAGCTTCTTGGCCAGCGAGCCTGGAGCTCTCCAAAGCCGTGCTTCAGAGTCATGCAGAACATCACCGGTGGTTCTTTCTCCTGCCGGGGTGAGCCCCTTTCTCAACACTGGGGGCGCTATTGTCCCTGTAGCTGCAGGCAGCTCCCCCAAGCTGGTCCAGAGACCCACCTTCCTGTGCCCTTCCAAGATGCGAGGGATGCTGTC
>NW_022111300.1:34688564-34691603 GCF_000313985.2 Echinops telfairi
GATGGATGGATGGATTGTGATAAGAGTTGTACAAGCCCCAATAAAACGATTTATTTTTAATGTTTGTTTGACCTTCTCTGTGGGGATAATTTAGCTGCGAGGAATGAGATCCACTCCAACCCGGGGGCCCTGGCGGTGACTTCTGGAGCAGGAGGCCAATCAGAGCTTCCTGGCTCCACGAGGACCTCGCTTCCTCTGGTCAGCTTTGCCTGCCCCCCACTGGGCCATTGCTGTTGTGTGCCACCAAGCCCAGGACAACCACGGAGACCCCTGGGGTTGCCCAGGCTGAAACCTTCACAGAGCAGCTCCCCGGTCTTCTTTCCTGGGGAGAGGCTGGCCTTCTGGTGAGCAGCTGAAGGGTGAAGTTGAAGGGTGCTACCCAGCCTCCCAGTGTCTTTTTCATTCTCTCATTGCTCCGGATCACTTCCCTTCGCCACCCTTCACACAGCTGGCCACTGGACCTTGATTCTTGGGAATGCTTGCACCATCCCTCTCTTCCCAGTAGAACATGGGCTCCAGACTACATGCACTGCATCTCTTTGGCTCATCACCATGTCTCTGGTGCTAGCACAGTGTCTGGCACAAAGAGGATGCCCAATCGATATCCCCGAACGAAGGAAAGAATAAGCGAGGGAACAGCCCGCCTTTCCCAGAGACAACCTCCTCAGGGAGGGGCTAGGGGAGGGGCCAAGATCCCCACCCCTCCTCACAGGACACCAGCAGCAGACGCAAGAGTGGGCCACCCAGCCCAGTGTGACCACCCATCTGCATTCTCTGGTAGCAGCCCAACCAGGTCCCTCCACTCCCAATCGTGGAGCTTCAAAACCTCACCTGACCCTTTAGGGCAAACGGAATTCATCTCTTCCAGAATTATTCTATTAAAGGGACTCTGGTCCCACAAGTTAAAGCGCTCAGCTGCCAATGGAAAGGTCGGAGGTTCAAAACCACCAGCTCCCTGGAAGAAAGCTGTGGCCGTCTGTTTCTGTAAAGATGTGTGGAGCCTTGGAAACCCTAAGGGGTGGGGGGAGGGGGGCTCTACTCTGTCCTACAGGGTCACTATGCATGAGAATCAACTTGATGGTCATTGGTTTGAGTTGTTGTTGTTGTTGTTGGTGGTGGTGGTGGTGGGGTGTCAGAATTCTGTTTCCCCACTGCCCTGATCCCAGGAGAACTAGATGGTGCCCACTATCATGGCTGACTGCTCTGATCGGGATCCTAATGGAAGTCTTACACAGAGAGAGGGAAAATATATATATATATCAATACAAAACTCAAAATGTGATTAAGACCAGACTTACTGGTCTGGTAGAGCCTGTTGGAACCCCCCAGACTGTGGCTCTTAGACCTCTCTCAAGCCTCAAAGTGAACCCAGCCCCAGGGATCTATCTACTTCCAGCCAAACAATAGCTAGTGGATAAGATTATTCACTGTGAAGCGAATAACAATGCCAGAGAGGAGTTTCCCTCAGGATGATCAGCATATGGACCAAAGGGCAGCACCTGGCTCAAACCAAAGCAGAGGGCAGGAGAGAAGGTCACATGGGAACAGGGAACCCAGGAGGGAAGTGGGAGATGGGGGAGTGGCAGCCAATCTCACACACACACACACACACACACACACACACACACACGAACAGAAAAGTAATTTTCTCTGTAAACATTCATCCAAACTACAATATAAAGCTTTAAAACACAAAAAAGAAGCTGGGATTACTTGAGTTTCATTACCTGGGCTTCTTGTCAAGCCAAGTGACAGGACACCTGTCTGGTGGGCACCTGTCTGATAGCCAGCTATAAGGTTGATGGTTTGAATCCACCCAGAGGCAGCTCTGAAGAAAGTCCTGGTGACCTCTCTCTGGAACACAGTTCTCCTCTACCTAGAGGGGGTCACCCTGAGTCAGAATCAACTCTGATGCCACTGACTTGTCTCTATTTCGTCACACACAAAAAGCCCTCAGTCCCCGCCAAGTGCTTCCTCCCCATTCCTCCACCACACCCCTCAGAGAAACCCCCCCCCTGAGTCTGCTCTGACTCAGAGCGACCCTACAGGACAGGGTAGAACAACCCCTGTGGCTTTCTGAGACTTCACATCGTCACAGATGCAAGGAGCCTCATCTTTCTCCCAAGAAGCAGCTGGTGGGTTTTGATCCGCTGACCTTTGGGTGAGCAGCTCAATGTCTAACGCACTAGGCCCCCATACCCTAAGGTACGCCTGATCTACTTACTGTCTCTAGAAGCTTGCTTATTCTGGATTCTTTGTGTAAGGCAGCGGTTCTGTGGGTCACAACCTCTTCAGTGGTGGAACGACCCTTTCACAGGGGTCGTCTAAGACTATCGGGAAACACATCTTTCCAATGGTCTTAGGAACCAATTCACCGCTCCTCCATCTGTCTCCAGGCGGGTCCACCCACATGCAGATACTCCCACCTACGAGTACCCGGCACAATGACATCATCACGCCTACCCCTCACATACACCCCATACAAATACAGGTGTATGTGACAGGGTTGGCGCCATAATGTACTTATGTGGACCAGTCACACATGTGTAGAGAACAGCTGCTGTGTAGAGAGCAGCTACTCTTAAAAGCAGCAACTGTGTTGAAAGCAGCAGTAGTGGAGGTAAAACGACACTTCATGAATTATAATTACTGGGTCAATGTAGAATCATGTACTGTAAAATCATCAAGTACTGCAAAAATATATACATGTATATGTATATGTACCATGGCAACTTATCTGGATGTTGATTGGTCTTTTCATATTCAGCCATGGTTGATTTAAATTCTGGCCCCTCGTGATAGTAACAGGTATGTAAAAAAAAACCAGAGAATGGTAAAGCATAGGAAACTTTAATGAACTGTATTGACTGAACTATGCCATGTATCATCTTTTGTATTATTAATACTATTGTTATATATTATTTTCATTAGCAAACCACCCCAGGACAATGGATCATGTAGAGAAGAATGTTAAGGAAAGAAAATATAGTGAGGATTTTTTACAGTATGGTTTTACCTTAATAATTACAGCAGGAATTG
>NW_022111300.1:34699711-34700551 GCF_000313985.2 Echinops telfairi
GCCCCTAACACCCCTACTTTGCTGTTAGAGTTGATTGAAAGGAATGGAGCAGAGAGAGAGAGAGAACATTGATGCTGATTAAAGGTTTATGAGAAGCAAGAAAATCTGATAGGATTTGGACAGAATCCGACCAGTTTTAAGTTTTCCATGGCTAAGCCGTTAAGTCCTCACAAGCGATTCTTTCTGTCCTTGATGGAGACTGGAGGCTGCGTTGGGGAATGTAAATGGCAGGGCCTGGGGTTTGGGGAGGCGATTATCAGATTTGTATAAGATTTACTCTGTGCTTTGAAAGAGGAGCACGCACCCCATCCCTGCGCCCCCCCCTCCTCACCCCCTTACCCACCCAGAACAGTAACATTGGAGCAGTGGCACATGAGAAGTGTGACCCGCAGGGGTTGCCCCAGCCAGGCTCCACCGCGAACGTCAGTGGCGGTTCAGGTGACGAGGTTTTGGGGACAGCCCCCCCAAGTTGGGAGAGTGGAACAGGTTCATCCCTTTGACCAGAGCGCTTCCCAGAAATTCGTGGAAAGATAGAATGAAGACATAATGGAATTTTTCCACCAACATTTTGAACCCCCCCCACACTTCTCGGAAGTCTGTTTCAGGTAGGCTTCCTTTGAGACCAGAGGTGTGCCCTAGACATTCAGCCCATCTGTCAATGTGTTCTGTCATGAAAACGTTAAGGATTGGGGGCTATTTCTTGGATATTTTTAGCTAGGCAAAAGTAAGTCTGGAAAGAAAAATGAACTCTTTCCCTAACGCTTTGGGTGAAAAGACTCAATGCTATTAAGACGATGCTGGCGCATAGTGACTGTGGGCCCCTGTGAGTTTCCAAGACCG
>NW_022111300.1:34701826-34703593 GCF_000313985.2 Echinops telfairi
AAGGCCACACTAGTCGACTAAGATTCCACCTTACAGGAAGCAACGCTATGACAAAAGCAGGATCCTAGAGTTGGCCCTCCTACGTTTGAACCCTAGCTCCACTACTCATTAGCAGAGTTCTCTTGGATAAGCCATGAACCGTCTCTGAACCTTGGTTTTCACATCAGCAAAATGGGGATCCTAATGGCATCTACTTGATAAGGTGGCTGAGAGGATGAAATGAACCAGAGTCCGGGGTCCCATAGCACCTCATAAACAGAAGTTGTTATTGTGACCAGAGCTTTGTCAAGCAGAGATATTTGGCCTTACGGTAAAAGTCTTTTCACCCATGATACCTGAATTCATGTCATATATGTACAAAGTTTTGGCCAAATTGGCATAGGGCAGGACCTCACCCTCTTGGCTACACCCTTCTTCACCACCCCAGGGAGAAGAATAATCCATCAGAAGGTAATAAGAAGGGGGCTTCCTCAAGAAGTTTGAAACTTTGAGTACAAATACATTCTAGTGAGGGGGTGCCAAACCTTTTGTGTAAAGGGTCAGAAAGTAAACATTTTAGAGTCTGAGTGGCACATCTTTCTGAACCATCTCTTCAATTCTGCAGTTGTCC
Source organism: Echinops telfairi (assembly GCF_000313985.2). Classification (NCBI taxonomy): domain Eukaryota; kingdom Metazoa; phylum Chordata; class Mammalia; order Afrosoricida; family Tenrecidae; genus Echinops; species Echinops telfairi. Next base: position 34,702,437 of record NW_022111300.1, read on the forward strand.
TCTGAAAACAGCCATAAAACAACGCATGCACAAAGGAGTGCGATCATGCCTCATTTACTACTACAGTTTTTTAAAAGCCTTGGTAATGCAGTGAGTTCAGAATTGGGGTATGAATCTCAAGGTCAGTGGTTCAAACCCACCAGACACTTTGTGGGAGAAAGAAGAGGCTGCCTCCCCTCATAAAGATGTATAGTCTGGGAAACCCCATGCTGGACCATGATGAGTTGGAATTGACTCAATGACCATGAATAAGTAATATGGTTCACCTCAATGAAGCTTTCTTTAGTTTGCCAACCCGCCCTCTAGAACCCAAATGCCTAATTTCGACTTCTGGGTGCTTTGAATGACGCTGCCCGGTACTTGGACTATATGAAAAAGAATGTGATTTCAGGATTGGGGAAAGTCTCATTAACACCGGAGATATGCAGATGACACAGCCTTGCTTACTGACCATGAAAAAGACTTCCCATAAAGACTTACAGTCTCAGAAATCCACAGGAGCCATTCTATTCCATCCTATCAAATAGCTCTGAGTCAGGAGAGACGAGTCCCTGAAAAAGGACACCCTGCTTGGTAGAGTAGAGGGTCAACAAAAAGAGGAAGGCCTTCAACAAGATTAATTGACACAGTGGCTACAGCCATGGACTTGAACATCGCAGCCAATGTGAGGACCAAGCAGAGTGTGAGTCCACCGGAGGCATTGGCGCTGAGTCAGAAGTGAGTTGATACCACCTCATTACAATAACATCTTATCGGCCTGGCAAAATGCCCCTGATTTTGTGACTTGTTGAGTGACCTTGAGAAAGACCCTTTGCTCCTTTGAGGCTCATGGTCTCCATCTGCAACAAAGAATACTAATATATGATGAGGATGATGATCTGGTTTCCAGGATTCAATGAACTCATGACGATAACGTGGCTAACCCGGTGCCACCCCCCAGTGCTGTGCTCACTGGCAATATGGTTGGTGCTGTTTATGGTTGTGGTTATTTCAAACATCGCCTCCCGAGGAAGTCGTTCCTGATAGCCAGGAAATTTTAGGAGGATATTTGTTGTTGTTGTTGTTATGCTTTCGTCATATATCGTGCACATTGAAATCGTTGCAGAAATATTTGCATTATATTATGCTACACTATTATATAAAGGTGGGGGGGGGGG
>NW_022111300.1:34704239-34707640 GCF_000313985.2 Echinops telfairi
CGGCAGTGAATTTCTTTGTGTGTTTTGTTTTGTTTTTAAGTTAGACCGTCTTATTTCTCTCACATCACATTTCTTGGCATTGATCTCTCCAGGTCTTTTTTCCCCCTCAGCTAGCCGCTGCTAGAGGTCCAGGACCATAGTTTTCCGTGTTGGGTTCTGGCCTCTAGCATATGTCGAATAAATAGTTATCGACAAAACGAACGAATGAAATTTTTCCCAAGAGTTACTGGATGCACCAAACAGCGTCTCGTGCAAGGACAAACCGATACCCCTACTAATCGAGTCAACAACTATGTATTACACACCAGCCCCAGTCTCAGCATCCTGTTAGCAACCGAGGCTACCACAGTGAATAAGATGAAAACAGCCCTCCCCCGGCGTTCACTCTCCCAGAGGAGATGGACAATTAAAAGCAATTACAACCCCATGGTAACGTGTGTTCAGAGAACTGGAAGAAGCTCCATCTCGCTGGAGCATCCAGCACGAGGCAGAGGGCGCTGAGCGCTGAGGCTGGAGGGAAAGCTGACGCCACCCCACCCGGGGCGTTAGATACCTCTCTGAGGAATAGACAACGGAGGATCCCTGAATGTGTGTCCACTGCCAATGGAAGGAGTCTGAGAGAGAAAGACCACACCGGAGCGCACAACCTGCTTCTGAGAACGCACAAACTCTTTTTAGCAAACCAACACCTTGCATTGTATGGTATGCAAAGTCTAGGGCAGCATCACATTTTTCTTAAAGATTGCATGAAGAAAGTCCTCTGGGGCAGTCCTACTCTGTCACATGGGTCCCTGTGAGTTCAGGACAACATGACAGACCCTAACAGCAATCTGTACAGAGGCAGCTTGCCAGCTCGGTCTCCCACAGAGCCTCTGTATATGGGTTCAGACCCCCAACCCTTAGGGACATGAGTTCCCAAACTGGACTTACTACTCCCTTTTCAGGAAAAAAAAAATTACTCAGTGCCCCCTGGACAATAAACACTTTGGTGTTCTAGCCCATCATGCAGGATAAAGTATAGGTATCTGCCTTGGCAGCACCCTGCCCACCTCACCTACCATTGTTCCAGTGCCACCACGGGGCAGTAACACCCACTCAGGGAAACATTGGGTGGGCGGTCCAGCACTGTTTGAGCCTATCCTCCTTGGACTGCTAACCACAAGGTCAGCAGTTCAAACTCGCCAGCTGCTCTGTAGGAGAAAGATGAGGCTTTCTGCTCCCAGAAAGCATTGCAGCCTTAGAAACCCAAGGAGACGCTTCTCCTGCGTCCTAGTGTTGTTACAAGCTGGAATTGACTCGCAGTAGTGAGTAAATTCATTTTTCCTTGAAAGCTTGCTAGGGTGGACGTGTGTGGTGTCTGGGGGGCACAGGGCTGTTCGCAGTGATCCCCAAACCAGAGTGTGTCTTTTCAGCCTTCATTCCAAGGGCGTCCCTACCTGTGGACTGTTCAAGCACCCAGCCCACCAGCTTTCGAAGCAGATGGCTCCTTTACTGCAGCGCAAATGTTACACTGCCTTCGGAATTGCCCACGTGTGCTTGCGCGCCCGCACGTGCACGCACGAGTGGGATAACGACCTTCTAATATTGTGATCATAATCCTTTTCCATAAATATGCAGAGTCAGCTTTTAAAAGCATCACGCGCGGGGTAATTATTAGCTGTCTGGGTGCTGATCGCTTAGGGGGAATATTTGCTTGCACGTGAAACGGAACCTGTGTTTGTTTTGCGGCGTGTTCTGCTCACAGCAAGCCCGGAGCAATTACCAGCCTGATTTAAAGGGGCCCAGGCGCCAAGGAGCGGGATGGAGGGATGGGCCTCTGCGCGCGATCGGGACCTCCTCCGACATCAAAACCTGACTCCCAAACAGCGTGGCCACATTTGTTTGAACTGCGCTCGTGAAGGATGCTCTGAGAACCTCCTATGTGTCCGGGAGCTTGGAGAATGCACCATCTTTGAAGTCACCAAGAGCGAGCTTCAATGCTTGTGCTCTGAAATAGTGGGTACATTTTAAACGTCTCTGCGCCTCCATTGAGCCCCGATGGCAGTGGGTTACGCATGAGGCAGTTCACTGCCAGGTCAGCAATTCGAAACCACAAGTCGTCCCTCAGAAGAAAGATGGGGCTTTCTGTAAAGATGCACAGTCTCCGAAACCCACAGGAAAAGTCCTACCCTGTCTGATAGGGTCACGGTGAGTCGGAATCGATGCCCAGCAGTGGGGTTGAGAGGTTGAAATTACCCACATCAAGCATCCGGCGTGAAACTCGGCTGGCCCCTTCAGCTTCCCCTGCACACACTGGGAAGGAGCGCACGGATGAGGCAAACACAGCGCCCCCCTCCTGGTCCCTCCAAGCCAAGCGTCCACCGGCCTGGCACCGAGGTGAGTGTGAGGAACGGAGCTCTGATGGGCGGCACATGCAGATGGCCTGATTAAGGAGAAACCCTGACAAGGATCCAGCCTTCCAGGAGACCCAGCCTCGCCAGTCGGCAAGAGGAGCTGGCTAGGGTGGCCGAGTCCCCTTGGGGCACGTCATCTCCCTCACGGATGCCTGAAAGGCCAACCTGCATTAATTCATTCCCGCGAATCAAACATTGTACGCCCTTTGCCTGCCGCCTAAACCCAAACCAAACGCACTACCCTCCAGTCGATCCCAACTCAAGAGTGACCCCACAAGACAGGGTAGAACTGCCTCTGTGAGTCTCCGAGACGGTAACTTTTTTTGTAGTTGTTTGTTTCTTATTTTTTTTTTAAATCTTTTTATTGGGGGTTTGTACAGCTCTTATCACAATCCGCACATCCATCCATTGTGAGACTGCAACTTTTTGTGGGAGTGGAAAACTCCATCTTTCTGCCTCGGAGAGGCTGCTGACATTCGGTTGGCAGTACCGTAGGCAACCACTATGCAGCCAGTCCTAGGCGGGGCGTAGATCCAGGAGAAATAGAAACGCATCCCTTGTGCGCGCGGCGCTCCCCCGGGCCCCCTGCGGCCGCCGGGCGCAGTCCGCGCTGGCCCAGCTGAGCAGCATCCTGGAGCAGGAGCTGGAAGGGATCCGCGCGGCTGGCACCTGGAAGAGCGAGCGAGTCATCACGTCCCAGCAGGGGCCACACATCCACGTGGATGGCGTCTCCGGAGGAATCCTTAACTTCTGTGCCAACAATGACCTGGGCCTGAGCAGCCACCCTGAGGTGATCCAAGCAGGCCTACAGACCCTGGAGAAGTTTGGAGCTGACCTCAGCTCCGTCCGATTCATCTGTGGGACCCAGATCATCCACAAGAATCTGGAAGCCAAAATCGCTCTCTTCCACCAGCGGGATGATACCATCCTCTATCCCAGCTGTTTCGATGCCAACGCGGGCCTCTTTGAGGCCCTGCTGACCCCTGAGGACGCTGTCCTATCGGACGA
>NW_022111300.1:34708949-34710397 GCF_000313985.2 Echinops telfairi
GGGAGATGGGGAGCAGGGAGACCACCCTTTGATGATAGATTTTCCCCACTCCTTCCTTCCCCTTCCAGGGCTAGAACGGGAAATCTCTGGCTGGCCTCTGGAATTAGCAAATACTCTACAATAACATATGTCTACCCACCCCCTGCAGGTCTGTGACAGACAGTGATAAAGTAGCCTAGGTTCAAAATAACCTATAGAGCCAGATTGCCTGGGAAGCGCCACATTTGTTTATTCATGATAGTTGGGGTGGAAATTTACACAGCTAGTTAGTTACCTTACAGCACTGGGGCCGACTTCATTTGTCTACAAAAGCAAATGCAGCGATGGGCATTCTCAATCACCCTGGCTTTGGGGATTTTGCAGTATGGCAAGTCCACACAGGATCTGAACTTGTCCATGGTTATAACATAAACACTATGCATTTTTTCCAACTTATTTTCAGACTCCACTTTTATGCAGACAATCCACCGCTTGCTGTCAGTTCCAGCAAGAGTGTCCCAGGGGCCCCGGATTCCAGATGGAAAGTAGAAGTGTGGTCCTCGCACACTGGTCCTAGCCAGTTCCTGCCCTGGAGCTCCATTTTCTCACCTGTGAAGGTAAGGTGTTTGGTCCGTCCCTTGGCCTCTTCCAGTTGCAAAAACAAAAGACCCACTTACTTGCCTCACTTAAGCATAGTGGTTACGAGTTGGGCTGCTAGCCACAAGGTCAGCTGTTCAAAACCACCAACCACTCCGTGGGAGAAAGATGAGACTTTCTACTCCCTTAAAGAGTTAATGCCACGAAGAGACAATCCACTGAAATGAAGTACAAATGGCTAACGAACACATGACAAGATGCTCACAACCACAAGTCATCAGGAGATGCAAATTAAAACCACAATGAGATATCATCTTATACCCACAATGCTAGTACAATTAAAAAAAGAAGAAGAAGAAAACAACAAATGTTGGAGAGGCCATGGAGAGACTGGAACTTGTGTACACTGTTGGTGGACATATAAATACGTACAACCACTACGGAAAATGATATGGTGATACTTAACACAACCGGGAATTGAAATTCCATACTATCAGCACTACCACCATGAGAAATACACCCCAATGAAATAAAAGCCACAACATTAGTGGGTGTATGCTATCCCATAGTCATAGTAGCACAGTTCACAATAGAAGAAGCTAGAAACAGCTCAAATGCCCAACAGTGGAAGAATGGATAAAGAAACTATGGTACCTACACACAATGGAATACTATGCATCCCTAAAAACAGTGATGAAAGTAGGTAACATCACATGACATGGAAGGACCTGGAAACCATTGTGCAGAGTGAAGTTAATCGATCACAAAATGATAAATACTGTAGGAGTCCCCTAACATAAGGAAAAACACCAATTAAGCAAACCTTAGAGACCAATCCCCAAACAAAGGGATAGAACGTCTGCCTTCAGGGC
>NW_022111300.1:34711917-34727179 GCF_000313985.2 Echinops telfairi
AAGAGAGAGAGAGAGAGTAAGAATTGAGTGATAAGCGGCTTTGAGAACTGGTTGCAGAAGTTCAAGGTCTGGCTGGGTGGTATCTCAAAGTTAAGTGTTAGATTGTGTCCCTCAAAAAGTTATCATGGACTCCTAATTGAAGGTCTTGATGTGGAACAATGTCCATCTCCCATATTCCCCCATTTATGTCCTATAAATAGGAGTCTGTTTCGGGGGGGATGTTGATGAGGCCATGCCATCATTAGGTGGATTCTAAGCCTGATCTCATTTGACTAAATCAAAACCCAAACTCACTGCTAGCAAGTCAATTCCAGCTCACAGCAACCTTTGGACCGGGTAGAACTGCCCCTGCGGGCTTCTGAAACGAAGTCTTTACGCGAGTAGAAAACCCCATCTCAAAGGGAAAACAGACCAGAGAGCCCAATACCCCAGGGGGAGACGCTGTATGAAGGTGAAGGCAGCGGGTCTATAAGCCCGCAATGACAAGGGTTGTAGAGGGTCACTAGAAGCTGAAGACACGGAGGAGTTTCCCCTCGCTGATGCTCTGAATTCAGAGCCTCCAGAACTGTGAAGAAATCCATTTTTGTGCCTTGAGCCCAGAGTTTTGTGGTATTTAGTGATGGCAGCCCTGGGAAACAAAGACCCCCCAGAAAACAGAGATTCTGGAGAAGAGCGAATTCTCAGAGACTAACACCTGACGATTTCCCAGAGCTGAAGCAGCACACTGGGGAAAGATGAGGCTTTCTGCTCCCGTCACGAGTTACTGTCTCAGGAACCCAACGGGGGCTGTTCTACCCCATCCTAGGAGGAAGCAGAATTGACCCGATGGCAGTGGGTCAGAAGCAGGAGACCAGGAGTCAGACCACAGGCTCGGCACAAGGGGAGAAAAGAGAGCCCAGCCCCACCTGGTTTGACCTTGGTGGGATTTCAGAACACCAAGGACAAGAACAGATCCTGAAAACTGACCAAGAAAAATAAAACAGGCTCAAGACCCCGCTGTGAGGGAGGAGAGGACAGCCCAGACAAAGTTCTGCAGGGAAACCATTCCACCTCTAGAGCGTGGTACCCAGTCGCTGCTCAGGGCACTAGGAAGACATTTCCGTCTTCAGACAAACAGGAAAACCCAGAAATTCTGCATCCTCAACATTCTTCCTAATGAGGCAACCTGAAAATAAGTGCTATAGCTTCAGCCCTGTGGGGTAGAGGGTTATGCACTAGGCTGCTAACTGCAAGGTCAGCAGTTCAAACCCAGCAGTCACTCTGTGGGGGAAGGACTAGACTTCCTGCTCCTATAAAGATTTGCCATCTGAGACAACCACAGGGGCAGTTCTACTCTGCCCTGTAGGTGATCTAGAATCCACTAGATGGCAGTGAATAAGTGAGTAGCTTCCGGTTATATTCTAAGAAAATGTTGGACTAACCCTAGAAAGAGACAAGGTGGAAACAGCAGATCCAATCTGGAAATGTCATGGAAGAACATTCCAGGTGATGGGTCAGCAGTGGCTAAGGAGACATCACATCCGGTCAGAGCAGGGCCCTAGGAGGGCATCCTGGTGAGTGGGAATGGATGTGGTGGGGGTAGACTGCCCCATTAAGAGTGCAAAGAAAATAAATTAATTTTTTAAAAGAGTACATAGATCGCATAACTAAGGGTATACAGACAGTTGAGGAGATGAGGAAGCCTCATGTGATGAGAGAAATGGAAACTAGTAATTGAAATGTATTGGGACCGGCGGGGGGGTAGGGGGTGGGGTGGACACTATACAAGACAGTCATCCTCCAAAGGAGGAATAAACAAACACAGAGCAACACCTTGCTGGTCAATCCCCTCAATCTCAGTACCAGTCAAGAGAAATTCATCCTGGGCTCTCTTTGACCTAGCAAGGTCCGTGGTCATAATGTCATCCACGATGTATTCGGCGTTCGCATTGCCTTTCAAACAAACATGGAAGAATCGGTCGGATCTACAGGGCAGAGTGGGAATGCTACGCCCTGATGATGTGTGCTAGCCCCGCCTAACCCCTTGCTAAACAATCCTACAATCTCGGTCCACTGCTTGCCTGTCCGCTGGTCGTACTGTGGTGGCCTGTGTGTTGCTTTGAGGCTGGAAGCTACGTCATGGGTGTTCCAAAGGCCGGCGGGGTCGCCCAACGCGAACAGGGTCCAGCAGAGCTTCCTGACCACGAACAGACGGCGAAGAAGGGCGCGGCTCCCGCCTGGAGGAAGGAGCTGTTGAAAAGCTGCACAGCAGGCCAGGGTGGCGCTACTTTCTGCTGTGCAGAGGCACACGGTGGCCGGCACCCAACCACAACAAACCCTCAGTGGTTTACCTTCATACGGGTTTTCTCTTGCTCATCATGGACCATGGGCCATAGCAAGGGGGAAGATGGAGTTTCTGCCCCAAAGGGATCCAAAGGCCTTTTGTCGAATGATACTGCCATTCCTTAGGCCCCTGCCAAATCATCCCCACCCAGCCTGCAGGCTAGAGCAGCCACCTCCAGGATATTAGAGAGCCCAGGGTCCACACACGCCTCCCTGCCCACCATTGGCTAGAACCCTCCAGGAAGCTGGGAAACATAATTCCGCCCGAGAGGGAAGGAAATCCAGCTTTGCCTCCCTTTGCCACACCCTGCAAAACTGCAAGTGCCAGAGGGCGCAAGTTGAAGGGGTGAATAGGGGCTGCAGCACCCACCTCTAACACCTTGCAGAGTCAAAAGACCCTGGCAGACAACACCGAGGGTCTCAAGAGCCCTGGTCTTCGAACCAAAGACAGTGCTCTAGCCTCGTAGCTCTGTCAACCAAGGGCCCATTCTCATCTGCCCAGCATTGGGCATGAATTGGACAGAGTAGAAGCCAGTAAGCTCAAAGTCAGGATGGGTCGTAATGGGGTTCTGGTTGGTATCATGGGAAAATGGGGTCAGATGAGACAGAGGTAAGTAGACATTCGGGTGTTTGAACTTGACCTTGTAGTGGGAACCATAGGAGGCTCGCCCCAACGTGGGTCTGCTGTATCCATAGCTGATTTCTCTCTCATTTCTTGCCCTTCCTTGGGGTGAGCTCCCTCGATACCCTGGCTTGTAAAGACTTAAGGAGACAGGAGTTGGCACCTTCTTCTCTGGCGTCCACCAGCCAGCATTGCTAACTTTTAGAAAATAGAGAAGCCCCAGGGAAATCTCATAACAGCCCTACTTAAGAGCACACGACAATTATTACCTCCAACTGTGAGGAAGGCTGAGTAATTAAAAAGGGTTCTTTATTTTGATTAAAAAGATTCCTTTTAGTGTTTCTGAATCTTTAGTGAAAGCCCAGAACCCTATTTTTAGACACAAAACAAGATACGTGGCCGGGGGCAGGGGTGTAATTTAAAACCTGAGATGAACATTTGTAACCTGAAAAATGAGCACGCGGCCCCAGCTCCCCACCCCATCGAGCCTGTCCCCACCCAGTGGCTTTCTAGAGGCACCATGGCATGGCAGCCCCAACTTGGCCGCCTGGATTAATAGGAGGCCCAAATTAATTGGTTTTAATCACTATAAATTTCCTTCCCAATAAAATTTCAAGAATTTCCAATCATGCTGATTTATATGTGTAATTAGAAATCCATTCACAGATGTCACACTGCTAGGTGGTGCGTAGGATAAGCCCCGGCTTAACTCCAGCTTGGGGCCTGAATGAGGGAGGGGAGCTTGGCAGAAGCTGGGACAGAGAGCATTCCGGAAACTGGGTGCACACACCCCCAAGGTCAAACAGGGGTTGTTGGCCACCAAACCCAGATTCTGTCTTCTCTGGTCCATCCCACCCTGCACCCCAGACAGTTCCCATCCCCGACCCTACGCTAGCCCAGAGAGAAGGCTCTGGAGACCTTGCATAGGACAACTAAGGAGCCAGTAGCAGAAGGGAAAAACTGCACACAGTGCCCGGCCTCCCTGCCCATAGAAGCCAGAGTGGAGCAGCCAAGAGGGGAAGGAGCCACAGAAGGAGAGGAGCCAGCCTCCAAACACTCACTCACTCCTCACCAGCAGGTGCCTCACTGTGCCCATCACCCATACTCCAGATGGTCCCGATGTGTCTGCACAAGAGATGGAGCCGCTCCTGGACTTCTGGGTGGCATGCCTGCTTCCTGCCCATCTCTACTGCTCGCCCCCCTCGGCAAATGGGCACTACTCTGCCATGGAGTCCAGCCTGACGAGATGGACCTGATAGAACAGGGTAGAGCTGTCCCGGCGAGGTTTCTGACACTGTAACTTTTTCGGAGAGTAGAAAGGCCCGTCTTGCTCCTTCAGAGCCGCGGGTGGTTTCGAACTGCCAACGGTGTGATTAGCAGCCCGCTGTGTAACCCACTACACCACAAGGGCTCCCATTGCTATGGGTAACAGTAGACCAAAAAAGAGGCTGAACTTCAAGTTCTGAAAGGATATCCTAAGGTGTCTCCATCTGTCTATGGTGACTCAGGGGACCAGGAAGGTTGATAGGTCAATAAAGATACGTCAAGTGTTCTGAGCCGAACTTCAGGGGTCTCAAGACTGGGCAGCAGGAAAGAAAAGAGAGACGCCCATCTTCTGGATAGAGTCAGAGGGATGGCAGTTAGCCATCCCTGTGTGGACGGGTGGACCCCAGGGCTCTGGGTGGTCCGGAGATGCAGAGACAGACTAATTCTGACAGGTCAGGCAACACCGGTGAAAGTGTGTTGGGGAGATGAAATGTCCCAAAGGAGGCAGAGAAAGTCAGGATCATCCGCCAGGAGTCTGAGGCCAGAGCCAAGCATTCTCTGGCCAGGCTCCCCGCGAGCATCCTGTCTCTGACCTCATCGCTGACTAAAAAGCCAAACAAAGGCGGGCTAGTGGAACTACCCAGGGCTTTGCAGGCAGGGGTCTGGAACCGGGCCCCAGCTCCAGCTCTGGAGGCCCCAGGGTCTTGGGTCACTAACTGACCTCATCTGTAGACTGACGCTCACAGCTCTGCTCTTGGCTGTTAGAGCGAGCATTGCACTCAATCTCTGTTGCCAATTTCAGGGCGGAAAACTGAGGGTCCCACAGCTAGAAACGACAAGGGGAGGGATGGAAGGAACATTTATGGAGAGTCCACTATGTGCACAAACATCTCAACGGTCACGAAGGTGCCACAGGACCGAACAATGTTCCATGCCATTGTTCACAAGGGCAGAGAGGACTCAAGAGCAACTGACAGCCACACTATGTGCACGTTATCCTTGCCATCCTTCTCACAGGACACACGAGCGGGGCTTTGATCACGCAACCACGTGATCATGGCTTATGCAGAGGGGTGAAGGCAGAGCTGCTGAAACCCACCAGGGCCCGCTCCCCGGCCCAGCTGCTGTGGACATCCTGTGGAACAGAGTCCTACTGCGTCTTCGGTGAGCTGGGGAAGGCTGAGTGTGTTAGGCCGGGCTGTCTAGAGAAGCAAAAACAGTGGCACTCTCATCTGTATAAGAGAGCTTTCGATCCAGAAATAAGCGTGTAGGGAGAAGGCATCCCGGCCCAGTCCAAATTCAGGCCATGGGTTCGGCGCTTGACGGAGCCCTCTTCAGACCAACATAGCTGCAGGTTGAAGATACAGAGTGGTGACTAGGGACGCAGGGCGACCACAGGCCCATGGATGCAGAGTTCTGTGGGTCCAAGGTCAGTAGAAACATGACAAGGCACCAGCAGCGCTGTCAGGGTCAGACGGCCGACATGTGGCCATGCTTGGAGGCAGGGACAGAGTCCCAGCAAGCAAGAAGGTGAAGGGGCCGAGAGAGCGGTCCCCAGGGTCTCTCTTATAAAAAGACCACACCTCCCAGGAGGCGTCCTGTGGCTGTGAGCTGATTGATGGTTAGGCTCCACCCCTCTACAGATGGAAGCTGACATAAAATCTAAGTGCCACACGTAGCAAATGTGGAGTGACATAAATGACTGCTCGGGCTGCCTCGGCGCCTCAGTCCCTCTCCCCAACTAGACGGAGCTGCCAGAGGGTCGGGACAGTGTCTGGTGCTTCTCGCTTCTCCTCACCCACCGTCTAGTACAGGCCTGCACAGGGAATCACTTCTGCAGTTTAGTTTTGAGCTTCGAGTCCAGGGGAAGGGGTCAATGAAGGGGTGAGATTTGGCGTGTGTAAGACTAGGTCATACAATGCGCATTGTAGCACTGTTCACAATAGCTAAGAAGTTGAGCTAGCCCAAGTGTCCATCAACAGATGAATGGATGTGCAAGATGTGGCACATGTATTGGAATATTATTCAGCCATGAAGAGAAATTATGATATATGCTATAACTGGAAGAACCTAAAAAACACATTGAGTGAAATTAGCCAAGCATGAATGGACAAATCTTATATGACTCCACTCCTGTAAAATATCTAGAGAGGCAAATGCACAGAAACAAAAGTTTATTCGCCACTCATGGTGGTTAGGGATGGGAGGTGGGGGAATGATAACTCAAGGGGGATTGAAGTTTCTAGGGGGGTGATGAACAACGTTTGGAAATGGATAATGTTAATGATTCTTCTTAATTATTTCATAGTAGGGTGGATGTAGTTGATGTCACTGAATTGTACACTTAAAATATTAACGTGGCAAGTGTGTTTATATTTATATTTGAACAATATTTTCAAATATAAAAAAGATGGATGGCACTAAGAAATGCTCACAGAGGAAGACTTGGTGAACATTTAGCAGGCAGTGGGAGGGATCCAACTCTAGGAAGAGGTGGGATGTCCAAGGAGCCAATAAGATTCACCCTTCTCTTGTGATGATGTAGATATAACCCTTTTTAAAAGGAATTTGACTGCGGAAGTATATGATATGTGAATATTCTATCAATAAAACGACTAAGAAGAAGAAGAACCCAAACTCGACCTATCGTTCCCACAGGTGAAGAAGAAGAGTTTTTGCTTAGAGGAGATTGAGTTCATTTTCATGGTGGTAGAACAATTTGGAGGGAGATATCAATAATTGTTGTACAACACGAAGAGTAGGATCAATGGCACTGAATTATACATGTAGTAGTTGCTGAACTGGAGAACGTTTTGTCGTGTATATGTTTGCCAACATTGAAAAAAATCACACGAATCACAATGAGTACAAGCGGAAAAAATGTTCTACCATTGGTTGTGGTGAAAGATCACACAACTCGTCTTGATATGGTGAAACTATTGAATTGTACGATATGTGGATGGAAAAAGAAAGGAACATCCTTCTCTTCTCCCCAGTTTCTAGACCAACAAAGAAATAAACACAAGAGCCAGACAGAGGGAATCCAAAAGAAAGTCTTTTTGGGCAAATGGTTTGCAAAATATGGCGTCAACCATCCGCTTCCGAATGCGTAACAGGCACCATCCCATTCTTGGACACACCATGAGGACTAAACACCTGTTGGACTCGGGCAGCATGCTTGCTGCTGCAGATGGCCAGTGCAAACGAGGTGGACGGACACCTTTGCTACAATCACGGATTCCAGAATACCAGTGCTTATGAAGAAGACTCCGAGCTGGGCATCCTTCTGTTCGAGGATTCAAAAGGTGCCCAGGAGCTGGGGCCAACCCTATGGCAAGTCACACGAGAGTCACCCTCTCGTCTCACAGGGACATGCTGGACCTACTGCTTCGATACATTTTGCCACGTGGATGAGAAGGCAGACAGACGTCAACAAAGGGGGTGGTAGGAGTGGCTCAGGGACATAGCAGTCTCTCTATCCATGGATGTCATTCTCCCCAATCCTTCCAAAATGGCGAGTACTCAACTTCGAAGGGCCAAGTGGGGTTCTCTGGAATGGTTCCCCCTAAAGCATGGAGAGCAAGAAGGGAGGCAGGCATTGGTGGCGCTGGGGTTAAATTTCCCAATGTGACTGCTCTCCAAGGACACTGTCTCTCCACGAACACCTCTCAACTCTTCCAGGGATCACAGAGGTATCACCTGGCCACTGGACCCTAACCATCAAAGGGATCACCTGGCCATTGGGGTCAACGTTCTGGAAAATGACCCTCACCCCTCCCAAAAACACACAGTCATCCTCTGAATCCTTTCCAATAGGCCTCTGTCCTCAAACGCGATTGGTTGGCTTTCCCACTCAGGCTCCCTCCCTGGGAAGAGAGAAGAAGATCATCTTAGCTCGGGCCTGATCCTTTAATGCGCCTGAAAGCTGTTGCGCAGGTCTAAAGCAGACCCCAGGCCCCAAGCAGGGACTAGGTGGAGAGGTCTTAATGGGGAGATTAGTGTCTGCCCTGGCAATGCCGGTATGGGGTCCTAAGAGGAGATTTTCGAGGTTGGGCAATTTTTAAGGGCTTAAATGTTTGATAATGCAGGCTCAGTTGCGTTGATGCACGTTGGGGCCTAGGCCGAAATGTACCATTCAGGATATAATGGATGTTGCAAGATTTGATTTGAGCAGTTTAAAAATATCCAAGTAGTCTGCAGGCTAATGGCCATTGGACAGACTCATTAGTATATCAATAATCATTCGGCATTCTACAATCCTTTTAATGCGCCGGGGCAGCAGGGAGCAGGACTGAGGGAGGGGGGGAGAAGGTCATGGGGGAGCCAGTGGGGTCAGTTAAACAAGCAAAGACAATGAATGAAGCCAGAGGGCTCTGAGGCCTGGCTACCGTCTCCACCACCACCACCTGCAGCCTGGTCTATGCACTGACCAGGGGAGGGAAGCGGATGGAGAGGTTTAAGCAGGGCCTCTTGCAGGCCCAACAGACCAGCAATGGAAACAGATTCTACAGAAACCTCCCTCTGGCCAAGCCCTTCTCCACATCAGCATGGCTTCGGCATCCTCTCCTCTGGCCTTGGCTCCAAAGGGCAGGCTTCCTGTCTGGGCTTCTGCCGTTAGGACAGAAATGCCACAAGGAGGTGACTTTAAAGAACCGCAGTGTCGTTTTCCCAACATTGTGGAGGTTCAAGGTCTTGGCCATGCCCAATCCCCCTTAAGGAGTCTTTGGTGGCTTGGCGCCCCTGGGCTTGTGGATGCTTTTTGCACGGCATCTGTCTTGCCCCTGGGTGTGTGTCTCTGTGTCCATGCTGATCCGTTTATGACAGCGGAATAATTCAGCTCTGAAGCCCCTCTCCCTGAGTACACTCTAACTACATAACCGAGGAAACCCTGTTTCCAAGTACAATCACAACCACGGGCACAGGGATTAGAACTTCAACATGTGGGATACAATCCACCCAGAACGGTCCCCTCCCATCCTTCAAGTCCCCACCTCTGCCCAAACCTCCCC
This sequence comes from Echinops telfairi, assembly GCF_000313985.2. Lineage (NCBI taxonomy): Eukaryota > Metazoa > Chordata > Mammalia > Afrosoricida > Tenrecidae > Echinops > Echinops telfairi. The sequence continues at coordinate 34,721,137 of NW_022111300.1, forward strand.
TGATGTCCAGTCCACGGGGCCAACGCTTCCAACCAGAGCATGGTGGGTGGACCCCCGCTGAGAACTTGCCTCCCCCCACCCACCCAGATACCCTGAATCAGAATCTATAATTTAACAAGATGCCAGGTGGTTCTCTTACAGATGCAAACATGTGGTCAAACCCGCATGAAATGGTTCAATACAGATTAGTGGGTAAGCACAAGTCAGCCTGTGCTCTCCCACATGGAACAGAGGTTCCTGGTGAGCAGCAGTGCCCACTGCGTGATGGGTGCCTGCCTCGCCTTGAGATGTTCGTTTTGCAGCTCACCCACGGTTGTCCACTGAAAGCCTTTGCATGCGGAGCAGAAATCCCAGACCTCCGCACAGACACCCATGATACATGTCACTCCCGGGGCCTCCCTCCCAGACCCTCAGAGAGGGGGCTCTGGAAGGAAGAGGGCGGGAGGCTTTGCATCCGGGTGTTTAATTTTAAAGCACTGACATCTGAACAGCAGCAAAGCTATTTCCTGCCGCTAACAAGCCTAGGTCCTAGAGGAACAATGGAATGAAATCTGTTTCGGACGGTGCACCTCAGGGTGCCAATGAGTGGCCTTAGAAAGGACCCCAAACCCCTTGCCACCGAGCCCAGTCCAACTCACAGCGACCCTCTCAGACAGAGTAGACTAGAACTGCCCCGTCATGCTTCCAAGGCAGCCACCTCTTCCTTCAAGAACAATCACTAATCTGGCCAATGGGATGATCAATTGCCAAACATGCTCTGAACTTCCCTGGCAGCAATGACCCCTGCCCTCGGGGCCCAGAGGCGCAGGGACCAGTCAAGGTCTAGGTCACAGCCAGGTGTGAGCCACCGACGCCCGCCCGCCATGGGCACCCACTCACAGCTGTGCTCAGAGCCCAGCACGGGGCAGGGGCATGGAGCTGGCCCTAGGCTTCTCCTTGGCTGTTCTGAAAGCCCACCAACTGCTTCTTGGGGGCTTTTAGAGTAATTTTTCAATGATATGTAAAAGGGCATCTGACCCAGACATGCCCTCTAGAGAGTAGGGCAGGTGGGCATAGAACGGTGGGGGGCGGGAGGTGGCCCAGGAGACCCTACATATTCAACTCCACCCTGTGTTTCCTGCAGCCCTGGGGTTAACAGTGAAAGGGGGGAGCCTCAAGGAACCCAGCCAGCCCCCCAACCACTGCCCACCTGACAAAGAGCCTGAAGGGGAGGCAGCCCGGCAAGGCGCCCCGATGAAGGATGGGGCAAGAAGACCCTGGCCATCCCTCGGCTCCAGCAACTCTTCAGGCCAGGTGGCAGATCACACGGCAGAACCTGGTCTGCACGCCTGACGAGCCCACTGGGAGGTAATGTCTGAGGAGCGGTGCCAGGGCATGGGGACCCCCCGAAGCAGAGGAAGAGCACCCACGATTGTCATTGGCAGCCTGTCAGGGGACCCAGGAAGTAAGAACCGGGGTGTGCTCACCAGGCAGGAAAACAGGGTGTGATGGAAGCCGGGCGTAGCCTCGGGGTGCAGGTGGAGTCCCCTGGCCTCCCAGGCCCGGTGGTGGCAGCCCCCTGTGTGGCTGTCAGTTGCCGTTGGTCAGATCTGCCTCAGGGAGCCCCGTGCGTGCAGAGGCTCACAGGGTTTCCAACCGGTGACCTCTCAGAAGCAGAACATCAGGCCCCTCTTTCACTGTGCCTCTGGGTGGGTTCGAACCGCCATCCCTTCAGCTAGTAATCAAGTGCTTCACGCTGGGGCCACCCCAGGATACCCTTGCACATTGGAAAGGGTACAAATGATGGCACCAAGCACTTCAGAGTCTCTGGGGAGTCAGCAGTGGAGGGTGGGCATGCTGTTCATTCTCAGCGACTCCATGAACAGACAGGGAGGGGTGTCCCCTGGTCCTCTAACAGGCCCTGTCAGATCCCTCCCCTCCTGGACTGTCCTTCCATTGGCTGTAGGATGATGCACTCAGAGGCCTGGGGTATCTCAGGTCCTCAGGGAGGGGGAGAGGTGCCAGCATCCTCCCTCAGGAGGGTCCTAAGGGAGAGGAGAGGCAGGTGGGGTGGGATACCCAGGGACATTAGGATAAAGCCCTCTCCTCAAGCTGCTTACACTTCTTTGGTCAGAACCAAAACCTAACCTTGAATATAAACTAAATCCTGAATCCTAAAACTAGCCCGAGCCCGAGCCCGAGCCCTACCCTAGGAGCCCTGGTGGCCCAGTGGACTATACATTGGGCTGCTAACCACAAGGCAGCAGTTTGAAACCACCAGCCACCCTTCGGGAGGAAGATGAGGTTGGCTCCCCATGGAAGATTTCATCTCAGAACCCACAGAGACAGTTCTGCTCTGTCTGAGAGTCGCGGTGAGTCAGCATTGACTCGATGCCGTGAATTTGGAGTTTGAACTCTAACCATAATCCTAACACGAGCCCATATCCATCCTCTCATCTAGACCCCAATTAACCCTGACACTGGCCTTACCACTAGCCTTCCCTCTACTTTTACCCCTAACCCTAACCCTTGACCTTGGTCCAAACTCCAAGTCCCCACAATTGCTGCCCAGCTGAGTGTGGGACAGAAGGCAGGAATCAGATGATGCACTTACCATTCCACAGAGGTGTATTGAGCATCTGCTATTTGCCAAGCCTTAACCATCTGCTTGACTGTTTGTAGGAAAAGCACTTGGTGTCAAGAAGTTTGGGTTCTTGTCTCGCCTTTGCCGTTTCTTCGTTGTGGCATCTCTTCGTTGTGTCCTTGAGCAAAAAGCTCCATCTGACCCCTGGATCCCAGCATGCAATGACTCTGAAGAAGGAATTGGTGAATTCGGTGGTGGGGGGGGGGCAGATACCTGTGGAGGAGTCCCGGTGGTGCAGTTATTACACACTTGACTGCTAACCAACAGGTCAGAGGTTCAAATCCACTGGCCACTCTGAGAGGAAAGGCTGTGGAGTTCTGCTTCCGTAAAGATTGACAGCCTTGGACGCCCCGTGGTTGGACGCCCCGTGGGACTGTCCCACTCCGCTCCATAGTCTCGATGGATGAGTCGGAACCAACCGGATGGCACCAGGTTTAGTCTGGAGGGTGTGGGGATCCAGCAGCTGAGCCAGTGAGAGGTGGACAGCTCCGAGTGCCAACAGCCATCGACCCAGAGGGTGCTCGTGGTGTGGGGGGCTTGCTGCCTCCTCTTCTCCAGCCTGCACCCACCTCTCTCACAGGAGCAGTAATAAGGCCGCGATTTTACGACACCCTCAGATCCAACAGACAATTTGATGAGTCAATAAAAGCAGACTGCACCGAGAATGTTTTATGGCTCGTCAAACCTTCAGATGCCAAGGCCAACTTACCAGGGTGCTGGAAGTAGCCTCTGTGGGTTCACTAGCCCTTTGGGATCAGTGGGAGGGACCCAGTCAAACCAGGCTGGGTGGTGGATCCATTACAGGGGCTGCTGAGCCCTGGCTTTGGGGGCCCCCGTATACCCATGCCCTAGAGCACCCTTCACCCGTTCCCAAGAATATTTAAAATCCCTTTCCAGTGGCCCAGCTCGGGGACCCCTCTAGGGCTCTGGGCCTGGTGCAGAAACTGGTCTGAGAGTCAGTGACTGACCGTGATCAAGTCTCGGGCGGGTGTGCCCGCAGTTCCGGCTCCTCCTCCTGAGAAACAGAGCTGATGCCATGCCAGACCGCCTTTCTGGGGGTGGGATGGGGGTTGGGGGGCTCTTACCAGGGCACTGACACTGACTCTTCCCCAGAGAGAGAGCCCAGACTTTCACATGCAAACCCAAGTGTCACCAGCTGGCCTTGGGACGTTTTCCGAGAGCACCAGTTCATTCATTCACTCATTCATTTGTTCAGTGACTCATGGCCACCACCCGCCCTGCCCAAGCAATACCACAGGAGGGGCACGGTCAAGCACAGTCTGATGAAGCAGACCTTCTAGGGAGCCAGGTGGGGGAGCTCGTGGGTGAACGCCCTGCCTTCAGGGGGCAGAGTGACCTGGGTACCCTGCCTTCAGGCGGCTTGTGAGCCAATCAATGACAGGAAACAGTGTGTGTTTGTCTGTCTGGGAGGCAGATGAGAAGGAATCACGGGGATGTCGCGCCCATGGAAGTGACCCTGAGACCAGGCACAGGATGAGAAGGAGCCCGGCATGAAGGTTGCTGGACCATCCACGTGGGGCAGCAGTGGCAAGTCCCGAGGTGGGCAGGTTGAGGGTGCCCGAGAGTCTAGGAGTCCGCAGGGGCTGGCAGGGATAGCAGGAGAGCAGATGGAGGCACAGACCCTGGAAGCCCTGTTTCCTCCCCAGCAGCTCGGGGTTGTCCTGGCCTGGTCTCTGTGTCTGTGTCTGTCTGTCTGTCTGTCTGTCTGTCTGTCTGTCTGTCTGCTGCTGTAGCAAACAGTCCTTGTTTCCTGGCTTAGAATAACACAATGTACTCTCTTTCAGGACTGGAGACTAAAAGTCTGGGATGGGACTTAGAGGCCCGAATAAGGTGTCTTCACCAGGTGTCCAGCTCCTTCTGGACACTTCAGGGGAGAATCTGTTTCCTGGCCTCTTTCAGCCCTTAGAGGCTGCCTGCAGGCCTTGGCTTCTGTCGGCATCCCTTCCGTCTTGGCTTCCACGGTCACCTTGCCCTCTTCAGCCTCAGCCTATCAGCATATGCCTGCCTGCCTCCCTCACATCAATTCCTTTGGGCATTGAGCCCACCTAGATCATCCACAGCCCCTTCCCATCTCAAGAACCTTAACGTTCTGCCATGTCAAGTAACATACAGGTATTCACAGGTTCTGAGCATCAGGACGTATACATTTGGGGGGGATGTTATCTACCCACCACTGAAGTGCTTGGGGTCATTTGTGCTGGTCCAGGTCCCTAGGATTCAGTCACGACAGAGGCTGACCCACAGTTACCCCCTTTGACCAGGGGCTGTCACTCAGTTCTTCTCCGAGGGAGCTCCTGCCAGCCTGTCCCATCCTCCACCAGCCCCGGGGTCTCCGCCCTCCCCATCAAGTCACGCCATCTCCTCCCTCATGACCTCACCTTGGGAGGGGGGTGGTTGGGCTCCAGGGAAGAAGTCCAGCCCTGACTTGGTTGCCCTGCAGGCCCTGTCCCCGCCAGCCACCAACACCCCCTACCCCTCACCAGGCTCTCTGGGCCTCCCCACCTTCCTCTCCACCTCAGGTCACTCCTGAGGTCCCCATTTGCTAATTTCATTGAAAAGTACACCCAGGGGCAGAGCCCAGGGAGGGGGAATCAGAGCTGAGGGCCCTTCATCCTGGGTCAGGAGATGCCGCCGTGAGGGACAATGACAATGTAGTCAGTGCTGGGAGAGGGGAAGGGGCTTCTGGGAGCTCAAAGGAGGATTTCACAGCAGGAGAGGGCAGCAGGGGAGCTCCCCAAGGACACCGGCTGCTCCTGACGAACAGCCCCTGGGCTGGTCCCCAACTGTCCAGGGGTGTGCACATTTGGAAGGGGGGGGCTGGACTCATTCCACGACACAGGGCATCAGGCAGAGCTGGCACCCACACACCGCTTACCTGCCTGCTCACAGCCTGGGTGGGTCTGGATGGATGAAGGCAGAGAGGCAGTAGGCAAGGGGCCAGCCAGGCCCCTCCCTCAGCTCCCCCTGGCTAAATCTTCACCCCCTTCCACTCCCATTCCATTGATTTTGCAATCACCAATACCCCTGGCTCCTTCGCCTCCCACCGACTCAGTCAGTGGGGCCAGGAGGCCTGGGTGGCTGCTCCATCCGGCTGGAGGTACAGGCATTAGCCAGCCCTGTGGCTCCATGGGGAGTGTTAATGCACCTGTTCATTCTGGAAGCCAGTCCTCCCTGGTCCTCCCCTCCCTTCTCCTCCCACTGCCCCCCACCCACCCCCACCAGATCCTGCCGCCCTGCCAAGGGATGGATTTCTGAACGGATGGCTCATTCCAGCTCTCCTGAACCCCACCTTGCAAAGGTGAGGACACCTGTCCCGGCAGCTGCCCCATCTTAACCACCAGGAAGAGGCTGCTCAGAAGCCGGGGTGTGTGTGTGTGTGTGTGTGTGTGTGTGTGTGTG
>NW_022111300.1:34729418-34734167 GCF_000313985.2 Echinops telfairi
TGTGAGACCCTGTAATAAGCTGCTATCTGCGGGCTCTCTGAGGCAGTGCTGACAGGGACCCTGGGCTCCCCGGGGGTGACCTTCTCTCTAGCACCCACAGAGCCCCTGGCCCAACAAGCGTGAGGGTGGAAGGCAGTGGTTACTCTGTGTAATTAGTAAACGACAAAAGATCCGGGCTGCCTATATGCAGAGTCATCTCCACTTGATGGTTTCAAGGACACACCAATCTGCTGTCCCAAAGATGGCCTTTCCTAGCTGCCCAGTCGTGTCCAGAAGCCAACACTGCAGCTTCAGTCTGATACTGCACCCTTATCGCACACAAAAACCTGGGTGAGTAAGCCTCTCGGGGACTCAGCTGAGGCCACCCATGCTCGCTGACCACTCAGGCACAGGGGACAGTGTGCAGAGAACAAGGAGACAGGGTCCTCAATCAGGGTGGTAGTGTCCTAGTTTTGCTCAGACAAGCCTCTCTCCAGAGAAGAGCAGGTGGCAGGAGCTCCAGGTTTGGTCAGCCTGGGGCAGTAAAGAGAGAACCCCCACCACCCCAGGCAGAGGCAGCCCGAGGTCAACAGGGCTGTGACCCGGAGGCAGGCGGTTCCCCACTGCCTGCAGTCCAAAAGCTGCCAGAAAAAAGGGAGATGTCTCTGCGGTCAGCCTGAATCCCTTGTACCCACATCTTCATTCCAAGTGGCCTTTGCAGGGGGGCAGGAGGAACGGGGCGGGGCTGCCGGAACCACAGTGTGCTGTGTAGTGTGTTTGAAATGAAAATCTGACCCACATGGGACTTGGGCCTGGAGGGTCAGAGAAGCAGCCAGGAGAAAAACTCAGGGTGAGGGAGCATGCAGGGGGCTCAGAGAAAGGAAGAAGGGGTGCGGGCAGAGGAAAAGCAATGGGGGAGGGAGGGAGGGAGAAAGGAGGGAGGGGGGAAAGCAGGGGGGAGGAGAAAAGAGGACTAAAGAGAAAAGGACAAAGGAAGATGGACTGAGAGGGGAGGAAAGGGAGGAGGGGGAATGGGGGACAGGGAGGGTGGGGAGCAGGAGGAAGACAGGAGAGAAGAAGGCCTTGGGAGTCTTACATCTTGATCAAGGCATGACTGATAGCATTCCAGCACCCCATCTTTCAGGCTCCTTGCTGGATGACAGAACTCACCCACTGGCCGGCTTCCATTACCGCCCACCCTCCCCGAGGCAAGAGCATCAATAACACTCCCTCTTGGAGATGCGGCGCCTCCCCCACACTGCACGCCACTGCGTGCCGGCCATTGCCGGTGGGCATGCCAGCACATATCATTACCGCCCTCCAATCCTTCACCCCACCTGCTGGGGAGGCTGACCACCTCCCTGCCACCCTCTGCCTCCCGCCCGGAGCCCCTCTCCTGAGTGCGGTGGGATGGGGAGCCCCCCACCCCACCGGCCGCCCGGCAGCCGGGTCACCAGCCCAGCTGGTGGACAAGCCCCTAACAACTTGGTCCCAGGGCTTGATTTTTCAGGATGACTATTTCAGGACGAGTTTTGCTTTAATTAAGAGAGAGACCGAACTTCCCCATTCTGGTTGGCTCTTCCAGGAGACCTAACAGTTTGAATTTGAATGCAAACATCTTCGAACATCTGTTGCCATAATTTGGTTGGATTAACGGTCTAGATTGCTGGGCCATCTGCTGTTCTCCCCCCAACCCTGGCAGCGCCTCTTCCCCTGTCCGGGTGGCCACTTCACCTGATTGTCCCCAAAGGTAATCCCAGATCAAGGCCACAGGTCTTCTCAAAAAAACAAAAAAAAACTGGAAGCAGGCAGGTGATGGCCCAGCAGATGGCAAATGCCAACAAGAAGAACCCGAGGAAGGAGGTGGTTATGTCTGGGCAGCTGATAAACACAGGTCCTTCTGAACCAGCTCGGCCTTCCCTTCCTGGACCAGGCTGCCATCTGCTAAAGATGGGACCTCACCCTGCAGGCCTGAGGGCTGCGATTCTCCACGCAGTTGTACACTAGACAGCCTGTGCGGCCGTTTGTGGTCACCTTGTTCTCGCCTTCCAAAAGGCCAGGGCTTCGCCTGGCCAGGCACCCAAGCACCTTGATGTGTCCTGTCTACAAGAGTCCTGGAAAATCGGCGCTTTCCCTTCGGTCGCAGTGTTGAGCCCACGGTCAACGTGGCAAGTGCCATCACCCGAGAACAGAACGGACAGCCACTGGCCACACAGGCTGAGCTGACATCAAGTTCTTGTAGTGCTCCCTAATCTTCAGGGAGATCGGGCCACCCACCCAAGTGTCTGTCGTCTAGGCCATGCTCAAATAGGGCAAGACTGAAATGTTTCCCAACGTCCGACCCACCCAGTTACCCTTTCCACACTCACTTCCCCACCACACCCACCTTCTCACTGGCCCCTGGGCTGGTCCAGCCTTTTTAGGCCCATGCCCTGGCCAACACATCTTCTGCCGTCTCTGCCCAGCTTCCAGTGCTCAGCTCAGTATCACCTCCTCCCACCTCCTCCCAGGAGCCCCTCCAGAAGCCATCCCATGGCTCCGACTCCCGTGGTGCTCATCAAAACCACACAGGGGAGTCTCACCTCCTTTCTCCTCATATTTCTTAACGATCGCTCCTGCACACCCGTGCCCATGTGGTCTTTGCTGGACGCATGCCTGGGGGACTGGGTGCAGCAGTGGATGGATGGGTGGGTGAGACCACTGGTCCAACGGAGATCTGAACCGTGTGCATAGTCAACACCCGGACGTGAGATGTGCATCCCCTGACGCCCTGTAATCGGTTCCGGGATGGGCAGGGACTGGGGGTTGGCGGGTGCCTCGCAGAAAGTGGCCCGTTTCACTGGTGGTTGTGAACAAAGTCGGCCAGTTAATAGAAACCTGTTTCTAATTGCTGGACATTTAATAGATACACTTCCAGCCAGCTGAGACCTTGGGATCCCTTTCAAAGCGAGGCCAGCCAGCGTACACCTAAACCTTTCATGTTTTATTAGCGCTTTTGCCAATTTCATGTCCCTTTCTGTGGGCAAGAAAATGGACCCTCCATGTGAGGAGGGGCTGCTCACAGACACACTTGAATTTGTCCGGCGTGGGAAGGGGGTGCTCTCAGGTTGGGAGGAAGGGCCCCTGCCTGGGGCTCCTGGATTCAGGTTCCGGGAAGGCACAGGTGACAGGGGGCACAGGAAGGCTGGGCACAAACAGGGTCAGACCCGGTGAGGGCAGATGGTGAGACCCCTGATGCCTGAGGCTGTGCATACAAACACCTCAAAAGCAAAACTGCACCCCCAGAACGCCCTGGGTTGTCCCCTGAGGCTAGGATCTCTTTTCCCAAGGTCTCGGCTGGTTGGAGGCTAGGACTGAAAGGTTGGCAGTTCAAGTTCACCTTGGAACTTGACAAGGCTACAGAGCGCAGTTCTGCCCTGGCCCACGTGGATTCGCCAGGCATTGGAATCCACTCAACAGAAAGTGGGTTTGGGGATTGGGGTTTTTGTTTCCCAGTATCTCAGCTCAAGCCTCCAAACTTATACTCACTGCCAGAGACCCTATAGGACAGAGTGGAACTGCCTTTGTGGGTTTTGAAGGCTGTGCCTCTTTACAGAAGTGCAGAGCCTCATCTTCCTCCCCCAGAGCTACTGGTGGGTTTGAACCACCAACCTTGTGGCTAGCAGCCCCACACAGAGCCCCTTAACAACCAGTCATTACCAGTGTTCTCCTGGATTCCCCACCCCCTCATCGCTCCCAAGGGAAACACTGAGCCCAACCACAGAGCCATGTGCAGGGCGTAGCCCCATATGGCTGCCGAGGCTGGAATCCTGCCCTACTCGGGCTTTCAAGGACCCTGGGGCCCTAGGAGCCAGGAGGGGCAGGCATCCCAGCTAGCTCCCGCCCCTCCTCCAGCGCAGCACAGAGAGGCTGAGCCTCTGGGCTGTCTTCCCAGGCCCAGGGTCTGCCCTGCTTCTCTATAACACACCCCCAAGCAAAGCTGCCGGGCCTGCAAAAGGGAGACAGCACCCAGCCGAGCCTGCCCTCCTCAGGAGCTTGCTCCCCTGTCCACTGGTAGCTCTCAGGGGCTAGCCTCTGTAGTTAGGCTGGGTCCTACAGCCTTGGCTGACTCTCAGCACCAGTTAGGTCTCCGCACGTGGGCATCAGTGAAGCCATTTCCTTTGTGTGAGTCGTGTGTGTGTGTGTGTGTGTGTGTGTGTGTGTGTGTGTGTGTTCTCTCAGACACCAACTATGGTCAGTTTCAGGAAACTAGCTCACACTAGAGTCTCCTGCACTCCGGGTCCCCAATCCAAGCCCCCACAGGCACAAAGTGACCTTGGGGAGATTTGAACTCCAGTGTCTGCAGCCGTGTCCCCTGAAACGGGGCAGGGGTGGGGGAATAGGCCCGTGTATCAACCCCCCTGATCACCCAGTTGGATCTGGGCAGCTGGCTGGTGCCCGCTGGCCCTTGTGCTCCATGTCGGAACTTCCCGAAGCTTCAGCCTGGCCGAGCAAGTGACTTTCCCAGAAGAAAGCATCACGTTCCATCCAGGGTAAAAAGGAAGCTCTGGGCTCGTCTGCTCCAGGCTCCAAAAATAAAAACTGCGGCTGAAGCATTTCAGGGAAAGGGGACAAGGATAAGTGGAGTCCTGGACCCAGATCAAGGGCAGCGGCCCCGAGGGCTCTGTGTCCAGCCCCAGGAAGCAGGAGAGAACAGGGTGCTCTCCAGCAGGCGGGGCCAGTTGCTGAGGACGAATGGAACCCACCCATCATTGGCCTGCTAAAAACCTT
>NW_022111300.1:34734267-34740435 GCF_000313985.2 Echinops telfairi
GGGGGGGGCGGGTCCCAAGGTTGTCAAGATGCACAGCCCACAGGGCCTGCGTGTCCCACCCTACCCCACCCACTCCAGCCTCCATACAATCCATCAATCCTCTGATTCACCCAAGAGACCAAGTGGGAGGGGCCTGGCCGAGATCTTAACCTGCAGCCCTCTAGATCTCCGCTCCGTCATATATCTCTGCGGGAGCCTTCTGTGGCCCCCAGACTAAGCAGACCCCGTTTCACAGATTCTCCTAGTAGCACCCCATGCCTCGCCCTTGTAAGCACTGCCCTTGATGACTGAAGCCCACTGTCCTGTGGCCTGGACCCTGGCGGGAAGAGTCCCGTTCACGTCTCTCCTCCTTTTAGGCCCAGAGTCAAGAAGCACAGTGCCTGAGGCATGGTGGTCATCGTTCACGGCCATCATCGCGCCGCAGGCTCCAGCTCCCGAGAGCTGTGTGCCACGGAACCAAGCATGGCCTGGCCCTCTGTGGTCTTCGTGACGATGGTTGTCCGTGAGCAGTGAGGTTTGCATTGGCGGCTTCCTTCTGTGCCACAGAAATGCAGCCACTGTGGGTGGCATGGTTTCCAGCTCCATAGAAACTCCAAGGCCAAGCGGGCAGTTGGTGGTGACATGTGGGGGTGCTGTAAGTTCTTGGTATGCAGAGAATGGGGCTAGAGCCTATAAGGATGGTGTTAAAGATGACTAAGGTCAGTCGGTACAATCAACGTCCTCAAAAGGTTTAGAATTTAGTCAGGAGAAAACAGTTACAGAAATGGATCAAGACCAGGGTTGTATGGATACTCACTCACTCACTGCCATTGAGTGGATTCTGTTTCCTAGCAACCCAATAGAACATGGTAGAACTGCCATGGTTGGTTTCTGAGACTAACTTTTTACGGCAGTCAAAGCTTCATCTTTCCCCCACGGAATGGCTGGTGGTTTTAAACTCCTGACCAATAGAGCTCAGAGGATGGGGAAGCCCTCCTAAGGACAGGGTGGTGTCTGGGGATGGAGGGAGATCTGAGTGGGTCTTTAAGGATGGGCTCAATTTTGTGGAGCAGAGTTGAGGAGAATCCTCCAGACAATCACACAAGCAAGGAAACACCGGGGAACTTTTGAGAAGGGCCAGCGTCTTGGGGCTGGGGAGAGTGACAGCCAAGGCTGGGCACATAGACTGAGCCTGGATCATGAATGGCCCAAGCCTGAGTCATGGAGCTTTCTGACACCAAGCCAAAAGTGGAAACTCAACCTGGCAGGCTGGGTTCAGAGAGGAGGCCCCCAAACTGTGTTGGGGTCGGGCAACAAGCTGTGAGCTCTCAACCAAGTGGCAGTCTTGCTCACGCGCCAAAGTCTGGCTGCTGAAGGAGCAGATAGAGGTGGTTGCTGCTCGTGTGCGACAGACCCGCTCCTCCATCTTTCCTCAGCAAAACCAGCACCAGGCACACTGGGCCCTGTGTGCACTGTTTGTGGGCAGCGCTGTTCCTCCCCGGCCCGGAGGAAGATGCTGAGAAGAGCGGCAAGGGAGATGGCACCCCAAGTCCTAGTGGTCCGGGAGATCCCCCAGAGTGAAGAGGAAGTAGCTCATGACACTGATGATGGGGTTTGAGTGGGGCTCTTTGTCCACCACTTTGATCTGGCCCAGGGCTCTGGGGGAACCTACGTAGTGGGAAGGGGCATCTGTCCTTCCAAACACCAGGCCAAATCCCAGCTGTCCCAAGTCCAACCATCTCGCTCAGCTCCAGCACAAGTTCAGCTCTGGTGTTTAACTTTTTTTTTTGCCTTCCTGCCTGTTATTTAAATGGTTTTAAACATGAAACTAGGCCAGGGAAAGGGGGTAGCATTGTTTTAATAATTAGCAATTATGATCACTGCAATATTAATTGCATATTTCCATAGCAAACACTTCCCAGGGGGCAGAAGGGAGTGGTGGTTAGAGACTGCCGAAGCCTAAAACTGGAATTCCTGAGAACAGAAAAAGGAGAGAAAATCAACTTCTTCCATTTAAGCAAATTACCACGGGGACCACACGGCCCCTCTAATTAGTGCAGCTCGGCTGTAACTGGTGCCGGGCCGGGGTGAAGGCTTGGGCGGGCTGGGGAGCCTCTGGACTAGCCTCTGCGTCTTGCTTTCTCTTGTGTGTGTCTTTGGGCAGGAGAGAGGCTGTTTCCTGGGGCAGGGAGCTTACACTCAAATCTCTGGGTGCCCCCTGGCCCCTGCTCCTGGCTGCAAATCCTGACCACGGGAGAAGGACAAAATGGGGCAGGACCTTAGACAATTGCATGCACGGAGCTCAGGGGACAGTGGCTGGGTTACGCAGACCATGGGGGTGCCGTGTGGGGCAGGGGGTGACTTAAGCAGGAGGAGGAGCGAGGAGGAGGAGGGGGGCGGGAGGTGGGAGGAGGAAGTGGCAGGGAGTGGAGGGAAGGAGGGAAAACAATAGCTGGAGGGCAGAAGAAAAGGCGGGGAGAAGAAGGATGCAAAAGAAGAGGTGAATGTCCAGTGGCCAAAGTGTATCCAAGGTGACCAGGGGCCTGAGGGAGGGTAGCCGAGGAACCATTTCTTGGGGGACCTGGATTAAGTAAAGGGGTGAAAGGCTGGGAAATATAGTGGGCATGTCATTGATGTCATTGAGCTGCACACATGACACGGTGGGAAAGGCACATTGTTGTTGGGGACCCTTCCGGTGGGTTCTCTCCCACAGTGACCTCATGCACAACAGAAGGAAACACCGCCGGGTCCTGAGCCTGCCTCGCCATTGTTACGTTTGAGCCACGGTTGCAGCCACTGTGCACTTGACCCAAGTGTGCACTTGACCCAGTCTCCTCGTGTGCATGTGAAAGTCGGACACTGAATAAAGGACACTGGAGAAGAATCAATGCATTTGAATTGTGATATACATAGTTATATAGTATATATATTTTTAAACACAATATCTATTTTTTAATTTAAGAGAAGCTGTGGCAAAGTTGCCCGTCAACCTCACTCCCCCCACCCCCCAGAAAAGGCCGAGGGTCCATTGGGGAGTCGGTGAGGTTACTCAGAACCAGCCAGCCACTCCCCCAGTCATTCTGTCGGGGAAGAGGGGAGAGAGGGCCAAGCCTGAGCTGTCCCCATGTCTGCAGACTAAGGCAGAACCCCCTGACCTCCACTTCACAGGTAAGGCTGAGGAGGAGGAGACCCTGGGTTCACCTGTGGAAATGCTAGTCTTGTTGTCGGATTATCCAGAAAACCAGGTAAGCATGAGTGCGTTGTGCTTACTGAGTAACCTAGGGGGAACAAGCTCACATTTCCCCACCACATCAAAGGTTCTGCCCCTAGGTCTGGCTGGGCTCTGTCTCCGTCCCACCCTTACTGCATATTCCTGAGCCTACTCTGCTTATTGCACTCACTGTGCCCTGGTGGTGTGGTGGTTAAGCACTGGGCTGTGATCCACAAGGTCAGCCGTTCAAAACCACCAGCCACTGCATGGGCGAAAGAAGGGGTATTTTTCGTTCCTTTAAAGTGACAGTCTCAGAAACTCACAGGAGCAGTGTGTCCTGTCCTATAGAGTCACGATGAGTTGGCATGAATTCGGTGGCAGTGGGTTTGCGTTTGAACGAGTTACAGTGTAGGGAACCCTCAGGGACAGCTCCACCCTGTTCTCTGGGCTTAGCGTGAGTCAGAACAGACCGATGACCGTGAGTTTGAGCTTCACCCACGAGCTTGTAGGGAAAAGCCCATGTGAAGTTGCTCACCGCAGATTAAGAAATAAGCAGAAGGGCCCGTACTTACCTTGCTGATCAGGTCATCCAACCAGAGGTTTGTTGGGAGAAAGGCAGGGGGTATCCAGCATCAGAGCCCCTCTGGAGAGCATTTTTGCTCTGACCCACAGGAGGGTACTGTGGGTGGGAAATAAGGCCACACAACCGGTCAGGAGTCCCTGCATTGAGCAAACACGTCACCTTCCACGGCTAACCAAAGCTTGGGGGTTCCCGTCCTCCAGAGACACCTCGCAAGAAAGGCCTGGTGGCTTGCATCTGAATAATCAGACGCTAAAAACCATGTGGAGCACACTCTGACACGGCTGAGGCCGTCCTAGCCGGGCTCAGGGCAGTAGCCTCTGGTGCTGAGCCTGGAGAAATCTGCCCACGTCCGGGCAGGAGAGAGACTGAGCTCGTCCGAGGGGCCCCACCACCCCACGCGCCCTGTATCAGGCTCCTTCCAGCCCTGAAGCAAGACCCGGCCTGTGCCCACCGCGCTCTCCCCCCGGGTGGCGAGAAGCCTCACCCACTCGGTCTCTGGTGTGTTTTGCCAGGATATCCAGTCTCCATTTTAAAGTCACTTGCTAAGCAAAAAATTCCAGCTTCACAAACAGACATGACGGGGCAATAATTCTCGTAATGGCAGTCCCCTGAGATGCCTTTAGATGGGGTGGGGTGCATGTGTTTACAAATCATCAGCTCTGCAATGGAGATCCTGGGAGGCTTGGCGGGTAGGACACTGGGGCGTCTCCAGCTGCTTCCAGGGGGGCGAGATAGACAATGAGAACTGGGCCCGTGTATCCAAAGGAGCGGGGGTCCGGCGCACAGTGGTTGTGGTGACAGGTAGACAATACACACAGGCACCCATCACTCCTATCCCTCAGAGCCTCCTGGATCCTTTCCCAGCAGGACCTTGGGGGAAACACCACAAGGACTGCTTGTGGTGGTCACCTAAGGACAAAAGGACAGGGATGATTATTCCCAGTGGGCCGATGAGGAATACAGGCCCAGAAGCTGCTCCAGCCTGGCTGGACACTCTGAAACCTCCAGCCCATGTACACTGAGCTCGCTCAGCACCCCAAACCTGCTACCACCAAACCCACTGCCATCGAGTTATTCCAAGTCACAGCGATCCTACCTGGGGATGGAGGATCTGAGGGCGTGAGTCTTTATGAGAGCTGACAGCTTCATCTTTCTCCCAAGGAATGGCTGGTGGATTTGAGCTGCCAACCTTGTGGTTAGCATCCCCAATGCTTAGCCCGCAGAGCCACCAGGATACCACACAGCACCCCAAAGAGCACATTTGCCGGGAACATCCCACGGAATGGACGAAATCGTTCCACCCAGCACCCACCCCCTGAAGAAGGCCCCGGAGCCAGCTCTGTCCCCGCGTGGCTTTTCCGCGGCACCCCCACCCCGACCCCCCACCCTACCCCCTCGCCAGTGTGGGCAGCGTAATTCCACCGGCGCCTACACCGCCCAGGAACGCATCAGCCTGGCTTTGCTCACTGTGCGCGCACAAACATTACCGGTGTGCTGATGATCTTGCTTATCCCTGGGAATCTCACTCAAAGCCGCCTTCGCAAACTCCTAAGGACGATGTGATGCTGGATTACTCCGTAGTCGGTGCTGTAGTTATTCCTCACGTCTTAGCACGCCGGAAGGGACAGGGCAAGCAGAGACCTGTTCAACTAGGCCGCAGAGACTGGGGAGGGAGTGACCGGGCCGGGGGACCCCCGCAGCCCCTGGACCTGCATCTCCTCAGAGTGTACTGAGTAACTCCTGTGCCCACAGCTCCAGCGGGAGTTCCAGCCCCTGCCCACCCCTGACCCCCCAATTCCCTCACCCAGGCCCAGTGCTGGGCAAGGGAGGGCCCTGGACATAGAGGGAGGAGGGGAAGGAAAGAGGACTCACAGGAGACAGGGTGGGGAAGTGCTCTGGCCCACGGTTCAAAGTGCCTTTCAGAGCGTCAAAAGAAGAAGGTAAAAGCCTATTTCCTTTCAGGGTACCCAGGGTTCCGCTCATTGGGGAACCGGACCCCACCCCCCTGCAGCTCTGATCTGACCCTGCCAGACTTCCTCTTGCTCCTCAAACTCAAAGAACACTTCAAAGGAGCACCAGTTGAGTCCCTCGAGGAAGACTGAACTGCCCTCTTGGTTAGATAGAAGCTGAAGCTTGCAGAACTGCACTAAACACAAGGTCAGCAGTTCAAAACCACCACCAGCTACTCCTCTGGAGAAAAGCAAGGCTTTCTACTCCCAAAAAGAGTTACAGTCTTGAGCCCCCCACCACCACCCAAAATGATGAGGGGGGGGCATAAATTTAAGAGGGAAAAAACATTTTTAAGCTGATGGTGGTAGCCATTGTAAAATTATGCTTGAGCTAACTGAATTATGGATTGTTATATCTGTAAGATCTCCCAATAAAATGACTTTTT
>NW_022111300.1:34742931-34745768 GCF_000313985.2 Echinops telfairi
GTTCCAGCCTGTCCTATCGGGCCGCTGCGAGTCAGCATCGATGGCAGGGAGTGGGTTCGGGGTTTTGTACTGTGGTATAATTGCTCTTAGTTTGGGGAGTAATTGATAAAAACCAGGAAGGGTTTCAGCACAAGGCACTTCATTAACAGAATGCAAAGGGAATGCTGGGGAGTCTTAAAATCAAGGGGTTCCTGTAAACAGGTCTGGCTGTCTGGAGGAGGATGTGTTGGGCCCACTGGGACATGAAGGACATTAGCCATCAATTCTTCTTGGGCTACTAGCTGCAAGTTGGTCAGCAGTTCGAAACTACCAACCGTTCCTCAGGAGAAAGGCAAGGCTTTTGATTCCTGTAAAGAGTTACAGTCTCAGAAACCCACAGGGGCAGTTTTACCCTGTCCTATTGGGGTGCTGAGTCAGAATCAACTCAATGGCAGTGAATTCGTTTGTTTGTTTGTTTGTTTGTTTGTTTGTGACTCAGGACAGGTCCCCCGAGGTGTGTGGTCCCCTGGGTCTTCCCCCCCTTGGTAGAAGGTAGGGGTCCCCAGCATCACAAAGGACCAGAGCTCACAAGTCCAGGCCCTAACAATCTCAGGACAAGACCCTGCAGAAGGACAGGTGATGGCTGCCAAAAGCTGCCCAGGTGACCCTGAGACCCTTAGGCTGCATTTCCCTAGAGCACCTCCTTGTCAGCACACATCAGGATTTCCAAAAAAAAAACCCCACCCTGCTGAGGACCCGAGAGAGATGGGGGTCACGGGAAGCCCCCATGTCTTCTTCATCACTGGTCTCGGTACCCTCCCAGGTCTTGATGCCAAACTGAACATGAAAAAGCGTTGGCATCCAGTGGACTCTGACCCTGGATGTCCCCTGAGGGCCAGAGGGGCTCTGTGTTTAGAAGTGGAGAGCCCAGGTGCCTCTGGGGGGCTGAACCTCCATTCCTAAGGCAGCAGCCAAGATCATGAGCCATTAGCCCCGCCCAGGAACTCCTTCCTCCAACTGAGAGAGTCCCAAGGGTTTGCTGAACCCAACTGGGAGGAACTGGAGTCTGTGATGCTGAGTGGCGCACCGTGTAGCACAGAGCAGGGAAGCAGCCATGGTGGCGTAGTGGCCACGATCCACAAGGTCAGCAGTTCGAAACCACCAGCCGCTCCTTGGAAGAAAGATGAAGTTTTCTACTCCCACAAAGAGGTACGGTCTCAGAAATTCACAGGCAGATATACCCTGTCCTAGCATGTCTTGATGGTAGTGTGTTTGGTTTCAGTTTGGGGTGAGGCTGCGTGCTCACCCTCCATATCCTACCCCGCCTCTCATGCCCATGGATCTCCCTTCCGTGGCCCAGCTCCCAACACCGCCCCCCTGCCACTTCCCTGTGCCCACCACTTCCTGTCCCTCACCATGTGTCTGTCAGCCCACGCGTGGGCTCTCCATGTGGCAGCTGTGTGCTGCACCATGCCGTTGTTATTCTAGCTCTTGAGCAAGGCCATGATGCTATCCGGAGGGTCCCTGTGTGTGCAAGGGTCCCAAGGGTCAGCCAAGGGCAAGTCTATGTCTAAGGCAACAGCTATGTTTGGATGAAGACGTGCACAGGTCAAGGGAGGGAGGGCAGGCAAAAAACTGTATGAAAGGGCCGACACAGCGCCGGAATCCTGCAGGTATTCCGTGTCCACGTGCAGCCCGGAGGCTTCTGGCAGGACTGGGGAGAAGGCAGAGCAGGTCTGCAAGGGAGCACATGGCTCTCACAGCCACCTGGGCCGAAGGAAGCCACCCTATAAAACTAGAAGACGGGAAGTGTCACTGAGGCAAAGAATGCTGGAGCAGGCCACGCCCACCAGGGGCTTTGAAGGGAAGGTGGAAGACAGTAAATAAGCAGGTGAGGGGTGAAGCACCTTTTAGAAACAGTCAACATGACAGGGATAGGCACTATATTTTACTCTAAGGACTGCAGGGGTTCATTCTCTCAAGGTTAGTCATAGATCCAGGATTTGCTCTGGCCGAACCTGGGTCCATCCTCCCCTTCCTGGCTGTCCTGTCCAGCATGGCCCAGGGTCCAATGGCACATCCTTGCTGTCTCCTCCCCTGGAATGCTAGCTCCATGAGACCGGGCAGCATGTCTCTGAGTCACTGAGAGCCTTGGCTGGCACGTAGCTGAGGCTCACCAAACGGGTGGCACGGAATCAGCAGAGCAGGACCTGGGACTCTGGTGTCCTCGTGCCCATGAAAGGAGTCTGAGGATGATACACCTGAGCTGCTACCTGAAAGGTTGGCAGTTTGCACACACGCAGAACAACCTCCTAAGAAAAGCCGAGCCATCTGGTCCCATTCCCAGCCCCGCATCACGACCTGCCCTGGCCGCTACCTCAGTGACCGTTCATAAGGCGGTCACTTGATTTGCATAAACCTGCTCCCATTTGCAGGGCCCAGGCTGACTGGTCCGCATAGTGACCCTTGCCGGACTCACCACTCAGGGAGGACTTTGAAGCTCTCCTTTCCCTGACCCCACTGGTTGGGATGCCCTGCCTGGCTTTAGAGCACCTTCCCAACTTCCAGAATCTGTGTGTCATCCCGTGGTCTGAGGGCTGTTGTTTTGTTGGGGTCTGCTTCTGTGTCCTGCAAAAAAACACAAAAACTGTCCTTAAATCTTTCAGCTACGTACCTCTCCCTTCCATCTCCATCAGCCACCCCCCACCATCCTCCCTCAGA
The DNA here is from genome assembly GCF_000313985.2 of Echinops telfairi. Taxonomy (NCBI): domain Eukaryota; kingdom Metazoa; phylum Chordata; class Mammalia; order Afrosoricida; family Tenrecidae; genus Echinops; species Echinops telfairi. The sequence goes on from NW_022111300.1 coordinate 34,745,632, forward strand.
CATCACAGCTCTCCCCACGAGCACCGTCACTATCACCAGCACCCAGCCTCTTATCATCACATCCTGCTCCATGGTCCCCACCACCCTCACCACCTTCCCACAATCCCACCCTCCCCACCATCCCACCATCCCCACCA
>NW_022111300.1:34746051-34750147 GCF_000313985.2 Echinops telfairi
ACCACCACCCCTATCACCCCACCATCCAACTATCCCACCATCCCACCATCCCCAGCACCTCCACCATTCCCACCACCCAACTATACCACCACCTCACCCTCACCACCATCCTACTATCCCCATCACCCCACCATCCCACCATCCAACCATCCCGACCATCCCACCATCCCCACCATCCCCATCACCTCACCATCCCACCATCCCCATCACCTCACCATCCCACCATCCCCATCCTACCGCTTCAATCCTCGCTGCCCTCCCCCCGCCCCAGCACTCGCACCAAGCCCTGTGACCCCTCATGGCTCCATGGTCGCTGGCCCCCGTCAGCACCCTTGGCTTCTGAGCTCCCCAGACGGTGCCTTGTCCACCTCCAGGTGCTTGTCCCTCTGCCCTTCCAGCTCTGCTCACCCTGGGCCCCCACTGCACCGGCCCCGACTCCCATCCAGTCTGTCCCCCCACACAGCCCACCATCGGACATGGCACCTCTCTGCCACCTAGCCCATTCACTGGCAACTAGACCACATCCACCTCAGCTCAGGAGCTGCGGGCTCAGGAGAGATGGCGGACCCCCGGGCTATTGACTCTGAATTCCATTTTTCTCCCCATCGCCGGCTCCTTAAACAGTTAGAAGCCAGGCTTTGTCGCGATGTGCGTGTACACATATTAGCTACACTACTGCCGAGCTTACTTATCCTCTAGAATCTGTTGCAAATCCGCCTTTTGGAAAACTCTAAGTAGGGTGTAATTCGGTGGATATTGTGTTCTGTCCACTGTCTGGCAAATAGTTTCTTCCACACACCCCTGGCATATCAGAGAAAAGAAGAGGCCAGAACGATGGGGGCTCCCCTGCCCCTGCCCGGACCCAGCCTGGATTTGAAGGGAGGGGGGCTCCTTGCCCGGCCAGGGTCTGAGTAAAGTTGTCTTCGTGTCTAAACGTCTACATCTCCAACTTCATAGGACAAAAGGGACCATCTGCAAATGGCATTCAGAAGCAAATTGGATTTCCTTCCCCCAGCTGATACAGCCCTGGTTCTGCTGGCGAGAGGACGGAGTTTCCTCCTCGTCCGAAGCAGCCATTTGTCATGTGTCAGAGGGTCTGAAATAAAATTCCTTTGTGTCCGACTGTCTAATAAAGAGGTTCTTCACGTTAATAATTTAGCCGTACATACCATTTACACAGTATTTCCCTCGGACCCGCCATCTCGGTCTCAACGCCGAAAGGTGAGTGGGGTTTCCTGAAGATGCTGCATCTGTGTTCTGCAATATCACTGATGTCTGCGGCCTGCTTCTCCGTCTGTGTCCAGGCCCGCCGCTCTGCCTGAGGCAGTCCATGTGCCGGAGGGGGTGGGGGGGGCAGTCCTTGGGACCCAGGGAGGGGGAGGGCAGAGGACGGTCTGCCCTAACAGGAGGAAGAGGATGAGAAGGGGCACCTGACCCTTCAGCAGGCACCAAGCAGGTATGGCGGGGTGAACGTGGCAGCTCTGATGCCCGGCAGTGGGGCCACAGGCCCAAACCCTGCGGCTTCTTCACTTCTGAGATCTCTCTGGGATGGATGAATTAGCAAGTTCATTGGCGCAGTCAGGGTCCACTGTGTGAACCACGCTCACTCGCATCGGCTGCCCTGCATTGTCCTGCTCCTCCCCCGCCCCCGCCCCCGCCCCCTACCGTCTCTCCTTGCCCCCAGCACAGTGCTGGTGGAAGCCTCACCAATGCCATTAGACTGGACAATTCAAGGTCAAGGACGAATCTTTTCCTCCCTGTGCCCAGGGCTGCAGAACAAACAAGTCGGGTTTTTTGGTTTGTTTTTGGCTGCTGCAACGCACCACCACCTCACGCGCCATGAAAGGGGGCGCTGCCCGGTCCTGCGCCGACCCCAGGGCCAGGTGCAGTGGGCCCATTTCAATCACCAGGCCTTTCTGCCTGGTCTGTCCCAGTCCCTGGAAGCGCTGCCGCCATCGTCATCGGTGCAGCATCACAGCCACACTTAAGTCTCCCACTGACGGCTGCCCAAGAAGTGCATTCTTTGTGAAAGGAACCCAGGGCTCTGGCGGGGAAGACAAGAGTGCTACCAGGGAACCCACGCAGCCCCCACATGCTGGGCTCAGAACAGCGTGGCCTGGCGCTCCACCAGGGGCTGCCCGGAGTCGCTTCTAGAGGCTGGCAGTGCACCCCAAGGGCATGTGAGAGGAATTTGGTCCTTCATTCATGCCGGGGGGGACTTGTAACAATGCCAGAAGCTAGGTCCTCACCACGGGGGCTTTGCAGAAGACTGTTAGATGGAGGGAGTCTGGCTGGTCCCAGCCGGAGTCCTTTTGCTCCTCTACTGAGACCCAGAGCACACAGCCCCGGCGTGCAGACACCGACTGAGGCTGGGAAAGGAGAGTCATGTGAATAACGTGTGAGACATTTGAAGCCACAGAATAAGGCTAGAGATGCCAATATATGGGCCTTGCAATCGACCTGCCAATAGGAGGCAGTGATCTGTATCAGCCCAGGCAGAGGTGGCATCACAGCTGGCCACCTTCGTGTCCCTCCCAAGGGAAAAGGACCAGGGTAGGGCACCTGGTGCCCACGCCCTGTGTCCTGTGCAAGGGGGCTTGACTTGTTCCTGCCCCTGGCAGCCAAGACCCAGCAGCAACTGTGACCCAGTAGATCCAGAGTGAAGAAGCGAGGGGATCCCTTCTCTTGGGGGTTGAACTAGAGATGACCGAGAGACTGAGCCGGGGAGGGAGAAGGTGGAGTCGACTCACGTCCACCTTCAGCTGGCATGATGAGGGGGCTTGGGGGACGGGGAAGCTTGGGGGGTGGGGTGGGGGAGGAGCTGAGTGGAAGAGAGAAACAGGAACGCAGAGACAGCAACACGGGGACAGACGCAGACAAACCAAGGGGGAGAGACGCATAGAGAGACAGACAGCACTAGACAGAGACAAAGAGATGGTGTTAGGGGCTGTGGGGTCAGCGCTGGCTCAGAAGGACCCTGTGCGCAGCAGGACGAAGATCTGCCCAGTCCTGTGCCATCCTTACAAGTGCCCTTGTGTCGGCACCCCTTGGGGCAGCCTCTGTGCCAATCCACCTTATCCGGGGCCGTCCTCAGTTTCACTGCCTCTCCACTTTGCCAGCCTGGTGTCCTCGTCCAGGGACGGGGGCCTCTGGCTGCATGTCCAAAGTAAGTGAGACAGAGGCTTGCCATCCTCACCTTTAAGGAGCATTCTGACCGGACATCTGCTGATGGGGCCTGACTCAAAATGAGGAGAAAGGGCTGCAAATGTCCGTTTATAATTGGAACTTGGAAGGGACAAAGGATGACTCTAGGAAACTAGGAAATTGTCAAAATGGACAGGGAGGGACCATGGAAAGATCGATATTCTAGGAGTGGGTGAGCTGAAATGGACTGGTATTGGCCATCTTGAATCAAAAAATCGCGTGTTTTATATGCTGGGAATGACAGATCCGAGAGGAAGGGCATCTTAGTTTTCATCAAAAAGGACATTTCCAGACCTAACAGAATATCTATCCACATGAAGGAAACCCAGTTAGTATGATTCAAATTCTCGTAACATGATAAACAAAGACAATATTGAAACTGTCATGAATTTCATCTTGCTGTGGTCTACAATCAGTGCTCATGGAAGTAGCAGTCAAGAGATCCAAAGATGTATTATATCGGGTAAATCTACGGCACAAGACCTCTTTAAACATCCTTGAAGAACAAGGTCAGACTAAGGTGTACCAGACCAAGCCAGGGTATTTTCTTTTCTGTTAAGTCATTTTATTGGGGGCTCTTGCACCTCTTATCCCAGCCCATAATTACATGCATTGTGTCAAGCAGCCATGCTATTTTCTTTCTTTTTTATTAATCATTTAATTGGGGGCTCATACAACTCTTATCACAACCCATACATACATCCATTGTGTCAAGCACATTTGTGCCATCATCATTCTCAAAACATTTGCTTTCTACTTGAGCCCTTGGTATCAGCTTCTCATTTTTCTCCTCTCTCCCCACTCCCCCATTCCCTCATGAACCCTTGATAATTTACAAATTATTATTATTTTCTCATGTCTTACACTGTCCTATGTCTCCCTTCACCCACTT
>NW_022111300.1:34752911-34754295 GCF_000313985.2 Echinops telfairi
CAGTTTGGTTTTCCTCCATGTTGCCAAAAGGTCCTGTTGATTCCAGCAGTCTGTAAACTAACAAGCCGCTTGGGGTTTGATGAGTGACCTCGACTTTTTGGTTTCAATTCCACTCGCTCATCGTTTATCCTCATGGTGATTCTTGCTCTTCACCTATTTCTGGAGTTGCAACCTTCAGACAGGTGTTTTCTAATGGACAGATCTCAGCCTCCCAAGTCCCCTCTGAACACCAGAGTCCACATGTCTTGATACATTGTATTCTTGGATTTCCCCTAATAATGCGTCATTTCCAGTCCAACGGGCCCTGTAACCCGAGGACTATGCAGAGGAAGGTGTGTTTAAGCTGCTGGAACCCAGCCAGCACGTCCACAAGAAGCAGTAAGCAGGGCAGAAGGAGAAGGGCACCTCATCGGTGGCAGCAGACTTCTCAGAACACAGCCACTCACAAAGGTTGATAAGCCATGCCGAACTGCAAAGGAGAAAAATAATTGTCCTCAACTGGGCTGATAGGCACTCACATTAGGGCACATCAATTCCAGAGTAGCAGAAATCAATAGACAATTCTAGAGACGTCCAGAGGTTAGGGAAAGATCTCCTGTTAAAAAACAAAAGGTCACAGTGTAAATATGACAAAATAATAATAATTTATGAATTATGAAGGGTTCATGAGGGAGGGGGAGGAGGGGAAAGGGGGAAACCAGCAACCGATATTAAGGGCTCAAGTAGAAGGCAAATGTTTTGAGAATGATGGCAACAAATGTACATATGTGCTTGACACGAAGGATGGATGGATGGATTATGATAAGAATTGCACAAGCACCCTATAAAATGATTTTTAAAAAATAAATAAGTAAAAGGTCACATTCCAATGCTGCCAAATCAGACTGTCTACAGCAATCCTAGAAGCTAGGGGAACAGACCCTGCCAGAGCCAAAGGGGTGACGTAGCCACTCAGAGGGACCAGGAGAATAGAGCTGTCTGAAGCTGAGAGCAGCGTCACCACCCCAGAGGGCCTGAGAGGCAAACTGACGCCCAGGGCCACGGGCCCTCCACCCAACAGCCAGAGCACGTGGCCAACGCCCAGAGTCTCCAAGAACAGGGGGTTGTTTGCAAGCCTTGCTTGAGAGCTAATGTAAACCCTTCTGCTGAGCGTGGGACTTGCCTGGTTCCCTCCATTCCTTCTTCCCCTCCAAGTTCCCTCGTTCACGATGGAAATGTCCACCTTGGGTCTGCGCCACCATCGTACTTTAGAGAGAGACCATTTGTAGTCTAAAGTCCACAGTTCCCCAGATGAAGAGGAATTGTGCCCCAGGATGGAACATGCCGAAATGTCTAGCCCATATTGATTGAGATGAGTCAGTAGGTAAAATGTTGAACTTGAAGT
>NW_022111300.1:34755319-34760094 GCF_000313985.2 Echinops telfairi
TGGGGGCAGGGTAAAACAGAAAACACTAGAATCATACACATTGCACGGCTTAGCTGTGGCTGTCTGGTCATGCTAACATCAACACAAGTGGTTTAACTCAACACGATGGCACTGGATTGTGATGTGGGAGGGTGGGAGGATGTGTGTGGGGGTGGGGGAGAGAAGGAAATGGATGTGTAAGAGCCAAGACCTCCTTCTCAAGAATGAAAAGTCAATAGATAATTCAGAAAACGGAAAACTCAGGAAATAGCTACCTATGCAAGAAATTTAAAAACAGAGCAGAAAGAGTTTAAATAGTTGGAAGTGGTTGCTTTGGGGAGTGAGAATTCAGGGCAGCAGGATTTAGGGAGCAGCATGCTCTCTTTTTAGTTTCTATGCCTAGTGGTATTTTTTGGCCATATGTATATACTAGTTTGCTAAATCATCGAAGTCAAAGATGTTGAAAGCAATATATGCATGCCAGACAATTGGGGGGCACTTTCCTTGTGTTGGCTTCGAGGTGATGAGAATAAAGGAGACATCTTATTGACTAGCCAGATACAATTATTCTGCCCAAGCAAGTGCAAGGCCGGTAAATGTTCTCAGTCCTGATGTGTCTGCTACGGCTGCATTCTGCCCTCACACTTGAATGATAATTTATGTTCAAAGCGATTTCTCCTCAGAGCTTTGCACGTATTGCTCCATTATTTTCTTGCATCCCATTTTGCTGCTAAGGGGCCTATCAATCCAGTTCTTGTTCTTCTTTGATTCTCTGGTAATTCTTGGGGTCCCCACCCCCACCCACCCTCCATCCCCCTGGAGATCTTTAAGATTTTTCCCTTTGTCCTTGGGGCCCTAAAATCTCATGCTTCTGTGTCTGTTTGTGGGTTGGGTTGGGTTGGGTTGGGTTTTGCCAGCCATAAAGAGGCCCTTCGATGCTGAGGACATCTGTGTGTCTGTCTTTGGGTCTGGCAAAGTCTGTCCTAGGAATTCTCTAAGTGTTGCCTCTTCTCCATCAATTCTATTTTCTCCTCTTGGTGCTGCCCCTCTCTACGTCCTCCATGTTGATTGGCTTTTTGTTTACACTTTCCATATGCTTACCTTTCACGCTACATGCCCCAGGAAATCCTTACGGGGATCATTCAGCAATTATTCTCTCTTCACCTTTGCTCATTTTGCAATTCAGTCCATCAAGTGAGGTAGTTTCTACTGCAGCTAACAAAATTTTAATTTCCATGATCCTTAGCTAATCCTTCACCTGTGGATCCTTAAAATGAGAAGAGTGAGACGCTGACTCACGTACTTTGGCCATGTTATCAGGATGGACATCCTGCTTGGTAAAGTCAAGGTTCATTTTAAAAACAATTTTTTTAACCTTCCAGGAAAGCGATTGACACAATGGCTGCAACGATGGGCTCCGGTCTGCTCACTGGTGTGCGGAGGGGCAGGACCGGGGAGGGTTCCATTCAGTTATACAGCCGCTCAAGAGAGAAAGAGGGGGCTGTCTGCTCCCATAAAGATTGACAGCCCCCGAAACCCACCGAGGTCGCTATGAGCCGGAATTGATTGGATGGCAGTGGCTTGGGTTAGGGCATCTGGGTGTGATCTGGGTGTGGCTGTCTTCAGAGTCCCAGCCCTAGGCTACTCAGGTAATTTGCCTTCAATTACATTTCATCTATCACATCCCATTCCCAGGTACCTGTTTGTGCACTTGTTAAGGAAACTTCATACAAGAAAAGTGATTTCCAGTCTGGGTGATCTTGCTGGTCACAACTGCAGGAGACAGCATCAATGAGTTGAGGCCAGGAATGCTGCTAAACATCTTCCACAGCCAAGAACTAGCACCAGGGTGGGCTGCTAACCACAAGGTCGGCAGTTCGAAACCATCAGTGGCTCCTAGGGAGAAAGATGAGGCTCTCTACTCCGGTGAAGTTACAGTTTCAGAAACCCACAGAAGCAGTTCTACTCTGTCCTACAGTGTTGTGAAGACTCGGAATCAAGTTGAGGGAAGTGAGTTTGCTTTGGGGGTTTGGTTCTATGAATCCAAGAAGTCCCGGTGGCCTTAGGGAGTAACCGTTAGACTGTGAACCTCAAGGTTCAAATCCACCAGACTTGTCCCAGGAGAAATTTGAGGCTGTATGCTCCCATAAAGATTTCCAGCTTCAGAGGCCCTAGGATCACTATGAGTTGGGATTAACTGGATGGCTATTAAGAGTTGATTCTCTTTCTTTTTTCATTTTCGCTATAAATCCAGGGAATCGGCAGCCCTGGTCATGAAAGTGCTCAGCTTCTTGCTGAAAGGTCAGTGTTCACACTTGCTGGGCACTCCCTGGAAGGACTGCATGTGAACCTGCTTCCAGAAAGGCATCCAGCCCCAGAAACCCTCTGGGACCTCAAGGGTCGCTCACTACTTCTCAGGCTTCAACCGGATGGCAATGGGCCCGCTTTCCTCCCGTTTGGTGCCACACTGCAGGACAGGCCTTCATGCCGTGTCTGGACAGATGGGAGATGCCCACGTTAACTTCGCCGGCTCTGCTGACAGAACTCAGGTCTCATCTCCCCATTGGCGCACGGGAACATTTTGGAGATCGTTAATCTTCATTTCTGATTGATCTTCTGTCAATATTTTCCTGCCTCGCCCCCACCCAAGCCTTTCCATCAAGGAGTTAATGAGCTGGAAACAAACTCTTAGACGCACAAGGGACGTGGATTTCCAAGAAACCTGTGACACTGTGAGGCCCCGCGGGGGCCAAGGTCCACACTCCACCTCTGGTTGGTGTGGGTGCAAACGTGGGCCCGGCATTTCTCCCGAGGAGGCTCCCCAGAAGGGATGAAGCTCAGACGACGACGCCTCTCCTTGAAGCGGGGTCCGCAGCACCTCCCCAACAGGGCGCTGGGGAAGCCCCAAGCCGCCCCTCAGCCTGCCACAGGGGCCACCTCTAACCTGAGACAAGGGTCCTCACCCCAGGAGCCCAGCCGAGGGGGTTCACTCGGATTGAGTTTGCAGGCAGCCTTGCTGTAGGAGGGGGAGCCTAGTTGGAGGGGGGGGGGAGTGTTTGCCAATGTGACCTGGGGGCTGGGCGACCCTAAACCAAGCGCACTGCTGTCGCATGGCTTCCACCCTTCACAAGCCTCCAGGGCAGCATAGAGCTGGCCCTGTGGGTTTCCAAGCTGTCCCTCCTTCCCGGAGCAGAAAACCTCCATCTTGAATCTGAAGAGGCTCCCCAGGGTGACGGAGGGCCGCAGAAAATAGGCTTGGGGGCCACAATCTAGTCTGAGGTCAAGGGTCCCCGGTTTCTCATCGCTGAGATGGGTGCACGGTTCCTCCAGTGTGCACGCGCGTGCGTCAGATGGAGGTCCGAGAGCCGCCCTCCTCCCCTGAGCACTGGGGACCCAACACCCTGCCCCCCAGGGGTCCCCGGACCCCCCGAAGCCCCGAGCTTTCCTCTGCAGCCCGCCGAGTGTCAGCACGCAGGGAAAACTTCAAGGAAAACATACAGCTGATAAAACTTTAATGCTATATGTAACAAAGCAGAATGAATATTTAATCCGTGCTTTTATGCGAAACCACATAACCAAGCAGCCCCGCGCGGGCCGGCGCGGCCCCTCGCCGCTCCCCGCGCCCCCAGCGCCCGGCAGTGAAGCAGTTAAGCTGCTGGCAACAAGCAGCTCCTAATAAACACTCGGCTAATTCTGTAGGAAAAGCACTAATTAGAAAAGCAATAATAATCGGTGTAATTGCTCTAAATTACCCTCCTAACAGAGAACGGAGCCCAGAGCCCGGAACGCAGCTGCCGCCGCCAGGCCCGCACCCAACGCCGCGGCCCCGCGCTCTGCCGCCCCCTGGCGGTCCCCGCGTGCAGCTGCCTCGGCCGCCTCCCACCGCGGCCAACCCGGCGCTCTGCCGCCCCCTGGCGGTGCCCACGCGCCGCTCCCGCGGCCGACCCGGCGCGCGCGCGCCCCCTGGTGTCCAGAGCTCCCCAGCAGTCTCCGCCCCCTTCCACGGAGCCGCGTCACATTGACCAGCCCGACCCAGAGAGCAGCGTCCGAAACCAGCGGTCCTCCGGGCCCCTCACTCAAATGACGGGAGTCGAGGCTGTAAGTCATTCCGAAAGTAGAAAGTGTCATCTTTCTCCCGCTGAGCCGGTGGTGTATTCGAACTTCTGACCTGGCCTTTAGCCACAGATTCCAAATTCACTGCCATTGCGTCGGTTCCCCCTCAGAGCTGCTCGCCCTGCAAGTTCCTGAGCTGCAACCCGTTCACAGGGGGAAGCCTCATCTTTCTCCCCCAGACCAGCTGAGGGTCTTGAGGTTAGCAGCCCAGCCCACGTGTAACGGGATTCCACCGTGATGTTTGAATCGTTTGGGAAAGCCACTGGATCTCATGACCAATCGCCAACGTCTCTCCGAGCTCTAAAGTCCCGATGCCAACATGATTCCTCTTCTGAGTTGTCGTTTCTGCCCCTCCGTGGCCCTGCTGCGCTCTGACTGACCCCTTCTCCTGTCTGCCCAGTGAACTCGTACTTGTCCTTCAGGCTCAGGTTACGTCCCTCCTCCATGACCCCCCCCCCATGGAGCAGTTCTATTCTGCCCCATAGCGTCACCATGAGTCAGGTAGAATGACTCCACAGCAGCGGGTGGTGTGGCCAGAAATTCCACTGGAGGATTTCTGAGGGTTGAAGATGAGAAAGGACATCACACACCCTCTCACACTACACACCACACCATCTTCTCACCCATGCGTGTTCTGTTCACACAACCACACACACACACACACACACACACACACACACACA
>NW_022111300.1:34760253-34762672 GCF_000313985.2 Echinops telfairi
GTGTCCTGTTCACACAACCACACACACACACACACACACACACACGATGCGTACTCACATCACACACACATACACCACATGCACTGACACACATATCACACTACACACCCACATCATACTACACACCACACCACAAACCCACAACACACCCGACACCACACACCACATGCACTATACCACACGCACACACAATGCACACTCACACTATACACACATCACACACCACACCCACACCGGCCATGAGTTCTCCAGGGGCGCCTACGGGCACCGGCGCTCTCCTGGACCATGGCAGTCGCCCGCTGCCCTGCCCCCCTGCTTCCACCCATGCCCTCACCCATGCCACCCCCACTTAGAAGCCAAAGTGGATCTATGTTCCTCTCTGCGCAAAGCCTCCACCTCGCCACCTCGTTCAAAGTCCTTCCACGCCCTGGCCCCCATCTTCCGCCAGCCTTGCTGGTCCTACTTGATACCTGTAGCCGCCAAGCACAGTCTCACCTCAGCCAGCGCCTCTGGCCAGAGGCAAACCCGGCCTGGCTCACTCCCTCCCAGCTTTGAGAGCGCTGCTCAGACGCCCCTCTCAGAAAGGCCCCCGATCTAAGAGACGTGCCCCAACTGCTGACTAGGCTGCTCTGCTCACAGAAATTCTTCACCTGACAGTTCTTATCGATCTCTTTCTTTTCATCTGCCCCCACTGCACCAAGGTGCTGGCCAAGCAGGCCTGCTCGCTCTCGGCCGCTTAGACACCCTCAGTGTCCGCCCGTGAAAGGGAGCCGAGCAGGCCTTCCCTGCGTGTTCCATGGAGGAGACGGTGGTTACATGCGCCGCAGCAGCAGAGAAAAGGTGCTGCAGGGTGAGTGGGGCACCGTGCAGGCAGGACTGTGCACGTGTAGCAGCTGCCAGCTGCGTGGGGTCCATTCTCACTCTGATCCCATGTGCCTCCCTGTGGCCTTCACGGCGGCTGTGGGCTTTGCAGAGTGATCACCAGGCCTTTCTTCCGAGGCAACTCTAGGTGGGCTGAACCTCCAGTCTTGTGATTAACAACTAGGTGTTCAACCACTTATGCCACCCGGAGATACCCGTGTAAAGCGGAGACCGTGTGTGGCGTGGAGCGGTGGATCTTGCTGCATGTCCTGTGTCAGAGCTTTGGGTCTCGTCGTCGTGATGCCAGTGACTGGCTCACTCCCTCCCTGGGGATGCCTTCAAAGCACCATCAGAATAGCAGAGGAGGACTTGGTAGAGATTAGTGATTATTGTTGTTGGGTGGATGGATGGATAGGGGGATGGATGGATGGATGAATGGATGGAGGGAGGGAGGAAGGGAGGGATGGTTAGTCTTCTGACTGAGTAACGGGCAGGGGAACCTGAGAGAAATGAGGGGGACACACACACTCTGGTCACCCCACAATGTGGCGTGTCCAGTGGCATGCCCAGTTTATGCCACCCATTTTCCCAATGGTTCCCCTGACTTCAACCCTCACCCCTCAACCCACCCACCTAGTCGTTTCTGGCCAAATGAAAGATTTCATTCCCAGCTAATTAGTGCCAGATTTGGTGCCTCTCGTCAAGTTACAGGGCTGCCCCCACCCCCACCTCCACTTCCCCAGAGAGTCCAGCTCTCCCCTGGGTCCCAACATTCGACACTACCTCACTGGGGAGGGAGACAAAGATCCCCAGTCTGGCATTGTCCCTGCCCAGGGGTCACGGGCAGACGGGGACAAAGGACCGATGAATTCTTCATGTCCCTCTGAAAGGGCGGTCCCCCTGGGCCCCTCCTGTCATAGTCCCCACACCCAGTGTCCTTTCTTGCATCTCTGACCAGGGATCCGGAAGCTCCTTCCAGCCTCTGCCTCGGAGATGCCAATGCAGGGCAGCGGAAACTGGAGTCCCTGCCACCAGGTCAGGCCAAGGTCATCCCAGTCTACGGATGCCCCTTCTTCCACACCCAGCACCTGCTGCCAATCACCGTGTTAGGGGAGATGCTAGCTCTTGGGGGGCTCTTGGGGACTGTCCTCCTCCCCTGCCCCAGACAGAGTCTCCGCGGAGAGTTCTGGAAAGGCTCTCCCAGGCCCTGAGCCCTGAAGGGACACACTCTCTGAGGGTGGACCCCTGGGGGTGAACCTCAAGGCTCCCTGTGGACTTGGGGAGCCCCCTGAGGGTGGGTGAGAGAAGAACTGTGGCTGTGGGCTCCCAAGGGCTGACTTGGCTGAAGCAGTTTCCAGGTCTTTCCACTCAGGCACATCTGGTTGGACTCCCACAACCCGCCTGCCCCTGACCCCCTGCACGTCCAAACCACTGTCCTCTGACCTCAAGCTGCTCCTGTGGCTCAATCCCCCGGGGTCTGTCTGGCCTCTGAGCACCCTGCTCCCAGCTCTGCTGCCCCCTCTGAAGAAAGGCTCAAGCCCTTCTCCTGAGATAGGGG
>NW_022111300.1:34762896-34765361 GCF_000313985.2 Echinops telfairi
CCCCCCCCACCAGGAGGTCCACTCAAAACGCCAGGAGTCCCCAGAGAAATGTAGGGGGGAAACCCAGGCTCCCAGGGACAGAACCAGGGGACAAGGAGGGCCCAACCACAGCACAAGCAAGCCCTGGACCGAGCAGAGCCAGGATAGAACCAGAGGACAGGGAGAGACCACACCCCACCATACTCAGTCTCCCAGAGGACAGGACTTGCCTGTGTAACGTTCCCAGGGCCTGGCTCCTGGGTGCTTCCTACAGCTGGGTGGGTTGAATCCAGGACCCCTGAGTGAGCCCTGCCCAAAGCTCCTGGTGGAAGCAGGGCATTCTGGTCGGATTTCGGTGGCTCTGGCCCTTGGCGGCCTCACACTCTAACCCCACAGACATCAGAGCTCATTTTACAAATGAGGCAAGTGCCCATACGTCCTGATGCATCCGGGCACCTCTTGCTCCAGGGTCATTGTGAATACCATGTTTCCCCGAAAGTAAGACATCCCCCGAAAATAAGACCTACTTACAGTTTTGCCTCTCACTGAAATATAAGACATCCCCTGAAAATAAGACCTCCCGGAGCATAAGGCCTCCCCTATAATAAGGCCAGGGAGAGTGGCATGTGGCTCCAGCCAAGGTGACCTATTCTCTCTTGTCTCCCTCATCCCACTCCCACCTTCAAGCCCTCCGCCTCCATCCAGGCCTCTGAACAGACCAGATTTGAGAGAAGCTGCCTGCAAACCAAAGGGCCAGTAGCCGTCTGTCCACTCTACGGAATGGAGCACCACCTAGTGGCAGCCTATGGCCGAGCAGTCCCACAGTGACCCCTCAGCGTCAGCACCGGCTGCATTGAGCGTCGGCCATGGGCGAAGCATCTCGGGAGGCCACCAGAGGTGGGTGAAGGATGACAAACAGACACAAAGAAGCAAACGCCTAAGGCGTTTGTCCTGCAATGGGAGCTGCCTACCCTACAGTTGGGAACAGAACCCAACTGGGGTGGGGGCGGTGAGGGGGGTGGGTGGGGAGGGGGTTAGAGAATAGAAGCCGGGCAGCAAGATTGGGAGCACGTGGTCTTGAATCCAACCATCCCAGGTTCAAATCCTGGTTCTGGCCCTTACTGGTTTCTCTCCTGGACTGTAATTTAACGCCTCGAAGCCCCCGTGCCTCTTTTTTTCATGTCATGGTTAGGGACCATCAAGTCAGTCCCAGCTCCCAGGGCCCCTCCACCTGTGCATCAGGACTAGCCCGCCCCGGGCCTGCTGCTGCAGCCACAGCCCCGTGTTCACCCATCCCACTAAGAACTTCCTCTGCGGCTCTGCCTCTGCCTCATGGGGCGGCTGAGACTCCCTCTCTCTCTCTCTCTCTCTCTCAAAAGGATGTTGTGAAGATTCGTGAAGGTTCATCTTCTACAGAAGAGGGAGGCCAGGCTGTGGTGCTGAAGTATCAATGCCGAGCACCGTGCCTGGAGGACGATACGTGATTTGATTTCTCCTTATGGAGAAAATAAAGACATGAGTTCACACGACGGGCTGCAAGAATTCAGAGGAAGGAGAACCCCGTTGTGAACTCCGATTGTGAAGGAGAGCCCCAAGGAGGGGCAGGGACTGAGGAGGGCCCGGCAGCAAAGGCGGGCTCTGGTACCCTGCTGCGCTGTGCTATCCAGTCCGCTCGGACTCCCACAACCTGGGTGCAAGAGAAGGAGGCGCCGCCCAGCCCTGCGCCACCCTCATCATGGTCCTCACGTTTAAGCTTTGTATTGCCGCCACCGTGCCCATGCCTCTTGCCCAGGGCCTTCCTCTTGCTCGCTGCCCCTCTACTTTACCAAGTGGGATGTCCTTCTCCAGGGACGGGTCTCCCCCGACATGTCCAAAGCACGTGAAACAACGTCTGGCCATCTTTGCCTCAGGGATCATTCTGACGATGCGTCTTCGAAGACAGATTTGTGGGTTCTCTTGGCAACCGATGGTCCTTTCAATATTCTCCGCGAGCTCCATCGCTCAAACGCGTCGAATCTCCTTCAGTCTTCTTTGCTCAGCGTCCGGCTTTCACGCGCACAGGAGGCGATGGCGAAGGCGCACCTCAGTCCTCAGGTTGACGTCCTTGATCTTCAACTCGTGCTCCGTGACCTTGAGCAAGTCCATCCATGAAACCTCACCTGCAAAGTGGGCACACACCCAAAGGCAGTAAAATTGGTACAAGGAGACAAACGGATTGAGCCCTGCTGCCATGCAGTGTGCAAAAGACGCTGACTCGTGTGTCCAAAGTCAAACGGCTCCCCAGGAATTTCCTGGCTGGAACCTTGATGCTGGCAGGCGGCCAGGCCTTTCTCCCAGACCACCGCTGGGTGGAGTGGGGCAACCAGCCTGTCGATTCGTTGTTGTTCAGAGCCTCAAGATTGTTCAACCCATAGCGACCCTGTGCCTGACAGGATGAGACCCTGCTCTGTCCTGCGCCATCCTGGCACAGTTGAATTACTTGGTAG
>NW_022111300.1:34767045-34777612 GCF_000313985.2 Echinops telfairi
TGCATGGATATTAATGATATCATTCAAGAGTAATGACACTATTCAACAATTAGGCTAATGGTTGATTATACACCATTGGAGCCTCCCAGGAAAGAAAAGCGAAAGAAAGAAAAAAAAAATCATTGTGCATCACTGAGAGACAAAAAGGATAAAAATATATAAAGGACAGAATGTCACGAGGCAGCCAAATAGAGACCGAGCCGGAAATGCCACCGATGTTAGAACGATCCTGTTGTAAACAAATGCGCCCGCACCCTTGCTCTGTGTTCTAAGTCTCATTAGGTAAACCTGGGGCACCAACGTCCTGCCAAGGACGCTGCTTTGAGAATGGAGGTACGTCTGCCTCAAGCCATGCTATTTCCAATGGCTCACATGCATGTGGAAGTTGGACACTGAACAAGGAAGACCAAAGACGAATCCGTGCATGTGGAACTTGGTCCTGGAGAAGAACATTGAAAGCCCCACAGACTGCTAACAGGACGAACCCGTCTGTCTGGGAGAAGTATGGCCCCGTGCTCCTTAGCGGGAGGATGGCAAGCCTTCCTCTTACCTACTTTGGGACTGTTGTCAGAAAAGACCCATCCCTGCAGAGGGACATAAAGCTTGGTAGCGCGGAGGGGCAGAGGAAAAGAGGAGGGCCCTCAGGGAGATGGATTGACACCTGGCTGTGACAATGGGCCCAGGCAGAGCACAGTTGTGGGGATGGTGCAGGACTGGGCAGTGTCGCATTCTATTGTGTGTAAGGTCGCTGTGGGTTGGAGCTGACTCAGTGGTACCTGCAACAAAGACAAGTCTCAAATAGTTAAGCCGAGCTACGGACGATCTAAAGTAGGCTCAAATCTAACTTCCAAAGACTAAAACAACAGCGTCTAATAGGAAGAATCCACTGGGCAGGATTCCTATCAGGTTAGGCATTGCAGAAGAAAAAATGAATGTACGTGAGCATATAGCCATTGACACTGTTAGTCTGAGTTGACTAGAGAAACAAATCCAGGGACACTCATACGTGTATCAGAAAGAGCTTTGTATACAAGAGCAATTGTATATTTAAAGAAAAGCCCAGTCCAGATCAAGTCTCTAAGAGTGATATTAGACCATATGTGCGATACCAGTCTGTAAATTCCTCTTCAGATTCATGCAATATATGCAATGGCACTGAGTGCAGGAAGACCACAGGCCAGTGGGTAGAAAGTCTTGTGGATCCAGTGGTGGTGGAAGCATCTCAGCGTTGGTGTGGGTCTCCATGTGGCTCTTCCAGCTCCAGAGCTCTGGTTCCATCAGCGTAGCTCCATCTGGCTTGTCAACAGGAATGTCTCACAGGTAGAGATTGTGTGTCTGGTCTCCCGTGAGCTATTTATCTCCGTGGCGCCTTCAACTGAGGTCATCAAGCTGCTACCTGATTGACAAGCTAGACTCCACCCCTTCGCAAGTTGACGGGAGATTATGTACCTGCCACAGACACCAATCAAAATGAAACACACTGGGGGGAGGGGAGAGAGTTGCAGGGCAGAGGGGAGTGGGGTGGCTCATACAAAGCAATGATTGGAGAACAGTGAGATGTGAGGTGACTTCAAGCAGCCTCTTATCCCCACAACTGAAGTCCCCCAAGAAGGAAGGGAGACAGGACCAGGCTGTAGACATATGGCCAAGAGGTTTGCAATCTGAGGAAGACGATACCCATGCAGGCGAAGGTGTCCCCAACGCTGTAGCCCCGGAAATGTGAAGGGAACCACAACCAGGTTCATTGTCACCAAGTTCCTCAAAGCGGGCAGGAGAGCAAACCTTAAAAGCAGCTGTAGCAACGAGCCATTCGGTGAACATCTTGTCCCAGGATGGCGGCTTGGGGAGCTGGTGGAAAAGCACGAGGCTCTGCCCTGCTCGTCTGCCCCAGGCACTCAGCTGGGGGCTGAGCCAACCAGCCCACTGCAGGACAAGGAAACGGGAGGGGCCAAACCTCAGGCCTCCTGTCCTCATAGCAGGGCATGGACCTCATGCAACAGAAGCATGCCCTAGCCAGTCCAGGCTCCTGGTCCCAGTCAGCCTGTGTTAGGGGTGCAGAAAGAAGAGGCAGGGAAGCTAGGGAGATGTAGAAACCCGTCTACAGAGGGTCTAAGAGTCAGGAGACTGGTTCTGAAACCATCTAGCTAGGTGGCCTTCAGCAAGACGGGCCCTCGCTTTGACTGTTGCCTCATCTATGGATTGGGCATCACTGGTGCCCACTTCTCGTGAGGGAGCTAGAGAGAAGGAGTTGATTCAAGTGACCACTATCCATGGACTGCCTGTATGCTCAAGTCTGATCAGCTTTCCCCAGGCTGCCTAGCCCTGTTGGAGCCAGAATCTCCTCCTTCTCCCCTAAAGGCCACACTGGACACACGCTCCACTCCGACGAGACCCAGGCTCCCTTGGGCCTGCCCTCTATACTCCCAGGGGCTCAAGGGGAGTCAGGGGCACAGTGGGAGCGGAGCAGAGCATCCTACCAGCCAGCCCTTCTCTTTGCCGCTTTGGTCCCAAACCATCCTCCCTCCCATGTGACAGAAGGCAGCTGCGCTGGAATTCAAGACCCTGTAAGGAGAGCCGGGGCCTCTTGGAAGACGTCCCTCCAGACCCCTTCCTGGGGCTTCTCTGGACAAGAAGAGGGTCCAGGAGTCTGGCTATTGCCCAGACCCCTGCTATGCAGCCCAGCTCCACCAGGTGGCCCCAAGGACTCAGCCACCACCTGTGTCTCCATCCTAGGTTCCTCCGGCCCAGGAGACAAGACGCTATTTCTAAAATGCAGGTGCCCCAGGGAGAAAGGGTCCCCAATCCAGCCTCACCCCCTTAGCCTGGGGGAGGCAACAGGCCCCTCTCAGAATCTGTTGAAAACAACTGACCCTCTAGCCAGGAAAAAAAAAATTACTTGATACCTACACTCAAGATTGTCACACCTTTGAGCAGCCTTGGGCCCCTAGAACATATCATGGGTTCCAGGGATGTGTGGACACTCAGTCTGTAAGCCCTGCCCCAGTCTCAGTCACCACACCTCACTCTCTGTGATCAGATGGTAAACAGGGCCCAGCACTTCCGTTCCCACCATGAGACTCAAACCCATGCTTCTCCAGGTGAAGCAGTCAAACCAAGCTCACTGCCATCGAGTCGGTGCTAACTCACGCCCAACACGACAGAGTAGAACTGCCCCGGTGGGCTTCTGAGACTGTGTGCTAGACTGGGTGGACTAGAGAAACAAGTCTAGAGACAGTCAGCTGCGTATACGAAAGAGCTTTATATCAAAGAGCAATTGTACATGAAGAAAACATCCCAGCCCAGTCCAGATCAAGTCCCTAAGTCCGATATTAGCCCCTATGTCCAATACCAATCCATAAATTCCTCTTCAGACTCATGAAAAACATGCAATGACGCTGAGTGCAGGAAGACCACAGGCCAGTGGGTGCAAAGTCTTGTGGATCCAGTGGCGGTAGAAGCATCTCAATGCTGTCAGGGGTCTCCATGTGGCTCCTCCAGCTCCAGGACTCTACTGTAGCTCCATGGGTCTTGTCAGCAGGAAGATGAAGCAGAACGTGTGTGTATCTGGCCTCCAGTGAGCTATTTACCTCCGTAGTGCCTCCAAATGCGGGCATCAAGTTGCAACCTGAATGACAGGCTAGACTCCGCCCCTTCACAAGTTGACAGGAGATTATGTAACTGCCAGACTGTTACTCTTTCCTGGTGGTCTCACCAACGCATGATCACTGTGCCACTAGGGCTCTGGCGTGAGAGATGGTTAAATTGCCCTCCCCTGGAGCCAAAAAAGAAAGTCCGTTTGTAAGGGGGAGCTGTGTCGTCCGCACAGATTGTGGGCTGATTGGTGGTCGATGAACCCATGCCTGGACTTCTTTAGAAATCAATCACCAATGCTCCTTTCTCCAAGAAGAATCACAGCCCACCACAGCCTGCTGCACATCAGGGGAGGGGGCAGAATTCAGCACCTTGAGGGCTGTTGTCACATGGGCCTCCCAACAAGTTTCATGCCAGCCAAGGTGGTAAAACAGTGAGGCAGCACTCACACTCTTTGATCACCTAATCACAGACGGGGCCACGCATCCCGGGTGCCATGTTCTCTTCCACAGAAGAAAGTCAGTAGTTCCAGCCCAGGTTCAAGGGGAAAGATTATACATGGGCTCGAAGACCGGCAGGCCGTGGAATGAGTCACACTGAGCCAAATTCGTGTTTTGATATCTTATTCCATCAGTCTGGGGATGGTTTGTCATCCTGGATTTGATCGTTGGGAAACATCGGCCGCACAGAGAGAGAGAGAGAGGAGCAATGTGTCTGGAGGATTTGCTCCGGGGCAGGGTCGCTGTGCAGATGACAAAGCTGAGTCTGGGCGGGGTTTGGCGATGCGCCTAAGGGTGCACAGCTGTCGGTTGCGGCATGAGGATAGAAAACGAGTTCTGCAAGGCTCCAAGTCCCATGCCCTCTTCACGTCTCCTCTGCTTCCTGGGCTTCGGAGAGAAACGCAATCTCAAGCCATTCCCAAGCCGAACGTTGTGTTCCAGTGCCTGCACTTAACGAGCCGAGACCCTATCTAGGTGCCCCCCTCCCACTCCAGCCCCACCCCTCCCACTCCGAGTCGTAGACGCTTTCTGTTTCCTGCAAATCCTGTGCTTCACGAAGCGAGCGGGACCAGCCCCCAGTGCTTAGCTGGATTTTCCTTCCTGAAAACCAGTTTTCTGGATTACTCCTGCTTGCCCATGGTGAGGACAGAGATTCCAGGATGCTGGTTTCAAATTCTAAAAAAAGAACAGGAGGCAGACATCGGCTTCAGTAAGAGAAGCGGGTAAAAACCCAACTGCTGCTACTGCGCATGTCTGTCGTCTCTGGCCAAGTCCTCAAGACACGGTCAGGGGTGCCCACCTGGAAACCTTCCTGAGAAACGGAGCGATGAGGCAGGAATCCACACATGGAGCGCCTGAACTTTCGCCTGAATTTTCACTGTGGATCTCAGAGATAGATAGATGATAGACAGACAGACAGACAGATGATAGATAGATAGATAGATAGATAGATAGATAGATAGATAGATAGATAGATAGATAGATAGATAGATAGATAGATAGATAGATAGATAGATGATAGATAGATAGATAATTGATAGATAGATGATAGATACATACATACATACACACATAGAGACACTTTTAATTGTATTTCCCCACAAGCTTTTTTGAACACCTTTGTATACATGTGTGTATATATACATGCGTGTACATATGTGGGTGTATATATTTTATGTGTATGTTCTTCTGAAAGTTCATGGGGAAAAAACCCATTGCTTTTTCATTCCATTTTCCCATGAACTTTTGGAAGAACCTTCAAACCGGTATATTACATAGCTATAGATTATACACACTCCTAGACCCATCTATCCATCCAGAGAGAGCTGAGGAGAAGATTTCAAAGGTGGCCTGGGAGGCAAAGTATTCAGATGACATGCACGCAGGCCTGGAGCTGGAAAACCCCGCGGAAAGCGCATGCTCGGTGTTTCTCAAGCCGAAAGAACTGAAGAAAAGCGTCAAGGCTCATTGAAGGAGTCGCCACATGGAAGGAGTCTCTGGCAAAATAGTGATGCGAACCCCAAGCCAAACGCACAGCCATGGAGTTGATGCCAACGCACAGCAACCCTAAAGGGCAGGCCAGAGCTGTCCCCTGTGGGACGGTAACTGTTCCCCGAGTAGAAAGCCCCTTCTTTCTCCCTCGGAGAGGCCTTGTGGTTTTGAACTGCTGACTTTGTGGACCGCCGCCTAATGCTTAACCACTATGCCACCGGGGCGCCAACAGGACCATCAAAGTCAAGCTGGGTTCATAAGACAATGTGCAATGAGGGGCATCATTGCTGATGTCGAATAAATCGGGGCTGAGTGCAGAGAATACTGGAAAGGTATGGCCCCAGGTTACTCTGATGAGGCAAAGGCATTGGACTCCGGCAATCAGATAAATTCTGGAGAAGAATGGGAATTCTAGACCACTTCATTGTGTTTGTTAGAATCTGTACAGAGACTCAAGGAGTACCTTTAAACTCCAAGAAGGTGCATGTCAGCATTATATCCTTTGCCATACTATTTAATGTGTATGCTAAGCAAACCACCCAACAAACTGGACGATGGGAAAAACTGCATGGCCCCAGGATTGGGGGAAGGCTCATGAACAACCTGTGATCTTCAGATCACACCGCCTTGCTTCCTCAAAGTGACGAGGACTCGAAGTGTTGACTGAAGATCAAAGAGAATAGTCTTCAGGATAGGTTATATCTCAACATAGAAAAAACAGAAGTTCACCCAACTAGACCAGTGAGCAGCATCGTGAGGAACAGAAAAAAGATTGAGGCTGCCAAAGATTTTCATTTACTCGGATCCACAATCTACGCCCAAGGAAGTAGCAGTCAGGAAATCAAACCCCCTAGTGCACTGGGAAAACCAGCCACACAAAGATCTGAAAATACTGAAGAGCAAAAATGTCACTTTGAGCCTGAGGTGCACCTGACCCAAGCCGGGATATTTCCCATCACCTCATTGGCATACAGAAGCTGAACCACGACTAAGGAAGCATTTGAATGATGGTGTTGTCGAAGAATGTTGACTATACTATTGTGGTAGTTACGTAATCTGGTGTCATTTTGAGGATTAAGCATGTAGGGGTGGAGTCTAGCCTGTCAATCGGATACAGCCAATGAGGCCTCTGTGTGGGCATGGCCTTCTCCTGAGGATTCTGGGGACTCCTGTATTTCCTTCTTTGGAGGCAGGAGACACACACTCTCTCTGCTCACTCCCTGAGAGACATCCTCATGGAGAAGACACATGGAGAGAGGCTGATGGAGCCAGACCCTGGAGCAGGAGAAGTCATGTGGAGGCCCCTCCCCCCTCTCCCAGTGCTGAGATGCTTACGCTGCCACTGGATCCACAAGACTTCCCACCCACTGCCCTGTGGTCTTCCTGCATTCGGCATCATTGCATCTGTTTCTTGAGTCAGAAGAGGGCTTTATAGATTGGTATCCAGACATATGGGCTAATAGCAGACTTATGGACTTGATCTGGACTGGGCTCGGATGTTTTCTCTGTATTCAATTGCTCTTGTATATAAACCTCTTTCTTACACACATATGCATGTTTATGAATTTGTTTCTCTAATCTATCCAGACTAACACAACTGTGGATTGCCGAAAGCACGGA
The DNA here is from genome assembly GCF_000313985.2 of Echinops telfairi. Taxonomy (NCBI): domain Eukaryota; kingdom Metazoa; phylum Chordata; class Mammalia; order Afrosoricida; family Tenrecidae; genus Echinops; species Echinops telfairi. The sequence continues at coordinate 34,774,248 of NW_022111300.1, forward strand.
CCAGTCTGTCTTGGAAGAAGCAGAGGCACAGGCTCCTTAGAGACACGGGCAGCAAGGCTTTGTCTCGTGTACTTTGGACATGTTACCAGGAGGGACCAGACCCTGGAGCAGGCCAGCGTGCTTGCTAGAAGGTCAACGATAAAGAAGAAGACCTCGAGGAGAAGGGTAGGCACAATGGGCTCAAGGGTTCAAGGGTTGCCACCATGGTTGCCACAATGGGCTCAAACAGAATGGTGACAGCGAGCAGGGGACAGGACTGGGCAGTGTGTGGTTCCATTGTGCACTGGGCCACTGTGCGTCGGAACCAGCTTAGTGGCACCTAACAAAAGCCACCTACGAGGAGCCTCGGTGGTGTGACAGGTGAGCACCGCCTTCCATATGAGTCGCTTTCACAGATCAGTGTTGTACCACCTCACAGACAGGTACAAGCTTTCCAGACAGAGTTTTGCTTATTCCCTGCCGTGCCTCCCCCTCAGCACCCCTAATACTTACAGTATTCATGAGTGGTACCTCTACATATGCTAGCACCTCCACATCAGTGTGATTTATTTGAAGACTTTTTAAATCACATGGATCGTAAAGAAATTGAGAGAAAACCCACCATCCTATAGATGTCCCCAGATAGTCACCACTCAGGATGTTCTCCGTGGCCATCAACGCTATTCTGACTCGGGGCGGCCTGTGCCTTTCACAGGCTGATGTGGCAGATGTCCGGCACTAAGCCTTTCTCTGAACTCAAGCCACCGACCTTTCAGTTGGCAGCCAAGCAAGGAACCATTTGCCAGGGACTCCTTAGAGGTTCACATTTCCCTCGGGTCTAATTCCCTTTCGCTTAAATGCATCATTTCTCAGTGAATGTCTGCTGGTGACGGAAAACCATGTGTATAGCAACTATGGCGTTCAGGTAGAATGTATTTGCTAAGGATAGAATGGGTCCCTTTGTTTCATTTCCTTTCAGCTCTTAAACAAGAGCAGAACAAGGCCCCGGTCTTTCTCACGAGAAGTCTCTGGGTGTCCGTGTGTCATCTGTCTCTGGTGGCTTCCAAGGTGCTCTCTCTCTCTCTGGTCCGCAGTCGTTGGGCTACAGTGTGCCCAGGTATGCTTTGCTTTGCGTTTGTTCTAATCTGGGTTCATTGAGTTTCTTCAAACTATAAATTAATATCTTTCACAGGGTTTGGGAAATTTTCAGCTACTCTTTTGTCCAAATATTTTTTCCTCCCCCACTTCCTCCCCCTCCTCTCCCTCTGGGATTCCAGTTGCGTGGATTGGTCCTTTTGCTCTTGGCTGACAGGACGGGGAGGTTTGGTTCATTTCTTTTCCATCTTCCTTCTCACCCTTCTTCAGATTGGAAAATTGGTACTGATGTGTCCTTACACAAGTTGACTAATTTTTTCTGTCATCTCCATGTGGCTACTAAGCCCCATAGATGAGATTTTCAGTCCAGGTGTGGTATCTTTCCGCTTGATTCTTGTTTTATAGTTCCTATTTCTCAGTTGGGCTGTCCTCTCTCCTTAGGAAATGTATTTTCCTTTACTTCTGTTAGGGGTCAAATGGTGTCTTCCAAAATGATACATTAAAACCCTAACCCCAGGTACCTGTGAATGCGATTTTGTTTGTAGGAAGGGTCTTCGGAGATGGTATTCCTTCTGTTAACCTGAAGTCAAACTGGGGCAGGGTGGGTCCGAATCAAACATGAGGTGTACCCGCAGGGAAGAGACATGGAAATCCAGAGGGAAGATGGAAGCAGAGATTGACATGATCTGCAAGCAGGGGACATCAAGGGGCTGTCATCAGAGCCCCCAAAGCCATCAACATGGCTAATGTCTTGTGTCGAATGTGGCAAACCTCCCCTTTAAGATGTGAGCCTCTGTGACCATAGAGACAGAGTTGCTCTGTTCCAAAGAGCTTTAATCTAAGCTCTCAATACTGACTCCCCCCCCCGCCCCCCCTGTGTTATACAGCAGTGCCAAGCAAACCAGAGGAAATCAGCATAGCAGCCGCCACTGATCACAGACTCAGGGGTACCTGGCACTATGTGTTCGTCTGGGTTGACTATAGAAATAAATTCAAAGGCACTCATATGTGTATAAGAAAGAGCTTTATATAAAGAGTAATTGTATATTAAGAAAACATCCCAGCCCAGTCCAGGTGAAGTGCGTAAGTCCGATATTAACTCATATGTCTGATACCAGTCTATCAATTCCTCTTCAGACTCACAAAACACATGCAATGACACCGAATTCAGGAAGATCACAGGCCAGTGGGTGGAAAGTCTTGTGGATCCAGTGGTGGTGGAAGTATCTCAGCACTGGCGTGGGTCTCCACGTGGCTCCTCCAGCTCTGGGGCTCTGGCTCCATCAGTGTCACTCCATGTGGCTTGTCAACAGGAATGTCTCTCAGGGAGAGCGTGTGTCCCGCCTCCCGGGAGGAAGACAGGAGTTCTCAGAATCCTCAGGAGAAGGCCATGCCCACAGAGAGTCCTCATTGGCTCTGACCTGATTGACAGGCTACAGTCCACCCCTTCGCAAGTTGACAGGAGATGATGTAGCTTTCACACACTCTATTCAGCCCTCTACACACAAGTTGCCACGTAATCATCACCACCACTTTGCCGACTCCATTTCACAGAGGACATGTTGGGCACAGAGACGTAGAATCCCTGGTCCCAACATGGCACAGCCAGTCGGTGGAGGAGCCAGGACTGGAACCCAGGGAGTATAGCTCCAGAGCCACTCTCTTGAGCTGCACTGCTGACACGGCTGCATCTTTCTTGAGTCATTGCCTGGAGGGATGAGGAAGCCCCACTAAGAGACAGCAGGCAGTGTAAGATATGAACATAATAATCATGGATCATTTATCAGGGGTCCATGAGGGTGAGAGGGTGGGAAAAAGGAAGAGCTGATACCAAGGAGCTCAAGCAGAAAGAAAATGTTTTGAAAAGGGTGATGGCAACATATGTATAAAGGTGTGTGATACAACGGGTGTATGGATTGATACAAGAGCTGTAAAAGCCCCCAATAAAATGCACAGCCACACGATCAGTCATGCTGTCCCAACGCTGAGTCCCTCCGTGGCCAGCAACCCATCTCCACCACGGCCGACAGCACCGGGGCTGGCGTCACGGAGCCGCTTTTAAATCGGCTCCATTGTTTGTGCTTAAGCAAAGTATTCAACGAGGAAAGGGCCCTCATGCCACGACCGGAACAGGAAAAGCAGTATCATTTACCTTAAGTAAGGGATTACCTAAAAGTAAGTGCCAGAGAAACAAAACAATGTCCATAAGTGATCAGAAGATGCCGTTGACTACGCAAGGCTCCCGCGTGAACTCTGCCCACTTTGCTCAAACAGGGGGGACTGAGCAACGT
>NW_022111300.1:34778647-34782914 GCF_000313985.2 Echinops telfairi
GTTGGCAACCCGCTGTTCCACCAGCAGCCCAGTGTGGGACGCAGCTCAGCAGTCACAGAGAGACAAGGGCCTGCTCCTGGGGGAGGAGCTTAGAATCACTTATCACCCACACCCGGGGCTACCAGCAGAAAAGACGCCTGGACCGGAAGGCCAGCGCCACACCCAATGCCCTCGGGGGCCACCACGGAACAGCCAAATGAGCCAGCCTTGTTATGATGACCCAGCATGCAGAGGGAGGGCGGGTCTAAACATCTTTAGGACGGGCCCATGACAGTCATCTGGCTGATGATGAGTCGCTATGCATCAGAACCGACCGGATGGCATCGGACCACGATGGCTGCTCCCCGGGAGACAAGACCCCACAATCTGCTGGTGTGAAGAGGCCGCCTCGGAGGCCCCCTGGGGTGGCTCCCTTCCGGCAGTCCTACAGCCTCTCTGAGTCAGAATCCACCAGCGGAGGCACACAGCAAGGACGCATGCCCAGCTTTTTATTAATCACCTAAAACAAATGAATCCTGATTTAAATATTTTTATTAATTTATTATCATTTTATTGGGGGCGGGGCTCTTATAACATTCCATACATCAGTGGTATCAAGCATATTTATATACATGTTACCATCATTGTTTCCTAAACATTTTCTACTTGAGCCTTTGGTATAGCTCCCCCACAACCCTCCCACCCTCTGAATCCTCCGTCAGTTATACATTGTTATTATTATTTTGTCTCTTACGCTGTTTTCAATTCCCTCCCCTGTTCAAAGGTGGACTCCTCCTCTGACTGGCTGTCTTTCTCCAGGCTGGCACTGCCCACGGAGCACAACATGAGAACAGAAACATAGAATGACAGCTCTGCACAGCGTTCTTGCTCCTGCTAAGCCCCGCCCGGCTGTGGCCTCAGACCATCTGAGCTTCTCGACCAACCCAGCTCCTGTGAGGACAGCAAGGCAGGGTGGGGGCTTGGCACAAGCTGGGCAGAAAGAGGAGGTGGTCTGCTCCCCTAAAGGGTTACAGTCTCGGAAACCCACAGGGCAGTTCGAGCCTGTCCTATAAGGTCACTTTGAGTCGGAACCCATTGGCTGCCAGTGGGGGTTGTTTTGTTTCGTTTCTAACGTGAGGACACTGAGGGCCAGGAAGCAGCCGAGATTTACAAAGACCCTTAGCTCGTTAAAGGCCGAGAGATTCGACTAGAACTCCTACTCCCCAGCTTCCAGGCTCCAGGAGTCAAAGATTGGGGTTCGAGGGTGGGAAGGTAGAGTCAGGGAGGTCAGGCTGTGGTGGGCAGGAGGCATGGGATGAACGCCCCCCCACCCCCAGGCCACTCGGGCCTTGGTCGCCCTTGGGCACCCTCCTCTCCGGGGGTCCTGCGTTGTTCATAGGCCTTGGCTTGGTGGGAGGTAGAAGTCTTCTCCTCCTTGGAAGACAATGGCCCCTCTCAGGGCAGAAGGCTGTGAAACGTCCTCCCCGTCGGAGCTAACCAGGGGCTGCCAAGCGCGGCCCCTCGCTTCAACATGCTCTGAGCCCAGGACAGAGCAGTTGCTCATACCAAGACCTGAGCAAAGAGCCAAACAAAACAATAGTGGGATCCCCACCCCCTCACAGCAAGGGGCTCCTTGTGGTGACTCACCCCTCCTCCAGGTCGGGCCTGGGGAGGAAATGGCGCAGGAGCACGGGAGAGGGGGCGGGGAGGGGGGGGCACGGACCTCCGTGTGGACCACTCAGGAAGGTGCCTGGTCTCCAGGAAGGAAAAACAGAGCAAGAAGGAAAATCTCACCGGCTGGCAATGGTGCCAGTGTCCGTCCCGAGTGTGAGGGCACCTGGTGGGTCACACCCAGAGGGTGGGCCACACCCCGGAGGGACAGTGAAGTGGAGGGGGTGCACTCCCGTCCAATCACAGAGCTGGGGTGAGAGGCCACCGTAGGAGGAAGCTGGGCTCGCTGCTCCCCAGCCCGGGGTGTTGGGGAAGGGAGGGCTCCGTGTGAGAGACGGGGGTCTCATGGGGTGACAGGGCACGTACGAGAAACAAGGGGACGCACACAGAAGGGTGAGGGGCCCTGATGGCACAGGGGTTTAAAAGCGACGTCTGCAAACGTTCTTGAGTTGAGCCTACCAGCCACTCACTCAGCGGCCGACCCTCCGACCGTCTCCCTCTGTGAAGAGCAGCCGCGTAGGCGTGGTGGGGGCGGTTCTGCTCTGTCTGCGTGGTCCTTATATAATCTGTTGCCATTTTGAGAGGATTAAGAGAGAAGGAGTGGAGTTCAGCCTGTCAATCAGGTGGCAGCTTGATGACCCCATTTGGAGGCCTGAAGGAGATCTGTAACCTGCTGGAGGTGGGACACACACACACTCTCTGCTGGGTATTCCCGATGACAAGACCCATGGAGCTACTCTAGTGCCCTGAGCTGAAGGAGCCGCAGGAAGACCCATGCCAACCCTGAGATGCTACTGGATCCACAAGACTTTCCGCCCACTGGCCTGTGATCTTCCTGTGTTTGGTGTCATTGCATGTGTTGCGTGAGTCAGAAGAGTTATTTACAGACTGGTATTGGACATATGGGCTAATATCAGACTTATGAACTTGATCTGGATTGGGTTGGGATGTTTTCTTAATGTACAATTACTCTTTTATATAAAGCTCTTTCTTATGCCCATATGAGTGTCAATGAGTCTGTTTCTCTAGTCCACCCAGACGAACACACCATGACTGAACAGTCTTGAGGCAGGTCAAAGCCTGGATGTAGGCACACATTTCCCTCAGGATGCCGGCGCTGTTAGGAATGACCACATGGGCCTGGTGAAGCCTCTCAGAGCTCCCTGGTGAGCTGTTTCCTGGCTGGAGACGTCTGTCCAGCGATGCCTGCATAAGAAGGCCAGAATGGACACCTGGGGACAGAAGCTGTACCAGGGACCTGAGAGGTTGCCAACTATTGCCACATAGAAGAAACGGCTCCCTTATACCTACTTCACATAGTCCTCACTGCATGGCAATTGCCAGGTGGGACAAGAAACCTAGAGACAGGGGAGCTGGCCCCCCACCATCAAGGCGTGCAGCGACTACGGTCCATGGCGGGCTCATCTCCCTCCTCCGAGACCAGATGGCATTTGGGGAAAGCATACTGATTCGTTCAGCACCCGTGACTTCAACGTGCATGAAAGGTTTTCCAAGAGCTTGTGGAAAGATGGAAGCAAAAGAGAACGAAATCTGTCTGGGAAGTCTTTGAAGGAAGGCCATTCCTTTGTCCTGAGAGCCTGTGCTGTTGTAAGCACGGGAAGACTGCAGTGAACAGGGCGAGGAAGTCCTTGGCCCTCGGGGAGCCTACACTCTCTTAGAGCTTCAATGCAGCGCACTAGGGGGACAGTGGGAGCCCTACGTCCATTCCGAGTCTCCACACAGACTCAGCCTCTGTGGAGTTCTTCCTGACCACGATGGTCACGTGGCAAGCGTTGCCTTCAGGCAGAAAGCGTTTGCTGTGACTCCCAGGCAGGGGCGGCCACGCCCTCAGGAACTTGCCTGAGTGTGCCTGGGATGGAAATTGGGGGGTGGGGAGGGGCGGTCCCCTGGTTACGCGTCATGCACCATCCAAGGTGGTCAAGGTACTGAGCTTCTCTAACCCCCGCATCATGTGCCTGTCCAGAACCTGGTTCTGCAATCCCGCCTGGGCCTGCGACGCACCGAGCCGCCGCCAGTCATGATTCTGTGATGAGCCCCCTTGTGGTCGGTCCAAGCTTGTACCGTGGCCGTGTGGCTATGAGTCCCTGGATCCCATGTGGCCTCGTGCTGACCGTCTCCCTCGTCTGGGTCACTGCTGTTAGCTTGTCCTCTTTCAGACTTCATAAAAACGTGTCCATAGATTATTTTTGAGTTTGGGGACTCTTTCCTCTGGAACAATTCCCATGAGGGGCTGTCACTGGATGCCTTTCCCAAGTCAATTCCGACTCTGAGCAACCCCCCATGACAGAGAAGAACTGGCCCCCACTGGGCCTCTGGGCTGAAACCTGCCCCCTGCCCACTGCAAGCCTCCAGGCCTTCCTCCCTCAGAGAAGCGGTGGATGAACACTACCCACCTGGTGGTTGGCACAGCCCAGGGCTTCATCAGGGCCCTCCCCTGACCCTATGTTTATTCTCTCAGCTCACCCGGAATGCCAGCTCCGTGACAACAGGCCCCCTTGTTGGTTCCCGCAGCATTCTCAGTCCGATCACAGTGCTTGGCAACTGAAGCAGAGCCCCATGAATACCTGCCGGAAGGAGAGAAAGGAGGATGGGGGGG
>NW_022111300.1:34783258-34818631 GCF_000313985.2 Echinops telfairi
AGGGGAGAGGCGAGGAGAGGAAAAAGGGGTCCAGGCAAAAGGCACAGCACCTGCAGAGTCCTGGGGGCAGGGGGAGCCCTGGTGCTCGGGGCTGAGGCCTTGGAGCACAGGGCAAGAAGCAGGCCAGGGAGATGGATGGGGACCGTTCTTGAAGGGTCTCCTGGCCGGCCAAGGCATGCGGGGGTCGGTCCCCCAGCCTAGGAAACCATCAAATGCATATAGTGGAGGGGACAAGGCAGGCTGGTTTGGGTGGTGACGGAGTAGAGAGGGACTGAAGGGATGAGGCAGAGGTGGGGACAGCTCACAGGCACTGCCAGCAGAGGGCCATGGGATGCTTGCCATCGGGCCCCCAGACCTCAGTGAAGGTGGGCCCTGACATAGACCTCAGCTGGGAGCAGCGGACGAGTTGGGCCCACAGTGGGCAAAGTCTAAAGATGACCCTTCAGCCAACAGCCCACTGATCCTCCCATCATCTCTGCTCCTCCCTACACCTGGGATGGATTTCAGCTGACGGCCCAGCCCAGGAAGCACCTGCTGAAGCCAGGCTGAAACCCTCCAGCCCACTGCCACCATTGTCCATTGGTGCTCCCTCACCCCTCATCCCACAGGTCCATACTGAGTGGGCTCTTTGCCTCCCTGTGGTCCTTTCAAAGCTGAGCAGGGGTCGCAGGCAGAACTCAGCCCCCAAGACCCTCTTTGGCTCCACCCCCCCACCCCCGTGGGCACAGTTATCCTAGGACGGGGAGGGGTGGCGGTGAGGTTGCCTGCCCCATGTTGGTCCGTTCTTCAATAGTGCCCTCCCTGAGCCCCTCTCCCCCACCTCTACTAGGAGAGGCCCAGGTTCACCCCAACACAGCAGGCTCTGGAATACGTGCCGGAAACCACAGACGAGAGACAGAAAGTCTGACAATGAGGAGCCCCCCCACCCCAACTTTATACTTCGCAGAGTCCTGACAGCTCTGAAGTCACTTTACTGGCACAAAAGCATGAAGACGTATTACGTAAGACTGGTACCACATTTGGTAGATACTGGTACCACATTTGGTAGATACAGGTAGTTTTCAGAAAGCCAAAAACCTCTCTGGGGCAGGCAGGCAGAAGCCTCAAAATGTTCGTTATTTCCTGGCTCTGTAATTTTGAGGGGAGAAACTGAACCCCGCCCCCAGGCACCCTGCTCTTGAGAGAGGGGTGGGGTGGGGGTGGGGGTGGCTGGTGCACACACCCTCCCACAAGATGTCAGATTGATTGACTTCCCCAGGGTCCTGGGATCCCTGATGTTTTTCTTTGAAATGTCTCCGCTCTCAACGCTCGTGACCCAAGGCAATTTACAGTTACTTCCATTTTTTTTTAATGAAGTCTGATTTAATAGTCGGAATGGTTAATGGCCTCGTCTGTCACACATAATAAAACAGAGCATAATTGTATTTTAAAAGGGCCCCTTTGGTGTGAACAGAAGCAACAACCTGGTTTAATTGCAAGAGGGCCTTGCTGGGGTGCTGAGAGGGCATCCCAAGGGTGGCAGATACCTCCTTAGCTTAGGTTACCCTTTTGAACCTCTCCCTTTTCCAACCCACCCCCACTCCCACCCCCACACACACTCGCAATCTGTCCTTTCTTCCAAAGGCATTTGATAGTCTCCCAACCAGTCAAAACCCATGTTGCAGCCCCAGCCTCCTTCCGCGGCCCCATCCCAGGCTCCCAGAGCTTCACACGCCTCCTGTAATTACAGGCCTCCATGACCACCCACGGAAGCAAATGACCTGAGACCCATTTCACACCTGGGAAAACTGAGGCAGGCAGGTCAGACTTGCTCAGTGCCCCGGGGAATGAGTCTGACTTGGGAAGACACTGTTACCGACTCCAACTTCTGCACCTCTCACCCAGAAGCCCCATTGCTTGGGGGCAGGGGGGAATGCATTAGAAAGCCCTCCCCACTCCAAAACCATGACCACCAGCAGCAAGTGTCCTGTCCCCTCAGAATCATTGGGGGTGGGCTATTGAATCCGGATGTCCCCGTGGGGAAACTGGGGCGAGTAATTCGCATAAGAGTCCTGAGCCGGGCACCATCAGCTTTCTTCACCACATTTGCTTATTCACCCGCTTTGTCTTCAGCAGTTGTGTCGGGAAGGTGAGCATCATAGAATGCCAATTTAATAGAAGAAAGTATTCTTGCATTGAGGGAGTACTTGAGTGGAGGCCCAATGTCCTTCTGCTACCTTAATACTAAACCTATAAATACAGGCTCATAGATCTATTTCCCCATCCTCATATAAATATATTTGCATATGCACATGCCTTTATCTAGACCTCTTTAAATGCCCTTTGCCTCCCAGCTCTTTCCTCTATTTCCCTTGATTTTCCTCCTGTCCCACAATCATGCCCAGTCCCCACCAATGTACAAGTGTGCTTTACACAATTGATGTATGTATGGATTGTGATAAGAGTTGTATGAGCCCCTAATAAACTTTTTAAAAAAAAGAGTCCTGCGCTTGTCTGGAGGGCCCATGGATGCCAGGGTGGCCTGGTGGGCTCCCCACCTCGGCCAACTGCTGGGCGAGGAGGAGGAGGCCGTCCTCCCCATCCCGTTTGGCAGCCTCGGAAACCCACAGGGGCAGCTCTACCCTGTCCTGCAGGGTTGCCACGCATTGGGATTGCCTTCATGGTAGCGAGTTCGGTTTGGCTTGGAGGTTAAATTTGGGGTCGTGGAAATCCACAAGGGCTGTTTGACCCTGTCCTATGGGGTCCCGATGAGTCAGCAGCACAGGCTCCATTCATATCAGTGAGGTTTCTTGCTTTTGAACAAAGAAAGCATGGGCCTTCTGTAAAAGCAGAAGAGCTCCTGCAGGAGGGCCCAGGAAGCCCCGGGAAAATCTGGCAGGGCTGCCCACCTGACCCCACCCCCACAGCTGCTCACCACAGCTGCCTCTGTCCAGGAGCCTGCCCAGCACTCATAGCCCAGCAGCCCCACGTAAGCCCCGTGTGGGCTCGGGTGACAGTGAGGGAGGGTGGGCTTGGTGTCAAGAGGCTCCCGGGTTGGCTTGCCACCCACTAGCCATGTCCTCGGAACATGGCCCGCTCCCAGAACGCCGCTTCTCCACTGGTACAATATTCCTCTGCCCTCCATTCCTCAAGGGGCTACTGCGGGGATGGCTTGAGCAAAGCTTGAAAGAATCTTATCACTAGAACGTGTCCCTCTCCTCCCCCGTGACCTTGGCGTCACCTCCTGCATGTCCCTGCCTGTGATGGGGCTGTGCTCAGGATGCCCAAGGCCAAGGGAAGGGGGCAGGCTGGTGCAGAGAGAGTCACATCCAGCAATCTTGGATAGGAGCCCTGTCTGGTCCTCCCACCTCCTCCCTGGAGGCTCTCAAGTGCCCTGAGCAGGGGACCACAGTAGGGAATGAGCTTGTGTACTCTCATCCAGTGTCTCTGGCCACCGGGGTGGGCAGGTCAGCTGTCTAGCCAGTCCGCCATCCCCTGAGGCACAACTGGGCAAAGCGGCTGGAGAGGTCAGGGAGGGGCCCAGGGCTAGGCCTGGCTGCCTGGGAGGTGGTGAGGATGGGGAGCCTGGCATCCCCGCCCTCGCCCTCCTACCCTGTAGCAGGTGCAGGGGAAGGGTGCGATTGGCATTGCACACACACGGTTCCAGCTACCCAGCTTCCGAGAGGTAGGATTTGGACCAGATTCCCAGGCTGCTGCAGGAACAGACAGCCAGTGATCTGGATTGGGAGGGCATGGGTAGACCACGCAGGACTTTCCCCTCCGTTAGAAACAGCCTTCCCTAGCAGCCCCGGAGACAAGCAGAGACCAGTGAGGGGCGGAGGCCACAGGGCTGCACACACGCACTGCCCCCCACCTCCTGTGGAGGTCAGGAGGAAGACACTCACCGCCATCGAGTCCATGCTGACTCATAGCGAACCCCTGTGGGTTTCCAAGATGACAGCTCTTTCTCCCTAGTGGTAGCTTGTGGTTTCAAACTGCCGACCATGCAGCTCGCAGCCCAACATGTAACCACTACACCACAAAGACTTCCCTCCACCAAACTGGCTGACTGTCTCCATGACGTCATAACCACTAACCTCAAATGGACTAGGGCTTCCCAGCTATTCCTCCACATTGCCCCAGCCCATTCACTATCCCCTCTCCTAGGAAACCATCATGGGGCTTTGCCATCCTTCACCTGTCAGAGGCTGGGTTCCCTAGAAAGGCTGATCCAGTGACATTAATATAACTATATACAAAGAGAGGCATTTCACGTCAAGGAAAGGACCCGTGTGGTTGTAGCAGTGGGCAAGTCCAGGCTGAGTTCAGACAGACCCCACGTCTGGGGCTCAAATGTCAAGCTAGTTGTTGTAGTGCTGTTCTTAGGTGGGAGCCATCGTTCGGACGGAGCACAGCGAATGTAGGTACAACCGAACAAAACATTGCCTGTCCTGTGCCATTCTCAGAAAGTTTCTGAGGTTCAAGCCCAGTACCACTCCATCTTGTTGAGGATCTTCCTCATTTTCATTGCCCCAAGACTTGACAGAGCATGATGTCCTTCTCCAGGGACTGGTGTCTCCTGACAACATGTCCAAGTACCTGAGATGAAGTCTTGACACCCTTGCCTCGAAGAAGCATTCTGGCTGTACTTCTTCCAAGGCAGATTTGTGTGTTCTTTTGACAGTCCGTGCCACAATTCAATCGAGGGGTTCTTCTTCGGTCTTCCTTACTCCCTGTCCAACTTTCACTTGCACGGGAGACAATGGAAAATACGATGGCTTGGGTCAGGCACACTTGGCCTCTAAATAGCATCCTTGCTCTTCACCACTGTACAGAGGTCTCGTGCAGCAGGGTTACCCAATGCAATGAGTTGTTTGAGCTCTTGACTGCTGCTTCCATGAGCATTGAGTGTGGGTCCAAGCAAGACAAAATCCTCGACCGTTCATCTTTTCTCCATTTATCTACTGGCTAGTTGCGTTAACTACTGGTCCACTTGGGAGGATTTGGGTTCTCCTGACATTGAGTTGTGATCCCTCCTGCAGGCTGCCATCCTCGCTCCTTATCAGACAGTGCTTCCAGTCCTCCTCACTTTCAGCAGGCAAGGTTGTGTCATCTGTGTATCACAGGTTGTTAATAGGCCTCCCTCCAAGCCAGAGCCTTCTCTTCACTCAGGAAGCTTGGGGGATAAGGGGACTGGGGGATGAGGGGACTGATGAACCCAAGATTGGCAGGAACACCACAAGCTGGTAGTCGCAGAGGAAGACGCATCCAAGACGCGCAGATCTGATGGCAGGGTGCTGATGGCTTCTGGGATTGGCTGGCAGTATGGCAGGCAGTTGGCTCGAGTCCACAGAAAGAGAGAGATGAGCCAGGTGCAGGGCTCAGATCCAGCAAAGCGCAAGCAAGTTTTCCCACAGCATCCACTTATGTAGGTGATGCTCCTGAGGAAATGTCCTGACCAGTGCCCCCTACATCCTAATGACACCAAATTCACACTTCTGGTCCCATTAAAAAAACAAAAAGCATTGCCATCAAGTCAATTCCGACTCACAGTGACCCTCCACAACAAATGTGAATTTCCCTGTGTGTTTCTCAAGCTGTACATCTCTACAGGAGCAGAAAGCCTCATCATTTCCCCATAGAGCAGCTGGTGGGTTTGAACCTCTGACTTGGTGGTTGGTAATCCAACACCCACTATGCTGGCAGAGCTCCTTTCTAGCTCTATTATCTCCCTTAACATCAGATTTGTAAACTCAACTGCCTCCTCAACCATGCCAATGGATCAAACTAAACCTGTTCAGAATTAAGCTCTTGATTTCTAACCCCAAGTCTGTCTCCCCTATAAGTCTTCCCCATTTCACTTAATAGCAACTCCATTCTTCAAGATGTTCAGACCATACACCTAGATTTTTTTATTTCATAGACAAGGGTACGTTTTTAAAAAAGAAAAAGCTTGCTGCTGAGGTTTCAGCTCAAACATGCACAGGTTCACTCCGAACGCCACCTGGTCACACCTGCCCCTGTGATGGCTGCAGACAAGTTCTCACAGCAACACACTCGGCTGAGTCTCCTTCACCAAAACCAAACCACACTCACTGCCAGTGAGTTGATGAGGGCTCATCGTGATCTCACAGGGCCAGGTAGAACTATCCCGGTGAGTTCCCAAGATGTAACTGGTTAGAGGTGTAGAAAGCCACATCTGTCTCCCGAGCAGAAAGTGGATTCGAACTGCTGACCTTGGGGTTACAGTCTCGCTTGTAAACCCTTATGCCACCAGGACTCCTTAAGGTGCCCTAAAAAAAAACAACAACAAAAAAAACCCCAAAAACAAAAAGTCCAATCCAAACAGTAGTTTCTGAGGGGATCTACTGAACCAATTCATCTCAGAGCAGAGTGGTCAGCTCAGAAGTAGTGGGTGTGATTCCCAAGGGGTCAGCTTGATAAATTTCCTCAAAGGACAAACAATGATCGTGGGGGCTTATTAGGAAGAAGTTTTAAGAAAATTGCAAACTGCATTGGTGAGAAAAGGCCAGAAAGTGATGCCGAGGGATTATTTTCCATCATGGCAATGCACCTGCTCATCCTTGGAGGGTGCACAAGGGCTGTCCTGAGTACTTTCTTGAAACCCAGAAGGATGCAAAACTGTGACTTTGACCTCGTGTGAATTGAAGTGTAGAATTCTTTGTCGGGAGAGCTAACGAGATAGAAACATCACCTTCAGACGTGTACAGGCCTAATTGGAGCTTCACATTTTGATGTTTTTGCTAAATAAAGGTTTATACGACCCTTTAACAATACTTTCGGTCTGATCATATTTTATATCCTAACTCTAGGATTTCCATAATTGCAACATCTGTATTATCTGTATATCCGCTTTCTATCGATTGACACTGGATGATATTTGTAGGTCTTGTGATTCTGGAGTTGCATGGAGCATTCTGAATGACAGTATAGACACTCTAGGCTTTGGTATCTTCCTCTGAAAAAGATGGGATGGCGTTCTAGCATGGTAACTTGCAGATGGAACACCTTGATTCTAAGATGACGGCTGGCTCTAGGCTTCGATTATGCTGCATCTCTTTCAGCAATGTCCACAGCCCTAGAGCGGATCCTGAGGTGTCGTCTTTACTTTCTGGAATTCAGACGGAAATCGGAGGTGCCCACCGCGTCCTTTTCACTCAGACGGACATGAGCCATCGTCGTGGACAGCTGCCTTCTTTCCTTTGCTCTTTCCACCTTCCACCTGGTGCTTTTTGCTGGGCACCTGGCAGTTTGGCCCTCCGTGTGGATATTGAAGGAGTCAGCCAAGGATCGCAAAGGCATTTAGGCAGATTCTGGGTAGCCCCTTCCTTATGACTCCTCCTTTGCTCTTTGACGTCATTTCTGACAAACCTTAGTCCAATATGATTGCTACCTTCTACTGACGCCATACCGCATGGACCAGTAGTGGCCTCAAGGGAACAGCTAGGTACAGGTGACTCTCACCCAGAGTGGTTCTCTTCTCTCAAGGATTGCATCGCCTCCCGCTTTCATGTGCTGTGGGTTATTCTCCCACGTCCCCCAAATCCATCATTGTTCTCAGCTGAAGAGCCCATTGGATACACTATCATCAGAGACTAGAGGCTCAATCTTTCTATGGTGGAAATGATCTAAAACCCAACAACTTCTAAACTTATGTCTACAGCTCCGACATCTCTTAGCATCTCCAGAGGTGTACGTGCAACTGCGTCTGGAATGATGGCGGTCGTCTATCTCAAAGGCCACACGAACAAAAAGCATCCCTGCTCACTTCCCTCCGAAAGTTACTCTGGCCACAGTCTTCCCCCACCTCAATAAACGGTGCCTCCGTCCTCCTCACTGCTTAACGAAACGTGGGGAGACGTCCCGGGTGTCTCTTCCCCCTCACGTTCCGGATCCATGTACCAGCACCTTCTGTCGGCCGGATCTTCAACATGTCTCAGAACAAAATGATCCGTCGGAAATGTGCATGAGAATAAATTAGGTAGGAGGGGCCAAGTGGGTAGGAGTCTAAACGAAACCATAAAATCAGATCAGTCAGGAGCTGATATTCACTGCAGCTGGGTCTCTACTTGTTTTAATGTTTGAAGGGGTGTGTGTGTGTATGTGTGTATGTGTGTTCCATGAAGGTGCTTCCAAAAGTTAGTGAGAAAAATGGAACTGAAAAATAATGGAATTCTTACATGAACTTTTTAAACCCCCCTTGCATATCCCTTCAGGGGGATTGTAAAGTAGCCTGGCCAGTCTAGATGTGTGCGTTGATGAAGCATGGCCCGCCCGCATCCCTCCCAAAGGGCCAAGAGAACTAGAACCAGGAAGACAATGGAGCACTCTCGTCTGAGCCAGACCCCTAGACTCTCGTTCCCCCTGCTGGTTCAAGCTGACTTCAGGTTAGAGCTCAAGAACGGGGCAGTGACGCCCATCTTTAAAGAGCTTTGCTGGATGGCTTCCAGTGTTCAGCCTTGTCTGTCTGAAACTCTTTTAATCTTCCAAGGCTTCCCAGGGTCCTCCCCAGCCCCGCTCCTTGCTTGCCGCGTAAGCATTTCGAGAGACGTCATCCTTTCCCATCGTGTACCTGTTATTTGGGTGGAGAATTCCTTTTCAATTCTCCAACAACAACCACAGAACAAAAACCCGTTTCCTTTCGACTCACTTGGTCTGAGACATACTTGGATATGGCATGGCGAGTCCTTGCTGCAGAAAACTCTCTTAACGAGGATACTTTGAGTATAATTTGAATACATAATGCATTTCTATCCCCGCTGCCAAAAGCCATCCTAAAGGGGGCTGTTATCATCCGCTAACTGCTTGTGATTATGTAGTTGAAACACGTGCCCTTTCAGACATGAAGTCAGAGGGTTTCTGCCACCCTGGCTGTTCGGACCACTTGATCTGCACACCATCACCGCGGAGACACAGGCACGCCACATCCACTCTCCCCTTCCCCTCCATGTGAAGTGGCTGCTCATGCCAGGAGGAAGCTCACTTGCTCAAGCAAATACCAAACGAGTGGAATCTGCAGACAAATGGAGTGGCCATCAACCAAGTCATTTCCCTGTTCCAGAACCTCCTTGTCCATTCCTTCCTCGCTAACATCGCCATCCTTGTTGTGATGGTTAGAACTTATGGCAATTAGACCTAGGGGAAGGTAGGGGTGGGGCCCAACTTCTCCCCCAGGTTGCAGCCTGATGACATCTCCTCAGGAGGGTAGACTTTTGCCTAAGAGAGAGACCCTGAGCAGAGATGAGCTCTCTCTTGCCACTTCACCTTCTGCTGGACTGGGCTCCCGTGTGTGATTTGTAGATCTCCTGCTGGTCCCAGGAGCTGCCAGCTGACTGCCGACCTTGGATTCGTTCAGATGACCTTGGATTCATCGACATCTGTACCCACCAGCCAGCGGCCTTCCAGTTTCAGCATCCCACTAGCTGTTCTTCAGCCTCCACAGCTACATGAGTCAAGAGAAGTCTCCCGTTTACATTTGACCTACAGACTTGAACCAGACTGGATTTACTTCCTTCTACAACTGTGGAAGTCATTTCTTGATAGAAGTCTCTTTCTGTATACATACTGGTTTTGCATCTCTAGAGAACCCAACCTCACAGACTAGACTCTGCATCTAGTCAGGCTATGTTCTCAAAGCCTCAATGTTCTTTAAACTCTGTCCACCTGGTGGGGGTTAGCAGACATCGGGTTGGCCCTCAACTCGTAGCAACTCCATGCACAACGGAATGCACTGCTGTCCAATCCTGACCCACCATCACCACGATCAGGGGCAGATCAGACCACTGTGATCTGAAGGATGTGTACTCGCTATCAGAAGTCGGCTGATGGCCAGTCCCTTCTTCGCAGTCCAGGACCATCTGAAAACTCTAATGAAACCTGTGTGGTATCAAGACAGCATGCAAGCCTCCACTGACTGCATGTGAGACGCATGGACTGGGAACTGACCATGGGGCTCTCTCAGGAAAAGCAAGCATCCTACCACGGACCCACCCTCACGCTGCCCACCTTGATTCACCCTAACTGCTCCCTGCTGGGGCCTGGTGGTGCCAGGGTCTGTGCCATAGAGTGGGCTTCAGATGTGCTGGGTCCACATGGCTCTGCCAACCACTTTGGTTTGCCACCACAGCACTTACAAGGTCCTTCTAACAGAAAGCACCTTTCTCCCACAGGGCCCTTGGTGCCAGGCCCAGCGTCCATGTTTGCAAAGGCTTGCTTGGTCACCCAACTGGTCTGATTTAGGAATGTGAATAAAACTGCCCTGCACATCAGCAGAGCCGCCGTGGCTCACGGCTCCAGGTCCAGACCCTTGCAGGAGCTCAGGAGCAGGTGATCACAAAACCCAAGGCACTCCTCCTGAGGGCCCGCCATACCGCAGCGGCCATCACAGAGTGTGAAACTCAGACCTCTTTCATGGGCATTGCGTCATCATCTTTCGAGGGCCCCCCAAAATGAGTCCTCGTTCATGGACCTCATGAATATCCGCCTCCAGTACCAGAGCAAATGGCAGACACCCATCCAAGGCAATGGGGGGCTCGTGATTTAGCTAGGAAGTTGGGTGCGCCTGGGCCAAATTATGATCTGAAGATAAGTCAAACAATATTGCTACTGGGGCTCCAGTTCAGACACACAGAGGCTTATTCCAAACAAGACACGTCTGGACACGTCTCTGCCCTCGGCGAATGGCAGCAGACACGTTCTCTCGGTCATGCCCTGGCCTTAGGCTCCGTGGGATGCCTTAACAAAAAGGTCCAGCCTCCACAGTGGCTGCTGATGGGACCTGCTGTGCCAAGCAAATTCAAGGCCAAGAGGTGGTCGGGTGGCTTTTTGGAGACTCCAGAGAGCTAATCCTAAAAGATTTTCTCAAAGGCGGCTGGACAATCCTGGAGGCTGGTTCTGAAGAACTTTCAAGGAAGCTGCAAACGGCATTGGGGAGGAAGGGGCCAGGGCAGGTATGGCGAGGAAATGGTTTCCCATCGTGACCATACTCCCAACTCACTCTTTGGGGGTACCAAGGTCCAATGAGAAATCTTCCCCCGCCCAGCCTACAACCCTGATCTGATCCCTTCTTGTTCTCAAAACTCCAAGAACGTTCCAAGAGAACAAAGCCTGATGTCCAAACGGTCCTTTAACGTGGTGTCCATCAAAGAGCACAGACTTCTTCCGGGAGGAGTTTGGGAGACGAAACCCCACCTTCAGAAGTGTGCAGACCCAGCCAGAGAAACAACAGCTTTCTATCTTAATGTTTTGGCTTCATCAAGGTCTCTGTACTTTCGTAGCCTGGCGACGGCGAACACGCTCACCCAGGCGCAGACTGCAAAGCGAGCCCGGAGCAGGGTGATGAAGACTGTGGCGGGAAGGTCCTCGGGGGAGGTGAGCTCTGATTCGCTTTTATCAGGCTGTCAAGAAGGGCAAGGGTCAAGGTTCTGGGCCCAGACAGGCACAGGCGCCAAGTCAGGGGACAAGCGTGACAACACTGAAGATTTCACTCCCCTCTTACAGGCCCTCCCCGACTTGGTCCAATTAACCTAGGCCACGAGGGGAGGATGCTTGGAAAGGAGGGGGGCGATACTCCAGGAAGAGCAGAACCCTGGCTCAGTCTGGTGACCCCAAACCAGGAACTTAAACTCCCTGCCCTGAGTGGATTCGGACTCACCGCGACCCAAGAAGACAGGGTAGAGTTGCCCCACTGGGTTTCCAAGGCCGTTAAATCTTTGTGGGCGTAGAAAGCCTCCTCTTTCACCCACAGAGCAGCTAGTGGGAATGAACTGGTGACCTTGTGGTTAGAATCCCAATACTCACTATGTCACAAGGACTCCTAAGTGATCTAACAAAAATAAGTAAATAACAAAAATAACAAACAAACAAAAAAACGGCCAACGAGTCAATTCTGACTCATAGCGACTGCATAGGACAGGGCAGTACAGCCCCATGGGCTTCTGAGGCTCAAACCTTGTCTCTCCCACAGAGAGGATGGTGGCTTCAAACTGATAACCTTGCAGGGAGCAGCCCAGTGCCTGACCCATCCTCCACCAGGGGTCCACAGACTGTGATCTAAAGCAAGGGCTAAATACTGCCCACCACGCTGGGCTCTTTCAAATGGCGGCTTTTGGTGCTCAAATTGCCTATCTGCTAAGTCAGAACCTCTTAGGTGAGGCCAGGGGACTTGCATGTCAAAGCTCTCCTGGGCAAACTCACCAGGAGCCCTGGTGGCATAGTTGGAAACCGCCAGCCCCTCGGTAGGAGGAAGATGAGGTTTTCTACTCCTGAAAAGATCGACAGCCTCGGAACCCCACGGGGACCATTCTACCCTGTCCTATCGATTTGACTCCATGGCAGTGAGTTTGCCTTCTATTGGAACTCAGAACTGGGAACCACTTCTCTAAGCACGGGGACCCTAAACCTGGGGCAGACCTCACTTCCTAGAGTCTGAGGGGCGGGGCGAGAGGATGAGACCAACAGATGGGCAGTGATGGCCGAGAAACAGGGAGGTGTGGAAGAGAAGACAGAGATGGCTGGTGTAAACGGGTCTTCACGTCCTTGACTGGGAACAGCAGAGATAAGAAGTAATTCTGGGGGGAGGAGTCCTTGGTCTTATTTTCCGACTGCAGGAAGGGGCCAATGGAGACAGAGGCTTGACACTCAGAGAGGAGTAACTGGTAGCGGAGCTCTGGAGGAGTCTTACAGAATTAGCCCAGGCTCAGCGCCCGGGACTCGGTCCTGAGTCGAGATGATTTCTCCATCGCTAGGCTGAGGAAAGGGAGGAGAGGGGACGGTGGTGAGGGGAGCGTTGTGAGAACAAAGGCTTCGGAGGGTCACTGTGAGGATGGCTGGGGGCCACGGTGAGACACACCTCACCCCATAGCCTTAGGATTCTTTCTTTCTCTCACTGTCAACTCAGGGACCCTATAGCACAGGAGAACTTGCCCTTGTGGGTTTCCGAGACTAAATCTTTCCAGCAGTGGAAAGTCTCCATTTTCTCCTGTGGCTGGTGGTTTTGAACTGCTGGCCTTGAGGTTTGCAGCCCTCTGTGTAACCACTATTGCACCAGGGCTCCTTGAGATAAGATTCGTTTCCTTCAAAACACTGGTAGCACCCACTTCACATTCAGTAAGGACGAAAAGACCAAAGGGAGTTCTTGAGCGGAAACCCGAACCCATTGCCGCTGAGTCGATCATGGCTCATTGTCACCCTCTGTAACGGGGTGGGGAACCTTTTTCATGCCCAGGGCTTTTGGGAAACTTGTCACATCATTCAAGGGTCATTTTATTAACTCACCCCTAAAGTGCCTATGGAATGGCTTCTCTTTGGTGAGGCGGGTAATGTTGTTGGTTGGCATTGATTTCTTGGGCTTTAAATGGTCAAAGGGCTCGACCTTCCCAACCCTGCTTTACAGGGTTTCCAAGGCTCATCTTTATGAAAGCAGAGAGCCTCCTCTTTCTCTCCTGAAGTGGCAGATGGGGGTTGAACCTTTGATCCTGCGGTTAGCAATCCAACAGTTACCAGACAATGCCTGGAGGGAGGCCGTGGACATGGAGTGGGGTAGAAGAACATTTCTCTGTCAACTACCTCTTAACTATTCAAGGAGCCCTGGTGGCATAGTGGGTCTGCATTGTGCTTCCATCCACAAGGTTAGCAGTTCAAAACTACCAGCTGTTCTATTCTTGTAAAGACTTGGTTTTGGAAAATCGGGGTGGGGTGGGTCAGTTCTACTCTGTCCTAAACTGTTACCATAAGTCAATATTGACTCAATGGCAGTCAGTTTGGTTTGGTTTTTCTTAGTTCAGGAACCTCGGTGGAGTATTGGGATATACGTGGGGCTTCTAACCACAAAATCAGTAGTTCAAAACCACTAGCCACCTGTGAGAGAAAAATGAGGCTTTCTACGCCCATCAAGATTTATGGTCTCAGAAACCCACTAAGCCTTCCACCCTGTCTCAAAGGGTCACTGTGAGTCAGAATCAACTCGTGGCAGTGACTTTGGTTTGGAGTTTTGGCTCAAGGGGCCCTAGTGGTACTGCGGGTTAGCATTGAGCGGCTAGCTACAAGGTTGGCAGTTCAAATCCACCAACCACTCCAAGTGAGAACTATGATGCTGCGTGCTCCAGTGAGGATTTATCATCTCAGAAACCCTAGATAGGATCACTAGGAGTTCGAATCTGACTCAACAGCAGTGGATTCTGTTTTGTCCAGAATTCTTTCATAATTGTGTAGCTTCAAAAATGCATTGACAACTAACTTGCAGCTGATACGTTTGGTAACTCAAGTTGGAAAAATGATAGCCCTTGGCCTACCAACTGCCTGAACAACTTATCCAAACAGTGACAAGGAAGCCGTGGAAGTCAAGATCTTTTGAAGTAGTAATACCGATTTGCTGGTCGCGTGAAATACTGCCTTTATTCAACCAAATTTCTAGGCTCACTATACCTAGATCCTGAATGCCAGTGGATCAATCCATCCTTTGGTTGCAGGGCACACTATCATTTTGGGATCCTCGCCACAAACAAGACAAAGAAACGTTTGATTCCAAATGCTCATCACAATATACTCCATGGAAGAGGACACGAAAGGGAGGCCACTCGGAAAAGCACCCCACCCTTTTCGTATTCAATCTCCACCCCCAGCGCTGGTCTCCGGTGCTTCTCCAGGACAGTTCAAAGAATCACATTTCTTCTTGGCCAGCTGAACGGCTTACTCCACCTGAGACCTTCCCTGTACGGATTGCAGCAGCTTTCCCAGCTGAATGTGCCCTTACAGAAGCTTCAAGCATTCCCTGTTGAACACACATCTCTATTCACAGAATGGAGGTGAGGGAAGGGTTCTCTCTGGGTGTTGGAATAGGAGTTGGGTTTTTTTTATTGTTTTTGTATTTTGCAATATAATGGGTTTATTAAATAATGAGAAACCTGAAACAACAAAGTTGACTTGTTTAGTAGGTCCTATGCACTGAGCAGAGGTTCCCTGGTGGTGTAGTGGATTACCGTGGGATTATAAAGAGACTTTTCCCCTGCTTTCTCTCCCAAAGATATGCCAAACATGAGAGGCTTTTTGCCAGCATATGGTGGGAGGTCGGATACTTGAAAAATCCTCCCTGAATGGCAGTCAGTTGCCAGACAACTGTCTGGTCCCCCCACAGGTAGGGCCCACTCCCTGCTGTTAAGGACAATGGGCTACTTCTCCCTAAAGGCTGGTGATCATGGTTTGGTCCCTGTAGATGGGGTTTACACCCTACTGATAATGGTTTCTATGGAGATCCAGAGAATAGGTCAAACCCGTTCAGTGATGTTCAAAGTTAGGCTGCCTTCATGAATCTAGGATCTGCCCTTCTTGTCACATGTATACCCCCAATCCCTCCTCTTCCTATTGTGGGTATATCCCTAGATTGTCCCCCTCATTGCTGTATAACCTATAGTGCAACCCCTTCCTGTGACGTATGTCTTTACCTGTAATTAGTGGGCTTGCATGCCCCTCAAAGATATATAAGCCTTGCTTAGCAATAAAGATCCCCTTGGCCTCTGGTCAGCTTCCCCTTCCTCTCCCCAGTCCTCACTCCCGTTCCCTTTCCCCTTGTCCTCCTTCCCCTCCCCCTCTCCACGTGCTCCACCAAGTGGGCCTGAGGTGAGCATGCTACTATGAAATGTGTCTCACTCCATTATTTCAATCTTTTATCTCCCATGCTCTCTCTGACTTTATTATCATCTTTATATATATATAGTTGTAGTTAATATATATATATATACATATATATATACTGTACAATTGTCCCTATCAAACCCACGATTAACTGTGGGGGCTGGCCTTCCCCCCCCAAGTTATAAATTGGACCGATAACTCATGGTCAGCAGTTCGAAACTACCAGTCAACCCAAGGGAGCAGGATGAGGCTTTCGACTCCCATCAAGTTACAGTCTCAGAAGCCCACAGGGGCAGCGCTGCCCTGTCCTCTAGTCGCTGTGAGTCAGAATGGACTGGACAGCAGTGAGTGTGGTTTAGGATCCACTGGGCAGGCAGTAATGGACCACAGATATTTTCTGTATTGACACTGTGATTACACTGCGGTGCAGGGAGGGAAAGGCCGTGTGTCAATTCACAGAGAAATGAATTTTCTCTGAAAAACTGGGTGATGCTGGGCACAGAAGTTGATGGCTAATGCCAACCCACCTCCCCCAGCAGACAGAGCAGCTCACATCACAATGCCTCAGGAGCAGACCCTTCGAGCGCCCCAACTTGAGACTCGTGACACAAGATGGGGAGATCGGTCACTGATTTGTTTTCTAAAACTTCAGCAGCAGAGTTCAACATCACTAACTACTGCAAGTTCCCTGCAGCTTCACGCTTCCCCCAGGGGCCGACAGGGGCCGGTCAGCACAGGGCATCTTTGCGTCAGGGGGTCCTCTAGCAAGGTTTGGGAAGTGGCATTGGTGAGTGCTCACAGGCAGCCAGTCAGGTTTCTCTGAATTGAATGGCCCCTTCTCCCTCATTTGCCAAGTAGACTCTTGTTCTGGACACGCTGGGCTCAGGCAGAGTGTGAAGGGTTTTCATCCCTGGTCACATGGTAACACGCGGATGCCCCAGCAGGGTCGCTACGACACAGGAGACAAACACGTTCCTTTGGTTTTGCTGGCCTCTATTCACTGTTCTTTAAATGATAACACTTTGAACCAAACAGGTCCCTCCGTGAAGATGCAGCTGGGCATGAAGCGCTCCGTGAGCTCATCTTTTTTGTAAACAAATACAATCACCTCAGTGGTGGGGTGCTGACAGCATGCATGGTCGGTCCTCTCCCTGTACCTTTCCGCTTGGGGCTGAGCCTGGTGACTTGCTTGAGCTTAAGCTGGTGACCTTGGGCTGAGTGGCCCTGTGCCACCCCTGAGAATACAAGCATGGGCTAGCTGCCTAACGAAAGGTCAGAGACATGCATAGGGGCCCAGCCCCTGTCGAGGCTGACCACCAGATGTGTAGGAGCCTGCCGACAGTCCTGTTCAGAAATGTCAGGCCTACATCGTCAACCTGTCAGCTCAGGAAGCAAATGGAGCATACTGGGGGTTTGTGGTTGGGATGCATTAGATCTTCGCTACAACAGATCTGGATGTATTTCATATTGGACATCTGAATTGGACAGCGCTCTCAGAAACTCTTCTGATAGCGGGCAGACTTGCGGAAAGGGCCTTTGCTATTGGCATCTCTTGACAGTTTATAGACCATGTATATCCATGCATCCAATACTGAGCAGTTACTAAGTGCTAAGGGCTCTCCCAAGGGTGCTCATCTCATCTCCAAACCACCGTGAAACGTAACATGCTCATTTTGAGTGGAAGGCCCGATCCATCAGCACAATGAGGGCTCACATTCAAGCCAAGTTGCACTGCCATTACATCAGACATGATAATCAGGGCTTACAACCAGTTACATGTTCAGAGAAAGCAACGGAGGTCTAAAAGTTTCCAAATACAATCTTCCAAGATCATGTAAGTATTTGACCATTCCAGGGCAATTTTCTTTAAGCATTGCATCTTTAGGATTTGTGTGGGTTAAGGTGCCTTTAAGATATTGCTGATGCCTGTTGAGAAATCGCCAGCCAGCCAAGGACAGTAAACCATGGACTGTCCATACCCCAGCTTTCTCTCTCCAGCAGGCACTGATCAAGGGCACGTGAACATTAGCTGTCTCTTGGTGGCTTTACTGACCAGACAGAATACACTCTTAACAGGTTAAAGCATAAATTGGGCAATGCGTAAACACATGAATAGTATACCCCTTTCCAAAGGTAGCTTTGTAAGACGAGAAAGAACAAGTCAGGTTCTTTAAAAGCTACAGAAACGAATCAATGAAATACCGTGTCTTTTCTAAGGGGGTTGATTGCAGGGGTGGCGTGGGAAAGGGTATGTGGCGAGGTGATGCCTTGGCTAATCAAAATGGCACAACAGGATATAGTGCTAGAGCCTGTGGACCCTGACACTTGGCTTACTAACTCCAGCTTGATTTTTCTCAACTCGCATCCCTGAGATAAGCACCTAGACACTGGAATGACCAAGGACAGGAAATGAATGTTTCCGTTGAAAATTGCTTATTCACTGCCTAACTTTTCTGAGAATTGTTCTTAAGACTCTATGAATTTCCTTTTTCTTCTGTGTTTGTGAACTTCAGCCAAAAATCCACCCTCGGACAACCTCAGAGCCTAGCAAGACAAGACAGTGGTCTGCAGGCCACTAATTCTGTTACAGATGAAAACATTCAAAAAACCTCCATAAAATTCAATTCCTGAGAAAATGTGTTTGTGATTGACTAAGTACATTTTAGAAACGTGGCGATGCTGTTATTCAAGATCTTGATTTAAAAGTTGGAACAAACTAGTTTGTGGTTCTTGGGTAAAACAAAGACAGACATGCCTCTGTTTTTTCAATTTAACGTAGCAACCTAGGCATTCCCACCAAAGACTTTTCTTCCGGATGTTAGCTAGGCTTGCAGGAATCTTCCATTTTCCCCAATGCAGCCCACACTGCAAACCATCATTTAAAAGCGGTTATTTGTCTAAAAATCATATGTGCATAGTGTGTGTACTTAAAATATTGTTGTGAGGTGCCGTCGGGTCTGACCCACAGCGACCCTGTGCACACAGAATGAAACACTGGCCGGTCCTGCTCCATCTTCGCAACCGCTCCTAGGTTTGAACCCATTCTGTGCAGACATGGTGTCAGCCTCTCCTGTTGAAGGTCTTCCTCTTCTTCGCAGCCCCTCTGCTTTACGAAGCATGATGCCCTTCTCCGGGACTGGTCTCTTCTGATAACAAGTGCAAAAGATGTGAGACCTCACTTTTCTCTGAATCGTGGTATTGGAGGCTCTTGCCGCTCTTATCACATTCCATACATATAGCCATTGTGTCAAGCACACTTGTAAATATGTTGCCATCATCATTTTCAAATCATTTTCTACTTGAGCGTTTGATATCAGCTCCTCATTGGGAGACAGCAGTCGGTGTAAGACATGAAAAAAATAATTTAGAAATTATCAAGGGTTCATGAGGGAGGGACGCCTCACTTCTAAGGAGTATTTTGGCTGAACTTCAAGACAGGTTGGCTTGGTCTCTTGGCAGTGCATGGTACTCTTACTTTTCTTCACCCACACCAATATTCAAATGCACTCATTCTTCCTCGGTCCTCCTTATTCAACGTTCAACTTTCATAAGCAAGTGAATATACCGTGGCTTGACATCTTCGCTCTTCCATCCTTGAAAGAGGTCTTGTGCAGCAAATTTACCCAAAGCTTCCAAAAGCTTCCATTGGGGGATCCAAGGAAGCCTTCCATCTTTTCTCCTTTTAGCGTGCTGTTTGCTACCCATTGGTCCAGTGGTGAGGAGTTTGATTCTCTTTACATTGAATTGTAATCCAAATTGAAGGCTGCAATCCTTGATCTCTATCAGCAAGTGCTTCAGGCCCTCCTCTCCAGCCAGCAAGGGGTGTCATTTGGTATCTAAGGTTGTAAAGGTCTCCCTCCAGTCCTGAGGCCGATCTTCAGATAACCCAGGCTCTGATTATGTGCTCAGCAGACAAACTGAGTATGGGGAAGGATACGAGCCTGACCGACATCTTTCCCGATTTTAAACCATGCAGTGTTCCCTGGTTCTGCTCCAATGATTGCCTTCTGGTTCATTTTCAGGATTCTGTCTGAGCACAAGCAGTGTGCTGGAATTCCCATTCTTCTCCATGTATGCAGTGTGTTAGGATACACACAGAGGGATGCTTGTGAATATTTTTTCTTAAGTTCACTGTCCTCAAGGAGATGCCGACTCATAGCGACTGTACAAGACAGGGCAGGACTGTAACTCTTTATGGGAGTAAAAGTCCTGTCTTTCTCCAGAGCATTTTGGAGTGTGATCAACGATTGCCATTAACAGGCTGGCATTTAGCAAGAGAACAGTGGCATTCTTTCACAGAAAAAGAAGTTTTAAAATCTGAGCAAATTAATTTCTATCTGAATTCCTAAAGAGGAGGGCTCAATAGGGAGTCATTATTAGGTTGGGTTCTTTACATTTGGGGGGTCAGCTGTTAAGGCCTCTCATGTTGGTACTTCTCATTAAAATAAACAAAATTGTGCCTATAGACAAGATTTTGCCTGCGTCTCAGGGATTCCTGGCTCCCTAGGATGTTTCCAGGTGGAAGGGAGCAAAAGGGGTCTAAGTGCACTCAACATGCTGGCCATTGGTATCAATGCAGCAAATACACTCACTTCCCTCCAACACCCCTTCCCACAACCATTTCCCCCCAAAGCTCGCTTGACACTACAGCCTGTGTAGACGAGGATGAGCCGGGATGTGGGCAGCCAGGCCTTTTACCTGTCAGATGTGTGCTTCCCCATAGCAACTATGGCTCTGTGGCTGGGCAGCCAGGCCTTTTCTTGCATCTTCAGACCCACAAGCCAGAGTTCTGCCCTCATCTTGATCAGCTCCCGGAGTCCTGGGTTCCCAGGTTTGGCGTATCCTTGAGCACAGAGTTTAAATGGTTTCCTTCCCCCTTGTCCAAAACCACATCCTTCTGGAGCATGCCCTTCCTCTGGGACCACATTTTTTTTTTTTTTAGTTTCAAGATTTTAAAATTAAATCGTACCCATAGCCTTTGAAAAGGGACAAAGGCAGCTAGCAGGAACCGCAGAAGAGAGTACACCGTCTGGTGGACCTTCCCGCGCATCGGTGTCTTCTCGGCTGGTACTAGACGTTGGTGGGATTTAGTGTCGCTGCCCATCTCTGTAAGTGACTTAAAGTGGGAATGTGATGACGTCAAGTTTTCAAACTAGCACACCACTGGCCTTCGTGAAAATCCAGCACTAAACTGACCTCCACGTGTTTCTGAACCTTTCTGGGTAGTAGTGACGCGGAGCTCGTTCTTGCAAAGGACCTGGTTCCTTCTGGGTTCCTGCATTGTGAACTTCTGGGTTTTCTTCCTCTCCTGTGTGACTGAGAAGGGCGAGCCAAGAAGAAAGCCGGACCGCTGCACAGTGCAGACATATTCCCACATAGCGGGTGATACGCCGCCGGCTTTCTAGCACCGGAGGACTGCATGGAGGGCAGCCGAGGGCAGCGTCCACCTGCCCGCTTCCAGACTACGGGGTTTTCCATCCATTTGCAAAGAAGAAAAAAAAAGTATGCCAATCGGGCAGAAATTCTCAACATCGGCCAAGTACTTCTCCCCTACCCTCCACCCACCTGATGAACACATGGAATTCCGATACAAGGCCTGGGGCAGGTAACTAGTGTCCCTACAGACTGGAGCAGGCCAGTCGGCGGGAGGCACTCCCAGGGGGAGGCGACACACTAGGAGTGCCTTCAGTCACCAGCTGAGATTGAAGCACAGTATGGGGACACTTTTAGGCCCTGCATGTAATTGTATACGGATGGCAACTTCAGGGCGGTTGGCATCCAGGAAAGGAGCGCTGGTGGTGGAAAGGTTAAGGTTGCATGCCTGGCTACTAACTAGGTTGAAAGCACAAGTCACTCAGTGTGAGGGAGACGCGGCAGTCTGACAATGTAAAGCTATGTAGCCGTGGAAACCGTCCGGGCAGTTCTTCTGTCCCATATTGTCACCGAGTCCTAATCCACTTGAGAACAGTGGAGTCTGCTTTGCGTCAATCGCTGTCCGCTCCCCACCCCAGTGAAAATGTGCTTCTGAAGCCACGCTCGACCTTGGCTTGTTCCATGCCAAGCAGGGCGGAGGACTGAGGCCCTTTTGCGCACCGACAGCCCGTCTGCTTACAGGTGTGGAGAAAGCCGGCTACTAACCAGGACAACAAAGACCCACTCGCATCTGGCTGGTTTCCATTTCTCAATCGTCTCATGATGGTGATGGAACTCCGTCTGGCCTATTCTTCTTCACCGGAGATTAGTGTGCCCTTGGAGAGCAAGCATGGCTCTGTCACCGGCTGGGTGTTTTCACTGGTAGCATAAACCTTATGTGTTAGATCACTTATTTGGCGTCATCAAGCCCTGAAGTGGACTGGATTAAACAATACAGAACTTGGGAGGTGTGTGTGTGTGTGTGGGGGGGGGTATATTCATCAGTGTGTGTGTCCAGCCCGATGTGCGGGATCAGCTTTGCCTCCGACATGAAAGTAACAACATCAAAAGGTGTGCTCTTGAGATTCTTCTATTGATAACAGAGACCCAATGGATGTCATTTTTTGGTTTCCGTATCTATCGTTAAGGGCACGGACACTGACCCTTCCCTCTAAGAAAAAGATTGCCGGTTTAAATCCCAATTGCTTAAAAACCGTTAAAAACTAGTCTCAGAATAAGGGGCTAAACAGTTCAAATGGCTTTTTTTTTTTTTAATGCTAAGAAAAAAGTCCACCTTCCAATGGTGAAAGCACTATTGTAACACAGGAAGGAAGCAAACAAGACAAACACACATACACACACGCAGATATAAAAGTCGACCAGAAATCACAAGACGTGTTAAGCAATGTTTTCTTAAGCAGAACTATTTTTTTTTTTGGTACTTAAAATGGACTGAAGTATTTGGTGCGGGTGGGCTGGGGGTAGATCAGTATTTCACAAGATTTTAACGTGAAAACCAGCTGCAACAAAGCCTTAGCTTGTTGAGTTTAAAGAGCAAGAACAAAAGGAGATGATGAAAACACAGTAACTACATCGTACTTTTTGACAACCAGAGGCGTAAAGCTTACTGAGGACACAGCTACATCACAGCGCACACAGGACGCCAGGAGAACAGGACACCTGGTGCCGACACCGCATCACAAAATGATCGCCCCGCTCGGACCCTCATTCTAGCTGGTTAAGCACCTGAGGGGTAGGAGACAAGAAAAACGGAGAGCAACCCCCCTGCCCTCAGGGAATGTCCCCCCACCTACTGGTGGATGGTTTTCGTCATAGTTCCAACACAACATTCATCGCAAATAAGTCAGAGTACCAGGGTCTGGCTCCTTGCACATGGTAGCCTGGGAAATGCAGTAGAGGCTGGGGGTGAGGTCAGGTGTTCCCTCTAGAGAGGAGACACCACGTTCAAGCTGTCTTTTCCTGGGCAAGGTTTAAATCTCAGAGGTTACGTACCCCCCAGAAGGGCACATGGGCTGTAGTTATATGCCCACACAAGCTCGGGAGAGTTTGGCCATCTTGCGGCCTTCTTCCCCGCTCCAGGAAGCCTTCTCTGTACCTGATCTCTCAGTGTCCACCTCGCCACCAGCCTCTTGCCCTTGGCTCCTCGTGGGTCAGAAATCCAGGTTCTACCCTCACCACTGGATATGTCAGAGGGGACACATGTCCCAAAACTATCAGGAATGCCCAGTGCCACGGGGGTCCATGGAACTGAATTGCAACCATTGCCCTCACGCCAGGGAAGGAGGGAAAAACACAGGGGCTCCCAGAGCTCCTGCATTTAGTGGTCCCGGCCCTGCACCTAGAGGACGGACCCTCAGTCCAAAGTCCTCAGACAGTGGGCACCCCAAGGACCCCGCTCGCTCCGCTCACAGCAGGGTGGAGAGATCGAGAATCTTCAGGAGCAGAAGGCTACTTTCAAGGGCCCGTCCCCCAGTACTCAAGGATATGTTTGAATGGATAGTTTCCCTTTCTGCTGAAAGGGAGAGGATCTCTGGAGAGAGCTTATTTAAGCAGAGCACAGATAGTCAAGAGCCTACCCTGAAGCCACTTTAAGGCAAACCCCGAGGGGAGTGGTTCTGGTAAT
Organism: Echinops telfairi; assembly: GCF_000313985.2. NCBI lineage: Eukaryota > Metazoa > Chordata > Mammalia > Afrosoricida > Tenrecidae > Echinops > Echinops telfairi. The sequence continues at coordinate 34,806,945 of NW_022111300.1, forward strand.
TCAGTCAAAGGGTCCCCGGTTTCTATTTTGTATGTCTCCTGTTGAGGTTTTGTCTTCTCTTCAAAGTCTTTAGGTGAAAAACTCTTATCAACCAGCTCCCACCTCCCGGCAGCACACATTGAGGGGAAGGTGGACTAGAGGTTCTGCCCTTGGATTACAAAAGCCTGGAATTATGTTAGGCGGAGCTGCGCTGCACCAGAAATTCTAGCCTTGGGAAAAGAGGGCAGGAGAGAGTCTTTAGAGAAAGCCATTTTTGGTCTTGCCTACAATACCGTGATCTTGTTCAACCATGGTAGGGCTGCTTGGTGCACTCCGAGGGATTTCTTGTCTTGCCCTCTTTGTGGAAAAAGGTCCAATGTGGTCGCTTCACTACCACTCAGGAAGACAGCCAGACAGTCCAGCCTGAGAGCTGGGGCCCAAAGAGCACAAACACAGCGTGAGGTAAAGTTGGTCTAAGAAATGCCCAACCTGGATTTGCCAACCAAGAGGGTTGTTAAAATGCAGTCTACACATGACCTGACTTGCTAAACACGTGGTAGTTATTTCTCCCAGCGTCACCTGTCTCTATCAGCGACATGAACGAAGGGGTGCATTCTTACGGCAGGTACACAGAGTGACTAGAAGAACCCCGGTCTTTTGCACCCAAATGGCTTCCAGTTTGAGCTCCTCGAGATTGTGAAGGACAAGGGCGGGGGACAGAGAGATCCTTTCTTAGAGACTCGCTGAGAAAGGCTCTCTTAGGAGAAGGGAGAGCCTTTCAGTAAGACGCCTGTGCCTACAGACATCACACGATAGCAACAGTAAAGCTTAATAAACAGTGAGAAATGTGGCAAGGTAACAGCCCCAAACCATGAAGCCACAGGGAGAGGGGAGAAAAGTTGGGCACAAATTAGAAATATCAAGTGAAAGTATTTTTGTATTTCTAAAATTTCATTTCTGTTCTTAAATCAGTATGGTGACTTTCATTGTTTGGTCAGTATATTATCATCTCTGCTAACTTAAAATTCAAAGTCCACCAAAGGCCAACCCCCACCTCAAAACGCCTGGAAAAACGAGTAACATTTGGGGGTGGGTGGTGTTTGTTCATGATTTGGGAGAACATGCGAAGTCCTCTGTGTAGTTAAAAAACGCCATTTCCCTCCCATCCGCGGTCTTCCAAGGAGCCTTTCCGTATAAACAATGGTGGAATTGGAAACCCCATCATGGAGCTGAGGGCAGCAAACCAATGGCCACGAGGGTAACTCTGCTAATGTACTCTGGTCAGATCTCCCAGGAGTTTGGCCCAAAGAACCTGGGAGGATCCCCGCTTGCTGTCCAAGCTAGTCCAGTAGGGGCAGACCACCTGCAGAGAGCCCTTCAGTACACAACGTGACTTGACTTGGTGGGAGCCCTTCAGAGTGTCTTACACAGCGGTCCTCCACCTGGATGCAAAACACAGGAAGGGCAATCTGACATCCCCCCACAAAAATGCATCCTAACTAAGGTCCTCCCGGGGAACACAGGGTCTATACAGACACACAGTGGTAGGATCCGTGGGAGAGTTTTACTTGATGTTAACAAATTCTCACGATGCTTCTCAGTTGTCAAGTTGCCTAATTTTTTACTGGGGCCAAAGATTTAAACAAATGAATAAACCAAAACTGCCAAAATGACACACACACCCCTTTCCTGTTAGCTTTTCTGTAATGAATACTCAAAACTCTCTGCTACTGAGTCAATGCTGACACACACTGACCCTATGGAACAGGTTAGAAAGGCCCCTGTGGGTTTCTGAGACTGTAACTCTTTATGGGAGTAGAAGGCCTCATCTTTCGCCTGTGGAATAGCTAGTGGTTTTGAACTGCTAACCCTGAGGTTAGCAGCTCAACATGCTACACCACCACCACCAAGGCTTTATAGCTATGATTCAGATAGCGCTTACTTGACTTCCTACCACAAAGATTTGAGGCAGTGTCGCACTATATAAAGGTAGCTACAACAGCTCCTATTCAAGAAACTAGGAGAACGCACTAGACAAATGCTTAGCATCCAAGCTGTCATGGGGGTTGTGTAGTGTGGCTCACATTTCTCGGTTGAGACATGCTCCTAAGACCAGCATTCCACTCATGCCCCCCCAAAAACCACGACCCCAAGCCATGACAACTTGATAGGACACAGCAGAAACTCTCCAGCAGGCTGCAGACTGCCCTTGGGGACTGCCCCGCCCCCCCCCATCATTACTCTCGACCACACTGCTTACAACACTCAGTAAGCCCCGCAATGGAAAGAAGGCTAGTGACAGAGGGCCATCGTTGGCTGCAGCCCGCCATTTTAAAATACAGCCCGAAAGATCGCAGAGAGCATGCTGAAAGCAACGACCTCCTGAGCATGGGAGTCTGAGCGTGAAGTGCACCTTCCTCCCAGGCAACGCATGGGGTGACCGACCGTCGGACGCTTGTCAGAAGGGGAGGAGGAAGAAATGCAGTCGAGGAAGGTGAAGGGGACGGAGGAAAGCGCGTGAAGACAGTGGGTTACGTCTCTGGTTTCTCGATGCACCGAATCTGGGAGGCCCATGGCCATGGGTGGTTTGGCTAGACTACACGAACTGCCTGTGTCCTTTCATTCCCCACCATCACATCACCCATCTTCTCACACCAGGAGGGTAGGTCCCTAGAAGGGAGTAAATGCTCCAAGTATTTAGATTTTAGAATCAGGACAGAAGACTCTGAAAGGTATTTTTGGATGGAGTTTGGCACAGGTAGAGACATCAAAAACTTCTCAGAAAAGTGCCCACGTCTCCATTCCGTTTCTCTGCCATCGTGTTGAGCCTCCTGTACGGCCTCTTTTCATGAGATTGAACTCCCAGGAGGGGGTGTCTGGACCCTCACCTACAACGTGGACCTCGATGGACATGGCAATGAAGGCACAAATCAAGGGAGGAAAATGTCTTTTTAACAAAGAACCACTTGACAGTTTCTTTTAAAAAGAGACAAACGAAGCACAACTAGCTAGGGCTTAAGGTTACACTAAACAGCGAGCAAAAGCTAGAATATTCAGCAATTTGCAACTATGTATTTGGAATACAAAGTAAGGGTACAGAAAAAGTACATTTAGCTCTTAGGTAAAATTAGGCTGCAGAGCTTCTGGCAAGTAGGTCCTGAGGGCTAGAGGAAGTTAGACAAGCCGGACCGAGCACAGCGGGAGAGCAGCAAGCTCTTCCACTCATCTTTTTAGTACTCAACATCTACCACGGTGGCTGGCTGGAGAAAAAGCGTCATTGAGTGTTTCTTGAATTAACGTATGTATCATAATGTCCTATCCGTCTAATTCAAACCTAGCCAGGGAAAAGGCCCTCCGAAATATAGTCCACAGTTGGTGGTATTCAAGAAAGTTGGCCCAGTCCAGTTCTATTTCCTCGTTTTAACGCCATGAAAGACTTTTCAAAGGCTTTTAAAAATCCAAACTAAAACAATGTTTACTTCTTTTTCCCCCTAAAAAACTCGTAGCTGACACTCCAGTGCTGAATGAAAATGAAGCCATCCCTGGTTAGACCCAAGTCTGTGAGGGCCCCACCCTCCCACAGCCCACACCACCATCATCAAGGTGAGGCAGCCTTACTCTGAAAACCAGCCCCGTCCTACGCAGGGGACAGCATGCATGGCCCTTCTGTTCTCATGTCATGAAACGGAGAAAATCCCAGCACGGTCCAGGACGAATCCAAAGTAACGTTGCGAATTTCAATGAAGACAACATTCAACAGAGGGGAGACCCGATCAGAAGAGCAAAACCAACCCCTCATAAAGAGTGATGGGGTCCCCTTACAGAAGGGTCTCGGGGAGGAGACGAGCCAGTCAGGGTGCGATGTAGCAATGATGAAACATACAACTTTCCTCTAGTTCCTAAATGTTTCCTACCCACACCCTGCCCCCACTATCATGATCCCAATTCTACCTTACAAATCCGGCTGGACCAGAGGATGTACACTGGTACAGATAGGAACTGGAAACACAGGGAATCCAGGACAGACGATCCCTTCAGGACCAGTGGCATGAGTGGCGATATTGGGAGGATGGAGGGAGGGTGGGTTAGAAAGGGAGAACCAATTACAAGGATCAACATGTGACCTCCTCCCTGGGGGACAGACAACAGAAAAGTGGGTGAAGGGAGACGTCGGACAGGGCAAGATATGACAAAATAATAATTTATAAATTATCAAGGGTTCATGAGGGAGGGGGGAGCAGGGAGGGAAGGGAAACAAATGAGGACCTGATGCCAGGGGCTTAAGTGGAGAGCAAATGTTTTGAGACTGACGAGGGCAACGAATGTACAAATGCGCTTTACACAATTGATGTATGTATGGATTGTGATAAGAGTTGTATGAGCCCCTAAGAAAACGATTAAAAAAAAATAGTGATGGGGTAAAAAATAAAAGTAATACAAATTAGGCCATGGTAGAGAAAATCAAATGTAATACGAGTACCTCATTAAAAACCAAACAAACACATGCATACAACTAGGACCACCACAGCGAGGAGGCCGACTTGAGTCCTGCCCTCACGGTGGACAGAACCACCCCCTCCAGCCAGTAGGGAGGTGCCCAGTATTGGAAGGTTAAGAGCTGACACTGCTTGGCTTAAGGTGACCAACAGGGGTGGGGGGTGGGGCAACTGCCAGGACCATGGACCACTTACTGAGCTGTCCCTTGTTCCCCCAACTGTTCCAAGGACAGAAAGACTGCCACAGGGGGCAGGGGCCGTGCTGGCTCCCTCCAGGGGGTGGGGTCCAAGGGTAGAAGCACCTATACTCAGACTAACCATGAGAGAGGGGCAGTAGTAGTCGCTGTGGCTAACTTAAAGAAGGGGTTGACAAATCAAGTGGTATTGATTGACCTGGTGCACGGACCAGATCTGGCCAACGAGGGTTTAAGGAAGAAGAAAAAGGAGTGAGCTATGAAGCAATGTATTGGAAAATAAGGCCACCTCTTGTTAATGATAGAACCAGTCTGCTTCTTACAGTTGGATCCATGAAGAAGTATCTGTATGAAGCATTTAATACCTAACTGTGGGTTTCCTTTAAAAAACAAATCTGGTACTATCCTCGTGCATCTCTCTCTCCCTCCCTCTCTCAGCTCTGGCCCGCCTCACTTCCTCGAGGAGGCCGTCTACAAGGTTCCTCTCAGAAGCACCCCTCTGTGAAGCTCAACCACAGGCCCCTTGTGTCTCCTGCAGACAAGGACGGTGGTGAAGGGTGACAGGGGCTGCAGACTCCGCCGAGGGAGAGGCCCCATGCGTCCCGTTCACCCTTTTCTAAAGAAGTGCCTGGCACAAGTAGATACACAATATATTTTTTGAATGAATAGGGAAAAAAATCTTGTCAAATCTTTATGAATACTTAAACATACAAATACAGGAACATGGGCAGCATCCAATAGGAAATAATCAAATGCTCAAAATACTGAAAATGACAACCTATAAAGACCAGTGAGTCTGGTTTCAAAGAGCAAGAGGCAAAGATCTCCCTTCAAGGTAAATAGCAATGCATTCACCTCCCGTTTGCTGCACAACCCAACGGGCAACTCTGTCTGGAGCTCCCTTTCACCACAGGGCAGTCAGTACAGAAACTGTCAGCCCTGTGGGGGGTTGGGGCTGGTTCAAAGACCAAACTCAGACTGCAGAGAAGTACTAGCTGACAAACTTGCTCAACTGCTTCTCTTCCCGTGTTGTGTTTTCATTAGAAGTTCGTACTTGAACAACCTGACATGGACTGTGTAAATCACGAACATCACATTCTGAAGACAGACGGCCCTTTATCTGCTGACCACAGTCCCATCACACTTCTCTAGGCATTTTGCAGAAGCAATGACATTTACCTAATGCCCGCTTCCTAATGCAACCTGGGAGATAGAAACGGAATTCCAATGAAACTGCTCAAATCAGAGAGCAGAGGGTCCGCGGCTGGGATATTTTTAAACACGTGCTGTAAAAGGAGAAGTTAGATTTTTCGATGGGCTTTCTATGTGGAGGTAATTTGGGTATATCCCTGAAAGTAATGGCACTGCCACCTGCGTTTTTCCTGGGTGTGAAGGAGGACAGGCAATAGACGGCTATGGTTTACACAAGGAGCTATTGCCAGTTAGAATGTGGTCAACGGGCCAGGGGAACAACTCTGTGTATTTACTGCAGCCCAGGAGCAACTTCAGCCAGCAGCACGGTGCGACTGAGCCTGGAGGCAGGGGCCAGGCTCCGTTGGTTGGGGAGGCCTCAGTGGGCATGGAGAAGAGGCCTGGGAAGATCTTCAATACAGTTTCCACAATGAAGTTTTAGCCGTCAGCAGACAAACAAAGAACCAATGGTTAAGCCCCAGTGAACACGTTTAAGGTCAAGGATTTCAAAAGTTAATCCACTTTTCTTCCCCCACTAGTTTATTTTTGGTAAAAGGCAAAAAATTTTAGTTTTTCTACAAGGAAAATCTGCTCCTAAATGATCATTTGAAAATCTTGATATATATTATATATTAAAAAAGACACAAAAATAACGGAGACATGGGAGTAACAGATTAGGTACTGTAACATTATAAAGGTTTGCCTAAAACAAGAAGCAGCACGCACACAGAGCACGCGCACACACGCACACCCCCCTAAATTTATGCAAACTAAAAATGTATAGAAACAGCACAATACTGTGATACTGATCATGATACATCCCCTGTACACATTGCTACTGCTGTTAATAATAAACCTTTGGGACACTCAAGTTTTATGCCCAAGAAGACACCAGCAAGTCGTTAAAATCAGCTCTTGCTCCTGGTCTGGGAGGGTATTTCTAGACATGAATCTTCCCGTCTAATATCCGAATCTAGGAAACGGGTTCCACAAGGTGCTTTCACTGAGGAGACCTCAAGTGCTGTTTTCTCTCTTGGATTTTTGGATCGCAAACAGTCCACGGGGACCACACACACATACTCGGACAGAAGAGTTGTGACATGAGAAGTCTTTGGAGGGGACTTGATTGGTGAAGCTTTACGACATGCTTGAGCAGCGCACTGACGGGGAGCCCATCTGAGTTAACACTTTGTCCAACCACTGCAGAGGTCCGTTCAGATGGAGTTCAATCCAGCAAGGCGTGCTCGTGACCGTCTGCCTTCTGTTGGAAAGAACACAAGAAAATATACAACTCTTAGCAGAACACAAGAAAATATACAACTCTTAGCTATGTCTAGGTACATGCATTAAACAAACAAACCAAAAAACCCTACTGCCAGTAAGTCAATTCCAACTCCCCGAGACCCTATTAGGGCTCTGAGAAATATACATCGTTAAAGGAGCAGACAGCTGCATTTTTCTCCCTCAAAGGAGTAACTGATGGGTTTGAACTGCTGACCTAGCAATTAGCAGGCCAACACTTAGCCCAAAGCACCACCACGCCTTGAACTCAGAAAAATTAAAAGATCCTATCTACTAAACCTAAATTCATTTTAAAAGCATTCAGTTTGAGTATTATTATTTGAGGGGGCGGCTGGAATTTGGGGGGATGTCTTTTTCTTAAATTACAACAAACTTGTTCAAGTCTTTTAAAAAACAATTTCTAAAAGCATTTCCTCTAGAATTAAACTGTTGGTGACTGCTACTGGATGCCATTCAGGCAGCTCCCAGTGTGCACAGCCTCTGTGGACAAAGAAGTAGATCGCTGTGATGGGTTCTCACTGGTTGGTTTTTAGGAAGGCGATCGCCAGATCTTTCTTTCTTGGCCTTAGCCTGAAAGCACAGATGAAACCTAGTCAGCCCCATAGCAACATAGCAGCCTTACCTGAAGATGGCTGGCGTGCGTGCGTGCAACCAAACCTGAAATGTCCACGTGGAAGTTGAGAATTCTACCATGAAACCACCATTGCAACCCTAAAAGCTGATTTGTGGGGTGACTCTACTCTTTAGCACCCAAACATGCGACACTCTTCAGAGAAAGCAGGCACTATGAATAATTAGGCCAGAACAAGAGGTGCACACCAGGATGCCCTTAGCCACCCAGGGCCTGTGATCACCTGGCTTAAGAAACACAGAACATACAGTGTTCAACCTTCTCCCACAGACCCTATGAATAACATCCCTGTTAGCCTCATCCTTCTGGGTTTGAATCCACTCCTCTAGTCCGTGAGCAACTTGGGCTAGTCCCTAGGAACTCACAATTGTGCAGGGACTTCCTGTCACTCCCCTGCACTGGTTTCAGTTGTCTTATTTGCTAGGCAGGACAAATCAGTAAGTCAGTGTGCTTCTTCAACGTGACAGTCCTTCCAACACCACCAACAGAATGCCACAGCTACCTGTTCCTTTCTGAGCACACGTACCTAGTAGGGCTCAACGCTGCATTTCCAAGGACGTGGCTTTCCCTAGCAGATGGTGTCAGTGCCCCACTTAGCCGCTCAAATTCCTCTGTGGCTCTGGCCAATGTCCAATCGAAGGGACCTGAAATCTCTGCTCAGCCCACATACACAGCAGGCTACGTGTGCCAAGGAATTACCATACTACCTCGAGAGTCGTCCTCAACCAGCGACCTGTGACTTGGCATTGCACAGCACACCCTTCCCGGGCAGGATAATTCTGTGGACTTATACCACTTGCAGAGATTTCCCTGAAGGAGCAAGCTCCCATGACCACCCATGGTGGCAGGCAGCTCCATTACGGTACTGGCTGCCTTCCCTGCCTTATTTCCTTCCCCATTCCTCACCGGTGTTTCCTGCCTCGCCTGACATAGGCTGCTCTCCAGACAAACGGCGCACGGATCATCACAGAACAGTGCTAAAGGAACGGACAGTACAGACTCAGAGCCTTGCTCCCTGTAGATACTGTGTGTGTCTACATACCATAAGCTGCACTTAGCACGCTCTACACGTTGACCCGTGTTATCCTTTCTCACCTCGACAATGGACCTGTACATTTCTTGAGGGTAATAACTGCTGTCCCACAAGAATTTCGCTGGGAAGTCTTCCCCACCCACCCTCCAGCTCAGTCCTTTAGACCGGTTCCCCAACTCAAGACCACTTCAAAGGAACGTAACTTCCGTTCCTCACTGATGCCAAAGCTGCACATTGGGCGAACCCAGAACTCCTTGGGGGAGGGTTATAGACAGGGGAGCATCATCCTCAGAAGTGTGGAGACCTAGAAAGAGTCACCTTGAGACAATACCTCTACCTCTTGATTTGTTTTGTTTAGTGAAGAGTTCTGTGACTTTGCAGCAATATTTTTTTACTTTCCCTTGCACATTTCCGGATTGTTAGATACTCAAAATGGCTTTACAGTCAGTGGAGAAGTTTCAGGAGCTAACCTGTGTCTAGTTCCTTAGTGCTGGATGCCATGAAAGGCATAGTTTATGATCGCTCTCTGTGCACCCTTCACCGATATGCTGGCGCCAGACGTTTTGATTTAAAGATGTACAACTATGTAACTGCATAAAGTCAAACAATACTGGCTACGAACACTGCTCTCTGAGGCAGTGCACACTACGGGACATCACACTCAGGGAGAACACACCTCTGACACTCTATCCTACCAGATCTGCAACAAGCTGCCTTTTGGTAAAGGAGAAAGATGAGGCTTTCTACTCCTGTAAAGAATTAGGGTCTTGGAAACCCACAGGGGCCATTCTACCCTGTTCTATAGGGTCTCTCATGAGGCAGAATCAACTTGATGGCAGTGCGCTTGGAACTTTCTGAAGAACAACAAAAAAGTGGGCCTAAAATCCCGCATCAGATATTGCCATCTGACTTTAATTTTAATATCAATTCAGGTCAATGAAAAGTCCAAAGGAAAACAGCTTTCAGCACTCACCTTAAAAGGGAAATAATTGAAACAAAAGAGCGCTACAAAAAAAAAAAAAGAGCGCTACAGCAAGCTCATAAAATAAACTCATCTACCAATATTACTTAGAAAAAAATAGGGCCAAACCTTCGTGATAGGGTAATAGAGTAAAACTCATTTTTATGCACGTATTCAACAAACAGAGCGCATACCTCACTGCCTCGGAAGTCACGTGCCTCAGAGAACTTTCTAAAGATAAGGAATCAAACCCAAACTGTGGGATGAAACAATATGACCCGAGCATTTCCTTAAACAGATACTCAGAGTACAAACAGCTGGAGTAAGTATTTCATAGTCCCACTTTTCAGTAAGCTGAAGAAGCCTTCCCTTTCTTTAATGGCGAATCCAACCTGTGGTCTAATTTTGAAACAGTCAGGTCTGAGGCCCAATTTGCTACTGGAACAAGCCATGGTGTCAAGGTTATGACGACCCTGAAAGAGCAAGCCCTGGTGGTGGTGATGGGTGTGCTGGTTTCAACCGACAGCCACTGTGCACGAGGAAGATGGGGCTATCGGCTCTCAGAAAGCCTGACAGCCTGTAGACCAGAGCAGGTCCATAGGAACAATAGGAACTGGAAACACTGGGAATCCAGGACAGATGAGGCTCTCAGGGCCAGTGGTGAGAGTGGCAATACCAGTGACAAGGGGAAGGTGGAGGAGAGAGGGGGATCCAATCACAAAGTTCTACATATCACCCCCTCCCTGGGGGACAGACAACAGAAAAGTGGGTGAAGGGAGACGTCGGACAATGTAAGACACGACAAAATAATAATTTATAAATTATCAAGGGTTCATGGGGGGGTGGGGGTGGGGAATGAGGAGCTGATACCAAGGCCTCAAGTAGAAAGTGAATATTTTGAGAATGATGATGGCAACAAATGTACAATTGTGCTTAACACAATGGATGGACGGATGGATGGATATAAAGAGTTGTACGAGTCCAATAAAATGATTTTTTTTTTTAAAGACAGAATTAGAGAAGCACAACTTTTTAAACCCTAATAAAAATCTTGATCCAGGAATGAAAGAAAAAAAAAAAAAAGACTGATAGCCTACATTGTATTCAAACAAGCAGCCATCTAAGCAAGGAGTCAACTAAGTCCACATGGAAAAAGCACACCAACCAGTTTGATCCAAACATGACAATAACAAAAGTCAAATATGACAAAGGGATAAGTATCAGAGCTGAAATTGTGAACACCCAATGCGTGGAAGGCTATGGAGGACAGTGGGCACCCAAAACCCATCCGCAGATTATCTAGTCAGATTAAGCCACTGGCAGATCCTCTCTAGCCACAGGCAAAGGTCTGGAACAGCCCTACTGTCAAACATTGATCGATGTAAGCCGGACTACTCTGGATCAAACTTGATATTTGGTCAGTTTTCCTCCCTTCTGGACTCAACCGGAATTTGCTCCAGGTGCAAGGTTATACCATGACAAAAACTTCTTCCCTGGATTTTCAAATATTGATGGTGGTTTTTTTCTGTCTTACTCATTGTTTGCGTCTTTAACTTTACATTACTATTGTTTTATCCTTTCCACTGTATTTCATTTTTGTCCTGGTGGGCTATCAGTCCGTGAAACAAAATAGTGGATGCACAGATAAAAACTGACACAAGGGTTTTTGGAGATGAGAGGGAGGAGATTCCAGGAGTCAACACTGAAGCTGGGAGGCGGAGGGAGCACGAGAACTGAATGTGATTGCCCAACCCATCTTAAAAGTGTTTTCATCATTGGGGGGGCTACGTTCTAAAATTGATGGTGATAAAGATTGCACGATTATTCTTGGTATGATCGGACGATTGAATTGCATGACATGTGGATTATGTGCCAATAAAATGGTGTGTGTGTGTGTGTG
>NW_022111300.1:34818731-34837386 GCF_000313985.2 Echinops telfairi
GAGAGAGAGAGAGAGAGAGAGAGAGAGAGAAGATTTATAGCCTTGGAAACCCTGTATTAGGTTGTTCTGAGTTGTAACCAATTTGATGACAGTGGGTTTGATGTGGGTTTTATCATCAAAGAAGGTTAAGACTTGAAGAAGATGTTTTCCAGTCCCATCTTCTCTCCCACCTATAGGGCCACCTTGGGCAACTTCTAGTCAACTTTTCAAAGCCTATCTCTAAACATGTTATCAGCGTGGTCCATTCCTATTTGGAAACAGGCTTTGAACGATGGCCATTTCTCCTGCTTTAACCTCAGAAAGAAAGGGTACCAACACCGTCACCGTGGCTCCGAACCTTGCTGGAAGCCTGAGAACACTTACAACAGCATCATGCCTGCTGGCACACAACATGTACCATGGAATCAAGTTCCACCTCTTCACCTGGCATTCCATTTCTTTGGCAAGGTCTAGGCAGAGTTGAGGAAGTACGTCTTACCGGTATTCTGCTCCCCAGCCTTTCACAAAGCTCATTCTTATGGTACACATTCTAGTGAGCTGGTACACCGCTTCAAATCCCTGATTAACAGACTGAGCCAGAAGAGCAGCAAACTCCTGGTTGTTGAAGATCTTGAGATTACAACCTATGAATTAAAGTACAGAAGTAAATAAAGGAAAAGAAACGTAAAAAACCCTACCATTGTACAATAATTTGCAAAGGGCTACAGATATTAGAAAGAGCATGCAAGTCATCGGATGATCCCTAAAATCATCAGCAACTAGAGAAGGTGAGCAAGTTGGCGCAACAGGTTAAGTCATTAGCACTGACGTGTCCGTACCTGGTGGGATCTTACACACGGTGGCAGGGTGCCAGCTGTACCTCTGGTTGCAATTGGGGCTCTGCACAAAGATCGCACTGTCACTCAGGCACTCAGCAAAAACCTCCCCACCTATGTAATACAGGCGCACTCCTCTTCCTAGAACAAAAGACACAGGGATCAGTCTTTTTACCATGCCCTTTCAGCGGGATTTTGGAAGAGTCTCTGGGGGAACTAAAACCATAGATGGCGTTTCCAAAATTCCACAGTCAAAATACGTCCTCAACATGTTTCCTTCTATATGCTGCCAAGGAACTTTTAAAAATATATATATAATTTGTAAAAACAGGTGCTTATCCTAAGTATCTAAACAATACAGGAAAGGATGAAGACAGTACAATTTTTTAAAATCCAGAAATCCCCCACCCAGACATACCTGTCATGAATCTATTTCATACCCACCTGACTACATATTCATTTAGATCTAAAGAAGTAATAGAATTTCACATAGTATATTAAAAATTATGTTTAAGTCAAAGTAACCAAATCAAACTTAAAGAATTATTGTTCAGATGAATGTGCCTCCATTACAAAAAATATTATTTCCATAAAGATACTAAAAACTCACTGCCACCGAGCTGGTTCCGGCTCACGACAACCTTCTGGGACAGGGTAGAACTGTTCCTGTGGGTTTTCGAGCCTGTCACTCTTGACAAGAGTAGAAAGTCTCCTCTTTTTCCCAGAGTGGCTGGTAGTTTTTGAACTCCTGACCTTCCAGTAAGCAAGTCATCCAACACACAACCACTGTACCACTAGGCTCCTCGCTACAGTAAAAAAAAAAAAAAAGATGCTCAGACACTAAGAGGCTAGAATCATTGCCCCTTTTGAAAGCTTATCATGACGGCAAACAAAGCCCTAGACAAGAAAAGCCTGTGTGTGGAAGATTGTAATATGCTTTGGGATTCTGACAGATGAAGCACATTAAAAAGGGGGTAGGGGGTGTGCTCAGACAAGAGTGGGAGATGAATTTTAAGAAACCAACTGCAAGAGGCAGTCCAAGAGGATGTGTGTGGTCCTCCCGCTTCCTGGAATGTGCACATGTCCTCTGATACTCATTCCAACACCACTGCTACGGGATCGTGCAGACGTAAGCAAGGTCCCCATCAAGTGACCTTAGTTAGGAAAGGGGGATTCTCTTTAAAGCGCCCGACTGAGTCAGGAGACCCTCCAAAAGGGGCGGGCAGATCCTTGTGGATGTGATTCAAGGCAAGAGTGCGAGGATTCAAGGACGGAGAGCATCTCGGGTGCTAGCTTTGAAGATGGAGGGGCACTTGTGCCTCTAAAAGCCAATCAGGAAATGAGGAACTTGGTTCTACACAACCACCAGGAAGTGGATTTTCTGTCACAACTACATGAGCTTGGAGGAGTCCCCGTGCTCCAGAGGGGGCACATTCCAGCTGACACTTGGATTTCATCCTTGGGAGAGAGTCTGAAGAGAAAGCCCGGGCAGCCCAGACCTGCACTCCCAACCCATGCACAGACTGCGAGAGAATAAGGCTGTGTGGTTTCAGCCTGCTAGGTTTTGGGCCATTTGTTACACCAATCACAGAGGGAAATAACCTGATAAAACAACCAACAAGCCAGGCTTAACAGATAAATACAGAATCTGCTGACCATATTAAGCCACAGGTTTTACAAGACTATGGAAGATTTCCGAAACATTAATCAGGTACTTGGGCATCAAGTCTACAAACTAGAAGTCAAAAGTGAAAACACAGGGACCACAGGTTTCATAGTGAGAAGGGACAGCACAAAGACACTCCCCGTCCCCCACATTGCCAACAGAGCCCCAAGTTAAAGCACGGAGGAGGGAAGGGAAGGCTGGCTCAAGGCTGCCACTGGCTGCAAAGACCTTGCTGGGTTGCTCAAACGCGGTTTTCCAAATCGTACACATCAAGCAAAATGCGGGAGCTCCGAGCTCATGCAGCCAAGGGACCTGGCCCACTCCCTGGCACTCTGCAGGGCCACAGCTAGGCCATGCCCAGGAAACTGCCACCCCAGCATAAAAGCCCCTTCAAAGCACGGTCAGTAGGATTTCTCATGTGCGGTGATGGCTAATTAAGGGAACAAAAGCACACTTCTGTTAAGAAGCTTCTGAGAACGCGGATGTGGAGGTTTCCTACAGGAATTTGTCACAAGATATAAAACTCTACTTTTAACAATTCACTTCAAAAATCAAAATAAGCCTATCGTACGTTGACATACACAGTGTGCTTATGAAAAACAAATGTATTTTCCACACACAAAATAGACATAAGTAAAACTGAGAAGGAAGATAATGTTTCCCACTTTGGGAAATTTCTTCAGTCACTGTCTGTCTGGCTTCATGGTGGAGGGCTGGGTTCTCTGTATCAGCTTCTCCATACAGTCTCTTGCAAACCCCTATATCAGGTGGCCTCAAGAAATACCTCACTTTCCACTCAAGAAAGTCCAAGTGAAAAGATGCACAAATGCACACATCTTGGTATCGTTCGGAAAACAGTGCTGACCGAGCCGAGGGAACACAAATGCCGCAGGGACTCCCAGAGCAGGCCCCGCCCAACCCCCATCATTTGATTTTTGAGATCACTTTGATGATCTTTTAAATGATGTTATATAGTAATTCTTCTCCTGTTAGGCAACTTACCTCAGATTAAAGTTAGAGTTGATTGACAAGGATTAGTTAACTAAAGAGGGGGTGGGAGTGATCGGTAACAACCCAGGTGACAGAAAACAAAGCAAAAAAAGTTTTCTTACTTTGTTTGTATGTTTACTCCCAAATTGGCACAAGGCAATTCTGTGACCAGTAAAGGACCTTCCATACTGAAGGATAGGTTGAAGGTGCGGATTTAAGGACTTAGGGGCGCCAGGATCTACTAAGAGCAGTGAAGCCTGGGCACTTCACTGGATCGCGAAAATTCAGCTGACAGGGAGAGAAGACGGGATTGATTGCCTGCAGAACATCTCTGGCTGGGGCAACACCTCAACATGCCCACACACATCTGAGTGCATGGCACTAGGCTCAAAAGTGCAGACAGGATCATCTGGGGAAATGGCTAGCAGAAACACACAGCAGCCCACCAATGTTTGACTCACACAAGGGAAAGGGAACGTACCTATATGCCTTCTTGTCATTTCTACGGTAGCATTTCGGTTGACGTTGGAGAGTAACCCTAAGCAGAACCTCTCCGAGTTGGAAGGGTCTGTAAAGCCATCTACAGTGAGTGAGGGCTGTGAGGCATGGAAGGTCTCTCCAACCCTCTGGTTTAACTCATAATACGCTATGGAACACCAAAATGCAGGCTCTGAGTAAGTAACTGGTTGCAAATCTGAAAATAAGACAGAAAAGCATTTAAAAAAAAAAGTTGTGTGAACAACTCAAGCCAAGAACAGAGAAAATATTGTCACGTGCTCTGTGCCCGTCTAAAGGACAACAGCACAGGAAGTGCACTTAACATCTGCATCACGGACTCGTGTTCACAGGTCACACCACAGCTTCAGCGCTTCAAATTTCCCCATCTCAGCATGTCATCCAATCATCAAACATCTTTTCTAGACTTTACAACAGACCACTTGCTCGGCCTGTAGGTATAGTCCAGAACCTGTTCAAATATCAAATCACCGTAGGCAACGTGAACCAATGGGCTACTTCGCCTAACGTTATGAATTTCTAAATCACAGGATACAGCTATTTTGGAAAAAATAAATTGGAATCCGGCTGGGACAAAGAATAGAGTGAGAGAAATGAGTCAAAAACCACAAAAATAAAAAAATTCTGTATTAGAATAAGAGGATACAAAATATGACACATTTGTAACATTTGTCTATTTTAACAGGAGATTCTAGGTGTTACCCCAATTCAGAAAATAGAAAGCCCTCACATACTTTAAGAATCAGAAAACAGCACAACAAGGAGAGTTTTTGCAGGTGGAAATAAAAAATGGGAACAGTTTACATACATCATGGGAAAACTATGATGACGTTTATGTAATTTCTGTAATTACAGAATAAAATACATTGTAGAGAATGTCATAAAGAAAGAAAATCGACAAGCTTGTAAAAGAAATTCCAGACATTTCAATCTCAAAGGACTTGTGAAATAACTAAAGTAAAATGAGGGACAAGAATAAAGTACAAAAATGAACATAGGCACACAGAAATGTATACAAAAAACGTACATATACATAATAATCAAAGTATAGGTCCCTTAATATAAACATCTGCTCGTGTGTTATATCTTTATATTTGCATATTTTATATTTACAGTTATACATATACCTCTTACATTAAGAATTGTTACAAAAACATACCATAAAATGAATACACCTGTGTCAATATAGAGCAAATTAGGACAAAAATTTTCCACTGATAAAGAATGTGATTTTCAAAAGCTTAAAAAAATATTCACTGGTTTCTTGCTCTCCTACATGCCAGTAGAAGTTTCAGTAGCACCGACATTTATTAGTATCTTTGGGAAAAACAATAATTTAAGCCATGTGAGCCATTATCTCACTATTCATTGGAAGTCTTCTCTCGTGTATTTGAAAATAACCGCCAGGGGGAATCTTTCATGACGTAAAGGACGCAGTGGTACAAACAGTCACAGAAATAGCGTGTGTGCGCAACTTACCCAAGCTATGATTGACGGGGGACAGAGCCGAGGGAGACAGCTCCGCTGGAGAGCCTGGAACAAAAGGGTTAGATTTCATGATCAAGGTTGCCGTAGCTCCAGAAAGTCTGACCACATAATGAAGTTGGTGGTGCTTCATTATAACTGATGATCCTTAGTTGACACGGTAGAAAACAGATCATCTAAAATCCAGAGAATTCCAGTGTATTTTAATTTTGGAGGCTTCGGTAACTGAAAGGTGTGGAAGGGCCTAGAGAGCCCAGCCTTCTGCACCCCTTCCGCCACCACACCATGTGCATCCTGTATGTTTCTTGCTTACTTTGTAACTGCAGCGTGTGACAGTCTGGACTCCACCTTCCAGTTGTCTGCCCCAAGAAACAATCCTGGACAGACAAACTGCCAGTTCCACCAACTTTCAAGCATGTGTGCAGGATAAACTACTAAAAGAGGACCTGCCAGATCAAAAGGTTTGTGCACCTGCAATTTTGGTAGATTTTGCGAGTCACCCACAAGGGTGGTACCAGTTTATACTCCCTCGGGAACGTGAGTGGTACAGGGATGCTCACAGCATTATTGCATGCAGGCGAAATCAGGATCTCTTAATAAATGGGGTTTTAATGATATGAAAGGTCAAAATATATCTGAAGCAGCAGGTGAATCAAGGGATGGGATGCAAACGACAAAGTGCAAATGCACCAGCTTCTCCTAGGGAGAGTGGTGAAGCTCTCTGCTCTCATAAGGATGGAAAACTGTAGAAATATCAGGGAGGAGTTTTACAATGTCCTACAGGATCGCTGTGAGCTATCATCGACTTAAAGAGCAAAGCATCTCTGTGAATCGTCTGCTCTTTTGTAGGAGGCTCTTTATGCATTAGAGTTACTAGCCCTTTCCTGGGACAGTTGCGAACATTTGATCATCTGTCTTAAGACTGCTTAGTCATAATTCGAATCATGTACCATTATTAAATATAAATGTTGACTGTCTACATGATAAATGTTGACTGTTGAGACAGCTCGAGCTTTTGCAAAAAGTTTCTAAAAAATTATATTTTCTTAAACAGTGACCTATTCTGTCCAGTTTGGGATAAATAGGCTAGTCCAATCAAGAAAATAGGGCAGAAATAGCATAAACAAATAAACCAAGGAAAAAGAGGAAACAATCAGACCATGAAGACACACACCATTATGACCATGAGCTAAAATAAAAAGCAACCAAGGTCGAATGGCAGTGACCAAAAAAACAGATAAATCAGAAGGCGAACAGGCGAGAATTATTCTTTTAGAAGGCACAACAGTCTTTCACTGTACGGGTAAGTTCTTTACGGTGCTTGTTTATTTTTGCTCCTAAGTTTGACAAATCTGTTGGCAAGTCACAACAGGTACAATTAAGAAAGGTCAAAATATATTTAGAACAATGAACTAAAACTCTGTTTCCTGAAGTAGATATAAAATAAACAAAGCCACTATTCAAAATGGAGGCAGTTGTCCAACTATTCCTATCTTTTAATTAGAGTTATTCATATTTCAAAACAGTTGTCTATTAAATACTTATCAGAAATGACCAGAAAGTCGGCGGGGGTGGGGGGGTGTCCTAGTTGGTACAGACTTGTCAAAAATTGGTTGAATATGGTAAAAAATTAAACTGTAGATTATTTTAAAAATAAAAGTTCATCATGATCATACATAAAATAATTACACTATTAGGTAACAAAAGCTTTTAGAAAACATTTTCTTTAATTCAGGGGCCAAGAAATTTATAATCTATTAATTATTCATATATAAATGGTGCTATTGAAGTCTGGCAGCCATGAGACTTCCAGTTATGAGACGTAATAACATCCTCGCTCTTAACTCCTGTTTGGGTCAGCGGTTTCTGTTACTAGCAGCTAAAACACGGAGAATAAATGTGTCCTTCGTGAATGTATCTGTGGACACAGTTCATATACATTCATAGGACAAGTTTTCCAACGATGAAATGTTATAGCAAAAAGAATGTGTGAAATTCTTTTATGTGCCACCGTGCCTTCCCAAAGTGTTTCATCCCCTCCACAACCTGCAAGCTAGTGGCCCCTGTCCCCTCACTGTGCACATTCTCAATGTGGCTGACACTTGTGACCGTGCTGTGCTCATTGTAAGCCGTGCGTGCTACTCCTCTTTCCATCTTTCTACTGCCATTCGTGTCTTCTTCCTCCTGACTTACTGGAAGAAGTTTTAAATACAGAAATCAGAAGTACATCATTCATTTCCAAGTGTTTCTCACGGGTTCTTGGTCTGTTGGGGTCTATCTTTGCAGGTAACATTTTAAATATTATTTATTACAATGTATCGGTTTTTCCTCCTACATCTTTGTTGTATATATTTCTTACTAAAAAAAAAAACCTTAGTGTCGTATCTTAGAAGTTGTAGGGTTTCATATTTACATTAAGTGTGTACTTCAAATGGAAATGAGGTAAGAGTTAAAAGTAAGTTTACTAAGAAAATTAATAAAGAAATAGATATTGCCCTCTACGTTCTAGCACACTAACCCAACAAAAAACACAATTCAAACTAAAAATAAGAATAACTTTGAAAACGTGCACAGAGTAAAGGGCTAAAGACCCGAAGTCATATACAACTGTCTCCCTTGCTTTCACTAGTAATACTCCAGAGGACTAAAAGCACTGTTCCCAAAATGGCTTTAGCTATATGCTTTACAATATCTAATGTACAGTATCTAAGGTACAGACCAATCGTTTTCACAGACCTTCCAGAAAACTGAGAATCAGGCTGGGTTCTGCCTTCCGTTTCAACCCTATGCAATCGCCTGCCCAAGAAATCAATCTCCATTTCCAACTGCCATCCGAAAGCAGCCAGGGGCCATCTAGAGCAGTAGCAAGAAAGGCTACGCAGAGCCCGATGCTAGGCGTGAATCCTTCTGTCACTTTCTACTTATTTTTCTGTGACACAAATTGCATTGCAAGGTTTTGTTAGATAAATGGGCAACCCTCTCAAAGCAAAACGATAATTACTACTAAGTGATAAAATTACATGTAGTGCTTACATTTTTTCCCCTCACCCAACTCTTCTAATTCTTACAATGAACATCCATTTCTTGTGTACTTCAAAATTTTACCTGTACAATACTCTTCAATTTTTTATTTGGCTTAGAAGAGTGGCAAAAATATGAGGCTATGAGAAAATAGGATATAACATTACATGCAACGTGTCTATAAAGGAATCTGCAAAAAGAGTGGAAGACGCATGTATGGCAATTGAAGTTTAAAAACATACAATTTATGATCGTTTTTCTTATTTCTTTATGCTGTATACAATTCCATATTTTCTGTGAGCACAAATTTTATTCTACATGAGAAGGAAGAGTTTCTTTTCTGGTTTTTCAAAACAGAACTCTTAATGTATGGTTAGAAAATAGACTGGTAAAGCCCTTACTATCAGAATACAAAATAAAACCACAACAACCAACCTAATGTTTTGAAAAAGTTTATCCGAGAGCTGTGGGTACAAATCATTACAAATTTACTAATTTACCCAGAGGGATGAACTCTGGGTCAGCAGAGAGTCATACTGGTCTCCCTGGGAGCATGTGCTACTCAAACGGCAAATGTATTGCCATTAAGTTGATTCTGCCCCTATAGGTCAGGGGGAACCTGCTCCACAGAATTTCCAAGACTGCAAATCCTTACAGGAGCAGACAGACTCATCTTTCTCCTGAGGAAAGTGTGGTGGGCTCAAACCACTGACCTTGTGGTCCACAGCCCAATGGTTAACACACTGTACCACCAGGGGCTCAGTGTGCCAAGCCAGGGCACATACAAGCTAAGGAGAGGAGTTGCCACAGGAGAAACAACTGACATGGTCGGGGCTGGGGGCATACTGGCAATGAGGCTCTGAGAAGCCCCCATCAGAAAGCTTCACCAGCCAACTCTGATCTACAGGTCTGCAGCTGCACGCATGGCAGCATCAATGAGTTTGGGGCCGGTCTGAAGAGTCGCGAGGTACCTTGCTATCTCACAAGACTCATAGCTATACCTTCCAGAAAGATGAAGTGATCTGACAGAACTAAAGCAATGAGTCACCACCTATCCACTCAGGTCCACACTCCTCACGACCTCACAGACTGGACCTCAACCAACTTGGCAGCCAGGGTCCTTCTCAGGGAAAAGATCACCCTCTCCTGTATTTCACACACAACGTCTGGTGTCCAATGACAAAGTAGGGAAACTGACTCACCATCAAGAAAACAAATAATCAGTGGAAGCAGATCTACATATGAACCAGGCACCAGAATTAGCAAGTAAAGACGGTTAAATGGAGATTGCCAAACAGAAATACAGAAAAATCTGAAATGAAGAACTCATTAAAAGGGGCTTCACAGCAAACCAAAAGTTACACCTACATATGTACTTTGTTCTCAATAAAGGAGAAAAAGGCATTTTAATGGAGAAAGGACAATCCTGTCAACAAATGGTGAAAGATATTTATGAAAGACATCTGTAATTTAGAACTCATCAACAAGTTCAAGGAGCAGTGAAAAGCTGGTGCACATCCCTTAGTTTAAAACTATTACGAAAACATGTCTTTGGGCTAATTATGGTCTTTGAGCCAAAAGAAACATCTATTACTAGAATAACTAAGACCTTAAATTGAAATATACTTAAATAGAAATAGTCATTCTGTGTTCTCAATTCTTCATTTACTCTAAAGAGAAAGCTCTAACCATTATCCCACAGAATAGCATTTGCTATTGTTTTTCAATTAGAACATGCAGTAATCACAATGGCTAATGGGCTTTATGGATGAGTGATTAGGAGATAAGAGATCAAGACAGAAGATTAAGGTTTTGTGGTTTCTGTTTGAATGTTTCTCTACAATGAACTGGAATGGTAAAGCAAGACATGTCTAATTACTAAGGAGTCAGAATATTTTACCTGTGTCCATACTTTGGTTCAACTGTTGGTCACTTGTTTCTCCATCTTCACTAATATACCCAGGAGGTGGTGTTTCTACAAAGTTTAAAACAAGAAAAGTAAAATTAATCTCACCATTTTTCTCCCAAAGACAGAATCCTCTAAACATCCCAATAAAAAATAAGGACATTATACATTGTTATATATTTTTAAGTCTTGTACACTTAAGAGCTTCGGATTCTGGTGGTCTAATCGGCATCTTACAGGCCAAGCCTTAAGACCTCCTTACAATACAATCAAACTCTCTGAGCATACCTTCCTAAAATCGTTCACATTCACTGGCTAATTCCCAGATGTACGTTTTCTGGGGTAAGAGCCAAAGTACAGCTTCAAAGACGCCTCAGTTCTGAATCAGTACACTTCAAAGCATCAGGGCCTCCAATGCTTCCTTACACTGATGGACTTCGCCGTGGGTACTTAGATGATTAAAGGACACACAACACACACGTGGTTTCAGATTATGAGAATGATACATGCAACAGGCTACACTATGTTTACAAGGCAAAGGAAGGTAAAATGGTTCAGGACTAGTTTAGCCTGCATCTCCTAACTATATTTTTCCTATGAATTTCTAAAGTTCTTCCTCAAAACCACATATCACTGGTTTTGCTTCTCTATAGCCCAGCATTAAAAAAGGGGCCCTATTTAACTCAACCTGTTTTCAAGGTTCATACATGTTCTGGTGTGTACAGTACGTAATTTCTCTATCTGGCCGAGTACCAGCCCATTCTGTTTATGCATTCATCTGCTACTGGACCACTGGGCTGCTTCCATTAGTCTACTACGAATGCCGCGCCATGAACGCGGGGGCACTCGTTCCTGCTACAGTCCTTGCTTTCGCATCTTTGGGGCATACATCTAGGAAAATTGCTGGATGATGTTCATTCTATGTTTAACTTTCGGAGGAACTGTCCACTCCTTCAGAAGGCGTCCTGGGGATGTTGTGGGTTATGCATGCACTGACTGGGCTGCTAACCACACCCTCCCAGCATCCCTAGGGGAGAACAGGTTATCGTCTTGCAGACCCCCAGGCGTGGTTGTACTCTGCCTCTAGGGTTGCCATGAGCCAGAAGCAACTCAATGGCAACGAGTTTAGTTTGGTTTGGGGGCAACTATTTTTTTCCACAGTGGCTGTACCATTTTAAGTACTAAAGCTTTCAATACTGAAAATCTGTGCATAAACTACTTTCACATAGTTAAACAATAAAGCACACAGAAATAAGAATTGTAATGCATATCCCCGAGCACGGTTTTTAAGGCTAACATTAATACAATTAAATAGAACCAGGTTATCCTAATGTCCTTCTTTAGCTTTTCTCTATTATTATTTATTTATAAAACAAAACAATACTATTAACATTTTGGAGAAAACGTTAACATTTCTTCTGAAATGAAAGACGACAGACCCTGAAGTCTCGTTGTCTAGTCAGCGTGCACAACTACGCTGACACATTATAAACTGTTTAACCTGTTAGCTCTGGTGGGTTATGAACTTTATTACATAAAAACCGGAAGTTTTCATAGCTGCGTTATGTATAGTATGTCAAAACCTTCTGTCCATCATTGTGATTAGCTAAATTGTCCAGAAAAGCAAATAGGTATAATCAACTTTTGAAATTTCATTTTATAAAATACTCAAACCTACACACATAAAGGATTAAAGAAAGAAAAATCCTGCACAAACATTTCCACAAGTACACACCATTAAACATTCGATTGACAACCTTCCAAATAATTACTGGGCATGCCTTACAAGCCTGTACACTTACACTTGTAAGTATACCGTATGCTGTCACAGTATAATATGAATTCCCACCTTGTCTGGGGTAAATCTGCACAAGACCTCTTTAACGTGTTGAGCAACAAGGATGTCACCTTGAGGATTCAGTCGCACCAGACTCAAGCAAGCATGGCACTTTCAGCTGCGTCACATGCATGTGAAAGCTGGGTTTTGAATAAGGGAGGCCACAAAAGAATCGATGCGTTTCCATCCTGATGCTGCTGGAAACACTGAGAGTCCCATGGACTGCCCAAAGAACACACACTCCCATCTTGGAAGAAGTACAGCCAGACTGCTCCTTGCACGTGACACGGGTAAGACTCTGTCTCACGAATCCTGCACATGTGGTCAAGCGGGACCAGTGCCGGGAGAAGCACGTCGTGTTTATTAAAGCGGAGGGGCAGCAAGAAGAGGGAGCCCCGCAAGGAAATGGACTGACACGGTGTCTGCAACCATGGGTTCACGTAGAACAGTAACTGTGAGGATGGTGCAGGAACAGGTGGTGTTTCACTCTGTTGTACATATGGTTGCTCTGAGTCGGAATGACTCTTCAGCACCCAGTAACAACAATAAAACGCCCACTTCAAAGATACCCACATGCCCGCTCCCCACACTGCACACACACGTAACTCACTGGGGGAAGGCCAACAGCTTCTACCTCAGAAATGCTTTCCTTGGTCTGCAGTCCTGCTTCCTGCCTCCCACACCTTTCCTCTTAACTTCTCAAAGGGCAGCCTCGTTGGGCATAAAATTATCATCTGAGAAATGCACATTAAATCGACCAGAAACCACAGATTATCTGTCACATTAGCTACTTTAAAAATTATATATCTTCTTTTCCAGTTTGTAAAATCATCTTCCGTAAGCAAAACATTATTTCTACAAGGGAACATATGAAAAGAAATAATAGTTCTTAAGCACTTAAAAATCTTAGTTTCTTACATATTTTCTGATGCATTTTAAAAACCTGAATGGGAGAGGAAACATTGACAATAACAAAAAATACAACTTATACTTGAATCTTTGTCCTACTACTCTTACCCCCCCCTTAGTTTCTATTAGGAAAAAAACAGCAAAAAGAGAGCCACACAAAGAAAATATTGGTTGGTTCTTCTAAAAATAGTGAAAACTAAATGGGCAGCTACTAAATCATGGAATACTAACTGGATCACACAATGCTGGAGTTTGAGGCGGTATCTCAGAACCAGCTAGTCAAAATAATCATTTTTCTTATCAGTAATTACTGGCGCCCAGATGTAACAGAAGTAGAAAAAGAGGTCTCCTGCTCTTCAGTTCAATGTTTCAGTGCGGTTACACCTAAAGAACTACAACACTGCATTCGATTCTCCTGTGGAAACACTACTTTTCCCTGAAACAGAAGCAAACCATCCGAGAGAGGCAGCCATTGGTCCACCTGATGTGACCTGTGCTTCAGCAACCCTTTCCCTGTACCACAAGCTTGGCTTACATGCTGTATGTCTTTCAGCATCGACACCTAAGACAAACTCACTTAGGTATTTTCTTTTCTGCTCTTCACAGCAGCTTGATTAAAGCCACCGCAAACGAAAATGAAACCACTTTCATCAGGGCAAAAAAACGGTCAAAGCACTATGCAAATTCCTTCCACAAAGCAGCAGCCAACAAGTCAGATTCTTCTCTTCTCCAGCCAGCGTTTTAGAAAAAAGCAAACCTTCAATTCACTAAGACGTGAACATTTAGGAACAACACTGGTGTCTACCCAAGCTCAGAAGGCAAACAAGTACCTGGGATGTAATTACTCTGTGGCTCAATGCCTGCTGGGAAATTAGTGTTTTCTGGAATGGAGTGGGTGTAGTCATCCAGAGGCGGGAGTTCTGTTAAGATCTCAGTGTGCCGTGGCACCAACACTGGAGGCAGAACTGAAAGAGCAAAATAAATCATAGTTAACAGCAACGAAAGGAGCAAGAGAAGTTTTCATCACAATGAAAGAAAAACCTAAAACAAAACAAAAAGGCTAATTTTTAACATCTCCGTCCCTCTGGAGTCAAGCCCTCAGTGGTCCAAACAGTGAACAAGCTAAGTGAATGGTAGGAGACTTGAGTCCACCCACTTTCTTTCAAAAAGCCCACCACCGAAACTCTCTCTGAACAAAGCGCCACCCCTCCCCGCCTCCACCCCACTCACCAGGGTCACCCTGGGTCAGAAGCAAGCGGGCAGCAATGACTTTGAGTCTACTTGTTAATGTTATGCTAGTACTAGGAGATGGGCACATGCATTTCAGATTTTTCAGGACAATGTATACCTGGCAATATTATATTACCATAAAAGTTCCTAAGCCTATCCACCTTGGGAAAAGTTGAAGAAATTAAAGACTTGCCTGAATTTGTAAAAACCAGGTATATATACATTAAAACCGTGTTTAAGCAAACCGTATCTTGCTGTCCACTCTACTAAACTGCTTATAAACCAATGACATCATTCAAGTGCTTCTAAAAGCATCCAGAGGGCAGAGGCTCAGAGACAGCTCCAGCATGGACACAGCACAGGGGGCTGTCAGTTCAGTTCCAGATGACAGATCTGTAGCATCAGTATTTCCTGGATACATATCTTGTAAGTAGTGTGAATAGAAACATCTTCTAAGTTTTTCTATTAAAAAAATCCATCTAAATAAAAATGTGTTAATTACCACCAATTAATGTACTGAATTGAAGCTGCCTTGTTTGAATTTTACAGTGAAATTTCTATACATCATGAGAGTACTCAAGATACACTTAAACCTAAACTACAATGTCCCTACCTGGTGTCTCAACTCTTTGATAGTGGTAAGGGTTCACACACACTTCATCCTTTTTAAGATGAAAAGCATATTCGCAGTTTTCGATTGCTTTGAGTTCGTGATGGCTGTGAAGATCCGGCCAGCGCCATAAGCGGCAGTAGATGACATGTGGCAATCCTTTTCGATGAGACACCTGAAGGCGACCATCGAGAGACCTAGAGGGGCAAAGAGGGAGAGAGAAAAGGGAGCTGTAACAACCATGCGTGTAGCCCAATGGGTTACACATCATACACGAAGAGCCGAAGGGAAGGAGTGACAGACATTCAGTTAGTCTGAGGGAAAATAAAGGGGGACGTGTACTGTTTAATGGGTCTCAGCTAAAAACAAGCAGCCGAGCTCGCAGAAGCTTCTGTCAATATGCTAGGTAGGGGACTCAATGTCAATGAATGGCTAACCACTGGGGAAAAAAGCTGGTTTGGAGAAGAGTATGCAGCTAAGACTTGAAAAACGATTTTGGTAACTTCTATTTTAGTAAATCGAACTCTGACTTAGAGAAGCTTTTTAAGGGCATTAACTGCGGGTGGCTGAATTATCAAAAAAAGGAACTAATGTAAAGAATGGCAAATACCAACAATGACGTGACAACAGCTTGCTCGGTTCAAATGTAACGCACTACCCAGCTGTGACTGTTTGCAGTCCTGAGGTCTACTAATGTGGCTCACACGTAAGTGCAGATGGCAACGACTAGGATGAGATGCAATGGACAAACACAGACGTGCTCAAAAAGAGAAAAAAAGATGATGAAGGAAAAAAGGATAACGTGAAAACAAGTTAGCCTAGCATCAACTGTGACAGAAGGGGCTCAGTAGCTAACGTCATATATGTATTAGTGCACAGAGGATGAGATTTAGATAACAGCAAGAAATTTAGAGCAAACTGGATACGTTAAGTACTTCTTAAAAAGGCCAGTAAGAGGCCATAATCGAGTCTCAAACGGAGTGTACAGTTATCAAAGGTCCTGTTCTTTAGGAGAAGCAGTGATTTAAAGACTCAAAATAAGAATTTCATGGATCAAAACATCGGCTGAAACATTTTATATAATTTTAATACTGGCAAGCAGCTATTTTACATGCTATGCCATAATTTACATAAAGGAAACATCTTAGGCAGAAATGATACTAAGCAACCCACTGGAGATCCTCCAAACCCCCCCTCCCACAGGCTCCAGGGTGGGAGCGAGGGCAGAATATTCACCTGGTTTGTTCAGAGAAGCTGTAAAGGCCTGTTGTGTCCCACTGATCTAGCGTATTTGGTGTACTCAGTCCCCAAATTTCAGAGCAAGTGCTGTGCATAAATTGAAAAACAAAAAATTGATGTGAACATGGAAGCATGGTTATTCAAAATACCATGATGTAAACATGGAAAATGTACAGAATACTTCCTTCACCCAGAAAATATACACTGCTTCGCTTTTCCACAGACATTTCGTGGTGCTACTAACTATATTTTCTATATGAAGGAAGCCAATAAAATGGAACATGTGACTCTAAGTAAGTTATGATTATGTTTTTAAAATGTGAACACCAATGTTCTCTGGCTAATGAAATCAGAGCTATCATGCCCTGTCCAATTTCCTCTCCTGGAAACAAAAGCACTAACAAACACCCAGGTTGTCAGATGTAATAACAGAGTTTCACTTATTAAACCCAGCTTTTTCAGTATAAAAACCCAGTTTTTTTGCTTTTAAAAAAAATCAACTTAAACTAGATATAGACGTGCAGTTAAGGTTTTTGGTTTATTTGGGCAAGTTACTTACATACATAATTTTATCAGAAAGTCATCATTATTGTTCATCAGAAAAAGGACAACAAGTATGGTGTAATCATTATAATACAGAAAAACTATTTAAAGGTTTTAAAAATTGCGGATTAAACAAAATATGTAAAAGTAGTTAATTTCCTAAAATAAAACTTACAATGTGAGAATAGATACATTTATAATCAGTAACAACTGAAAAACCAAGACCAAAAGACCTCAACATTTTTCTTCCACATTTCTTTCCCAAACATGGGTAACCCTGAAAATAAGTCTCCCAACTTTTCCTGCAGTGATCCCATTTCAAAGTAACTTCTAGCCTCTGGGAGAAGGGAAGAGAAAACTTCAAGGCAACTTGCAAAGGCACTTTGGACACCCCAGATATTTCAGATCGTTTGTAATTCTTAAGAGTTAAAAAGAACAATCATGTATAATTGGTCAAGGATTCACAAGGGTGGGAGGGTAGGGGAAAAAGAGCAGATACCAAGGGCTTAAGTAGAAAGAAAATGTTTTGGAAATGTTGATGGAAACATATGCACGTGTGTTTAATACAACTGAATGATGGATCGTTGTAAGATTTATTAGAGACCCCCAATAAAATGATTAATAATAAATAAATAAATGTACATATTCATGGACACTCCCCCAAATGTTAAAAGATAATTTCTCTGAAACTCAGTTACATTTCTCATATATTACCAGAATTTCAAAGAGGGAGGGGACATTTTTTAAAAGTCTGAAAATGAAAGCAACAACCAATTAAATGCCAAATGCATAAACTGCTCGCGATCTGACTGAACCAAGCTTTCAAACAAGGAGGGAAAGTGCAGGCAGGTGAGAGGGATGAGCCCTGGCAGTGCAGTGGACTAAGCACCCGGCTGCTGCCCAGGAGGTCGGCAGACAGAGCCTACCAGCTGCGGGCGAAGATAAAGCCGTCTGCTCTCTCAGAAGCCCAGCCAACACTTCCATTCTTCCGAGGGGTCACCGTGAGTCAGAATAGACTTGCCGGCCTTGCTTTTGCTTTAGGAACAGTTGCTTATAATACTAATGAGTTTTTAAAGGCCTGTTTAGAAACCTTCTAGCACGTCCTTGAGATATTTTTATAAACCAGTTTTTAAGCTACAGTTCATCTTTCACTTACCATACCACAAAAGTCAGAAAGAGCCAAGAAACTAGAAGATAACGAAGACCTTTTCTTTATTTTCATGACATAAAATGTTTTTATTTCAAAATGTTTATCAATTATCTATGAGAAACAGCACGTTATTTACATCTTAGGGCTAAGTTAAACCTAATGTTTTAACAAAACTCTCTATCAAGAGGCTATTTATTCTGCTTTTAAGACAAGAGTAAGAACATTTCACTCAAGAAACTCTGGGACTAACAAGAGAACCAGAATACGTGAGGTCATAAGGAGCACATGCTGTCTCTTATTCAAACCTTGGAAGGAATCAGAAAAGAGTAAGTGGTGACTGAGAACATATTCTAACATATTCAACCACTGTCCTACTGCTGCCATTAATTTCATGTGTGTAAGCCTCACTTCTCTCATTTATGAATACTTCCTGCATAAAACTGTAATACTGAATGTAAATCCATCAAACACTCATGCTAAAGGACAGAGATTTGTCAGAATGAATACAGAATGAGAAATGTCTACCAAATACTACTTCACTATAAAAGGGGAGATAACTTCTGAAATAAGACTTCAAAAATAAAAATATTAATCAGCTATATTCACCTGAAGAAAAAAAATTAAAAAAAAAAAAAAAAATCACAAGATAATCCTGTATGTACCTACAAACAGTTTTAAAATACCTGACAGACTTAAGTGGACTATGAACAATTCAGAAATCAGAGTAATCTCAGTAAC
>NW_022111300.1:34838232-34840757 GCF_000313985.2 Echinops telfairi
ACAAAGAAAATGTTTTTTAAAAAGGATCATGGCAACATATGTACAAATGTGCATGATACAACGATGTATGGACAGTTATAAAAGGTTTAAGAGGCCCCAATAAAATGATTTTGTTTATCTTAATGGGGAAAAAAGGGGTTAACACAAGATGTGGAATACCTGTACAGTGGCCACTAAAGCCTTAGAGATATTAAATAACACAAAATAGATATACTACTATATTCATCGACTAGAAGATTCAAAACTTTTAGGTGTCAATTGTCCTCTTATTTGTGCTACCCCTTTCCCCTCATCATTTCAGTGAGGCCTCTCTTATAGCAACTGACAGGATGATCTAAAATGCGTATGAAAATACAAACGATCTTAAGACAGTCAAACAATCTTGAAAAGGAGGCCTAACAAAACTCAGTTTGACAGTGAAAATCACAATTATTATGGGTGAATCTCAGAAATACTGTTTACCAAGAAAAGTCTCACACACACACACACAGATACTGAATCAGCTCATTTACATGAATTCCTAAGACTACTAAAACATAAACTGCAAGTGGAAAAAAATACAACTGAGATTGCGAGAGAGGAGAAGAGTAAGGCAAATGTCTGGGGCTGAAACGTCTTTATTGTGATACACTGGTTTAAGCAATTATCTTATCCAACAGAATGGAATACTTGTGAATTGTACATTTCATAACATGAAGATTTTACCTTAAATAAACACTAAGGATCTCAAGAAACAAACAAAAAAGAGAAATGAAAATAGCTACCAAAAAAATCTACCATGATTTGGTGTATGGCACGGGAGGCTCCCTGTGCAAAGACAGGGAAAGATCTCTAAAGTAGCAGAATACATGACAAAAGCAGGCACAGATCAATATCATGCATAAAAGAAATACACACATCATTAACAGCAGTTGCCTGAAGTGGGGCGAGGGAAGAAAGGCATGTATGTCCGTATGTATGTATACGTGTTCATGTACATATATACCTGTATATTTAAAACCATACAATGGTAATGTCTTTTATCAAAATTAAACAGAAGGGAAAAAAACACTGCCTTGGAATTAAATGCAAGTCAATGTCATCTTGACATTTCTATAAAAAGATATGCTTCTAATCTCAGATAACTAAGCATAAGTAGCACAGACTGTTAGTTCTCGTTCTGAATCCCTTCAGGCTTTCCGATGGGAGACGAGAAACCGCAGAAAGCCAGCCTGCTCTGTTCGTCCTTTTCTGCACAAGGTCGTCTCCAGCTAACGTGGGCCTTCCATGGCCACCCACTTGCTGCCACGTACTCTTATGTCAACTGGCCCTTACTAGTTTTGTAGGGATTTTCTGTTGACTTTCCTACTGAAGAGCTTCAGATTTTGGATAGTTTCTAAGACTTAAGTGTGTGGAATTTAAATCAATGAAGCTTCTCCTGACAGCTCAGTAGTTTTACTCACTCCCTCTCCTCTCCCTTCCTTAATAATTCCATGCACAAAACATTTTATTTCCCTCATTAAGACCGAGGTCCCAAAGGTCTTTCTATACCCACCACTTAGCAAAAAGTACTCAATCCGCCTTTTTCATAGAGCAAAGGCAGGTTTACATGATTCCTCATCATATTAAGTCAGAACATTTAAAACCCCATGGGGGAGGAACAAAACAGATCTCTATGTTTTCTGTCTACTCAGAAAGGAGGGGTGGGTTACAGCTCATAGACAATATCATAAAGGCACTAAGGTGTGCATGGCCAGCCCTGGTGTTTTCAATTTCCTCATGAGCAGGTGAGAGTTGGACATTGAATAAAGAAAACCGAAGAATAGATGCATTTGAATTATGGTCCTGGCAAAAAATATGCAAGTTACCAATGACTAACAACTCTGTCTTGGAAGAAGTACAGCCAGAAGGCTCCTTAGAGGCAAGGATGGAGAGACCCCGTCTTCGCATGTGCTTTGGACACATTGTCAGGAGAGAGCAGTTCCTGGAAAAGGACATCATGCTTGGTCAAACAGGAAGGAAGGCCCCACAAGATGCACGGACACGGCGCTGCATCAGTAGGCTCAAACCTAAAAACATCTGCGAGGATGGTGCAAGACTAGGCAGTGTTTCCTGTGTTGTGCAGAGAGTTGATATGAGTTGGGACCGACTTAATAGCACTTAATAACATCAATAATGTATCTAGTTACTTATATGCTTGTTATCGAAAGACAGAAGACAAGTCATGAGAACATAATGTAAAAGGACACAAGACTAACTTGTGGCCCAAAACACTGCGTATCACAAACCATAAAAAATATTAAACCAGGTTTTATAGTATATGATTTTGCCCCATTTACATGATTTACTGCAGCAGATAAGCAATCATTGTATTTTACTGGTTTATTATTTTTTAGTGTGTTTGGTTGGTCTTGCCTAAACAGTAGTGTTGTCTTACAAACAAGAGGAGGTCATTGGCACTGTGGTAAGCCCAGAGCCTGCCAAACACTGTGAACTTGGCTGAAAGGGTTAGAAAGCAAATGTGCTGGATGCTATCAACAGAAGAA
>NW_022111300.1:34843318-34844529 GCF_000313985.2 Echinops telfairi
CACGAAAACATCCCAACCCAATGCTGCCCAAGCCCACAAGTCCAACATTAACCCATTAACCCAACACCAGTCCACAAAGTCCCCCCACCTCACAAAACAGAGGCAATGATGCCGACTGCAGGAGGAAAGCTGAGTCAGTAAACGAATAAGCATCTCAGGACTAGCAGGGGTCTCCACACGGCTGCTCCAGCACCCAGGGCTGCATTGGGATAGGTCCATGCAGCTTCTCCTTGGGGATGTCTTGTAAGGAGTCAATCTTGCAAACTGAAACAGGGAACTGCTAAGGCAGCTGCACCCTGGTGCGACCATCACAAAGAAAGAGACCTGAGAACTAGAAAGGCGAGGCTTACCACCCATTTATCCCTCCGCCTTTCAATTAGCCCTACATGTGTTTATCGGACAGGTTGGCACAATTAACTAACTCACCCACCCTCACCCACCAACATGACCCCAGTCCTGCGTTTCACTGGGTACAGGTACAGGTAAGAGCTCAAGACACAGAATACAGGTCAAATAAACCCCTCAGGTACAGAAATGGGAGTAGTGATACCAGGAGGGCAGGGGGAAGGTGGGGAGTAGAGGGGAGGACGGGGGAACTGATCACAATGATGGACACATAACCAAACACACCCAAGGAGACAAACAACAGAAACCCAGGGGGGAGACAGAGATCAGTATAAGATATGAAAATGATAATTTATAATTTATCAAAGGGTCACTGGGGGCCAGGGGTTGATACCAAGGACTGAAATAGAAAGTAAATGCTTAAAAAATAATGATGGCAACATATGTACAAATATGCTTGATACAATTGATGTATGAATTGTCCTGAGAGCTGTAAGAGCCCTCAATAAAATGATCTTAAAAAAAAAAGTCCATGTTCACCAGGGTCCACTTATTCCGTGTGTTGTTTTACATCAGTGGTTTCAAACTTTTCTAAGAGGGGAGGCTTTTTTTTTAATGTAAATATTATCAAAAGGTGTCAAACAGATTAAAGCAGTGTTGCAGTATAGCACCAATGAAACACACAACTTTTCTCTAAACTCTTTGGTGCTTCCTTCACCCCACTATCAATTCTACCTTACAAATCGGATTAGACCAGAGCATGCACACTGTTACAGATAAGAGCCCACAACACAGGGAATCCAGGATAGATAAACCCCTCAGGGCCAACAAGGAGAGTAGAGATACCAGGAGGATTAGGGGAGGGT
>NW_022111300.1:34844870-34866068 GCF_000313985.2 Echinops telfairi
TAATTATCAAAACACTAAAAACAACTTTTTTTTAACTAAAGTAAGAGTTTCCATCAAGAGTTGAGAATGGTAGTCTTTTATTTGGCTCAGACTCCAAATTTTTCCTATTATTTTATTTTGCATGCAAAAATGTACATAATCTAATTCCGAAACAAGCTGTCACAAATGTTCGCTATCTCTGGAAACTTAGGATATTCTTAAGTAAAACTAACTGAGAAATGTAAACGAAAAGATGATCTGTTTCCAAAAGTTGACTCACTAATAATAACTAACAAGTGCTTACATTCCTTCATAATTAAGGTATAATTTAGAGTAATTAAATGTGGAGACAGTTTAATAGGGTCCTTAGTGAGCTTAAACCTTCACTCAGTACAAAATGTTTTCCAATTTTATCTTGTCACAACGAAATATTAAGCAGTCTTCCCCCTACCCCTCTTCAAAAGGCTAAGACACCACAATGCACACCCTCCCTACGCTTCACTGCAAGTTCCACACCCACACAGAACGGCACAGGCGGCAAGTGCCTGAGTCAGTCCAGTTTCCCAGGAGCTCAGGGCACGGTCCAGTGCGCCCTGCATGGTGCTCTCTGCTTCTTCGTATATTTTGCAAGCTGAACATGTACAAAACAGACCTTTTGAAAAGTAGACTATACTGAGTCTTCAAATCAGAAACAGAATAAAAATAAGCTCAAATATATACCCAGTGATGTCAGCAGTTTTATTCCAAGGTCTCCTGGATTATTGATATTTTCATCAAATAAGGAGACTGGGTGGTACAGCCAAATATATTTGACTGCTAACGAGAAGGTTGCTGGTTCAAGTGCCCAAGAGGCACTTAGGAAGCAAAGCCTGTCAATCTACTTCAGGACAAAGCAGTCATTGGAAATCTTATGGGGCCACTTGACTCTGACACACAAAGGGTTCCCCGTAAATCAACTAAAAATTTTTAATAGCAGATTGTATTATGAAACCTTGAACAAATCACCAAGTCCCTACAGACAATAAACCTTCCCAGTCAGTTTATAAGAGAGTCAAAGCAAACATTTAGGGGGAAGATTTTAGGAAAATGTTTCAACCACTTCTATGTATTTTGTCAACTTTTTAGATACCCTAATGCACATGCATTCCGTCTCCCCTCCCTTTTTGAATTCCACACCTTTGCAAACACCTGTCAAAGTTACAAGAACTGTAGCCTAAGGATCCGCATATTTATCTGCTGATCCCATGACAAACTTTCCACTGTTTGCGCTATCATTTACCTACCCATCAATGCATCTGATTTTGTGATTGTATAAAAGCTGGAACCTGGGTAAGGTGGAAGCCAATCAGAGAAGACAGACTTGAATATTTCCCCTAAAATACATGAGGGAAAAGAAAAGTGTGAAGACTGCACCTCTCAACGGTGGAGAGCTGCCAAGCCCAGGAGAAGCAGGGCAGCCCTCGAATTCTGGCTTCCACAGGTTTCAGTGACACTTAAAAACTCAGGCGCAGACACTTCAAACCTAGATATGCAAGCATGCATAATAACATATTAACTATGTTAAATATACTCATTAACTCTACGGGTGCTTCTGGTAGATTTGTAAAGATTTCTCCACATAAATAATGTCACTATAGACAGAATTTTAACCCAATCTAACCTAGGTTAGACCCACCACTAAACTACTGGTACTCGACCTCTGTGCCTTGTTCACTGACCTCATGGAAACCATACTACTTTGTGATATATTCTTAGCTATAGACTTCTCATAAATGTCCTTTATCAGATTAAGTCCCTTTATAGTTCTAGTTTGCTGGGAGCTTTTAATGAATGATTGCCAAATGCCTCTGATCGAGCGATATGATCTTCTGGTTTTATGTGGTGAATTACACTGATTAATTTTGAATGTTAAACTAACCTTGGGGATAAGCCCCACTCAACCTTGTACTCCCCCTTTTTTGTATGCTGCCCGAGTACACTTGTGAGGCCACCAACAGTTCTATTTATTATGCTTCCTTTAACTGATACAAGGTTATCCATATTTTCTATTTCTTCTTTTATCAGTTTTGCTAATACACTTCTTTTAAAAAATGACATGTAAAGTTGTCAAATATAATGGGACAAAGTTCATTATATATGCTTGATTTTTAATGTCTGTTAAGATCTAGTATAAAACCTATTACATTAGTAGCATACATAATGTATACAAATGGATCTTTTTATTACAACATCTAGTAAGGCTTCATTAATTTATTCTTTCTAAAACAGCAACTTTTGACCTTATTATTTCTATCGTCTCTTTTCTGTTTACTAATTTTTCCTCCTATTTCCTATACCTTTTCTTTGATGTTTTTCCATGTGTAATCTTAAGTAATCAATTTCTAGTTTTCTTCATTTGGAGTATAATTACTCAAAGCTACAAATTTACTGCGAATCCCCCTTTTAACTGCAACTCACATATTTGATGTTGAATATTTTCTAAATTCTTTGGCTTTTTTTCCTCTTAAATAATCCATGAGTCAAGGAATTTTGATATTAAATTTTCATTCTCTTATTCACAGAGATATCACTCTGCTGATTTCCATCTTTTTAAATTTATTAAGACTTGTGTCCTGCAAC
The DNA here is from genome assembly GCF_000313985.2 of Echinops telfairi. Lineage (NCBI taxonomy): Eukaryota > Metazoa > Chordata > Mammalia > Afrosoricida > Tenrecidae > Echinops > Echinops telfairi. The sequence goes on from NW_022111300.1 coordinate 34,847,469, forward strand.
TGGTTGATTAGAGAAGTTGCCACAAGTACTTGAAAACAGACTGTGTATTTTACTGCTGGTGAGTTTCATGTTCTGTAGCAATCAAGTAGACATCTCTGGGTGGGGTAAAGAAAGGCTACTGGCCTACTCAGTTCGAAAACCCTAGACGTGGGATGACAGGCCTTGTAATCAACTTCTAGAAGGTTGCTGCCACTGAAAATCCTATTCTTAGGGGTTCCCCTCAATAAGACTGAACTCAACAGCTAGTCTTTGTTTCTGAAATTAAACCATCTATGCCTGTATTTGATTTTTCTTTCTTTTAGGGGTCTAATTCAGTGTTTCCCAAAATGGGCAACACCACCCTGGGAATGCTGGTACCATCCAAGCATATATCTATACTTTATCCTGGATTATGGGCTACAGTACAAAAGTTCTAATTGCTAAAGGAGCATAATACAAAGGTTTTTCATTGGTAGGGAGGCGAAGAGTAAAACTTTTTTCCCCCCAGAAGGGAGCGGTAGGCCAAGTAAGTTTGGGAACCTGCGGTCTAATTAAACACTTCAACTGTAAGCGTGTGTTACCCTGCTAGGTAGTGTGTGCATCATCAGTCTTGCATCAAAGACAAATTCTGGATGGGGTCCATCTGTCTCTACAGGATGACCACAGTATCAAGGCTCATCCAGCTTCTACACTGTACATGCATGGCTTCACCGTATTTGGGAGGCATTCAGCTATTATTTTCTTTAGGTGCCCCTCCCACCCACTCCAGGTCCTATTTTACTCTTCTTTTTTGGCACTACAACCACATGAATAAAACTCAAAACTCACTGCCTTTAAGTCCATTCCAACTCACAGTGACCCTTAAGGGAACAGGAGAACTGCACCACCACCCCTTTTTTCCCCCCAAGGCTGTAGATCTTTACGGGAGCAGACAGCCTCATCTTTCTCTTGATGGGAAGCTGGTGAGTTCGAACAGCTGACCCAGTGGTTAGCAGCTCAGTGAGTAGTCCACTATGACATTGGGACCATTTTAATTTGCTTCACAGATCACCGCGGCTCTCTTCATCATTTATACTCATGTGGTTAATATACTTTCAAGGAGCTCTGGTGGCTTAGTGGTTTGCAAGTTGGGCTAACTGCAAAGTCAGCAGTTCGAAACCACCAGCTGCTCAAGTGGGAGAAAGAGTAAGCTTTCTACTCGCAGAAAGATTTGGTCTCGGAAACCCACATAGGGCACTTCTACTCGTCTTACAGGGTCGCTATGACTCAGAATCGGCTCGATGGCAGTGAGGGTTGGTTTTGTTTTTGTTGTTTTTTTTATATACATATACTCAAGGAGCAATGGTAGCACTGTGAGGTGAGCATTGGACTGCTTGCTACTCACAAGGGTGTAGGTTCAAAGCCACCAACTGCTCTGGAAGACAGAGTTGAGGTCATCTATTCTTGTCTTGATTTACAGCCCTGGGAACCCTATGTAGGGTGGCTAAGAGGGGGAACTGACTCAATGACAGTGAGTTTGGGTTGTTTTTATTTTTTGTTTACATGCTTCAGACTGAAAGCATTTCCAGTGATCCACCTGAAAGGCCACTGACTTGTTTAATTTTTTTTTTTTTTACTTCTGATACATTTTTCAGGTCCAAAATTTCTGCTTCATTCTTTTTTATGTTTCCACCCTCATCTAACATTTCCAATCTTTGGCCTCATTACTTGGGTGCTTTTCTTTTCGTCCTATAACATATTTAATAGACAGTTTAAACTCATCACTTTCGACTTGCAATCAAACCCCATCAACTGTCTCCCGCGTAAGGCTTCTGTTGTACTGCTCCGTTATTTGGCTAGTAATTTAGGATTGTAGCCTAGACCTCCTCAGTGACAGGGACATTGTAGAGACCTTGGATTCTATCATATTCCTTCAGGGAGTGTGTGTGTGTTTGTTTGTTTGTTTGTTTGTTTGTTTAAATAAGCAGTTAATTTGGTTGGATACAAACTCCAAACTGCTTCCCTATAGTGTGTAGCAAATAAAGCCCCCGTTTATTCTTTTAATTCTATCAGTGCTAATTGAACTTGAGCCCCGTGGGCATGTGTTTAAGGGTCAGCTAGAACCCAGAGCAGAGTTTTATACAGCCCTGGTGGCACCCTTTGACTACCTGTCTCAGCTTCTCTCCTCTCGCTTCCCAGGTTCTGCTGTTCTCCCAAACGTTCTCCTCTGGCTCCTCGAGCCAGTAAGACAAAGCTCTTTCCAAGTATTAGCTGCCTAGCAAGACGACAAGTTGGATCAGTCCTCAGATAAAGAGAGAAAATGAAAAAAAGGACTTACCGATTACCATGCAGTTCCTTCACCGATGCCTTCAGAAAATTGGTTTACATTATTTATTTAACGGTTGGCCTAGAATGTATAGTTATCATCTGCACAGCTATTTCTGTCATATGTGTGTCATTTTTTTGTGAGTGGCTGCTGGCATGACAAAAGCAAATGCCTTGAGCATTGCAAGTAGTAATGGTGACTTGCAAGTAGGATCTAAACGATCCAGATCTGCCCCAGGGATGGGACTGTGCACGATAAATAAGACTGCACATGCTACTTGGCAATGTCTCTCGTGAATCTGAGTATCGACAGCTTCCACTTTTTTTCACCCAAACTACACTGCCCTCCAGCTGATTCTAACTCACAGGGACCCTAGAAGACAGAGTGGAACTGCTTGCTCGGGTTGGAGACGGCCGGTCTTGGGTGGAAGCTGGCGGCTTTATTCTTCTCCCGCAGCCAAAGTACAACAGAGGGAGCCAGTACAATTTCCAGGCAGGAATTTTTGTTCCTCTGCTCTTCCTTCTTCAGCTTGGTGCTGTCCTTCCTCCATACAGGGGGAAGCACGAGGAGAGGCGGAAAGCAATCCTCTGACTGCTATGCTGAAATTCCTGCTGTCAGATCCTACCCATGACGAGTAGCCATTTATTTCCCAAGTGCATAAAATAGTCCACACCATTGAAAAACTTTACACATCAATTCTGAAAGACTTTCAGAATCTTCCAGGAGCAGGAATTTTTTTACTTAAGAAATAAATAAGGCTACCACTGGACAGGACTCAAAAACATTTCCTTGAATGATAATAGCTAATTTTTTTCGGCTGGATTTTCATAAAAGTTATTTTAATATAGCTGAGATAATAAGGGATGCATGAACATTCTTTTTAACAAGTAGTATAAATGAGAAAAATAAATGAAAAGCTCATGAAAATCTTAAAAGATCAGGGAATTTTCCCACAAACTTTTTGAAGCCTGATCAAAACAGATCATTATAACCTTTTAAATTAAATGCATACATATGTAGACTATACAAAAAAAAAGATTTGTCAATACAGAATGGAAACCTGTTAGAACTCAATATTCTAAATTGTGCATTTTGTAATGTTTGAATTTAGTTGTAAAGAAATTATTAATTGGCTGCGATTTCTAATAAGCGTTCCACAAAATAAAAATAAGCTAACGTGTATAGTAGCACTCTGGAAGATGGGAAGACTGTCAAGTTGCTTAAATCACATTGTACTATACATTTCAATTTATAGTAATCATCCATTCTGGACTCACACATCCTCCTTACCACAAATCTCATCTTCCTTCCCCCGCTTGCCCAGTGACCAGGAAATTTGGAAGAACCAGGAAATCAGGAAGAAATCATACACTCTTACATACTTATAGTCAGAAAGTTTAGCAAAGTCCATGAAAGTTGTGGTGATAGAGTTAGTAGAAATCTCCCATCTTTCGGCTCTCACAGAAGTGTTATCATAACCTGGGCCTGGCATTTCAGAACGTATCCCAGAGTCACAAAACACAGAGCTAAAAGTCTTGTGGAATTCCGAGAACAGAGATGAACAGCGGTGTCAAGGGCAGGATAAAGCGATGGTAAAGAAAGAAAATGCCAGCAAGCAATAAGGGTGTCTCTGAACATTAAGCACCACTGGCAATTTTCACAGAGCCCTGGTGGTGTAGTGGTTACACGTTGGGCTGTGATCTGCATGGTGGGCAGTCGAGAGAAAGACTGGGCTTTCTACTCCCATCACCAGCTACGGTAGTCGCATACACCCCCAGCGGGCAGCTATAGGGAGCACTGACTTGAGGGCAGTGAGTCTGGTTTGGTTCTGGAGATTGTTAACATATATCATCCTCAAACATTTTATGTTCACAAAGTCTTAGTGCTTTCCTTACTTCTGAGAGGTCCTTTCATGCAGATGCACACAACCTCCTGTCACTATCCCTATCTGCCTCCTGCGCTCAACAAGCATCCTAACGTTTCAAAAGAAGGGTGCAGTCAGCAAGCTGGAATTGGTCAATCATTAGAAACAGCTTTCTCCAGCCCCACAAAAAAGATCACTGCCCCCACAAAAACTCCGAACAACTTTCTTCGTCCTCATAAAATCTTCCAAAGACCCCATGGCTTTTCCAGAACCCCCCATTTTTATTAGTAACTCTCCTTCAACTTTAAAAATTCAGCCTGACCTAACTAAAACCTTCCTTCTTGTTTAATTTTACTTCCTCCTGCTGCCTCCTCAGGTCTCGCCAGCTATTATCTGCAAGGTCCTTTCAGGTTCTGGAAGAGCAAGAAGAAGGGGTCTTAAAGTGTGGCCGAGCCGACTGCAAGCTGATAACCGACTCGTGGTGGCAGACCCTGTTTAGCCAGGCGCAGGTTACTTCTCTCACTGGTCCGCTGGGTCACCTGGCTGCTCCCAACTGAGCCTTCTTGCCCCTTTCTAGACATTTCAAGCTCACCTACCAAGTTAAAGTACATTTCCCACTGCCACTAAGTTGATCCTGACTTACAGTGGCCCTACAGGACAGGGTGGAACTGCCCCTGGTTTCTGAGACTGTCACTCTTCACAGTCTGAGTTGATCCTGACTCACAGTGAGTGGCCCTACAGGACAGGGGTAGAACTGCCCAATTTCTGAGACTAACTCTGCAGTCTTTCTTCCGCAGAGCAGCTCATGGTTTTAAACCACTGGCCTTGTGGTTAGCAGCCCTTGCATCTTTGGCCCATCAAACTTTGAATATACAGACCAATCCAATGATGCGTTCATTTTTGTCAATAAGGGGCAGCTCCTGCTGGCTTCTCACTTTTTTAAACTTCTCCAGGGGCCAATCTACCTCCCAGACCTCTGCACATAGTCAAACTAAGTTGTTCTCCTAAAAAAAGACCCTCGATTTGGTTGAAGGAAATGGGTAATGCCATAACACATACTACTTTTCCCAGAGTACTTTCTATTTCATGAATGTTTGTCTGTATAAGGAGGGGGTCGGTCCTAGGGACATAGGGGGTTACACACTGGGTTGCTTACTGTCTTCAAGGTCAGTGATTCAAACCCACCAGTCATTCTGAAGGAGAAAGGTGAGGCTTTCTAACTCTCATAAAGATTCATTGCTTCAGGAACCCAAAGTGCTGCAGTTCTACCCTGTCCTGTCTGTCCTAAGGGACACTATCAGTCAGAATCAACTCCATGTCAGTGGATTGTATTTATACAGGTCTCAAACATGGCACTCACTGTGGGGATGGGCAGAAGAAGCAAGCAGGGCTTTGTTCTGTGGCACACAGGGTTGTGATGAGCTGGAACCAAGTGGTCCGTGCCTCGCAGCAAGGGTGAGTGACAGGTTAATTATACCAGTACTTGTCTCAGGTCATCCTCTCTACAAGCCTTGCATGAAAAAGACGTGCCACCTCAATTTTGAACGTAGGCTATTTGAAATCCGTGGTGTCTCCTGGGACTTTTGATTAAAAGCCTGGTAGGATTCTGCCACCTACTCCCTCAGACACGACAGTGTAAGTTTGACTCTAGCTTCCCTTGACGTACTTTAAAATGTGGCAGACTGGGTGACAGGAGAGCCTGGTGTGATTGCCAAAGGTTCTGTGTTCTTTTACCCATAATCTCTCTTCCTTAGGCAAAGCCTGATCTTTGCACTGCACCTTAAAAAAAAACCACAACTCCATTACTGCTGAATATATTACAACTCGTGGGAACCCCTTGTGTTACAAAGTAGAACTGTTGTGTGGGTTTTTTGGCTGTAATCTTTACTTATCTTCTCATGGTGCCATTTAGGGGGTCCAGCTCACTATCTGTGCACCCAGGGACTGATCCCGGGGCCTAGAAGTTGCAAGTAATGCCAGAGAGGAAATGGCAGGCAGTTGGTTGTCCCAATAATTATGAAATTCCCAGAATGTGATTAGTCACACACAGGAATGGTCTAAGCAAGCTAGAAGGCTCCAGATAAAGTTGGAAACAGACCAAGGATCCTAGTAAAACAAAAGATAGTTGTATTTTTTTAAGACCTACCTATTATTTTAGCTAGACTGATCTCTTCCCTGACGCCAATACACTAAGTTAGTAGGAAAAGAGACACAAGATGGGCTGTTATTTACTGTACCAGGTCTTGCATGTTAAAATTAGACTCCTTCTTACTCTGGGTATAATTCAGCAATATTTATAAGGGGCCAAGCCCTAGCCTAGTACAGATAGGTATTTTCCTAAGTAAGAAAAAAAAATTTTAACAAAGTAAAAAGCATCCTTTGTATCAGTTAAAAAACCTGTTAAGGTAGGCACCAGTACATACAAACCAACAAACACAAAAACCCAAACAACTCACTGCTGTCAAATCCATGCCAACCCACAGTGACCCTATAGGACAGGGTAGAACTGCTCAAGAGGTTTCCAAGACCGCAAATCCTTACAGGAAACAGCCTGACCCGTCTTTTTCCCCCCCGCAGAGTTGATAGTGAGTGCAAACAGCTAGCTTTGTGGTTAGCACCAATGCTGAACCCAATGTGCCATTGTAGCCCCTAGAAATCTGAGAAGGTTAAAGATCTGTCATAGTATCTTTTCATACCATTTTTCAAGGGGCTGAAACACCATGAGAAATTTTCCCAGCTTACAAAGAAGCAACATATTCAAGTATGTCACCTACCCAATTTTAAAGGGAGAAAACTATCAACACATTATGTCTTCGGTGGTTTCAGGCAGATGAGTAAAACGATCGCTCTTGTTTTGAAAGTCTCCCCAAATCGCAAGGCAAATGGTTTAAAATCTGCAACCAATTGCCACTATTTTTATAACTCATGAACAACGCAAAGGAGAAAATGGATGCTAAAGCTGGTAAAAGGTAACTATTAGCAATAACATAATTTGTATTTATAGAGCTTCGTTGTTCTGACTTTATAAATAAATGTTGCAAATATCAAGAAACCCAATTATGCATTCAAAACTAGGTACTAAAACTGGTCTCTTGGACACTGAGGTTCTACTCAAGTTCCCCCTCAACCAAGAACACATTGTTCTGATAGCCTGGCATACTGAGATGCTCACCTTCTCAACACGATTGCTGAAGACAAAATAGGTGCATAAGCTAATGTGGTAAAGAAAGCTGATGGTGTCCGGCTATTACAAGGCATAGCTTCTCGGGTCTTAAAGGTTTGAAGTTAAACAAGCAGCCATCTAGCACAGAAGCAACAAAGCCCACATGGAAGAAGCACACTACGCCGTATGATCACGAGATGACAGGATCAGGTATCAGGCATCAGAAGACCTATAACAACCATTTTGTTGCAAATGAAGGGGGTCGGAATGGAGACCCAAAGCCCATCTGTAGACAACTGTAGACCCCTCACAGAAGGGTCACAAGGAAGGGATGAGCCAGCCAGGGTGCAGCATACACTGATGAAACACATTTCTCTAGTTCTTTAATGCTTCCTCCTCCCCACTACGATGACCCCAGTTCTATCTTACAAATCTGGTTAGACCAGAGCATGTACACTAGTACAGATAAAGAGCTCTAGGCACACAGAATCCAGGACAGATAAACCCCTCAGGACTGATAATGAGAGTAGTGATACCATGAGGGCAGAGGAAAGGTGGGGGAGAACGGGGAAACAATCACCAATAACTGACTTTAACCACCCCCTGGACAGGGGGGTGAACAACAGATATGGGGGTGAAGAAAGAAAGCGGATGGTGTAAAATATGAAAATATTAATTTATAAATTATCGAAGGCTCATGAGGGTTGGAGGGAAGGGAAAAACGAGGAGCTGATACCAAGGGCTCAAGTAGAAAGAAAAGGTTTCGGAAATGATGATGGCAATATATGTGATACAAGTGATGTATGGATTGTTTTAAGAGCTGTAAATGCCCCCAATAAAATGATTTTTTTTAAATTTATTTTTAAAAATATAATATCTGGTCTCTATTCACCCAAAATAACAGAAGGAATAAGTCAGGCATAGGGGAGAGAAAATGAAACTTTCCTCCATAAACAACCACCTCTTTAGACATGAGACCAAAGGACCAGCAAGCCACCAGGCTGCCATTATAGACCATTCTGATCACAAAGAAAAAAGAATCCTGACCTGGAGGAAGAACAGGTAGACCAGAATCTCAAATTTTCATGGAATCCAGACTTTCTGAATCCACTCCCCAAAACTACTGCCCAGAGATAAACTTTAAACCTTTCATCTTCAACTAAAAGCATTCCATAAAGCCTTCTTAAAACCAAATCACAATTAATTCAGTTTAACGAGTAATGAATGTCTGCCTTGAGCAGTAAGCTCTTTAACGATCTACCTATATGGGCTCAAACTGACAACAGCAACTCAAAAGATTACATGGGACTCTCAGGCTCAGCCAGCTGAAGTTAATGGGGAAGGAATGGTTGCACAACTCAAAGGGCAGCAGCAGTGTCACGGGATTGTGCATGTAGAAACTGAGCACTTGTCTATGCTCTGCTGTGTCACACACATGACAAAAATAAATTACATACTCATGAGAGGGGCTTAAAACATTCATGGGAAAATCCAATCATGTCTTCATTCCATTTTCCCACACTTCCTCAAGGGCCCTTATATACATGTAGCTGCAGATCATGTGCCTGGCAGAAACTTTTTCCAAGCAGAGACAGACGGTACACTGTAATGTAAGTGCTCTTGAAAAAGTCGAAAGAAAACATGACAAGGACTATCTGTAGAGATTCTAATCTATCTCATGGCTATCAAGCTGTAGCACTTACCAAACACAAACACTGGAACATTTATTCTTTTAATGGTCCTCAACAGTGACAGTCTAGCAGTAGCCTCTCTCACAGATGAGGAGCTGATGTGCATAGTTGCATTCTTGAGGACCCACAAGCAGACTCAAACTCAGGTTACCAAACTTCAAATCCACTTACTCCCATCGCAATACTCCATCAGTATAGTCTTTCCTCTCTCTCCCTCTCCCTCTCTCTCTCTCTCACACACACACACACACACACACACACACACACACACACACACGCCCTATGTCTATAAATGAAAGAGAGGGAGTTAGAAAAAGAACAGCCTTCTGAAATACTGAAGGAAACATAGCTGTAAGAACAGGCGAAGTATACCAGAGTTATGTTTAGAGAACCTCCCTTTCGCAGTTCGTGGGTTATTCAGAAAATGAAGGTATGAGAGATGAGACATTATCCAGAAAGGATGGAGGCATAAGACACTCATAACATAATGGGGTCTGACATGAGAACTGAGGGGGGGCAGAGACTGTATTTTTGTTTAGTCTGGGATTGATTTTTACGTCATGTACACAAACTACTCTATGCTTTTAAGTAACATATGTTTTGAAGGTAAAATAATCATCCATACATATTTTAAAACCCAATAAATGCTAGGAACATAAAAGCAGAATTGCTCTAACAAATTTTTTTACTTCAAAGGGTAAAAAAAAGTGAAGACAAGCATTATGCAAAACCCGTCTGAAATAGTTTATTGTCCCAGCCTGGCCGATATACACAAGTGAGATTAATGGAAGGGCGGAGAGATAATTGACTTGGTGAGCCTCGCCTTTCTTGTCTCTCACTCTTTAATCATTGGACCAGTGTGCGGCTGCCTTGCTTGTTCTGTGCCTCAATTTAGAGGGTACACTACCTGTGGGACGCCTAGCCTGTGGACCGTGTCGCTGTAAGTTGAGGAACCTTTAAGACCACACGATTGGAATTTACATCTCTGGAGCTGGGGACTGACAGTTGGTGACCTGGCTGACAGTTGGTGACCTGCCTTGCTATTTGCTGCTGTGCTGATATAGCCTAGCTCTCTCTACAGAGGACTCGTGGTGGCCCTCAAGACTCAAAGGGCTGCTAGTGTCTCAAAACTCTCTCACGGGAGTGAGTTGCACTGAGCCATTTATACTGCTTATAATTCAACTGTTCATTTCTTGTATTATATATTTATCTGTATATAATTTAACAGTTCATTTCTTGTGTTACATAGCTATCTTTACTCACTACTTTCTAGATCCATCATAATCATTCAGTTCTTAAAGTATGAATATGTGGTATCTCATATAAGCATAATTCCTTCAGTTGAATCACCCTTAATTCCTGTAATAAATGTAATCTAGTCACATTTTTTATTTTTTAATAACCCACAGAACTCTGGTTTCTGGTATTTTATTTTACTTACAATATGCAGTGATGCTTAATGAGTGAGATTGGTGGCTTTTTTTTTTAAGTTTGATTCTGGTAAAGTTAAGTTGTTGTTGTTGCCCAGGTGTCAGCCCCAACTAGCAGTGGCTTTACCATAACTGAGATGTTGCCCAATTCCACACTATCTTCATAATCCGTGCTCTGTTTTCACCCTCTGCCACAGCCACCATGTCCATCTCACTGAAGGTCCTTTATTCTTAGAATCATGGCAATGAATGGTCAAGACTGGGTTGCTGCTAACTCTTGGCTATTATAAACAGTAGCTGAAGCCAGCCATCAGGCATCTTCCACTTTTTTCCTGATTGTGTCCTTATCATGGAAGATTCAAATCGCAATTACATGGTCAAAGGGCCACCAACCTTAAGAAGCCCTTATTAGTTGTTTACGAATATTGTTAAAAAATGCATTCTTAATTTTTTAAAAAAGGAGATAGTATGTTGCACGTTTAGAATGAACAGTGTTTCAGGTGGTGTCCAGCTCTAAGGGTAAGGTTAGTGGTTCAAACCCAACAGTGCTCTGCTCCCATAAAGATGTCAAGATTGACCTTACAGGATCACTGAGAGTCAGAATCAATAGGCATGGGTTTGGTTTTTATTGTAAAATTGCCATTTTATCCTCCACCAATCCCCACACCCAATACAGTTTCAATTTTGCATCACTGCAGCTAAGATGTGCGTTCAAAGGCACTTTTTTCTCACATCTGGCTCTCCTTTCAGCCGCCTTTCTGATTTTATGGCCAAGTCGTGTCCCATTCCCTAGTCTACAAATGTGGGCGATGTGAAATCTTCATGAAACTTTATTTAAATTATTATGCTCAGGGCCACTCCACAGGTGAGTTCTACCCACAGGGCACCTTGGGTCCCACTTCAACCAGCGAAGGAAGCAGCAGCAGCAGGAGCATCTTTGTAAGTACAACACTCAGCTCTCTGGACTCCAAAGGCAGTGATTAGGTGAGGAGAGGGTGGGAGGGGGTGGGAGGCAGGACAGAGGCCAAGTCTTTGCTGTGGCCCCTACCGTTAGTCCTGTTTTAATACTGGGTGCCAAGAGACAGGGGAGAAAACTACAAAAGTCCACAAAACAGCTATTTTAATAGAAAACATTTGCTGGTGTAAAAAATTAAGTGATCTGTTTTATGTGCCTCATCAACTGGACTTACTTACATTTTAAAGATTTTTAAACTTATGATATTTTACTAACACCTTATTTGCCATTTTAAGTTTTGGGTTTTTTTTTTTTTTTAGAAGTTTAATTCAAAACTACTTTGTTCTAATAAATTTAGATTAATTGACAATTTTGCTTAAACTATGGCTAATATGACTTATTAACAATTTTGTTTAAACCAGGGTTTAGATTAACGAACAATTTTATTTAAACTACAGTTTAGATTTATCCTTAACTGACCTTTTTGCCCCCACCCCCTTTACTCTCTACATCATCCAGAATTCACCAATTCCAACTAAAGTCTCTATACTGAAGATTTCACAGTTAAGAAATGATTAGCAAGCAGACAATTTAATTGTTCTATTACTAAAAATAAAGCAAATTTTATAAAACTGATGGTACCAAATTATCATGTAAAAAGAATGTATTTTTGGATAGACAGTAATCAATATCACTGAATCTATATCATTTACAACAAAAAGAAAAACACTAAATTAAGTAAACTCCATTTCTAGGCTACAAGGAACTTCCGATAATGAAAGTAAGATACCGGATAACCACCATTTCACTTTCATCAGCAAAGACAGTACTGCTGCAGGAGCCCTAGATTATGAAGTGTCTATAAGAGACTGGGAAAGGACAGTGAGCAGCAAGGAAAAGCCTACGACGAAAGGGACCTAGCAGTTTCTATAGATAAACCTGCATTCGCAGCTTTCACAACTCCACTGAGCCTCCTTCAAGAACACCGCAGGAAGCTAGGCTCAGGCTCTAGGCTGTGGAGAGCCAAATTGTGAAGGCAATTCCAGTCTGAGATGGGCCTATGCAAAACCATGGCTCCATCTCTTCCTGTGGCACAGCTCTCTCTGACGCGGGAAGGAACGTACGCACAGGCTCCTTGCCTCCACTCAGGATGGTTTCACAACCCTTCCTCAGAGAGGCTGCATGCTGGACTTCAAATGCCTGATTTATGACTCGTCCACCTTCCCCCCATCGCCTGCTAGCATCCAATTCTCAACTAGCATATAGTTAGTGCAGCCAACTGCAGTTCCTTACTCCCTGTGCAAATACACACACACACAGCCAGCTGCAGTTCCTTACTCCCTGTGCGCATGCGCGCACACACATCATCATCATCATCATCATCATCATCACCACCACCACCACCACCCCCTCCTGCCACTCCCCAGTCCTCACTTTCCACTCTGGGGCCAGTACTGGCCACTCCTCCTCTAGCTCTACCTTCACATCTCCAAACCACGAGGTTCCTGATGAAGACACCGGTTTCTCCTCTTTTACAATGGTCAAGTCGACTCGACTCAGGCACCATCTTGCTCAAGAAGGAACTTAACACAGCCAGCAAAGTAGACACAGCCCTTTTCCTGTGGACACCTTTTCCTGTGGACACAGTCGCTTTCCTAACACCAACTACACCCACCTTAGGAAATTCACCTTGCTTTCTTTTCTATCACCAGAAAGTAAACAACCATAGCAGTGAGGACTATGAAGTAAGCACTTAATAAATTTTCATGGAATGAAAAGGTCCAGCACTGCAATGATGAGTAGTCCCAGCCAAGTCATCACCTTACCAGAATGCAGGCTGGTGACTCCACTTCACAGACTCGCATGGCCACCAACAACTCTCACTCAGAGACCTTAACAGCCTCCCTACCTCCAGCTCTCACTCAGGGAACTTAACTCATTTCCCTACTCACAGGACTACCAATCCACCTTACCACACACACACCCATGCACACACAATCTCCCATTTGTGTCCAACAACCAGAGTGACCTTTGAAAACTGTACACAGGTGTTGAGTCTTCAACTGTTTCCCAAGAGAGGAAAATCCAAACTCCCACAATGCCCTACAATGAAGGTCCTGTATGATCTAATTCTTCTCAAGTTCTGTACTCGTTCTACCACTCCACCTGCACTGGGCTCCACTAACCTCCAATCCATTAAGTTCTTTCCCACATCACAGTTCACACTGGTCCTCCCTCAGCCCAGAAGACTCTTTCCTTGGCTAGTTATTTTGTTTCAGAGTTCAGCGGACCCATCACCACTTATTCCAAAGTTGCTTTCTTAGCCCTCAAGCACCCTCTGACCCAGCAGTTCTCAACCTGTGGGTCGCAACCCCTTTGGTGGTCGAATGACCCTTTCACAAAGGTCACCAGATTCATAACAGTAGCAAAATGACAGTTATGAAGTAGCAATGAAAATAATTTTAAGAAAAAAATAATAATTTTATGGTTGGGGGGGCCACCACATGAGGAACTGTATGAAAGGGTCGTGGCCGTAGGAAGGTTGAGAACCACTGCTCTAACCTGTCATCTCATTTGTGGTTTTCGCTGTACTCATTTTACCATCCCAAATACTAAGAATGCCATCCTTTTTATTGCTGATATCTATTCATATGAAGGCAGGGCTGTGTCCGTCACTGTCTCCTCGGTGTCTCTCGGACGTGCATAGCAGACAGTCAACAAACATTTGTGAAAAATAAGATATACATGAAATGAGTAAGTAAAATAAAGGAAACATTTTCCTGTTGGCACTTGCAAGCAGACAGGCTGTTATTCACCGGGCTATTATCAGGAAGGGACAGGTGATACTTCTCAACATGCACTGGAAGTATGTCAAGCAGAGTGGTTTCACGTGCTAATTGCTAGCCCACATATATGACATTGCAAACAATGAGTTAGCAAATCTATGGGGAGATGTTCCAAGACATCCTCCAAGACACACAAAAGTATCATACTTACAAACCACCTGCCTTTTTTTTTCTTAACTATTCTGATTATGGTATTTATCTGTAAATGGGTAAATTAACACTAACAAAGTTCCAATGTCTTTTATAACAGGTCCTTGCAAGACAGCAGGTAGGTCCTTCAAGCGGAGTTCTACTGATGGATTACTGACTTCTAAGAAGTTGCCTCTGCTTGGAGATAATGATGCAATTCAAACAAAAACTACATTAAACTGACCACAGGGCGACAGCCTCATGTAACTCATATGATCAAAGGTTTTGACCAAGAGGAGAGAAAGCAATTACTGACTACTGACTAGTTAGAAAAGCTTAGGATCTTGATTCACACATCATTCAGTCACAGAAAGTAGGATGACATGCAAATGTAGGTCATGCACATAAAACTTAGTAAGCTCTAAACATCTTAGATTTGCTCAATGAAAATATCTTCACTGTTCAAGAAAATGATCTGTAGAATAAATTTTTAAAAAATACACAATTGTATTTTTGAAATGACAGAGTAACAACAGCTGTCATGTCCTATTGTCACTATCTACAGGTGACTTCTGGTTCTTTTAAGCAAGTGTCCACAGTCCGCTCATGAAACCTGGCCATCAACAGCACTCACCTTGGTATGGTGACACACTTAGTATTACAATTTTGGGTGGTGATAGCTTTCTCAAGCTCATCCAACCGTCCTGTTTTCTTTAGTTTCTTCACCAGACTCTTCACGGCTTTCTCACACCACTTTTCTTCCTGTCCGTTCTGCTCGCCTCCACCGGCTCCCCCAGAGCCACTGGCCGACTTCTTCCACCCCAGCAGTCTCTTCACAACTGGCGGGGTGAACGGCAGGATGGACGACATGGTCTTATCGTTGGCAACTGTCCACAGTACGAAAATGCCTCCTCTGGCTAACCTAGAAAAGATGGGGAAAGGGTTATTCAGAGACTAGCTTCTGGATCAAGGGATCCCAAGAGCATAGTACGGAGAGCAAACTGCAAAGCCAGATACCAAGTAAAAGTTGTTTTATCAAAACTACAAAAATGAACCATATAGCCAGAGACAAATGAAAAACCCACTTGCAATCATTTGTCTCGTCATGCATAAAAAATCTTCCTTAATTTTACTGAATTTCAGAAATAAATCCTTTTAAACACAAGAATATTGGGTAAGAACTCAAGGCTTGTAAGCAAATACAATAATTTTACCAGTAAAAAAACTTAAGCCTCATCATTTTGAATGATCTCATCACTAGAAAAAAAGTTAACTCTAAGTAGTAACCATAATTAAAATTTGCATCTAAAGAAATTTCCTCTTCTGAAAATATCCATCTACCATATATACTTGAGTATAAGCTGACCCAAATATCAGCCGAGGCACCTCATTTTACCACAAAAACTGCATTAAAAATGTGCTGAAAAACTCGGCTTATACTCAAGTATATACGGTATTCTTTAAAAGCTACTATATAAACATATGTAACCTACTGCCACTGAGTCAATGCACACTCATGACAAGCCTATGTAAGGGTTCCAAGACTGTGTATCTCTGGGAGAGCACAAAGCCTCATCTTTCTCCCCATGGGAGTGGCTGGTGGATTTGAACAGTCGACCTTGTGCTTAGCAGCCCAATGCCCAGCCCAAATTTTCCCGGAGACTGTCACTGCGCCTACATATAGCTCAGTATCTGTTTTTAAAATTATAGACACTTCCTTTTAGAATCATTGCCATATGCTGCAATCACCTATATAACCCAAGTCATATAAAAACTTCCCTGATTATAAAAATTTTAAAGACCTGTAGAGGTCGGTTGGTTTGAACAGGGCCTAAACACTTTGCTGAGTTACTAAGTTGACCAAGCTTTTTTAAAATCTAGAACAGTCACCCCACCATTTTTTCTTCTTCATGAAACTGACTGGTGCACAGGGGGTGCAAATGTATCTAGAATGTCTTCCATTCTGAATCTGTATCACCTTGTGATATCATTAACTTATTCTATGTCTCCCAGAGATTAGTGTCGAATGCTTCATTTGATTGAATTTAAACTTTTGACAGTAACAGGAATTGTGTGACAGAGCTAAAGTCCACCCCCGCTGCCACTGAGGGGACTCCAACTCACGGCAACTCTGTACAGGGTCCCCACACCTACAAATCTGGACAGGAGCAGTCTCATCTTGCTCCTGAGGAGGGGCTGGTGGGTCTGAACCAACACCCATGTGGTTAGCAGTCCAACGCTTACTCGGCAGTGCCCAGGAAGTCCACAACACGTCAGGTTGTCCATTTCAGCAACACTACGAGTGCTCAGCTGCAGAGTCTGAATTTCTGCAATGTAAACTACCTGTACCTTCCCACTTTGAGGCTTTTCGTCCATTAATAGTTACTGTGTGAGCCTATGGTTTTATGCCGGCGATTTTCTAACTCTATTCTAGCTACATTTGTTAGGAATTCTTCTGCAAACAAGCTTTTCAACTAGGGCCACCTGGCTATTCTAAAATACAACTCATTTAAGCTTAACAGCAAGGTAAATGCATCATTCTAATTGTTAGTGTTCAAAATCAGAATTCAATGCGCTAGTTAATTCCAATGATATCTAAGAAGAAGTATGGGTGTATGTGTGGGTGCATATGTGTGTTGAGGAAAATCCTGTCATAACGGGTTTTTATATAGTCTACATATTTCAATTAATTGTGAGTTTCCTTTTTGATGTACAAATCTTCAGTCAATTGCTGCCCCTTTAAGTTTGGTCTTTATTACATGACTCCAGTAATAGTTTATTTTCTGCCACACAAAAGTATTGCAAATTCAGCTTGTTTTTCCTACTCCTCAATCTAGAAAGATGGGGCTTTCAACTCCCTGAACACTACAGTCTGGGAACCCCACCAGGGCAGTTCTACCCTGACCACAGGGCACTGGAAGTCAGTCACAACTTGATGGTGGTGCGTTTGGTTTTCTGAGACCGAAAGAGCACCCCCACCACCACCACCCCGCCCCCCAGCCCAGAATCCTGCTCATTCGTGGGGAACAGCCTACAGAAACCATAACCGGGGAACATGGTCATTTCCTTGTTACCTAGTTTAACTTAGGAACCTTGCAAATGTTTCACATACTCAAATACTAAAAATTCTAGTTTACAAATTTGTTTCTTATGAAAACAATAATGTTCATACTCTCAGTGACCAGACCAGACCATACGAGGAGTCTTCAGAACGCTCTCGTGAGAAAATTCCAAGATTTCTCAAGTCCACGTTTCCAGACATTTTTGTGGGCCCCTCATATGCATTAAAAGATGTTAATATTCAAGGAGATCCTGAACTAGGATAAAAATTCTTTACTGTAGAGTGAAATAATGTCCAGCAAGAAAGGGGTTAACTTTTACCCTTAGATACCAAGATTCATTTCCAATATGTAGGAACTGCATCCCCACTCAACTATCTCTTCTCTGCTAATGTGAAGTTGTCTCAACACATCCTCCAGCTAAGTCCACACACTTGAAAGGCAGTGTTTCCGCTCCCCAGCCCATCCCTAAGGCATCTGCGCTGATTTACATCACCTCAAGCAGCAGTCTGGGCACCCTGGAGGGACCCAGACCTTGTTCTCCTGGGAAACGAGATGGTGTCTCAGGGGAGAAGATCAAGGCTGTAGGCAGATGGAGTGATTTACCAACGAAATGCTCACAGGACAGCCCTTGCTACTCCCCATGAAGAATAAAAGAGCAGGTGGTACTGTCACAAGCAACCCTCAGGTCAACTTCCTGGGCTTTTTCTCACCAAAGCCACTAATTCAATTTTCCTACAACTTCTTCCTAACAGCCCCCATGGCCGTCTGTGTCCTTCAAGAAAATCTATCAGAATGGCACCTTTGTATCCTAAAAATCAGAACACACAACTTTTCTGAGCTGACCTTCTTAGTCTTTAAGTGGCCCAGCAGTGGCCCTCTGGAGCCAGTTTTGATTGGACCTTTTTAAAAAATCCTTTTTAAGGCACCCTAATGAAACTGCAATGCACCCACCAATCACAGAGACATGTCTAAATGCATTCTGTTGAAACCAGCCCCTATCTGTATGAACTGGAGCCCCAACGGGAAGGACCATTTGACTTTCTCTCTCTCTCTCTCTCTCACACACACACACACACACCACGGCCATCGGTAGAGATACTTCTTAGACATAACCCATCATCACAGCACTAGTTCAGTTTTCTAATAGGAAGACTTAGGGAAACAGTCTCATGGCAC
>NW_022111300.1:34866168-34880965 GCF_000313985.2 Echinops telfairi
CCCCACTCTCTCTCTCTCTCTCTCTCTCTCTCTCTCTCTCTCTCTCTCACACACACACACTCACCAAGGCCATCGGTAGAGATACTTCTTAGACATAACCCATCATCACAGCACTAGTTCAGTTTTCTAATAGGAAGACTTAGGGAAACAGTCTCATGGCACAATCTAGTCCGTTGTCTTAACTGGCTGACATAGTCTGGAGAATTATACAAAAAATCTCTTTTTCATGAATGCTGATAATACACATCAACTACTTCAGCATTTATTTTAAATAACTAAAATAGATTAAGCCAATAGTTTCTAAACTAAACTGACATGAAGATCTACAAAATAATAAGGTAGTATGTTCAGACTTAGAAAACAAAGGAAATGCTAAGAAACCTAAACTTTTGATCAAGTTAACAAAGTGTGAATAAGCCCTCTACAGAACGTACAGATTTTCTTCAGAAGGGGGGTCAGCAGCAAGCTCTATACAAAATCTTTTTCTTCAACATCTCCGAGAACTAAAAACTCAGCTCAGATACTAAATCTGTTTCTAATTCCAGCACTAAGTGATACTTATATAATGCACGTTTCAACTGAACAGAAGACTTTTACTGCTAAAGCTGAATAGGAAGCTTAGCATGATACCAGAGTTCACACTGAGCTTCCAAGATTCCTCACTGGAAAGTCCTGGCTGGGCAAAAGGCTGACTTTCCCGAACTAGCAGATGAAGCCTTCAGGTTATTCATATAACATGGCTTTACAAATAGCCTTCTCTGCATGTTTTATTAAACTACAGTTCATATTCTTTGCAAAGACTTTAACTTTTCTTAGTGTCTTATTCTGATATAAACTCTTATCACCGGATATAAACTCTATCACCGAACATGTATTATAAAACATCTCCAAATATTTAGCATGCCTTCTGAAATACCGAGATTTACTAAATTACTCAAGTCTTTTGACATACTTTGTTTCTTAGTAAAGACATCCATCTGCCCTGAAATGCAGCAGGAAGCGTGTGAGTACTCGCCATGCTGTGACACAGGTATTAGAGCATGCGTTCAGTAACCACTAACCCATGCATCTTCAGAAGCCTCAAGCAGGGTGAGCATTACTATTTACAAATACAGTACAAGCCAAGTAGAAGTTTCCCTCAGTTCTAAGCGCCTCGCATCCTGCAGAAGGCCGGGTGATGATGCTTCTGAGTTCTGCTTTCTCCACTACAGTTTCTAGTAGATCAGGAGTTTGTGATAAGAGGCAACAGTGATCCAACAAACTAAATAACCCTTCATACAATTATTTTCTGCTTGAATCTGTGTGGGCACCGTGTATTTTCATGAACGGAAAGCATGCTGAAAGCCAAGGAAAAGGTCGGAGGGTAGGAAATGCAGGCAGGGACACACCTGTTACATGAAGCGGCTTCAAAAAGTTCTTGGGAAAATGGAATGAAAAGATACAATGGACTGTTTCTCAGTTTTGTTGAGGCCCTCAACACACACACAAAGAAGTCTCAGAATTCAGTACACCACCACCCCCCACTTCCCTGCCCCTAAAGTGGATTCCCAATCGCAATGACCCCACACTAAGGTCTAGTTCCCTCTAGCAGTCACCTAGCCGCAGCAGTCTACTGTATGCCGCTATCACAGTTATTCGTGGTGCGTTTGTCTTGCCGGCTACTTACGCTGTTCCTCATTTTCACTCTTCCGAGCAATGCTGCCTTGAGAAGTCTTAGGGATATCATCTTTTAGGTCAGCTCTAGGGCAGTAGATTTCCATCTTTTTTATTTTAAAAAGTCCCACAGAGAGGAATACACTGAACATCACAATTAATTAAAACAGACATAAACTGAGAGCCACGAACCAATAAACCAACCAACCCACTGCCCCTGAGTCCGTTCTGACTAGTAGCAACCCTGTGTGGGGTGTTTGAGACTAACGCTTCATGAGAGCAGACAGCCTCATCTCTCATGCTGCCATTTCTCCCTCATAGATGACTGACATTTATCTTTTTCCATTCCTTTACTTTAAACTGAGTGCACTGGCAGCGCACTGGGTTAAACGTTGACCTGCTAATGGAAAGGTCGGCAGTTCAAACCCACCAACTGCTCTGTGGGAGAAAAGTGAGGCAGTCTACTTCCATAAAGACTTACAGCCTGGGAACCCCTACTGGGCAGTGTCTACACTGGCCTATAGGCCAGTCTACACTGGTCCACATTGTTGTCAGCGACTTCAGCAGCAAAAGTTTACTTTGACACTGTTATCTTACTTTTAAAACCAAAACCAAGCACACTGCCCTTGAGTTGGTATGGGTAGAATCTCCTCATAAAAACACCTGGTTAGATTGCCTTTTACTTTCGCTCTGACCTCAGCTGCAGGTCTGTGCTGAGATGACACGTGGGCTTTGTGCACCTACTTAGAGCTTCTCTTCTACCCATGAGCCCATGGCTTTTCCTTGTTTCTGTCTCCCTTTCCTGCTTCCTGCTACAATGACCCAATTTCCTGCATTTTCATCCCCTTTTGCCCTACTGAGTAAACTCCCACAAAGCACAATTTTCAGGGAGGGGCGGGGCAGGGTTGGGGATGTACTATCTGAGAAGTGATTGGATCCTTCAGACCTGCTTCCCTACTCCATCACATCAATACTAGAAGACTAAATGCCGATTCTCTGCAGAATCTAATCCTTGTAGCAATGGGAAAATGAACAGACTGTCAGCTAACAGGAAAGACGAGGAACTCCTTTCTCCACGGTTCTGGGTCCCCAAATACTAAAAGCCTGAGATTTTTTAAGTGGATCAAAAGATCTGGGGTACCTGACAACCTAGAGAAGAGACTGACAGATAACACCACTGAACATTCACCAGTGGTGTAGACTGACAGATAATACCACTGAACATTTACCAGTGGTGTAGACTGACAGATAACACCACTGAACATTTACCAGTGGTGTAGACTGACAGATAACACCACTGAACATTTACCAGTGGTGCAGTGCCTTACATGTACCCTGGGCAGTTAGTCGCAAATTCAGCGATTTGAACCTACCAGCTGCTTTGCTCCTGTAGAGATTCACAACCTTGGAAATCCACAAGGACATGTGACTCTGTCCTATGGGGTCGCTATGAGTCAGAACTGACTTGATGGCAGGGAGTTTGGTTTTTGGTTTTGCCAACAACCAGCCCACTCAGCTCACTCTCCAGTAAAACTGAAAGAAGACAAGCCTCACCCACAGGCCTGTCTCCAACCCATTCTTCTGACCTCCCCTCCCCCCCAGCCCTGCTGAACCGAGGCTTACCAGACAACCAAGGATACAGAGCAAGCAAACACAAACAGAACAAAATAACTCAGAAAACAGAGACCACACAGAACACTCAAAAAAAAAAGTCAGCGATTTAGCCAGAGAACTAGAAGCTAGAGAAAACAGCAAGTCTGATGCCACATGAAGGGAGCTTTCAGAGAATGAGGGGCAGCCAGTCCCTGGAGAGTGCAAGAGCTCAGGGGGGCAGAAACGGGGAGGAGGGACACACAAGAAGAGAGTTGTAAAGTAAAGCAGAAGAAACATCTCAGGAAAGATATAAAAAGGTAAATGGGGTAATAGGAGAATAAAGCACACATCAGAGACAACCAGGTGAGAAGTGGGGCGGGGACCCAGGAAAGAAATCCAAAAGCAGCCTCTGACCTGGAGTGCAGGGATCTCCAGATGCCAAGGGCCATCTAGATCTCCACCAGGCTGCAGACACAAGCCCAGAGGTGAGTGGCCGGGGAACCTCCGAATGCTCAGGGCAAAGGAGAAAGGCTGGTCCTACAGAGCGGCTCAAGGCGCCCTGGAGACACAGTATGCCATCACTTCGAGCCTACCAGCCACTCTATGGGAGAAGGACGAGGTTTGCTCCTCTGAAGACGGACAGCCCCAGAGACACACAAAAGCAGTTCTACTCTGCCCTTACGGTCACTAGAGGGTCCAAAATGGACTCGATGACAGTGAGTATGTTTGCAGAGCAGATCAGCTATCAAAATGGCTTTGGTTTTCTCCGACAGGAACATTGTCAATCACACACCATGACAGTCCTTTACAACTCCAAAGAAATCCTAGAATTCCGTTACCAGCTAGAGTAGAATGAAAGCATTTTCAGATACGCAAGGTCTCCAAAGGAAGTCGCCCGGGTGGTGTAATGCTAAGTGTCAGGCTATGATCCGAAAGGTCAGCAGTTTGAAACCATCAGCCTTTTTATGAGAGAAAGACAGGACTTTCTAATTACCGTCTCAAGAGACTCAAGGGGAAGGTTCTACCTGGTGAAAGGGTTGCTATGAGTCAGCACTGACTCCGTGACAATTGTAGATCTCCAAATGTGGGCCCCACACACTCGATCCAGTGAGCTCTGGAGGCAAGGATTCAACACAAGGGAGGACGGTGCCAGGGAGGAAGGTGTAGGAATTAGCAGCAGGGGTCAAGGGCAACCCGTGTGAGCCGGGAACAGATGCCAAGATGCCAGCTCAAGGAGCGTGTCAAGTTTCCCTCCAAGGGAACAAAGCTTCACTTTTAAGACCCACCCACAATGACAATGGAAACTGGCTGAGAATTCGGGAGGAGGCAACAAAGAAAAGCTCAGTGACCCCCTTCAACCAACATCTTAGCAAGACCCTTCTGATCCCACAGGTGGCATTGCAAAAGTAAATTGCCTAAAAGGAGACCAACTCCCACAGCTTGTCTGTTAGAGAAACATGGGATTCCTTTATACCAGTGCAGAAACGCTGCCCAACAGAAATAGAATCCAAGGCATATAGGTAAAAAACCATAGAACATCTAGCAGTCACACTAAAAGGAAAAACAGATGAAATCATTCTAATAAGACAATAGATGAAATATTATCATTCCGGCAAGTCATCAGCACTAGAAGTCGCGGTGAAATATTTTAGCTCTATTTTTTGTATTAAGTGTTAGAATTAGCACTTAATTTTGGCCTGGCAAGTCACCCCAGCCAACTTGGACCAGCCTCATTCTTCCCCGTCCTCACCCTTCTGACCTCTCAGTTCTTGGATGAATGCTGCTCTTCTGCTCTCCAGCGGTGGATTATTCTAATGTATGGGCAGCACCTCACGCCTGTAACCATTCCCTTTATAAGCAAACCTGCAAATTGTTTGGCTGAAAATTGAGCCACCATGGGTAAGTTCAGTTCCACATCTAAAAGGTGATTTCCCTGGTCTCTTAAGATGTGGGTTTTGCTCCACATGCTTCTCCCACATACACTTCTCAAGGCAGTATTCCCATCTCTCTAACCCGTTCCCAAAGAAATCTGCACAATTTGAAGTATGCTATCAAAACAACAGTTTTGACATTCCCCAGGGTCACAAATCATTCTATGACTAGTAAGGTGACCAGATATCCCGCTTTTGGCGGGACAGTCCTGATTTTTGGCAGGACAATCCTGATTTTTTGGTGTTTTTAAAAGTTTTGATTTTTGGAAAGAATGCACGACAAGCTAGGGAACAGTCTATTTGGTCCATATAGACCAAATTTTTAATCAAGAACTCCCCCCCTCCTGGTCAATGGTGTCCTGCTTTAAATCTGGTCACCTTATCTGTGAGGTTAAAGAGCAAAATGAAGTTCTTCAGGGGTGAGATCAAGGCTGTCAGGTGGACGGGTGGGGGAAGGTTTCCCAACAAAATTCCCACGATAGCCCTTGCTACCCTGAAAGAGTGAGCAAGGGGGGGTGGGGAGTGCAACTTTCCTGGATTTTCAAAGTGCAGTTCTCCACTCCCTTAAAAGTTCTTCACCCTAAGCCCCTGCAATTCTCTTGTGTCTCACGAGCAAATCTATCAAAATGACCCCAAAACAAACACCATAACCTTGTGGGCTGACCTCTCTGCCTT
Source organism: Echinops telfairi (assembly GCF_000313985.2). NCBI lineage: Eukaryota > Metazoa > Chordata > Mammalia > Afrosoricida > Tenrecidae > Echinops > Echinops telfairi. The sequence continues at coordinate 34,872,021 of NW_022111300.1, forward strand.
GAATCAGGCTGGACCAGCAGATCCCATTGGAAGCTAGTCTTGATTGGACCTTTTTTATTTTTAAGGCACCATAGCAAAAGTAAGATAAATAAATGCCTTATTAAAAGCATTTGTCTACAGCCACCCCCCAATCGCAGAGGCATATTTTATTGTAAATAAAGGTGTGCATACATGAGAAGAACCCTAGTGATACACTGTTTGACTGACATTGTTATTCTTTGAACTGTGTCTAGAAACCCACCCTATTAACATACTTCATCAGGGGAAAATGATATATAAGCACAAAGCTATTTGTAACAGCACTGTTTTGGAAGTAACATAGCACAGGATGGAAATAAATGCATTAGTCCTCACCAATAATGGCGATAGTTTACAACAATGAAATGTACTATGGACATCCATACAAAAGGCTATTTTTAGTGCAGTCAAAAGGGAGTAAAGGTACTCAGTTTGTACTAACAAGGAAAAGTCCACATGATCTATTTAATGCTAAGTAAAACAGACCATTTGTCTGAAAAGTAATATTTATACAAAGTTCCTCGCCACACATGAGTAAAGATTCTGGAATCATATGGGAAGCTAAGCTCACCTCGTGAACATCTGCATCTGCAGGGCACAGGGATCCTGGACACACAGCACCCAGAGGCTGCTGGGAGATATGCAGTCAGACAGCTCCTGCTTCGGACATCTAAGGTATGCGCTAGCCTAGGTCCTACCCAGCTGTTACTGCCTTCTTTGCTAAGCCAGCTACCAGGAATGCCAGATGACCAATGAGACCCTGCCTGGGGATGGGGCAGTGCAGAACCAGAGGGCCAGGGTGCCCCAGGGTGCACACCTTTCCACTAGTGTCATAAGAACCACCCCAGAGAGACAAGACCTGCCACTGGGTGCTGAAAGGAACAAGCGTTGGGGGTTTGGGCCAGGGTTGCCACTGCTGCAGACAAGCTGGCTTCTAAGCAGCAGTCCAGGCAGAATTGAGGCCTGGACCCCAAGACAAGGGTCTGGCATCCTGGCACTCCAGACTGGGTGCCCCGGCCCACAGACACATATGTAATCTGCTGTTTAGCAAACATGATAAGCAGCTCAACTCGGGAAAGGCCACTGGGTGGCAAGGGGCAGTCTGCCTAAGGATTTTTCACTATGTATCCTTTTGTACCTTTTCAATTCCCCATGACCAAATGCATTAACAGCCTCCTGTGATCCTGGACCAGGGTTTCTCTAGTTCCTGTACAGAGAGCTTTGAGCAGCTTCTCTCAGCGGCCACACTTCTCACAGTGCTAGGGCCCCTTGGGGATGTTTTCTTAGCAGATAGTTCGCTATCACATCACCTTTCCCTGCAGGGCCATCACCACCCTGGCCCTAGCTACTACACCGTTAACCTGTGCAATCTCTAAGGCGGGCTTTCCCTCATCTTTTTCTCTCAAGTTCCTCGTGTCGGGGACAATGCCCTTCTCTCTACAGGAACTTAATTACACACTTCCACATGAGGGGACTCCACAACATTTGGAGTAGAAAATTCTCAACAACTAAAACCAAACTCACTGCAATCGAGTCAATGTCGACTCACAGCCATCCTAAACGGTCTGCCCCCGAGGTTCCGGGAATGTAACTCTTGTACAGCAGTAAAATAACCCGTCTTCTGGCATCTTTTGATTCCACTTCCCCACAAACTCTCTGAAGCCCCCTAGTATTTTAATTCCTTAAAAAAAAACATTTCCCTGTGCTGACGGAAGGAAGAAGGACCTCACCTGTCTGGGCCTGTCTGGGTCACCTTCGTAATTCGCTAGAGGGCAGGGAGAGTGGCAAGCACTGAGTACAGTGATGAAACTGCGAAGAGACAGCTAACACCTGAGACGTGGGGCACTGACTGACCAACTCAGAAAGGGCGGTGGGGAGAGGGACACACGGAAAAGCAGAAAGCCACACTTCACAAAAGGTTCAGGGGAAACGAGGTGTTTACATGCACAAAACAAGTGTAGGTATGGAGCGAAGAGAACTGCAGCAAGGTGCCAAATACTCCCTTCATTCCTACGTAGATTTTGACTTCCAGAGAACATCAAAGTGAGGGATTTCAACACCAGCAATTCATTAGATGATGGTGCTGCCTTCGTAGAGAATGCGGTGGGTCCCAGGTGAACTAGTGTAACATGTGTTTGGCAATCCACGCTCACACACGGAGCATACCGCGTTGGGGAGGAAACTGCAGCACTCGTGACCTGTACCTGTACCCCGGGCTTCAGTCACAGGCAACATCAGGAAATAACAGTCCTCACTGCCAGTCGATTCCAACCCAGAGTGACCCTAAACAGGGCTTTGGAGGCGGTCACTGTTTAGGAGAGCAAATAGCCTCCTCTTTCCCACAGTGGAGCAGTGGATGGATTTGAACCACCAACCTCGCAGCTAGCAGTGCGATCAATGTGAGGCTCCAACCCGAACAGGAGGAAGCATTAAGAAACACAAAAACAAATCGCTAAAAAAAAACAGATTTGTCATTTCTCACTCAATGGTTTTTTTCCCAAGTTGTCAGCTAGCGAGGAGACATTGCCAATTGGAAACCCACGTTGGCCCATAGAGAACAATGGGTAATGTGCCTATTTAACAAAAGCAAACAGAAAACTTTGATGTGTTCAATTTTATGGACTGTCAAAAACTACTCTAGGGGCTTAATCTGACCGTAAAAGTAAGGCGAGTGAAAGACCACGTAATACAAGGGGACTTCAAAAAGTTCATGGAAAAACGGAGTTAAAAGATAATGGAAGTTTTCCAGGAACATTTTGCAGCATCCTTGGATAGGAATTGTGTTAATAAAGATACCTGTTCGTGATCTAGTTACATTCCTTTCCCCTTTAACGAGCAGCCTGCAAGCAGACTCCTGTGCTGCCACTAGTCAGCCCCCAATTCATGGCCACCTCATGCACGAGACTGGACCCTTGGAATCCAGGGATACTTTCCAGTGGCTGATTTTTGGAAGTAGATTGCCAGATCTTTCCTTCTAAGTTCTCCTTAGTCTGGAAGCTGTCCAACATCATAAAGCAAAACAAAAAAGCACCAAACTCATTAACATCAAGTCCATTCCGACTCACAGTGACCTTACACGTTACAGAGTAGAACGGTGTCAGTTTTGATTGCAGTCCTTCCAGAAGCAGACTGTCAGGTCTTTATTCTGCAGCACTGTTTGGTGGAATCAAAAGGCCAACATTTTTAAGATAACCCAGCAATAACCACCAGCACCACACCCAGGACCCTTTGGCATCATTGCGATACCCAATCATGATGTGTGCTGGTGCAGAAAAGCACACAGGTCTCCCGAGTGGAAAATAATGGATCGCAGGAGTCTCCCTCTGAACCACACTGCTTGTGTCAGTCATTCCAGATGATCAGGAGGTACTTCTCAGAAGACCACACAAGTCCAGGCATCGGTAGTGAGGACCCCAATCGCCCCTTAAATTGACCCCAGGAGCCCTGGCAGTGCTGTCAGATGACCATTCAATTGCTAACCACAAGCTCAGAGGTTCAAACCTACCAGCTGCTCAGTGGGAGAAAGACAAGGTTATCTGTTTATGTAAAGATTTACACACAGTCTGGGAAACCCTACAAAGGGTCGCTGTGAGTAGGGATCAACTCAACAGTTCAAAGCCAGCAGTGGCTCCACAGGAGCAAGGCAAGGCAGCCTGCTGGCAGTCCACTTCTGTAAAGAATTCCAGCCACAGAAACCTTCCTGGCAGGTTCAGAATCATGTGATTGCGGTGGGCTTGTATTTGGGATATGTGAGTAGGGTACAGCCCTCAAGATTTGAACATTCAACTAAAGCAAAGTCTAAAGCATAGTCCCTGTCCCATAGAACTTTCAACACTGACGGAAATGCCCTGTACCTGGGCTGTCCAATACAGGAGCTGCTAGCCACATGCGGCCACTTAACCTAGCATTCAGTTCCTCATTCTCCAGTCACATTCCAAGTGCTAGGTAGAGCACAGGACAAAACATGTCTAAAGCAAGAATTGTTCACCCAGATGGCCCCAAGGGGTCCTGGTGGCACTGTGGTTAAGTGCTCAGTCAGTCACTCAGGGGAGTAGACTACTTCTGGAACAGTTTTCAGCCTTGGAACCCCTGGGGCAGTTCTACTCTGACCCGTGGGATCACGATGAGTCAGAACTGACCACAAGGCAGCAGGTAACATTGTTCCTCAGATGCTTCAAATGCTTCCTGGCGAAACAAACCTGCTTCAGCAACTGCCCAACCTCCATGCTCTGTCCCCGACACAAGAAAGCTACTAAGCTTCTCCTTGTTTCAGTCTTACATTTGAAATTCTCCAAAATACCGTTCTATGGCCACTGTGAGTGTAGGTGTGGTAAGTGTGAAAACTACTGGTTTAGCGCAGAAATGCCCAACACAGAAACTCAGGCCAAAGCTTGAATCTCCTGATGATGCTTTAAAAGCTTTACAAAGAAAACTGTAATTGGTCAGATTACAAAACTAGAGTCTAGCCCCCTCCCCCAGCAACAAAATCTTTAGACTGGTCCAAATGTGGGATGCTCACTGACTTCCCTAGTCCAAAAAGAAAGTCACAAGAGTTTGTTAAGATCAAAAGGGGGGGGGGGGGGGGCACACATGGGACTCAAGAGCAGGGCTTCCAGTGCACCCCTGACCAGGTGTGTTTGCCATGAACTTGGCAAGCCAGACTCACAACGCCTTATTTTATCACAAAGATGTGATTAAGGTGAGGCATTAATATTTACAAGCTCTTAACCATTATCTTCATAGAATCTGTAAAAGTAGGCGAAGCAGCTTCCAGGATGGGAAAACCGGGGGTCACAGAACTACCAGCCCCAACCTCAGATCAAAAGGCTTTTCTTTTAAATGAAAGGACTCAAGGTGACAAGATTTATTAGCAATCTGTACTGCCATAAAGTGACACAGTGTGTAAGGTGCCGATGCTTCCAGTCTCAGATGCTCACCCACAGATAGTCAAAGACCAGATTCACAAAGATACTGATCAGAAGAGCAGTTAATAATGACAACTTTTGGGTTTTTTTAAGGTATTCAACTTACGTCAGACTCCACTAAGGTCAGAACAGAACCCTGTCATAAGGAGAGGCCCCTTGTAAATCGGGGACTGCCTGTACATTAAACCTGAAATTACCTACCTCCTCCCCCACCAAAACAAGGGAGGGAGAGAGGGAAGGAGGCTGACCACTGTAGATTATTCAAGGAAATGCAATCTAGTCCATAGCAGTTGATCAATGGAGGAAACCCTCACTTTACTGCTCTCAGCCCAGCTGAAATACCTAGTGACAAGTTTATAGTAAATTCATAAAATTTAAGGGGAATGAATCACACCTTAGATTTTCTGTTTACAACCTTCATTTAAGAAAATAGCAAAACTGCCAAGCATCTGTCTTATCAGTGGGACCCACTTACAAATGAGAGCGCTTCCAGCTCAGAAAGAAGTGCCACCACTCCTTCTAGAAGGTACATCACAGAAGCACCCTAATGTGCCTGGCTAGCAGGTCAAACAGCGTCCAAATCCTCCCCTGCAAGCAACTGCTGAAACTGAAGCTGGGAGCAAGCTGCCTACGAGCCCGCGATCTAGAATCAGCACTGAATTATGTCCTAACTAAGTACATCATCAGTTACACCACTCTGGAGACATGATCAAACAGATCAGCGACTAGCAATAAGCCTCTAACTGCACTCTTAAAAAGATTTTCCCAAACATGAATTCACCTAATTGATGAACGTTCATTACCATGCTTTCAGGTCTGGTCCTGCACTGAAAGGCCCCAGACATGCTAGATGGGCCGGAATATTTGTTTTTGTGTCTTGTCAATTATCTCCATTATCCTCCCCAGGCTCCTGTTTTCTCTTACAATACACAGTAGGCTGACAGCTCCCCATCCCTCCTCCCACCCGCCCCCTCTCCACAACCCCTCCTAACATCTCACACTATCCACAATCTACTGGGTTCTAATCTGTGGGAAGCCAGATTAAGTAGGCTTGCTAAAAACAGTCTAGAAGAGCTGACATCAGGCTCTGTTTCAGGGGCTCAGAAATTCTCCTATACTTAATGCCAGAAGGGCGGGACTGGACAGCTTAGCTGCCTCAGGTCTTTGCGCTTCTCTAACATGCCGACAGGCATTAGGGTGGTGGAGGCCAGTCATTTGGCTTAGAAAGGGCACAAACGACTGAAAACCACAAGGGGGCAGAGCAAGAGGTCCTTTGGGAGGACCAGGGCCCATTCTGTCCTGGGCAAAGTTCCAGACACTTTCATAGCCTGGCGATCATTTACTCCTAAGAGGTGGGTGTTGTGATTACGTCCCCTCTGTCCATCAGAAACCTGGGGCTCAGGAGGTACGTAACCTACCCACCAGAGTAACTGAGAAGTCAAACACTGACTGAGGGCCAACTCCAAAACCAGCGCCCCCACTGGGGGAGGCTGCCCACCAGGCCACTCTCCAGACTCACTCACGGTTTCACACTTTATTCCAGTGCAGCTGCGGAAATAGGACTGACTCAAGTTGGCTTTTGTTCCCAGCCAGTTCCTATGCCTAAAAGGGCCACAAAGACACAAAACAGAACCAAATGGATCCAGGGTCTCCCAGCATCCCCTGTTCAGCAGCAGACAGGCTACTGGGAAATTGGCCACAGCGCCAGTCCGTGTTCATTGCACGAAGAGGGAAGGACATGGGCAGCTTCCATCCTCTCCCCTCACACTGCTCTCTGCGCTGGGGAGAAAGCAATGCAAGCCGACTTCAGGGACCGGTTCCGCTCAGCCAAGACTTTATCACATGCTCCCTCAATCTGCACACAAGCAAAAGTGGGACAGGAGGCCGAGGCTTTCCACTCTTCCAGTTCCATTATTTTGGCCGTGCAGGACCAGTCCCTAGAAAAGGACACCATGCTTAGAAGAGGTTCAGTACAACAGCATAAAATGCTCAAGGAGATGGACTGACAAAGTGGCTGCAACCATGGGCTCAGACTTCATTGTGAGGATGGCGCGGGGCCAGGCAGTGTTTTGTTCTGTTGCACATAGGGTCGCTATGGGTGGGAACCAACTCAACGGGCCCTAATAACAACAATTCCACTAAGAAGGGCTAGAAGTGCAGCTGTTCATACTTCATGGCCTAGTCCAGGGCCGGACACACGGAAAAAGTGATTTGTTGAAAACTGCCTGACCCTCCTTGAAAGGGTTCCGAACGTTTTACCTTTCACATTTTTTCTGACATATCCTTTGGCAAGACTCAGTGGAAAATCTCCTCCTCCTCAGAGAAACTGAAGGACTAAAAACGGCCTTCAGAAGACCGGGAAGCTCGCAACTCAACCCTCCAGAAAATGCCTCTCCTCCCCACCACGTGAACAAGCCTCCATGGAGCAGCAGGCACTACAGAGGGCTTCTATATGCATTACAAACACCTGCAAGAAAGAGCTGGGGGTGGGGGTGGGCGGAGACCCCTGGAAGCCTAGCACAGTCCGAACCAATACAATCCGAACCTCAACAAAGTGTAAACATTCAGCAGTTTATGCAGCTACATTGTTTTTGCTCACATTATCTCCCCAACGACAAGTACTGAAATTACTGTAACAAGATCTTAACATTTATAACGATGAAAAGGGCACACACACCCTGCAGTAGACACCACTAGCTACAGTAAGGTTTGACAGACACAAAATCAGCCCCCAAATTCCTGCCAGAGTTAAAACATATACACCAAGGCTCACTAGCCACCAATAACAGGAAACTACCCCAATGGTTTCTGGCGGAACTATTATTTCATGAATCTTCTAGGTGGGTGAAGAATCAAGTCGGCCACATAGGACCAGATACAGGTGGTTACAGCCTTGGAAACCCACTTTTGTAAAAAACACCACTCTTGTTAGACAGCTACAAGGAGCAATCAATCACCTTAAGATAGCATAGCTACAAAGTACCCAAACCAAGCTCTGAAAGCAACATCTTACTGAAACAAACCCAGAAGCGACTGTCTGAGACACATTACATTAACTAAAAATAAACCATAAACTCGGTTAAATCCACATTTTAACTATAAGAATGTGAAGGGGCACTCACCTTAGAAGTGCCCCCAAATTTACCCTTTTCATTCAGCATTCGGCTACAAGTGCAATCAATCAGTATCACTTTCTCAAGTGAATGCCGAGCTTGGCTTCCTACTGGAGTTACACCACTTTATTTTACAAGGGGCTCCAAACTAGAACAGCAAATGTGTTTTCAGCATGATAATAGCAAATGTATTATGTCACACAGGCTACAGGAAACCATCCTTACGACCAGTGGCACCCGCTCAGTTCAAATGAAATGAGCAGAGAGGAAAAGGCAAGTATTAAGACTCTGGAACTGCACTCCGTTTTCAGGGCCACCCCTTGGAAAGATGAGATTACTTCAAATAAGTTTGCGTGGTCACTTGCCTATACACAACCATTTCACTGCTTGTGGCTTTTGAAAGTTTAAAACATCCCAACCTATACACTCCAAACTTGCAAACAAGAGTTAACTTGGCTGATCCTGCAACTCCCAGTTAGTTTTGCCTAGCAGATTCCCTCCAGTAAAGGCTTTGCTGACCCCAAATCAGGAGTATTTAGCTTTTAAAGGGTCAAGAGGAAGGAATAACAAAACCAACCTTGGTGTTGTTTTTTCTTTTGTTTGGGATCAAAAGGAAAGCATAACCCCCTGAGACGAAGTCAGTCAAGGACAAAAGCACACGACCCTGAGGCCAGTAATCCCCTGAAGAGAACAAAAGTCGTTAGAGTTGCAATTATTGAAAAACCCGTTTTAAATACGAGAAATCAATTAGCGTGCTTTCTCCAGGCGGGTGAGGGAGACAATCGCGTCCACTCCCAAAGCAACTTCACCGAGTAAAGAATGCTCCGGAGAATCGAGCCGTGTGTGTGTGTGTGTGTGTGTGTGTGTGTGTGTGTGTGTGTGTGTGTGT
>NW_022111300.1:34882460-34884550 GCF_000313985.2 Echinops telfairi
CGGTCGCGGCTGGTGTCGGCTGCGCCCTCCCGCCAGCGACTCGGGGAGGGAGGAGTGGAAGACACGTAACCTGCCACGCCGGGAAAATCACCCCCGACGACCACCCTGCCCTTGTGGCCGCTCCCAGGGCCCCTTCCTCGCTGGCTGCCAGCGCCGTTGGGTGGGGCCTGGTCGAGGGCCGCCGCCTCGTCCACTTTGGGTCGTTACGCCGAGTGAGCACGTGCCCATCCCCGGAGAGTGCTCCGGGCTCGCCCGGGCATAGAGGACGAGCAAGGAGCAGAAAGACTCCGGAGAAGGCCCGGTACCGGCCCGCAACTGGGCGCGCCCCTATGCAAATAAGTGGGCGGGGCCCTCGTGGCGGCAGCCGGGGGCGGGGTCCGAGATGTAAATAAGCCGAGAGCCGGGCTTCTGTATGGGCGTTGAAAGTTTAGAGTGAGGGCCTGGATGTTTTCGTTTAACCTGAATCTTGGTGTCAGCTTCGGTAAAACGGGGGCCAATAATGCATTTCTGAACGGCCCTTGTGAAGCTTCACAGATAAGCGCTTGGCACGTCGCCTTAGTAATTGTTGGGTCTGCTTACCGTGCATTTCACTGCTCCCCTCTTGCAACCAGGATTCTCCTTGGCACAAATTTGGCACATCAGCACTAGGGGAGGCAGCAAGGCCCTGAGCCGGCTGCTTCAGGCTGGGGTGCAACCGCTTTACTTTAGGAATTAGTTAACTGCTGATGAAAATATTAAACCTAACCTAATCGCTGGGGGGACCCCATGTCAGGTGTGGGGCTGCTAGCCACAAACCCAGCAGAGAAAGAAGAGTCTGGCCGCCCCTAGAGGGGGTTGGTGGGAATCAGAGCCCACACCCAGTCCGTGGCAGTGGGTTTAGTTTGAGAATCGCATTGAGGGGCCCTTGGCGCACAGCAGTGAGGCCCTCCGTAAGGTCCTTTGCAAACGTAAAGGCTCTGCAGGAGATAGATGTGGCGGTCAGCCTCCATAAAGGTTTACAGCCTTAGGAAAAACCCCCAGGACGTTGTGCTCTATCCCCAAAGGTCACTATGTATCGGAATTGCAATGGATTGTACATCACGTTAAATATGAAGGAGCCCTGGTGACCTAGTGGGTTACAGGCGGGGTGCTGTCTGCTAACCACAAGATCAGGAGTTCAAAACTATCAGCCACTCCGAGGGAGAAAGGTGAGGCTTTCTGCTCCCAAAGAGTTACAGACTCGGGAACCCCCAGAAGCAGTTCTACCGTCTCCTGTGGGGTCACTGTGAGTCAGAAGCAAGTCCCTAGCAAGGTTTTAGTTTGCTATTAGGAGAACCCCTGCTGCCAACAACCAGGTTCGCCGTTCCAACCTAGCAGGTGCTCCAGAGAAGCAAGATGGCTGGGTGCTTCAAGAAAGATAAACACTGAGGAGGGAGGGTAAAAAGCTGATACCAACGGCTCAAATAGGATGTAAATGTTTAGAAACTAATGATGGGAAAATATGTACAAATATGCTTGATACAATTGATGTATGGATTGTTGTAAGAGCTGCCAATAAAATGAACTTAAAAAAAGAAAAAAGTTCACAGCCTTGAAAACCCTTTGGAGCATGTGGTAGTTATGTGCATAATCTGGTGTCAATTGGGGATCTGAGAGGGTTAAGAGTAAAGGGGTGGAGTCTAGTCTGTCAATCAGATCATAGCCAATGAGGCCTCTGTGTGGGCATGGCCTTCTGGGAATTCCTGGATTTCCTCCTTGGAGGCAGGAGACAATATCTGTCTATCTCTCTCTCTCTCACTACTCACTCCCTTGGAGACTGATTCTCTGTTCATTCCCTGTGAGACATCCCTGAGGAGAAGCGATAAGGACTTACCCTGATGCAGCCAGAGCCCTAGGACTGGAGAAGCCAGCACTGAGATAAGCTTACAACGCCACGGAATCCAAAGACATTCCACCCACTGGCCTTGATTGCCGTGCATTCGGTGTCATTACATGTGTTTCGTGAGTCTGAAGAGAACTTTATAGATCTGGGCATATGGGCCCTAATGTTGGACTTATGGGCTTAGACTGGAATGGGTTGCAATGCTTTCTTAATGTACAATTATCCTTTA
>NW_022111300.1:34886241-34887269 GCF_000313985.2 Echinops telfairi
AGTAGAAAGAAAATGTTTTGAAAATGATGATGGCAACAATTGTACAAATGTGCTTGACACAATGGATGCATGTATGTTGTGATAAGAGCTGGATGAGCCCCCAATAAAATGATTTTTTTTAAAAGCTGTCTTGGCCACCAAGTTCAAAAGTATAAAACTGGAAAACAATCCATGCTAGAGATGATGCGGAGAGATTGGAACCCGTATGCACTGCTGGTGGGTCTGAAATAAGTACAACCACTATGGAAGACGCTACCTGAACCACCTGTGAGGCGGGATTCCATGTGAACCACCAGTCCCTCAGTTGGCTATGTGCCCTAAAGAAGTGTCACAGCACTAACAGACAAACACACCCATGTTCATCACAGCATGCCCACAATAGCAGAAAGGTGGGAACAACCTAAATTCCCCTCCATAGAACGGATCAAGAAACTTGTTAAATACATACAATGGAATACTATGCAACACTGAAAAATGATGAAACCAGGAAGCACCTCGTGGCATGGATCAGCCTGGAGAAGGTCATGCTAAGTGAAATCAGCCAATCACAAAAAGACAAATGTTGCATAAGACCACTGTTTTAAAGGGGTGGGGGGAAATGAAGACCTAACTATTGACATTGAAAGTTACCAAGGTAGGGTGGTGAGGGAGAGAAGATGAACAGTAGGCTAGACCAGGGATCCGCAAACGGCGGACTTAAGTACCTACATGTGGCTCGGAAATGCAATTAAGAATTAAGATAGGGGCTGGCCCCAATCCCAACTACATGGACACCTGCCCCTCCCCCCAGAAGAATTTTTTTCAGAGGCGGCACTGAATCTGCAGCTCTGGGAGAGGGACATAATCTGATCTGAGCACACGGGGAGCAGATGAAGGGGGAGGAAGAGAGAGTGGAACACATCCTGGCCCACCAAGCCTTGAGGACGATGTTCCCGCTCAGAGCAGCCAGTCCACAGAAAAGACCACATAACCAGCCCCACTATGAGACACAGCGTCCCTCACTGACCCATAGCCTACAGGGGACAACA
>NW_022111300.1:34888768-34890803 GCF_000313985.2 Echinops telfairi
GGGGAGTGGGGAGGGGAGGGGACAAATGAGCTGATGCCAAGGGCTTGAGTGGAGAGCGGATATTTTGAGAATGATGAGGGCAATGAATGTACAAATGTGCTTTACACAATTGATGTATGTGTGGATTGTGATAAGAGTTGTAGGAGCCCCTAATAAAACAATTTTTAAAAAAGAATTAAGATAAACTTATCATTATAAAATTTTTAAAGAATATTCAGATAATGGTGAGTTCATTTGTTTAAAATATTTATGGCACTTGAATAATTTTTTTAATTGTTGTGAAGGACAGGATTGGCTTTTGCGTCTCAAAAGTTTGCCAACCCCTGGGCTAGAGAGTTTGACAGGGGAGGGGAAGATAGCAGTCCACAAGAGAGAGAGAAAAATCACAGGCGACTCATTGGGTCCGCTCTTGAGGGATGGACAAGTAGGTTAAACTGTCGAACATAAAATGATCTGAAATATAAAGCCCACACCTTAAATTCACAATTTTAAAAAAAATTAAAAAGCAAGCTGCCCTGATTCACACAAATATTTTCTCCTCTCTGTGACCAGGGGGAGCCCCGAGGGCATGGTGGCTACTCGGCATGCTGCAATCTGCAAGGTCAGCAGTTTGAAACCACCAGCCGCTTCACAGGAGACAGGCTGAGCTTTCTAATCTGTAAAGAGTTCCAGTCTCAGAAGCTCCCCCGGGTAGTCTACCCTGTCCTATAGGGCTGCTCTGACTCAATGGCAGTGAGTGGAGCGGATGTGACCAGGATGTGGATTTGGGTGACTACTGGGGAACACAGGCAGAGCAGGCTAGGATTCTAGACACATTTGTCTCCGTGCCAACAAGGAGAGTAGAGGTACCCGGAGGATTGGGGGAGCAAGAGGGAATTGATCAGAAGGATCAGCCTAGAACCCCTTCCCAGGAGGACGAATAACGGAAAAGTGGGTGAGGGGTGACGGATGATGTAAGATATGCAAAAAATCTATAACTTATCAAGGGTTCATGAGGGAGGGTGGTTGGGGAGGGAGGGGAAGAAATGGGGAGCTGATGTCAGGGGCTCAAGTGGGAAGAGAATGCTTTGAAAATGATGATGGGGCATATGTGCAAATGTGCTTGACACACTGGATGAATGTATGGATTGTGATAAGAGATGTAAGAGCCTCCAATAAAAGTAAGGAAAAAAAAGAAAGAAAAAAATGTCTTGGAAATGATGATGGCAATATATGTACAAATGTGCTTGATACAATTTATGTATGGATTGTTATAAGAGATGTAAGAGCCTCCAATAAACTGACTTATTAAAAAGAAATCTGTCTTTTGTATGGAAAGTTGGGCCCTTCGGAGGGCACACATACTCAGCAATGCTTGACATAAAGCGAGAGCATCCCTAAAGCATTGGCCTTTGGATCTCTATCTCTCCCTTTTAGGAAATCTTCCAGGATATGCAGGGTTGAGGAAAGGGGAGGAGGCGCGCGATAACTAAAAGACTTAGCAATGGGAGTGTGGTCATTGTCCCTCCGCTAGAAGTGCATCTAAACCAAAGTGGGTCAAGACAGAAATCGAAGGCAGATGGGACAGGCATTGCCGTGGCAACAATCAGCCTGGAGATCCACCAGGGCACTTCAAGATCTATCAGTCCGTTCCTGTTGTATAAATTACATTCAGCGCGTGTTCTTTTCCTGTAGGCCAACAACCAGTTTAACCCTTCATTATGCACGAGGACCCGAAAAATCCATCAAGATCAATTCAGACTCCATTAAAAGTAAATCGACTGAAAAGACACAAAAGAGAAGTGGTGAGGGTGGTAACTTCTGGAAAGAGCCTGGGAATCATAGGTGGGAAGCTAGAATTCCGTCGTTAACTTTTTAGGTAGATTGATTTTTTTTTTTTTTAAAAAGCTATATTTTACAACTGGAAAAAAAAAAAAGCTATATTCATGCACTGCTTTTCAAAACAAATGACTCACCTTCCATCTCCTCTCTAGTGACTCCAAAGCCCTTCCTCTCTAATCCAGTCCAAATCCGTCTCACTCACCTAAGAGCTCTC
>NW_022111300.1:34892070-34894400 GCF_000313985.2 Echinops telfairi
ACCTGTTCTCTGGCTCTCCATAGGAACCATTATCAGTAGGGTGTGCAACTCACCTATAGGAACCAAGCTAATAGTCGGAAAGCCTTTAGGGAGTAGCCCATTGTCCTTAACAGCAGGGAGCAGGGCCTACCTGTCTGGCAATTGAATGCCTTCAGGGAGGATGTCTCTAAGCATCTGACCTCCCACCATATGCTGGCAAAAAGCCCCTAATGTTTGGCATGTCTTTGGGGGAGACAAAGCTGGGGAAAAGTCTCTTTATAATCCCATACTAGTATAGGACATATGGGTAATATCAGATTTACGAACTTGATCTGGACTGGGCTGGATGTTTTTTTTAATATACAATTGCTCTTTGATATAACGCTCTCTCTTACATATGAGTCTCAATGAATTTGTTTCTCAAGTCAACTTGGACTAACACACATTTTAATTCCATTTTCCCATACAAATTTCAAAAACAATTTGTTATTATAAGTTAAGTGAAGAATTACATTTCAGATCATCAACTTTGCATTAAAATGATCCAACCACAAATCAATCCCTCTGGTGGCCCCACCCCCACCCACCCACCCTAACCTGTTCCCCAATCCCCCCCAACCCCAACCACCATCCTTCATTTTCCAGTCCACAGCCATCAACAGTCCAGCCCAACCCATTGTCCCATCCCCTCTTCCAGCCCTCCCCCACCACACCCACCCTCCAAAGTCTGTGTCTTTATAAACTTATTTCATTTTCCCCTCACTCAGTGGCCTCATGTAACATTTGTCCTTTGTGATTGGTTAATTTCACTGGACATAGTGTTCTGCAGGTCCTCCGCAACTTTTTTGAAGGTCCCTTGTATATGCAGCCAGCCACCAAGCGGTCTGCAGCTAGAACGGAGGGAGCAGCAGAGAGAAGTGAGGCACCTCCATGTCCTGTCATTTACCCCACTCTCAACGTTTCCAACTGCTGAGCGCAATAATTCTCTGCAGGGTTCACACAGAAGTTACAGACAAGGCTCCCGAGGACAGGGTTTATGAAGGAAGTTAACAGGTTACAGTGCAGGCGAGAAATGCTCAGGATACAGATGTTCAGCCCGGACATGTTACAAAGTCCCTTTAGGGCTGCTAATAAATGCCCAAAGGACACCTCACTGTGCTGTAAGCTTCCACCCCAGGATATTCAGCTCAACCTCCAAGGGGCAGCAAGCCCAACTCTGAATTAAGTGCCCCAAGGCACTCCACTCCACAAGCCAACCTCCTGCCCCCAAAGACACTCAGCTTTACTTGCTCAGAGGGCTGCAAAGTCCACTGCTCTGTCTCATGTTCCCGCTCCTGGAATCTCAGGGTCCAAAGGACAGGTTCCACTCCTGGATCTTACTGGCAATGAGATTCCCCACCCTCTTGCTGAAAAAAAAAAAAAATCTCACTGCCATCCAGTCGATGCTGACTCTTAGTGACCCTATAAGACAGGGTAGAACTGCCCCTGAGTTTCCAAGACTGTAACTCTTACCGGGAGTAGAACACCCTGCCATCTTGCTCCCTTGGAGCGGCTGGTGGTTTGAACTGCTGACCTGGTGGTTAGCAGCCCAAGGCCTAACCTACTATGTCACCAGGGCTCTGCCTGCTAAGAGGGAGGGCTCATTTTATACCCAGCCGGATGGCACTCACAAGGTATCCTGTTAACAGTTACTCACAGGTGAATCGTATCAGTGTCTTCCCCAACCTTCTTACCCAGAGATATGCAGGGAAAGGGGATTTGGTGGGCGTTTTCGAGACATTGCCCAGAAGAGCCACATTAAATAATTCACTGCCTCCCCACCATTATGTCGACAGTAAATTCCTGGAAGACTTTATTCCAGGACACATCTTTACCAAAATACAAAGTAATTGAAGAAAGGTGAAACACAGCATTTGCATAGCAGAAAAATGCTCCCGACATCACAGGTCCACAGCATGGTCTCCCAGCGTCCTACAGGACGTGGCCCAGCCTTCCTGCCTGTGCTTGCCGTCACTAAAGTTACAGCATGGCTAGTTTTCAAAGACCAGGCTATTAGGCGAAAATGGAGGATGGCCACATCATACCACAAACTGGAGGATGAACCCATCACCCCATACCTGCACAAGGGCCAAGTCCCACCATTCCGTAATCGCGGAGAAGACCACGGAGAATCATACGTCCAGTCAAGTGGACGCTGAACCTTACCCATCAGCCAACATTACTCCTGCCATGTATCTTAGCATTTGTCCTACCAGATGTACTTCCTTAATGTACACACATAGTCAGATACTAATTCTTTTCAGTATGGTCATAAATGTGAAATATGTGATAATATGATAGTAAGTGAGGAG
>NW_022111300.1:34894560-34904919 GCF_000313985.2 Echinops telfairi
AAAAAAAAAAAAAAGATAACCTAAGTAGAAATTGTGGGGACAAAAACGAATGCGTGGGGTTGCTATTATCACAAATGAGAAGACATCCAGCACTAGCTAGATTTTTTTTCTCCATATAAGGAAGCTTTGTGTTTCAGATAAATTTTTGTTGAGGAATGTACACATGCCTCTACACATGTGATCTTTATTCCCATGCTAGAGTTTACTGCAAAAGTACATAGACTTTTAGATCTATTTCTAAGAGGACACAGCCAGTAGAGTCAAGACGGTGTCCAGGTAGAATCGCTCACCCTGTGCTCCTGTTGTTAGATCAGAAAATTAAGAGGAAATGGGGAGAGGGACCAGACTTCATCCAGGTGCACCAAGCCTTGAGGGCAATATACCAGCACCGAGTCCCAATCCCAGCTACGTTGACCATCCCTAGCCCCTACCCTGGCAAAAGAATGCACTACACGGGAGCAAACTGGCTGCTCAGAGCAGCCAATGCACAGAGAGGACAGTGGGTTGACCCCACCATGAGACACGACGTCCTCCCACTGACCCACAGTGCTACGGGGGGCAGCACTGAGACACAGTGTGGGAATTGTGCCCAGTCTGACCATCCCAACCCACCCACAACCCCACACACTGAGGCAAAACACAAAGGGAGCCCAACAGAGCACCAAGGGGAGCAAAGTAAAAAGACCCAGGGGAATCCTGAAAATAGACTTTTCTGACTCAGGGGAGGGGGGTCAGGGCTTGGCACCTCCTTAGACCAGATCAGAAAACATTGATAACAGAAAACATTGAAAGCATTCAACAGACAGACCTGGAACTATTGATAGGCATTTTATTTTTCATGTCTATCTATATAAGATAGGCAGGATTGTTCACAATCCCAAGGAGAAAACAGTGTACGGATTGTTCTAGGGGGGACATGGGAAAGGAGGAGGTGGGGGAAAGGGAGGAGGGAGCCAACAAACCCAGGGACAACGAAATAACAGAGACCTAAAATCAATGGGAAGGAGGGCATAGAATGCGTGGTGGGGTTTGATCAAGTGCAATGCAGCCGAGAGGAATTACTGAGAACCGAATGAAAGTCAAACATGCTAGTGAATCAGGAGGAAATTAAGAGGAAATAACTAGGAGGCAAAAGACATTTACAGAGGTATAAATGTAGGCATGTATATATGTAAATATGTTGATATATAATGATAGGGATATAGGCCTATGTACATATATTTATATGTTAAGTACTAAGATAACAGTTGGACATATGGCTCTACTCAAGTCCTCCCTCAATGCAAGAACACTTTCTTCTGATAACCTAGCATCCTGTGATGCTCACCTTCCCAACACAATCACTGAAGAAAAAATGGGTGCATAAGCAAATGTGGTAAAGGAAGCTCATGGTTCCTGGCTATTATAAGATATAGCATCTGGGGTCTTAAAGGCTTGAAGTTAAACAAGCAGCCATCTAGCAAGGAAGCAACATAACCCACATGGAAGAAGCACACCAGCCTGTGTGATCGCGAGGTGTCAATGGGATCGGGTATCAGGCATCAGGAGACACAAACAATCATGTCCACGCAAATGAGGAGCATTGAGTGGAGACCCAAAGCCCATCTGTAGACAATTAGAAATCCCCTCACAGAAGGGTCACAAGGAAGAGACAAGCCAGCCAGGGTGCAGTATAGCACAGATGAAACACACAACATTCCTCTAGTTCAGCAGTTCTCCACCTGTGGGTTGTGATCCCTTTGGGAGTCAGACAACCCTTTCACAGGGGTCACCCAATTCATAACAGTAGCAAAATTACAGTGATGAAGTAGCAAGGAAACTACAACAGGAGGAACTGTACTAGAGGGTCGCAGCATTAGGAAGGTTGAGAACCACTGCTCTAGCTCTTTAATGCTTCCTACCCCCCACTATCATAACCCCAGTTCTACCTTACAAATTCAGCGAGACTGAAGCATGTACGCTGGTACAGATAAGAGCTCTCGAGACACAGAATCCTGGACAGATAAACCTCTCAGGAACAGTAATGGGAGTAGCGATACCATGAGGGTAGAGGAAAGGTGGGGGAGAAGGGGGGAACCAGTAGTGATGATCAACGTATAACACCCACTCACACCCCCTACCCAGGGAAATGAACAACAGAAACATGGATGAAGGGAGAGAGTAGATGGTGTAAGATATGAAAATAATAATAATTAGTAATTTATCAAGGGTTCACAAGGGGTGGGAGCAGGAGGGGAGGGAGGTAAGAAAGAGGAGCTGACACCAAGGGCTCAAGTAGAAATAGAATGTCTTGGAACTGATGATGGTAACATAGGTACAAATGTGCTTGACACTGTTGATGTATGGATTGTTAAAAGAGCTGTAAGAGCCCCCAGTAAAATGATTTATTAAAAAAAAAAGGACACAGCTTTGAAAAACCCTTTAGAATGGTTCCCTACACACATGAGGTCACCAGGGGTTAGAATCACCTCGAGGGCGACTGTCAACAACATCCTGCCACAGACACCGATAAAACCGCTCAAACATAACAACTGGCCTGAAAAGATGTACGAGACATGTTATTAGACACAACAGGTGTTTATCAGCCCTCTGTGACGTGCCTGCTACAAAGCATGGGTTGGTTACGGTGGGAAATTCTCCTACTGTGGCCACCATCACTCAGGAAAAACAGGACATAATATCAACATGCTTTAGAATTAAAGAGCAAAAGATTGAGAAGTTGGCTGTGACTGAGAGAATCATGTTTGGCAAGAAGTTTGGTTTTTTTTCTTATCGTCTTCCGGGTACCTGGTAATTATTATTGTATTTCTTGTGGATACATTTAAAGGTTTACCGGTAACTGATTGTAGCTCATTCAATGACTGTTCAAATATTACTTAGAAATATTCCAATACAAGAGGCAGACTCATAAAGGCACTTATATATTGAGATCTACATATTTTGGATTAAAAACCAAAAACTAACAAAGGCCAACTAGCCTAAGCCGCGAGAGAACGATATAGAAATAATTTAAATTTCTATTCTGTGGAGGCACAATTCAGTTGTCCTATTTCAACAATTGGGCTTTTAGGATTAGAATTGTCTATATGTGACAATATTGACTATGCAGGCTACTTCTAGACAGGCTAAGTGTGTGGAGGTATAACACTGTTGGAAATTTTCAAGCACATTAGCATAATTGCTCTGATGAAGACTGAAGAGCTTATTTAACATAGCTGACTAGCGTACACAATAGATGCAAATCAGTGTCCTAATGATTGGCTTAATGAGCTTCAATTGTTTGTCCTTACCATAAACAGTCCTTAGCTTTGAAAAAGACATTTTGCTGAAGGAGTTGGAGAATTGTTCTCTGCTAAGTGCCCCGAATGTACGTGATGGTGGGAAAGAGCCAATTACTATTGGATTTCAATGGTAGGTTTCAAGTGGTAAATTACAGAGCTGCCTGGAGGTTTCATTTCTTGACTGCTGCTTTCACGGGGTAGATTTCAAGCAAAATGAAATCCTTGGCAATGTCACCAGTGTCTGCTTTGGGTCTGGTTGGGAGGACTTTGTTTTCTCTCTGTTGGGGTGTAATCCATACCGACAGCTGTAGTCTTTGTTCTCCATGCGTAAGCGCTTCAAGTCCTCTTTACGTTCAGCAAGCAAGGTTGCATCTCCTAGGCTCTTCACAAGCCTTCCTCCAATCGTGATGCCTCTTTGTTCTCCATATAGTTCAGCTTGCAGATGATTTGCTCGATGTACAGATTGAATAAGTACAGTGCAAGGTACAACTCAGACACACACCTTTCCTAAAGCAGTCAAGAAATCAAACGAGGGTCAAGGGAACAAGAGAACTACAATTGATGGCAAGAAGGGCATAGAATGCCTGGTGGGGTTTGAGCAAGTGCAAGGTAGTGAGAGGAAGTACAGAGAGCCTAATGAAGGTAGGACTTGATAGTGGGACAGGAGGAAAGTAAAAGGAAATAGAGGAAAGAACTAGGAGGCAAAAGACATTTATAGAGGTACAAGCATAGGCATGTACTTATGTAAATATATTAATATATAATTATAGAGGTATAGGTCCATGAACATATAATTATAGGTTAAGTATTAAGATAGCAGAGGGGCATTAGGTCTCTACTCAAGTACTCCCTCAATGCAAGAACACTCTTCTAATAACCTGGCATTCTGTGATGCTCACCTTCCCAACACAATCACTGAAGACAAAATGGGTGCATAAGCAAATGTGGTAAAGGAAGCTGATGGTTCCCAGCTATTACAAGATACAGCATCTGGGTCTTAAAGGCTTGAACTTAAACAAGCAGCCATCTATCACAGAAGCAACAAACTCACGTGGAAGAAGCCACACCAGCCTGTGTGATCACGAGGTGTCAACAGAATCAGGTAGCCGGCATTAGAAGACCCCAAACAAGCAACTACTTCAATGTGAATGAGGGGAGTCTGAATGGAGACCCAAAGTCCATTTGTAGACAATTGGACATCTCCTTACAGAAGGGTCACAAGGAAGGGACAAGCCAGCCAGGGTGCAATATAACAGTGATGAAACACACAACATTCTTCTAGTTCTTGAATACTTCCTCCCACCCAACCACCCACTATCATGACCCCAGTTCTAGCTTACAAATCTGGCTAGACCAGAGCATGTACACTGGTACAGATAAGAGCTCTAGACACACAGAATGCAGGACAGATACACCCCTCAGGACCAATAATGAGAGTAACGATACCATGAGGGTAGAGGGAAGGTCGGGGGAGAAGGGAGAAAGGGGGAACCGATCACAATGATCGATGTACACCCCCTACACACACACACACCCAGGAAG
The DNA here is from genome assembly GCF_000313985.2 of Echinops telfairi. Taxonomy (NCBI): domain Eukaryota; kingdom Metazoa; phylum Chordata; class Mammalia; order Afrosoricida; family Tenrecidae; genus Echinops; species Echinops telfairi. Next base: position 34,899,384 of record NW_022111300.1, read on the forward strand.
ATGAACAACAGAAACGTGGATGAGAGGAGACAGTGGATGGTGTAAAATATGAAAATAAAAAAAATTTATAAATCATCAAGGGTTCATGATGGTGGGACGGTGGGGGAGGGAGGAGAAAAAAGAGGAGCTGATACCAAGGGCTCAAGTAAAAAGAAAATATTTCGGAAATTATGATAGCAACATATGTACAAATGTGCTTGATAAAACTGATGTATGGATTGTTACAAGAGCTGTAAGAGCCCCCAATAAAATGATATATTAAAATTAAAATTTAAAAAAAAATCCCACAAGGGATTGAGGGTCTCTCCTGGCAGCGGCACAGCGTGGGAGGGGGACTTGCTGCGGCCACCCAACGTCATGGCAGGGCAGGCATTTCAAAAGTGTCTTCTCTTCTGTGACCGAGGATTGGTGGAAAGGAGTGCCGCTGAAACTGTCGCCGAAGGAGGCATTATGCTTCCAGAAAAATCCCAAGGAGAAGCCCTGCAAGTGCTTAACAGCCGCAGCTGTTGGGCCTCTGGAAAGGAGTGTGTGAGAGTGGGAGATGCAGTTCTTCTCCCTGACTGTGGAGGCGCCAAAGTCGACCTCAGTGCTAGGGGTGATTTCTTCCTTAGAAGCGGCGACTCTCTTGGGAAGTATGTGGACTAGAAGCTGCCCATTCCACTGGAGTTCTGAAATCTTTCATCATGGAAATAATCTCCTTGTCTCTCTTTTATAATAAACGCATGATATGCAGTGTCTCTAAACAATAAAGAGGAAGAAAAGAAATCAAACCAACCATCGCATTGGACAAACCCACCTTGCGAAAGACCCCTGTCGAGCGATGAAAAGCAAAACCACCACTTTGAGCACTAAGATGTGCCCGACTCGGCCAGGAGGTTGTACTCGCCCATGTGCCTTTGAAAGCTGGGTGAGGAAGAAGGAAGACCGAATGCCTTTCAACTACGGTGTTGGCCAAGAATTTGAAATAGACCAGGGGCTTCCCGAAGGATGAACAAAACTCTCCTGGAAAGTGTAACAGAAGGCTCCTTAGAGACAAGACTGGTGAGACTTTGTCCCACCGACTTTGCACATGCTGTCCGGAGGGAAGATGGCTCCCTGGAGAAGGACGCTGCGCGGGGTGAAGCGGACAGTCAGGGACGAGGAGGAAGAGCCTCAAGGAGATGGTCTGGCACCACGGCTGCAACAACGCTCACACAGCAGGACAGCGTTGAGGATGGCGTGGGCGCCAGCGCTCTGCTCTGTCAGTCACCGGGCCGGTGAGTTGACACTGGCTTGGAGGCATCCAATGACAACAGCCTTCTGTTACTGTGTCAGTCCGGGTAGACTAGAGAAACAAATTCACAGAGACTCAGGGGTCTAACAAAGAGCTTTATATAAAGCGTGATTGTACATTGAGAACACATCCCAGCCCAGTTCAGATCAAGTCCGGAAGTCCGATGTTAGCCCACACGTCTGATACCAATCTATACATTGCTCTTCAGACTCACAAAACACATGCAATGACGCCGAATGCAGGACGATCACAGGCCAGTGGGTAGGAAGCCTTGTGGATCCAGTGGCATTGTAGGCATCTCAGCACTGGCAGGGGTCTCCATGTGGCCCCTCCAGCTCAGAGCACTCGTGTAACTCCATGTGTTTTGTCAGCTGCAGTGTCTCCCAGGGAGTGAGCCTTGTCAGTAGAGCAGCGGTTCTCAACCTGTGGGTCTCAGCCCCTTTGGGGGGTTGAATGACCCTTTCACAGGGGTCGCCTAAGACCATCAGCAAACACATATTTCCGATGGGCTTACGAACTGAGACACTGCTCCTCTATTCTATCCACAGGCGTGTCTGCCCGTATGCAGATATGCTGGTCTGGTGAGAAAGAAGTTATCTCAACCTTCACGCTGAGGTGGGCTTTTTATACATACTGTCCCAAAATGTAGCAATGTAGTTTACTGTTGTTATATTAAGACTGTTATCCATGCTACACCATGCTTCAAGACAAAATTTCATTTATTTTTAATTAGAAATAAATAGTAGAAACATTTCACAATATATAATTACATATTGTTTTTGTAATTAATCACTATGCTTTCACTATGTTCAATTTGTAACGATGGACATACATCCTGCCTACCAGTTATTTATGTTATGGTTCATAACAGTAGCAAAATTACAGTTATGAAGTAGTAACGAAAATAATTTTTTTATGCTTGGGGGGGCATCACAACATGAGGAACTGTATGAAAGGGTGGCGGCTTGAGGAAGACCACTGCAGTAGAGAGTCTCACAGGGAGTGAGCCTGTGTCCCTCCTCCAGCAAGCTATTTATCTCCTTAGCACCTCCAAATGAGGTCATCCAGCTGTGACCTGATGGTCAGGCTCCATGCCACCCCTTCACTCTAATACTCTCAAATTGACAACAGATTATGTCACTACCACAGTTACCTTCATGGGGGGGGGGGAATCTTTTAGGGAGATAAAGATAAAATGATCAACTTTCTGAGCTCCCGCTTGCCAATCACAGGTGAACTGTGGCCAGTGACTTGGGCCCACGGGACATCTGGAGACTATCAGGCAGGGGGCATACTTCGCTTCGTGTCTTATATCTCATCTCCTGTTGGTTCCAGCTTATCCTACCGGGGCTTAACTTTCCCACACTTCCTGCTTCCGGGATCCTCATTTTTTATAGTCACTCAGAAAGCCAGGTCCCTTGTCCTCGAGTCCCGAAGTGCTGAGAGGAAACTGGATATGTGGCAGGTCAGTCTCAGGCCATCACACCACAGAGACTTACCTGAGTAAGACGCACACTGACGGCTGGGACAGAGTGGGAGGCCAAGGGCCCCAGAGCCAGCTCGGCCCAGGGAATCTAAGAACCCTCGTAAACTGAGTCTCTAGAGAGCAACTGTTACCACCGCAAAGATAGGCAACTGATGCCATCGGTGCTGACCAAGGGCTACTGAATGAGCAAAATGCATGCAGATATGGCTTCGCCATCTACCGGTTTCCTTGAGCAGAACACCATGACCCACCTTCGAACCTTTATTTCCTACATATCGAAACGAAGACAGCGTGCCTATTGATTTTACCGCCTTAAACATCACCGGCCCCATGGCTCCTGTCCAAGCTCAATTCAGACCTTCATCGTCTTTCATCCAAATGATTGCTACTGATCCTGGACCGCTCTTCTTATCTCTGACTTGCCCTCCTCTCATGAATTCTCGTCTCTGCTGCCAGAAGGTATTTTCTTTTCTTGAGTATATATTTTCTAAATGGAGTCTCATCATATCACTATCTTGACTAAATAACTTGATATTTTCCCTTCTTTTCCACAGAAGAGCAAGACTCCTTAGCATCCCCTGTAAGAGCCTTCAAAATCTATGTGGGGCCAGTCTATCTCCTACCTCACGACTCCCCACCTTGCTGCTTCCACACCTGGGCGCCTGGCAGCTCGCACAGAGCCCAGTGTCATCGCTCCGCAGTGCCCGCTCTTCGTTCTGCCTGGAACATACTCACCCTTGTGCGCCTGGCTAACTTCTATTCAAGGAGTCCTGGTCACCTGGTGGCTTATATGTTGGGCTATAAACAGCAAGGTCGGTGTTTCAAAGCCACCAACCGCTCCAAGGGAGAAAAATGAGGCTTCCTACTCCCACGAAGAGTCACCACGTGGGAAACCAGTTCTACCCCACGAGTGAGTAGGGATTGATTTGATGGCAGTGAGTTTAACCACTACTCCAGGATCACGATTTAAGGGCTCAGCTGCTAAGCAAAAATGGTTACTGGTTCAAACTCACAGCAATGACCTGTCGGTGGGAAGATGACAGCCCAGGAAACCCTGTGCAGCAGTGGTACTCTGTCCTATGAGGTCACCGGGGTCAGAATTGACTCAGAGCACACAAACCATGTCAGTTCATCCTCCAAAGCTGTGTCTCCATGCAGCCCAGACATCCAGAATTGTGTCCTGCCCGCGAAGACACTTCGAAGGCCTAACCCCTGTACCTGTGACTGTGGGTCTATATGGAAACAGACTATTTGAGGATGCTTTCAGCTAACGCCAAGTCGTAACACAGTGGCTCCCAACCTTTTCTGACTGGCACCCTTATAAAAGAGCACACGGGCCCGAGACAGCGCCACTAAAGGAAGCGGGGCCTCAGAGCGATGCATCTACAACCAAGGAATGTCTTGGGCTGCCAGAATCTGGAGAGACCAAAATAATAATCATGGTTGTTGCTGTTGTGATTTTTCCCTAGAGCCTCCAGCAGGAGTCCTGGGGTAATGGGCTACCTGTTGGGGACTAACCGAAAGGCCAGCAGTTCAAAACCACCAGCTGCTGCTCAGGAGAAAGAGGAGGCTTTCTACTCCCGTAAAGAGTTACAGCCTCAGGAACCCACAGAGGCAGCTCTACTCTGCCCTGCACGGTTGCTATGAGCCAGAACCAACCCGAAGGCAGTACCTCTGGATTGGTTTGGGGGATGCTTCAGCGAGAACATGGTCCAGCTGACCCACTGACTTGAAGTGAGAACATTAATGGCTCCAGTTCAAAGTCCCCTGCTGTGAGGTGGCGCTTGGTGGCAGCCCTAGGAAACAAGCCACCCCGTCCACCCACTGGTAACAGCCAAGGTTCTCCACTGCAAGCAGCGGCAGAGATGGACTTGGCTGACTAACAGCAAAAAGGAGGTTCCTGGAACATTATGGGTGGTCGGTGCAGCTGCTGGGCAGGCTGCAGAATCAGGTTCAGCGGATAGAAACAGGCCGTGGGAAAGCTTGGTCCCCACCAGGACCACAGCCGAGACCACAGCACTTTGGGGAAGCCAGCCATCACTGTCACTACCAAGGACAGCTGACTGCCTGCACCTTCACGGCCACCTCTGGCACTGGACACCAATACCATTGACCCCCGGCACCACCGCAGCCGCTCCTCCTGAAAGTCAGATGTTGCTGCAGCCTCTGCCACAATGGATTCTCCGCCAGCCCCGCTGCGTCTACATGAACTCCCTCTTTGCAGCCTGGGGCAGAGCCATGAAAGTGCCCCAGCTTATCTGCCCCTCTCTGGCTATAGGCAGCCTGAGATCAGAAGGAGCTGGTCTTTCATTTTGATCTTCCGTATTATCATTGGAATCTCCTTTTCTCTAGTAATCACAGCAGAATCCCCCAAAGGAAAGAGGGATTCCGATTCTGGGCAGTCCCCTAATGGCAAGTGTCCACCGTGCTCTCAGATTTGCACTCAACAGAGTGTGTGTCCACCTGTGCGGTCTCTCTGAGGCAGTGTGGATCTAAACCAAGCGAGGCAGCCTCTTCCCGCCCCCTAGGGTGGCTGTGATCAAAAAGGCAGAACGTACAAGGCCGGCTGAGGCGTGGAAGGAATGAGAATGCTCAGACATCGCCGGGAGGCCTGTCAAGTGGTCCCATCACTTGGCTACACAGTCTGGTGGTTCTTCAGAGGTGAAAGAGATTCCTTATGATTCAGTGATTTCCCCCCTAGATCTACAGGTATACTTAAGAGACATGAAATTGCCTTTAGGCAATTGGACATCCCCTTACAGAAGGGTCTCAGGGAG
>NW_022111300.1:34905871-34907763 GCF_000313985.2 Echinops telfairi
GGGGGTGGCTGCCCAGTGGCCTCGTCCTTCCTCACTGAACATTGGTGCCAGAAGAGGAAGCCTCCCGAGATCGGACACCCCGCCATGAAGAAGCAGCAAGAGTTCCAGTCGCGGTGGCATCTCCTGTGAGTCCCGGGGACCCTGTGTGTGTCCGAGAAGAATGATGCCCCACAGGGTATCAATGCCTGCGTTGGGAGACGCAGAACCCATAATCCATTGCTGTGGTCCCTACGCACGGAACCTCTTCAGTTCAGGGAAATGTGGCACCAGAGAAATGGCAGCCGCAGCCGCAGCAGCAGCAGCAAGAACCAAGAGCCAGAGGACAGCTAGAGCACCGGGCCTCCTGGCCCTCCAATTCCAGCTCATAGTCAATTCTGACTCGGATCAACTCTATAGCACAGACAAGAACTCTCCAATGGGGTTTCCAAGGCTACGAATTATTACAGAATTAGACTGTTATCTCTCCCCTGTGGCATGCCTTGGTAGGTTTGACCTGGCAATCTTTTGGTTGGCAGCCAAGCACTTAACCACTCTGTCACCTGGGTGCCTTAGAAGCAGATCACCAGGCCTTGATTCGGAGGCACTCCCTGGGTAGATTCGAACCGCCAACCTTTCAGTTAGCATCTAATTACTAACCCACCTGCCTGCAGAACCCAAAGACTTGAGCCGAAGAGCAGAGGACACAACAATAATCAGGTTTCCTACAGCTTGTCCTGTAGTGGTCAATTTCTCGGTGTGGGTTTGCATTTTACAACGCAAAAGTAAAAGCTGTTTCCCTCCTAATTATGCCGTGACTTTGAACAAGCTCTCCCCGCACCTCATTTGCAGCTTGCTCTCTTGGGTTCAGCTGCAGCAGCGCCAGCTCTGCTGGCATCTTTAGCATCTTGTAATCATGGCTTCCCACCCGGGGCTGGTCAACAGGCTGAAGGTGGGGGCTTCCTGGTCTGGGAGCATTTGGGATTTCAGGCATGTCAGGTGTCAGACCAATAAGCACCAAGTAGAACCATTACCCAGAAAGATTATTTTGAAAAGTGAAGTGAATTATTTTTCACAGCCTGCTGAGGTTGAAGGTTGCCATAAGCATTCTTTGCTACTTTAGGGAAGTTGTTTTCTTGATCCATAATTTGAAAACCATGCAATTCACTCATTTAAAGTGTGCAATTCAATGGTTTTTATTATATTCACAGAACTAACCGCCACATCAGCACAATCTAATTTTAGACATCTGTCCTCCCTTCAAAAGGAAACCCTGTACCCATTAGCAGTCACTTCCTACTCATCCTTCTTCCACTCCATAGCCCTAGCTAACCACTAACCCACTGACTCGCTATACATTTACCTAGATGGATGTTGCATACAGATGGAGTATACATGACGTGGCCTTGTGTGGGTAGCTTCCTTCAGTCAACATAATGCTCTCCAGGTCGCCCACGTGGTGTCATGGATCAGTAGTTCATTCCTTCTTACGGCTGAAGATCCCATGGCAGGACTATGCCACACGGCGTCCACTGTGTGTAATGGTGGTGTTTCTACCTTGGGGATCATATGAACAATGGTGCTATGTTTGTGTTTGTTTCGCGACTGCTCTTTGGACCTCAACTTTAATCTGAACATTTCCCCTACTGATTCTATATGAGCATGCTTTCCTATAGTTTAGCAGATTCTGCCAGGCTTTTTATGATGAGCTATTTATCAATGGATTTTGAAGGCATAGGTTTTATTTTATTTCTCTATTACCAGAACTGCTTACCAATATGTAAACAATTTTGCTCGATTAATAAAACACCTGTCTCTCCAATGGCATTCTGTGGCTTTTGTTAAAAGAAGCTACACATCCTATTTTCCATTCATTCAACAACTGTTTTTGGAGCGTCTGCTCTATGTTAGGGACC
>NW_022111300.1:34908854-34911898 GCF_000313985.2 Echinops telfairi
ACGTGACTTTTGAGGCTTCCACGGAGCTCTGGTGCGCAGTGGTTACGCGTTGGGCTGCTAACCACAAGGTCTGCAGTTAAACGCACCAAGTGCTCCTCAGTAGGAAGACCAGGCTGGCCACTCCCGTAAGAGTGACAGTCTCGGAGACACCGAGGCAGAACTGACTCGATGGCGGGTTTGGTGTTTTTCGGTTGTTGTTTTTTTCTTGGTATTGAGATTTTCAGTAAAGTAGAAAAGGAGATAAACCGAGGAAGGGTGATGTGAGTTTAAGGGAGAACTTTAATAAGATGGAGCATATAGAATTTTGTGGGGTGGAGGGAATCACTTATCAGAAAGGAGGTAGCAACCATACAGGAAAGAGAAAGAACAGGTAACTGGGAAGGGTGGAGTAGGGTTGGCGAGAGGACCCAGGACCCAGCGCATAACGAAGGGCTTAGCCTAAGATGGAATGATGCATTCTCAGTGGGGACCCAAACTGGCTCTTACTCTTCATTATGTAGAAAGCAAAGATATACATGGGATATGTAAACAGATACACAGTGTATCTATGATCTAAAAAAAAATCATTGGTTGGAAGCAATTGGGAAAAGAAAAAGAAAAAGGAGAAGGAGGAGGAGAAGAAATCAGGCATTTTCCAGTTCCCAACTCATGGCATCCCCACGTGTATCACAGGAGAACTGTGCTTCCCTAGGGTTTCCGATGGCAATGGCCGATATTATGAAGGTCATCCATCTCAGGAACTCCCCAAAGTGCCAGCCTTTCCATTACCAGCCAAGCACGTTAACTATTTGCATGACCCAGGAACTCCCACCGAGACTCCTCAGCAGACCAATACTGAGAAAAGGGCTGCCTATGGTAAAGGAAGGAAATACACTATACTAACTCTCTACATCAGGGTGGTGTGCTGAGTTACAGGTGGGCTGCTAACCACAAAGTCAGCAGTTCTAAACCAGCAGCCAACCCACAAGAGAAAAACAAGGCTTTCTACTCCTGCAAAGTGTTAAAAGTGTTAGTCTCAGAGGCCCGCGGGGCAGTTTGGGCGGCCGTGCGTTCAGTTTTCCACTGTGAATGAAACCCACACTGAGGACGCGGCGCTGTGAGACGCAGCCGATGAAACCGGTGGAGGCCCTCTTCTGATCACATCTCTCTTCTCACTGAACTAAAGAGCAAGGAACACCCAGTGGGCAGAAAAGGAAAGGAGTGTCTGCAGGTTTGGCCAGGATGACGAAGTGTGCAAGGAATGTTTCGAAGGAGAGGAGGCAGAATGGACTAAAGCCTTTGCTGGCATGGTAGACATGTCTGATGTGACACTCAGGGCATGTTGAGTGTTTCTCTCCGGCTCTAGTCAACTGCTCAGGTTACACACAGATGAGGCGTCGGCGGGGTTGGGCTTTTCCCGGGGAAACCCAGTGGATGGTGATCTAGATCAGGGTGCATCAGACAGAATGATTCCAAGGGTCATCAGTGCCTCATACATCCTGAGCATCCCTCTCAGCAGTGTATGCTGTCAGCTTCACACTCCAGCCACCTGCAAGGGAGTAACGGTGAGGCATGTACTCCTGTCCAACAAACGCGGTTCCTGTCCTTCCCTCCTTGACTCATTCCTCCCCCAGCCCCGGACAAACGCTTCCTGGGATCAGCCCCCTGCGAGAGGACAGTGATATCGGGGCGGTGGAGCTCAATTCATTCCACAATCCATGGTCGAATGGAAAAGTTCGAGAACTGAACATATTGTCCCCCATAAGAAGTAGCGGAAACGCAAAGACTCGGGTCTGAGGCCGCGACATCACACATATAAATTCATTTTTCCCAGGACTTTAACCTCCCACGGAGGCTTTGAGCCTCGCCACAGCTCAGTCTTGGATACGCTATAGCCGTCGAGCTGTTCCTGATTTACCCAAAGGAACAGTCACGTTTCAGCCTCGTCCGCGACCTGGGTTTGTTGTTTCGTTGTGGTTAATTAGCCACTTTAATAACATCGCGCCCCCACCCCAAAATGTTGATCACGTCTGTGTAGCCACGTTATATTCAGCCGCCAAACCAGACAAACAGCAACCTGATTTACATTCCGCAGTGATTTCTTTCCTGGGTTGTAGCATGGCTCTCCCAGCGTTTCTCTAGCTTCACTGCGGGCATCACGATCGTTCTTTGAAGCCATGGCTACAATATTTCATGCAGACAAAGTGCCGATAAAGCACAATGGCCAATGTTCTCATGAATCGAAGCAGGCCCTACATGTTGTCTGAGGGAGCACGGCGCTGAGGCGGCAGCGTCGCCCCGCGATGTCTGTGGGGAGACACGGTGGGGACTCACTCAGCCTGTACAGGTTATTTCAAGGCGGGTTTTCAGTTCGACGGTGGAGCGAGGTGATGAACACCGAGCAGTTTTTTGTGTGTTTTGCTGGGAGTTCGAGTAGCGGAAAGTGTGAGCGTGGTGCCAATTCAACAGCCAGTCTCGCTGTCCTTACACGCCATCCTTGTCTCGGGGTCAGCTGTGGAGGGAACCGCAGCAAGGGCCAGGTGAACCAACGTGCTCGGTCACGTCAGGGGAGCTGTAAGGGCATGATGGGGAGTAAGAGAGTAAAAAGGGGTCGCAACAACGGACTACAGGTCACAGTGAGGTTAAAAAAAATGTATATTGGGATCATTATACTGAAGAAAAAGACCTAGAAAGATAGGAAGTGGTGTTTGAAGTGCAGGCTACTTGAAATTGGAAGCTACACAGTTATTGGTGAAGACAGTGTCTAGGATATAGGCATGGGAGGGTGTGACCTGAAGGGGTGGAGGGAATGATAATTGCAGGTGAGGGGATCAAAGAACGGAGAAGCCAAGATCAAGGGCAAATCCACCGGGAGAAGCGTTATTATTATTATTGGAGCTGCCTTCTACCTCTCCCATTGGGTTTTCCCCTAGATGAACCCCAAACCCAGCTGCCATCCACTCTGTGCGCCCCTAGCATCCTTGTGTGCTGGAGAACTGCCACCCAGAGTCTCCAGGGCTGTGCCTCTTGACAGCATCTAACGGTTCCACCTTCCGTGCATGGAA
>NW_022111300.1:34913298-34914484 GCF_000313985.2 Echinops telfairi
TTCATCTTGTTTTGCTGAAGCTATTTTGAGTTGGGTTGCTGTTGTTTGCAACAACATTAAAAACCAGAATATGACGAAGACAGGAATTTACTTCTTGCCTCATAGGGACCAGACAGACCCAATATAGGGACCTGGAGACCTTTTAGCACCCTAGAGAGGAGGAAGTATTGTGAGCTTTGAAAAACATATGCCTAAGGTGCACACCTGCGTTTGTCTCAACGATGCCATTTGCCAGTTGAGTGGGTAATGGACCCTGGGGTTTCGCTGGGAGGCTCTACGAGTCAGCCCTGGACACAGCAGACCAGTTCAGAACATCCTGCTAGGAAAACTTAATTGCTCTCAAAGAACTGTCAAGCTTTCTTTGTTGAAAGTGAGGACTAAGTAAACAATCATGTTTATTGCCTTTGCGTCCTCGGAAACTCTGACACCAGCGCTGGCATTTTTAGTAGACTAACATGCAGATGGAAGCCAAGCAGTGAATAAGGAAGACCAAAGGAGAACCGCTGTCTGTGAATGACGGTGCTGGGTAGAACGCGGGCTACACGAGGGACTGCCGGAAGAAGCAACAAAACACATCTCTCTTAGAAGAAATACAGCCAGGACGCTCCGACGAAGCAAGTGCTGAGAAACGCTGTCTCAGGAAGGACCAGCCTCGGGAGAAGGACGTCGTGCTTGGTTAAATAGAAGGGCAGCGAGAAGAGAGGAAGTCTCTCAAGAGGATGGGTTGACATAGTGGCTCCAACACCGGCGAGACTGTGAGATGATGCCCAACGGAGAAGCGCATCATTGTGCTGTCTCTCTGAGCGTCTCCAGGGGTCGGCGTGGATGCAGTAGCATCTAACGATAGCGCAGAAGCTCAGGACCCAATACATGATGCAGCCTAGAGGCTCTGGTACCCTGTGTGGATGAATTAAATGTTTTCCTCAAAATCTTACCATTTTATTCTAGTTTATAATTGCTTTAAACCATATTTAAACACAACTACCTTTATTTGTATTTTACTACTTTATTAGAAGTGTTCTATCAAAACTCCCCAGGTCATTTATAGAATAAAGCAAGGTAAAAATAAATAAGTACACACGAATGTTCAACTTGACGATAACCCCTTAGTTTCACTGGATGCTTCCTTACTGTAAGATGCTGGAAATCAAACATCCCGACTAAACAGGAAATTCTGAAGTACCCC
>NW_022111300.1:34914719-34915650 GCF_000313985.2 Echinops telfairi
TGGGTTTGAACTGCTGACCTTGCAGCTAGCGAAACTCACTAGGGCTCCTTGGAGATCATAATAGTGCTTATCAAACTGAATTACTGGAAGAAAGAATTGGGACCATACATTAAGCAGTGTTGTGCATGTCCAAGACATCCAGTAAGTAACCCGTAATAGTATCTGTAGGATTCACTCAATAACCATTGCTGTTAATAACACTAATAAAAATAAATAGTAGAAAATGCTGCCAAGAGGTAAGATACATAAAGATGAAAAACAGACCAAAGGACTTGGATGAAAAATGTATCTCCGTGTACCCAGGTCCAGAATGACAGCAAGAATGATTATGGTTTAGTCCTAGAAAACAGAATTTTTTCTCGCCTTGGGCTAACATCTTTCATAAGATGTAGCATTATCAAGTTCAGCCAGTCGTGGTTTTTAATTCCCCCATAACAGTGTAATCAGTTTTCTGACAAGAGTCAACTGATGGAAGCGTACGAGTCTGCTAGTAGGGATTCTGCTTGATTGCAAAATCAATAGGAAGCACCTGTCATCTCCTGATGAGGGGAGCATGTCATCAAACAATGCCTGGAGATGAATCTCCGCTCTCAGCAGACCGGGGCATGTCTGAGGCTACCAACTCTCACACTCACACAATTCATTTCGCCACAAGGAATCTTGCTCTACGGGCTTGACGAACAACTGTCAGCAGTAGGTTTGGGTAAGCTCTTCCCCATTAAAAATTATTTTTTCAGAAGAGAAGACACAGCACAACAAGCTATCCTAAAGCAGCTCTTAGCTCAGTGGCAGAGCCAGGACTAGTATCCAACTGCCTGCCCGAGTCCTTCCACTGGCAGTTGATAGTTACCACCAAGTCAGTTTTGACTCACAGCGACCTTATGTCTCACACAGTGGCTCTCCACCTTCCTCATGCCGCGGCCCTGTCATA
>NW_022111300.1:34915871-34927896 GCF_000313985.2 Echinops telfairi
TACTTCATCACCGTCATTTTGCTACTGTGATGAATCGGTGACCCCTGTGAAAGGGTCATTCAACCCCCAAAGGGGTCGAAACCCACAGGTTGAGAACCGCTGCAGAAGAAACCGTGGCCTGGGTCCTTGGGCCTCCCTCACAATGCTCCTTCCAAAGCTTGAGGCCCTTGTTACAGCCACGGCATCAACCCATCTCCTGGAAGGCCTTCCTCCTTTTCGCTGGTCCTCGGCTTCCCCCACCGTGATGTCCTTCTCCCAGGACTGGTCTCTCCTGGCCACCGGTCCAAAGTCTGGAAGGTGAAGTCTCACCACCCTTCCTTCTAAGGAGCACTCTGGCCATACTTCTTCCAAGTCAGATCTGTTCAACTGGGTCTCTGCATAAGAGAGACCACCTGGATCCAGACACCTTGTTGAGAGGGGAAAGCCAAAGAAAGAAGGTCAGTCAATCGACGAGGATGATCCACCCTCAGATTGACCACCGAATGAATGAGTTGATGTTTCTTTTGACAGACAATCTTTGCCCCGACTCTGAGAACATAACGGAAAGCTTTAGTGCATGCGCTTTCAGTGATTCGCTTTAGCAAAGAGGAAGCGTAGATGCCAGTTCCATCCACCACCCTGACCCCCACCCCCAAGGTGAGAGGAAATGCACAAAAGGCTCATACAGCTCTCATCGTGGTCGATTGTTCTTAGTGTCACGGGTTTGATTCTTGACTCACAGTAACCGTGATGGAGCAGACACCACCGCCCCACCCCCCCCTTTCAGGTTTTCCTGGCTGCGGTCTCTACAGAAGCACATTGCCAGATCTTCTTACGAGGAGCCCCTGGATGGTTTTGAACCTGCAACGTTTCTGTTAGCAGCTGAGCACCACCCAAACCCAACTCCCTGCCCTCGAGGTGACTCTGACCCTCGCCCCTATAGCGCATGGTCGAGCACACCACAGTCGGAGAAAGCGTCCTCTTGTGGGTAGCAGCCCTGCTTAACCACCACACCATCAAGGCTCTTTAACACTTTAGTGGACAATCAACATGTGGCTGCCCCACCTATCCCTTCCCCCTTTCTATAGGGCACAGCCATGCCTCTCGTTACCCACGGCTCCACTTCCACTCACCAACCCACCCAAACGCATTGCCATCGAGTGATTCCAACTCCCAGCGACCCCCTAGGACAGGGCAGAGCTGCCCCGGTGATTTCCCAGGCTTTGATCTGCATGGTTGGCGGTTCGAAATCAGCAGCAGCTCTAGCAGAGAAAGGCTGGACTTTCTATTGCCAGTAAGCGGGGAGCCCACAGGGGGTCACTGTGAGTCAGCATTGCCTCAATGGAAAGGAGTTTTGTTCTGTTTTTCCTGTCGTGCGGCTGGTGGTTTTCAACTGCTTCCTAGTCCATCTTAAACTGGAAGACCCTGGAAAACCCCCGATTGGGCGACCCTGCTGGTATTTCAGATCCCGGTGGCATTACCTCCACTATTATGACACACACAAGTCATCAAAGTAGGACAAACTGGCAGGCAGGTGGGGCTGCTTTACTTAGAGGACGTTACCACTAAGGCCATCCAACGCTGATTGGTCCAGGAGTAGGCGCCTGACCCAGGGCAAGCCAATTAGAAGTTTACCCAGAACCACCATCCACTCCTCAGGTGCCTTGGTGCAAAGGAGAGAAGTTGCTCCTTTCTCAAGACTCTGGGTTACCCACCCACCCCCGCCCCGCAAGAGGACGTGTGTAGAGCAACCTGTGGGGTTTCGCAACAACAGAAAACGCATGTGCTGTCTGCGGCAGGAGGGCCAACGAAATTCTGGCGTTGAGTAGACGTCCACTCTGACACACGGAAAAGGCTGGGCTGCAGTGAGACAGGTGAGGCCGAGCGGTAGATCGGGGAGAGATTTGCAGTCTGCTGTGGGACCGCGATTCCAGTTTTCCCCAGAAACGCTAGGGCTCCCCCTCCTCTCTCATGGTTTGTATGTTCAGCTCTCCCCACAAGTCAAAGCATTCCCCATTTTTTGGCTTATCTAAGAAACTGGGTTTTCTGTTCCTTGCAACTTATACAGCTGCCGACTTAAGTTCCCTTAATTTCCACATCCCTCAATTGTAAAAGCCGATGGGGGAGGGCCCATTAGCGGTAATCTCAACTTGATCAAGTCTGAGTTTTACATAAAGGGAAACAGCTTTGTCTCTATCTCTTCCGACCCAGTAAGTCGTTTCTCATGACGTGTCCGTGCGTAGAAAGAGAATGACATGTTGGCCGTCCGCTTTAATTGTTTGTAATCGCTGACATTTGCAAGCCCATCCTGTGGCGTGTTCAGAGACCTCTCCTCGTGGGGCATTCTTTCAGTGGGTTCTGTTGGCAGTCGCTGTAGCAATTAGAAAATTGGGAGATGTATAAAATCCAGGGGGCTATCAATTTTGGCATTTCTTTCCTTTAGTCGGTGTTGTTGTGAGAAATGTGTAGGACCCTGGGGGAAATTAGACGGAGCCATGGGTTGCACTACTCACAGCCAGCGCTCACCCTGCTCAGCCATTCACTGCCCTCGTTGATGGCTCCCGCTTTAGAAGAACCAGGGTCCAATGACCTCTATCTGGAGATGCCAGGAAGGAGTCCCTCCTGCCTACAGTGGTTCTCGAGAGGCCAGTATCTTTAGAAGGTCATCTTCCTTTCAACTATACATCACTCTTTATTGTTTGGTGTTCAGTTGGACTTTCCCGTGTAGCTGATGGGTTTGAACCTCCCAATGCACAAGCCACAGCACCCCAGCACCCCGTGTGTGCACACAGACACCAGATCAAATGCAGCTATAGAGTTCTGATATTAATTTAAAACCACTGAACGGAGACTCACCCTTCCACATCTTCAGAACCACAGTCTTGGGTGGGTGGGGAGGGCAACCAAGGTCCAATTGGCATAAAACAAAGTTCCCAAAGATGATGCTCTACATCCTGCTTTGGTGAGTGGCAACTGTGGTCTTAAAAAGAAAGAAAGAAAACAAAAACCCTGAGCAGCTTTCTAAGGTTCAGCGGTGCAGAGGAGAGCAGAGCAATCCCATCCTTATAACATGGAGACTCCAAATACACGTGGAAGATGAGTCCACTGGACTAATGGGCCACACATGTCAGTCCCTACCCCACTGAGAGCAAACGGATTAGAGGGTGCCCTGTAATCACCACCAATTGCTCTGGAAGGGCTCACATGTGAGTATTTGTAACATCATTCCCAGGCCATACAAAATCATCCTCTTAAAAGTCAGCCTGCTATATTTGGTCAAACATTTAATCCGCTCACCCATTAATGGCAGGAACAGCTTCTGTCTGGTAAGGTGTGTGATGTTAACTGGAGTCGATTTTTTGAGGACCTTATATGGCCCTCAGACTGGATGTTCCCCACCCTTGCCCTAGAGGGTCTTAGGAAATATTTTCTAAGCATCAGATTATGATAGAAATACAAATGCAAGAGTAATGTATCTGCCTACAGAAACATTTATAATAGACCCAAAAAAATACTTTCAAGAACAATTGCATTAATTAAGGTGAAGATGAGTAGCCTTTACTATATACAGCACTATTATAAAGCAGTAAGAAAATATTTCATGTTTCTGTAAACTGAACGTGTTCAAAGAATGCCCATGTTCACCAGTCCTCCCGATGGCTCACATTAAAATGGTCCTATTGGGGTAATACTTCTCATATGTTACTCTACGTCTTTCATTTGTGGCTCTGTGCCTCTGTCTTTACCCTAGTGGGTCTAGGAAACGTGTCTGTGCTGGAGAAGAGTGGAAAGGGCAGGCAGGAGAAGATAGATCTGTGACTGCAAGAAAAATGAAGAATTAATTATTTATTTCTGACATCCCAAACAGGGTTCATAGCCTAGAGAGTCTAGGGACAGACTTTGTTGGGAAATGGGCTGCATGCTATGCATCATCCAGGATTAGACCTTAAGACGGCCCAATGATGAGGTTTGCCGACTCCAGGACTAGGTAAATTTAATAGTGTTTGTGAGGTGCCCAGGTATGTAGAACAAAGGAACAAGAATATGAGGTGCTAGGCTCCTTAGTTTACCCTCTCCATGTTTGACAGGTAGGCACTTACCTGTCCACATCAGTTTTGGGACACCCAAGCAACATGCTTGTTTGGATGTAGTGGGAGAAGCCCTGTCTGTGGTTACATCCAAGCAAGGAGAGAAGCCAAGGTGCGACTGGTAGGTGATGGAGAGTTATTTGAGTCTATGGTCCTGATTCTTCCTGGCCTTCAAAGCAAGAATGCACTTATTGCCAAGTGCCCTAGTAGGGAACACAATGGTGCTGGGAGAGTCAGCATGGGTGGGACTGAATGGCTGAAGTTCAACGCCTCCAGCAATGACTGCCGGTGCATACTTCCTAGACACCAAGGTGGGCATGCCCTTAAGCAGTGACTGGTTCCCGTAGGCTGCTGACACCAGTGGACACTAGTCTTAGAGACATCTGACTTTGTACATTGAAACTAGAATGCTTACCCCAGAGGCAATGGCACTGCTGTTCATTCGTAAAGCTTAGGGGTCCATGCTGTCCAGCGGGGAGGTGGTCCTGAGAAAGACCAGGGCCCTTTGAAATCTATGGAACTGCATACTCTTAGCACCAAACCAAAACCAAGCTCCCTGCTATCGATTCCAACTCACAGCAACCTGATAGCACAATCATGTGTAATTGGAATAATCTCCAGCTTTGTTGCATGGTATCTTTTCTTTCTTCCTTTTTCCTCTTTCTCTCTCATTTTTTTCCTCCCTATTACAGTGAGAATGTGAGAGCTGGAGAAAGACTGTGTTTCTTTGAGTCTGGCAAGTTTTCCTATGTTTATAGCATGCAATCATACCTCCTTCCCCCGCCTCTCTCTCTGCTGGTGGGAAATGCCTGTGTTTTCCTTCTCTGACAGGTTTTGGCCTTACATGGCTCTAACTTTCATTGGTTTAACTTTGTATTTTTCTTGTGTTCCCTCTGTGTGTTAGTCCAGGTAGGCTAGAGAAATAAATCTAGGTCGATGCTCATATGTGTATTAGACAGAGCTTTATATATAAGAGCAATTGAATATTGAGAAAACATGGCAGCCCAGGTCAAGTCCATAAACCCTATATTAGTCCATATGTGAGTCCAGACTCACGCAGCACATTCAATGATGCAGAATGCAGGAAGATCACGGGCCAGTGGGTGGAAAGTCTTGTGGATCCAGTGGCAGTGGAAGCATCTCCACACTGGCAGGGGTCTCCATGTGGCTCCTTCAACTCCAGGACTCTAGCGTAGCTCCATGTGTCTTGTCCACAGGACTGTCTCGCAGGGAGTGTGCATTTGTCCCACCTCCAATGATCTATTTATCTCCTTAGCGCCTCCAAATGAGGTCATCAAGCTGCGACCTGATTGACAGGTTAAACTCCACCCCTTCACTCTGAAGTCTCAAATTGACAACAAATTATGCAACTACCATACTTTGCCACCACCCCCTTTTTTTTTCTTACAAGAACCATGCATTGCCCTTGAAATAAAATGACTTTTTCTGTAAAAGCAATGCAGGGAAACAAGATTCTGAGATTTCCTGACACTGTTTCAGCCAAAGACAGAGACCAGGCTGATTTGAGAAATTCTACTGTATTCCAAAGCTCAGGAAAGAAGGAAACAGTAGGGGTCACTACCCCCAAACTGCTTAAAAAACCCAGTGAAAATCAAGCAAGCTATAGACCTCAAACTATGTGACAAAAGGCAGGTTTTACAATGGTGCTAGGAAGGGATTACCAGGTTTTACAATAATTGCAGGATACAACTGATGCTCTCAACAATGTGGCAGAAAAGACAGAATTTTCAGTGATGTTGAGACATTATCTATGCTTATCTTTCTCCAGGAGTTATTAGGCCAATGTGCCCCAAAGCTTCATACACCCTTATTTATCTAAATTGGGGAAAACATCTATGCCTGACCTTACCAGACCGCCATCCTCTGATGTCTTTGAATGGGGGCTGCTTTGTGCTACTGGCTAGTTACTACCTTCCTGACCGATTGAGCTTAAAAGGAATGTTTACTGCAAGGGAAGGGAGCTGTGATAATTTGAATATCTAACCAACAAAATCTTAAATTATGTTACATCGCTAGTATTTTGATGAAAAACAGGCTAACTCTTTCACCCCCTCTGCCCAAAGCACTCGCTACCTTTGCAATAAAAACCACTATGCAAGTTTAATATTAGACAATAGAATGTGGAAAATTCCAAACACTATCATTAATATCACATCCAAGGAAAAGCTGACTGAAGAGCATTTAAAATTTTTGGAGCATACGAGCTTCCCACACTGCACGTGGACCCGCACTAATGTGTGGGTGTGCCATTCACGACAAGGTGGTCAGCAGCTGGTCACCCGAAGGACCAGACACCCTCGCTCCCATCTAGACCGGAGGACTGCTCCGTGACCTCTTGCAGAGCCTATGTACTGATTGGAAGCTGAAGAAAAACAAACTAGAGTGCAAAGGGAAATGGCCATGCAGACCATGAAAATGCTAGGAGAATTCCATTATCTTTCCATTCCGCGTTTTCCCATCCCTTATTGAAACCTCCTTGGATGGGGAGGCACTTAGAATTAAGATGGAAGGGGGAGACTCCTTCACAAGCTGAGACAGTCAGATGGACGAACGTGCTCCTGAAAAGGAGGCGGCGGCTTCGGCAACACTGGCTGTGACCCGATGGACAGGCTAGACCTTGGTGGGGGCAAACGTCTTGGTAACTTATGGACCCCCCAAAACTCAGAAGAAAAAAAAAGCCATTGAAATCCCTGGGACACAGTTCTAGTCTGACACATGTGGGGTTACCAGGAGTGAATGGACGGGTGGCCACTTTTTAAAAATACTTCATCTCACCCCCCCAGCCCACCCCATATGTGTATCCTGCCTGCTTTCATGTATTAGTTTTAGGTCAAAAAATTAGTACTGCTTTTCCAACCCTGCTGGCAGAGTGCGCTGCAACTGGCAGGTTGGCCGTTCAAAAGCACCAGTCACTATTCAGGAGCAGGATGAGGCTCTCTTCTCCCCTAAAAAGTTACCGTTTCAGAGACCCACAGGGGCAGCTCTCCTCCGCCCTCTAGGGTCACCAGGAGTCAGGATTGATGGCAGTAAGATTGGTTTGATGTTTGTTTGTTGGTTTGGGTACTGTGGTAGCCCCACCGGCCACTTCCTGGTGAGCACTGGTGGAGTTAGTTGGAGGCGAAAGTCTGCTCCTAAGGAGGCTGGCCCAGCCCGGCGCCCATCTGTGTAGTGAGCAGCAGCGGGGGCAGTGAACTGGGTGAATCACTGGAGCCGGTGAAGGGCCCGGCGGGGCTCTGACAGAAAACAAGATATGGCAATTCTCTGGAGGCTTAGCCCAACGCCGCTGTGGTTTCCTTGATACGCTCTCTGATTTCCCAAGACCAACCTTGGGTTTTTATTGCTCTGCAGTGGTTTTTCCACACCCAGGCCCAGACAGAACGAATTAGATAATGGATCTGTGAGCTGGGTCTTGCCCAAGGTCATCCTACGAGCTACTGGCAGAAGGAGGGAGGACCCAGCCCAAGACCGGACGTGGCCTCACCAGGCCTAGAGCATTGGCGGTAAACACAGGCCAACGTGGTCCCACCTGCTCAGCTCTCACCAGCCCCCACCCTGCTTTCATTTCTACCATCTGGGCAGCTCGCGTCTCAGCTGCTGTAGTTTCACAGGGAATTCGCCTCCAACGATTTCTGAATTTGGCCCGGACTGAGTTGTATTGAAATTTGAGCATCTCCACCTGGGAGATCCAGAGCCGGCTGTTCCCAGAGTCCCCTGCGTCCGTCACTCATGGGGGTTCCCCAGGGAAGCAGCTGAAATTTAGTATTGTTATTAAAAAACCAAAAACGATTGCTATTATTTTGCATAGGTAATAAGAGCCCATGGTCCAGAAGTCAAAAGGGACCATGACGGTATCCAGTGGAAAGTAATTCTCTCTCACATACTCTGTTAGGTAGCCAGGATGGGAATAGAGGGGGGGTCCTCCCATGCCTGCACAAGCCCCCATAAATCAGGCGAGCATTAGCCACCCAGGAAGACTTTAACTGGCCATGCTCCCATTCAACCTCCCTTCCTCCCCAGCCAGGTGGGCATCACACCTGGGTGACTCAAACTGGGCCCAGGATCTCATGACCCTACCTAGGTGGGCTTAATTCAGCCAATGGGGTCTACTAACACCATCAATGTCGCCTTCCCAGCCAGAGGCTTTCGATACCCTGGCTGTGGGAAGGCAGGGCCCTTCTTACCCTGGGCCCGCTCAGGGGCCCACTGCCTACCTAGCTTCTCACCTGCTCTTGGACCCTGCTCCAGGTCAGTGGCAGGCTGGAGCGGATTCTCTCCTCTCCTTGAACCCTGGCTCCTGCGCCCGCTCGGCCCTGCCCCTCGCTCTCTGGCCTCAGGTCACCCTGTGTCAGCGCACAGTCCCATGAGGTTGCCTGTACTCCGTGGTGGGCCTCAGCGCGGCTTCCATGCAGGTGGGCTCGCTCCCCTGAAATAGTGTGTACTCTTTGAGACCATGGAACCTGAACTGCCTCCCATTCTTTCTGAAAACCCACTTGGATGATGATAGACCAGGCTTCAGTGTGAATTCTTTCTCGTGCAAAGCCAAGAACCCAGGTGTTACCCACCCAAGGATCCTCATGACTCTACCCTGCTTGTTGTCAGGTGCTCTCAGGTTGGACCAAGCTCCTAGCAACCCCGTGGACGACAGAACAAAAGCCTGCCCGGCACCATCCTCACCATCTGCGCCGCTATGTTTGAACCTACGGTGGCAGCCGCTTTGTCCACATATCTTGCTGAGGGGGTTTCCTCTCCTTTTCTGACCTTCTACTTGACGGAACATGTCTTTTCCCAGGGACTGGTCTCTCCTGATAGCACGCGCCTCGTACCTGAGACACAGTCTCACCGTCTTAATTTCTAAGGAGCCTGTTGGCTGTACTTCTTCCAAGACTTGCTTGTCCAATTCTCATCACCAGAACCCTAGTTCCAATGCCTGGATTGGACAGTTTCCACAAGCATTTTGAAGCCTCCTCCTACATAGGTATATACATATACACACCACTGTATACGCCTGGAGGTTTACTATTTACTGTTGATGACACTCACTTTTTAAAATTAAATAATCATTTTATTAGGGGCTCATACAACTCATCCCAATCCTTACATACGTCGTTTGTGTCCAGCACATTAGTACATATGTTGACTTCATCATTCTTACAACACTCGCGTTCCACGTGAGCCCTTGGTGTCAGCTCATTTTACCCCCTCCCTCCCTGCTCCCCCCTCCCCGACACTCACTTTTTCCCCACTTGATATATTTTAATTCTTATTCCATGTTAATGCATATGAACCAATGGAGCTATGGATTTTCCAAGACAAGGGGGGCTGAAAAACTGTGTGGGAAAATGGGACGGAAAGATAATGGCATTTCCATGGACTTCTTGAAGCCCTCCTGGTGTTTTCAGAGCGGCCTCCAAGCCCCCAGTCCTGTGGGTCCTCTTCCATTCGGCCAGGGCTTCTCCTTCCGTTCCTTTCAGGCATGTGGCTGGGAGGGTTTTAATGGCGCATAGCCAGTGGACATGCAAACACAACGCATCCGAACATGAGACGCTGAGCAGGCTGTTTCCTGGACACTCGTTTCCTAACAAGCCGGTGAGACTCGCATGTATAGAAGAAAGAACTTTATATCAAAACAGAATTTTATATCAAGAAGGTATCCCAGGCCAGTCCAACGTAAGCCTGTGGGTCTGAAGCTAGCCGGACCCCCCTTCAGACACACGGGGCTGCCAGGAGCAAGCAGGAAGCTGGGGGGAACATAGGACCATGAGTGCAGTCATGTGGATCCAAGGTCCGCACCACCATGGCAGGTCGCCAAGAGCTCCCGGGCCCTGCAAGCTGCATGGGCCCCAGGCCCCAGATATAAGACATAGGACCCAGTCAAACGGGAAGGTAAAGAACAGAGAGACGTTTCCAGTGTCTCTCTTATAAAAAAGGCCACAGCCCCAAGTAGGCATCTGGCTGTGACTCCATTTCTACCTCCACATAGGTACCGTCAAGCTGCGAAGCAATCTCACGATCACAGGTGCTCTCCACACACAGGCTGGGGAATCTCCACAGTGCCAGGGCCCACGGTCTTGTCACTCGGCATTGCAGGGACCTTCAAGGCTAGATGGGCTGGCATTCTGCCCATCAAAGAGTCCCTTCCATGCGCTTGTTGACAGTGTCACAGGATTGGATTGGGACAATTCTGAGTGTGCTGATCCCAAGAAAGACATAGTTCACATTGGCTCAATTGCAAGGTGCATGCCTTTCTAGGTCCAATCCTATTACGTTAGGAGTGCGCAAACCTGTCCCCAAACTCTCACCAACTATAGCTAAGTGGAAACCAACTGAGTCGGTGACTGGCCCTGGAACCTGTCTGGGTCCTCTTCCCATTTCAAGAAGACAGATGCAGGTGAAGGCCATAAAGAAGTGGAGGCATGCTGGCAAAACAGACGCTGAGAGAGACCAGGCATCTCCTCCCCCGCCACTTCCAAGCCCTCCGAAGGAGAACCTTCCCCTCTCTACAGTGAGCTGAATTGGGGCATCTAGTCTCCTGATCTGTGAGAACATTCATTTCTCTCTTCCTTTCTTCTGCTTCTGCTGCTGCTGCTGCTGCTGTTGCTTCTTCTTTCTTCTTCTTTCTTCTTTCTTCTTCTTCTCCTCCTCCTCCTTCTCCTCCTCCTCCTCCTCCTTCATCTGTTACAGTGGGATTTACACTTGTGGAATTTCTTTTCTTTGTTTACGGTGAAGACATACCCACCATGGACATTCACCGACACCAACATTCATTCCCACCCCTGAGAGCAGTGACTGTCCTTGATGCGGGATGCTTCATGTCACCTGGCCACCATGGCTGTCCTTTCCCGAAGCAGTCCACCACACATGGACATCAACTGCATGTCTGCCCAAGCAAAAGCCTGCCCGTCCCCTTCCCGTCCCACGCCTGGGAACCACGACTCACTCTCAGCTTCTCTTTGTGGTTGTTGCTGGGAGGGGCGGTCCGGTCGTCTCCGACTCTGTGCACTGGGTCCCTCTGGACCACACAACGGGACATAGCCCGGCCCT
The DNA here is from genome assembly GCF_000313985.2 of Echinops telfairi. Classification (NCBI taxonomy): domain Eukaryota; kingdom Metazoa; phylum Chordata; class Mammalia; order Afrosoricida; family Tenrecidae; genus Echinops; species Echinops telfairi. The sequence goes on from NW_022111300.1 coordinate 34,927,001, forward strand.
GCGCCATCCTCATGGTAGTCCCTTTGAGCCCACTGTTGCCATGTTTTCTCAAGTACCTGTAAGTGTGCTTCCTATAAGTCAGAGCGTCTAATAGTAGTCCTTTTGGGTAGACTGAGTCTGCTCTGGAGAGTGTTCTCGAAGTCCGGGTGTGTTGCGGTCTCTTCAGCCCTAGTCCATGGTAGCATGACCTCACTGCGTCTCTCCATGCATTCGCCTGTGGCTGACCGCTCGCCTGTCCTGCCATTTGGCCGCTGGGCGTGGTGCTGCAGTGAACGTTGTGCAGACTTCTGTTGGGGTTCCAGTTTCTGCGCCCTCAGGCCTGTGCCTACGATTGGGATCGCTACATCCTATGCCATGCACATTGGTATCGGCGGTAGAAAACTAGTTTTGTATAGTTTTTTGTAAAGGTATTTTGTGCTATAGATTTATATTTGTATTGTATACTGCATGTTTCTATTTTATACGATAGAAGTCGTTTTCTAGGCAGCCATCTGGAAAGGGGATGTTGACGAAATGGAACAGAAGCCACGTCTGACCACCTCTGGCAACACTAAGTACAAGGAGTCTCCTGTGCCACGCGAGTACCTGGCCACAAAGCAGAGGTCCCACCTGGCTCCACCCTCCAGCCCCTTTGCCTTCTTCTGGCATCAGCCACCTCTCCTGGGCTCCCTTTGCTGCTGCATTCCATAATCTGCGGCAATGGCCACACAGAATTCACGGACAACACTCCCGTTTTTGGGGGTGTATTATGTAAGTTAATAGGTTACAGACTAGTAAGGATACAGTTCTTTTGTATGTGGAGCCTCTTCTTAAAAAATTTTTTTATTGGGGGCTCGTACACCTCTTATCACAATCCATCCATCCATCCATTGTGTCAAGCACATTTGTACATTTGT
>NW_022111300.1:34928390-34942663 GCF_000313985.2 Echinops telfairi
TTTCAAGCACTTGGCTGGTGGCTCTTCTTTGTTCTCTGTTCCTGCTTCTGAGATGGCTCGCTCTCATACCCGGTGGAATGACAAAACTGACCAGTCCCCACATTGGCGCTCTCTATACCCTACTTAATTGCTCTCACCCCTTCATGGGCGGGAGATTATGGATTATGGATTATCCAAAGATTATGGATAGATGTGGTAGCAACGTGATTTCATGTCAACTTGACGCTATATAAAAGTGTAGGGGTGGTATTCCACCTGTCAATCAAGTCACAGACTGAGGTGTCTCCTTATGGGCATGGTCTTCTCTTAGGAGGGCCCTGGGAAACTCCCCCACCACCACACACATCTTCACTTTTCTGCTGGTTGACCCAGATTGCTGCCAGAGCCACCACCATTGGATCCACATGACTTTGCACCCACCGGCCTGTGATCTTCTGCACTCTGCATCAGTGCATGTGGCTGCGTGAGTCTGAAGAGGGACGTATGGACTAAGATTGGATTTATGGACTTGAGTTGGACTGGCATGGGCTGTTTCCTTGATATATATAATTGTTTCTTGATATAAAACTTTCTTGTACATATATGAGTGTCTCTGGATTTGTTTCTCTAGTCAACCTGGCCTAACACAATTGAAGACCTATATTAAGTAGTTTTGCTTTATGACACATAGGAAGGAAATGTTTACCTGCAATTGTGATCATATGCATTTAAAGAAACTGAATTCCACCCCCCTCAATTTATTTATTTTTGTTGAAAACATATACAACAAAGCATACCTCAAGTCAACCGTTTCTACATGTGCTGTTTAGTGACATTGAATACATATTTTTCAGTTGTGCGACCATTCTTGCCTCCTTTTCTGAGTTGTTCCCCATTAACATAAGCTCACTGTCCCATAAGGTTCCTATTTAGTCTTTCAAGCTGCTGTTGCCATTTGATCCCATAAACAGATAGGTCCGAAAAGAGGCTACTATTCCAGGCAGGCCTTTTTGGTTCGCTTGCCTCAAGTATTGTGTCCGTTCGTTGTACTCTGCTGGCTTGTGTGTTGCTTGATCCTGGAAGCTATGCCACTGATGTTTCCAAGCCCAGCAGGGTCACCTAAAGGGAACAGGTTTCAGCAGAGCTTCCAGACGAGGAACGGAGGATGGAGAAGGACTAGGCCGTCCACTTCTGAGGAACGAGCCCCTGGAAACCTGATGGACAGCATCGGTACATGAGCAGCTACTGAAAACCTAAGGGACAGGAGAGACCGGCCAGCAGAGGAGCCTCTGGGGTCAGAAGACACTTGATGTACGACTGAGGAAGGACGGCCTCTCCAAGGAGAGTTGGCCATGATGCGGTGAGTGAAATACAGCCTGCAGGACCTTCACTCACTGACAGGCCTGACTCAAAAGGAGAAGAAACAGCTGCACATGCCGATTGATAGCTGGAACTTGGAACGTACCAAGTACGGAGGGAGGGAAATGGAAAGTCATTGACCATGACATGGAACGCATAAAGATTGATACTCTAGGGATTGGGGAGCTGAAGTGGACCTGGGACTGGTCATTTTGAATCAGAATATCATTCGGTTTCCTATGGCACAATCCAGAGGAATTGTGCTGCCTTCATTGTCAAAAAGGACATTCCAAGATCTCTCGTGAAGTGCAGTGCTCGCTGTGATGGGATAATGTCTGTCCGCAAATGAGGAAATCCCACCAATCCAAACTCCCTGCCACGGAGTTGATGCTGACTCCTCTCAACCTCATAGGATAAGGTAGAACTGCCCCTGTGAGTTTCCGAGACAAACTGCTAACGGAGTAGAAAGCCTAGTCTTTCTCCCTTGGCGTGGCTGGTAGTTTCGAACTGCTGACCTTGTAGATCATAGCCCTACATGTAACCACCACTCATCAGGGCTCCTTTCACTAAAGCTAGTGATGTACAGATTGAACACGTGTCCCAACATCTTTAGGCAGAAATGGATCAAACATGCAATCAAGATGCATTGATAATTATTGGCTATTGGAATGCAGAAATTGGAACCGAAAAGGAAGGAACAGTCGTTGGAAAGCAGCTATGGTCACTCCTATACCACCACCATGGATTACGTAGTTGGAAAATATGATCTTGGTGAAAGAAACAGCTGGAGAGTTCACAAGACGAACAACTTGTTCATAGCCAGTATCTTTTTCCAACAACACAAGAAGTCCATAGACGTCTTCAGATGGAATGTACAGAAATCCCAACTGACCACACTTGTGGAAGAGACAGCGGAGAAGCTCACTCTCAGTAGCTAAAACCAGGCCAATGGCTGACTGTGGAACAGACCCTCAGTTCCTCACGTGTAAGTTCAAGTTCAAGTTGAAGAAAATAGAAACAAGTTCATGAGAGCCAAAATATGCCACCCGAATTCCAAGAACATCTCAAGAATAAATTTGGTGAACTAAACATTACTGACAGGGACCTGATGAGCTATGGGAGGGCATCCAGAACATCCTACAGGAAGAAAGCAAACGCGCTCATTAAAGAGACAGGAAAGAAAGGACCAGCGACCAGAAGGTACTCTGAAAGCTGCCCTAGTCGTACAGTAGCAAGGTAAATGCAAGAACAGATAAAGTCACTATGAGAAGCAGGTTGCCAGAGCAATTGACAAGATCAAACCACCAACCTTTCGGTCAGCAGCCATGCACTTTAACCCCCACACCACCCACTCCTGCATAATGACAAAGCATCAGTCAATGAAGAAGATTTAACAATCATGAGTATGTATTCAGCCCGTACCGGCACTCCTAGATGTACAAAGCAGGCAGTGATAGAACGGAAGGAGGAAATATGTAGTGCGACCATAAGAGTTGGAGACATCAATACACCATTTTAATATTGAATAGAGCATCTAGAAAAAAGATCAAGAAAAGAGAAGGCCTGAGTGACATAAACCAATTAGACTTAACGGACACATATAGATCTGTTTAGCCTGAAACAGTCCAATATACATCCTACCCCCTGCACCAATGGGATAGGGGAGCACAGAACTAAACCCACACATTTCTGGTCAACTGGTTTTTGACAAGAGTGCTGAGTCTTGTCAAATGGGGAAAGAAGAGTCTCGTCCATAAATGGTGAATGGAGATTTGGATTCCCAAATGCAGCGATGGGCTCAAACATAAGAACAATTGTGAGGAGGGCACAGGCCATGTTTCCTTCTGCTGTGCGAAAGATGGCTATGGGTTGGGACCCACACGATGGCACCGAACCACCACCACACAGGCAGAGAATAAACCCAGCAACTTCACTCCTGGTTATGTGCCCCAAACGTAAAGGCACAGATGCAAAAAGAAAGTTGTGTGCCAGTGTTCATGGCAGTACAATTCACAATAACCAATGAAAACAACCCAAATGGAAACAACCACCACAAATGAATGGATAAGCAACATGTGATAAATACAATGGCATAGTTCTCAGCCTGTGGGCAAAATTACTCTAGATACATGCAACAATGTAGCAAGACCTTGATGCATTGCTACAATGTGGATACAATGTATCAAGGCTTTGATACATGCTACAATGTGGATAGGCCTTGCAGTGGTGCTGAGTGAAATGAACCTTTATTTCCCTCCCATCTATGTAACTCCCATTAATATTTTTTGGAAGGTCCTTCTGCTAGATATGAACTGCCTCGGGTTCTGTTTGAACACATTTTGATTTCACCCTCAATCTTGAAGGACAGTTCTACTTCATATAACATTCTTGTTTTATCCTGCTCACCTCAACTCACACTTTAAATATACCGTTTCCCCGAAAGTAAGACATCCCCTGAAAATAAGACCTACTTACAGGTTTGCCTCTCGCTGAAATATAAGGCATCACCAGAAAATAAGACCTCCTTGAAAATAAGGCCCCCCTGAAGCTACCGTAACTCTGGACTCTGGACCTTAGCGGAGGGCGCCGCCGCCGGGCAGCTCACTGTTGGCCGCAGCACAGACAGAGCAGACAGGAAGTGTGGGGTCTCTTTGAATAAAACAATAAAACAAGAAACAATAAATGTGTACTGTATTCTTCTTCGTGGAAAAATAAGACATCCCCTGAAAATAAGACCTAGCGCATCTTTGGGAGCAAAAATTAATATAAGACACTGTCTTATTTTCGGGGAAACAGGGTAGCTTCGGGAGGCCTTATTTTCGGGGGGATGCCTTATATTTCAGTGAGAGGCAAAACTAAGTAGGTCTTATTTTCAGGGGAATGTCTTACTTTCGGGGAAACAGGGTATGACCTTCTGGCCTCCAGTGTTTCTGAGGAAAAATTAGTTGGCACTTAATTTTATTGGGGATCCTTGGTATGTAACTGCGTGTTTTGCTCTCACTGCTTTCAGGAACCGCTCTTAAACTTAACTTTCAGGAGCCTTTGGTGTGTGTTGGAGCAGCTCTCCTCGGCTTATCCTGTTTGGGGATTCTTTGAGCTTCTTGGACTTGTGGGTTCATGCCTTTCATTAGACTGGGATTATGTTTTCAAATATTCTCTCTGTCCCCTTTGCTCTCTCAGACTCCCATAATGCACATAGGTCTCGTTCCATCGTCTGGTTGGACTGTGCTCCGCCTTCTTGAGTCTCCACTCCTGTTCTTCAGCATCTGTGGTTTAAGCATCTTGGCCTCTCATTTTCTGATTCTTTCTTCCACATGATTAAATCGGTTGGTAGGTCCTTCTAGTGCGCTTTTTAGTTATTGGCCCTTTCAATTGCAAAATTTTTTCAGTTCTGTGCTATGTTCGAATATCGCTTCCCTGGTTTCTTTTAGCACTTTATGGTTTCCTTTGGCTATTTAATCACAGCTAGTGTTTCTTATTACACTCTTCCATTTCCGTCCCCCCATTATGTCGTCATCTCTTCCTTTGTCATGCTAATTTGTTGGGGGGGGGTCCTTGGTTCTCAGTTTTCTGTGTCTTGAGATTTTTGTTGGTGCGTTGGAATCTTTGGGGTGTTCGCTCTCTCAGTGTGCCCCAGCATTGGGTGTTTTACCCTGCCCTCCTTTTCCCTCCTCAGGTAAGCAGACCTCTGCTTACTAGTTTCTTTCTGTGATTGCTTACACTCCCTTTCTGGGATGAATCCATTCTCCCTGGTTTAAAATTGGTCAAAAGTTCCAGGTCTAGCCTTGCAATGTTGGTATGTCCCAAACACACAAGACAACACACGGGGGTCAGTCTTTCCACCAGTGGGCACTGTCACTCAGGGGAGATATGTGATAATCAATCTGTCCACCAGGAGATGCGGTCCTCCTCCTCGGGCATCATTCTCTTCCCGCCTCTGTTTCCAGTTGGAAAACGCACCGGCAGCCAGTCCCCTTCATGGCTGGGTGTTGCCCTCTGGTGTTGCCCACAGTTTCTTTCCCTGGTCAAGAGGGACTGCTTGTGCTTGAGCTGGCATTTAGGGAAAGCACAGGTAGACTTCCTTTTCTTTCAGGAAGAGACAGGACTGGCCCTCCTCAGGAGGGCCTCCAAAAGGCCTGAATGGTTTCAGAGCCTCAGTGGCCCTGTGGTGGTGGGAGGAGCAGTCTCTACTTAGGTAACTCACCTTTTGACACCACTACATAAACCTTCTGTAGGAATTCTTATCAGTCCGGTAGCCAATAATTTATAGTTGGGGGGCGCGTAGTCAGACGGTGGACATATTCCTCCCTGCCTTCACTGCCCAGCAAGGGCTACCTTGTTCCTATCCGAGCACGGTGTCTTCAGCACCAACCATGAGGGGAAGCAGACAGACCCAAGCTGACCCCCCAGGGTCCATTCTGTGGACCTGAGCTATGGGGATGTTCAGGGAGGCATCAACAGACAGTGGGAGCAGGGGCTTTCTGAAACACTTGGAAACATCCTGTCAATCAGTAATTTCCAGGTGGGGGAGGGGAGTCTGCTCCGGCAGATCCCCATGAAAGGCATCAACTTGGATCCCTGCTTCCGAGCACACAGGTGCGTCGGCCAGCAGGTGCCAGTGCCAACTGGAATTGGGGGCAGACTCATCCTCACTCCCAGGCAGGTTTGTCCTGTGGTTTCTGAAGCCGGGACGATGGGTGCACAGGGTAGAGAGCTGACTCTGAAAGTGGCTTTACTTGAGTGGCAGGCCACAGTGCCCACGTTGGGGACAGGCTGTTACACACCAAACAGACCTCCAGGAAGGTCTGCCGGTTGCTCTCAGAGTGCTCCTTGTAGTATTGGCTGTGGGTGCACCCCCCACGAAACACGAACGCTTCTCCTAACACAGCAGCCAGCCCAAACTCACTGTCTGGAGTCAGTGCCCTCTCAGAGCAACCCTAGAGGAGCGGGTAGAACAGCCTCTGCAGCTTTGGGAGACTGGAACTCTTCACGGCAGTAGAAAGCCTCACCTTTCTCCCTTGAAGCAGCTGGCGCTTTCAAACTGTTGACTTGAGGTGAGTAGCCCAGTGCCTAACCACTGTTCCGGTGGCAGTCCTTAACACCAAACAGCCAAACTCGTTGCCACTGAGTCGATTTTGGCTCCTAGTCACTCTATGGTACAGAGTGGGGTTCCTGAGCCTGTCACTCTTTCCAGGTGCAGACAGTCGCATCTTTCCCCACAGAGCAGTTGATGGGGTTTGAACCACTGACCTTGTGGTTAGCAGCCCGATGTTTAACCCACTGCACCAACCAAAAGGTCCTCTCTGAAGCCCAATCAGACCTGACTCTGCAGGAGGCCTGAGCTATGTGGTGCCCAGGATGGTCAGCTGAGTGTTTATGGGAACTGACTGCACCTTCAGGAGGCTTGCCGCCGGTCTTGTCCAGGTGGGGGAGGAGCTGACACCTTCTAAATGGATTTCTGGGCGACCTATCTTACTGCTATCAGAGGCTCTTCTAGAGTATGCTGGCCATGGGTCTGTCCTCAACTAAAGATCCTGCTTCTTAGCACACAGCAGCCTCAGTCAACTGTCCTGAGCTCCGATGGAAAGGGGGAGCAGACAGACCGCAGTTGACCCCGGGGAAGTCTGTCTGTTAGTTTCAGAGGCCTGAGCTATGGGGTGCTCGGGAGGCTGGTAGAGTGCTGACCATACGAGTCCATGTCACTGTGCAGGTCTTCTGTCACCTTGCACCGCACAGTGTGTACCCCGATGAGCCCCAGGAAGCCTGCTTGGTTGGTTTCAGATCAGTAGCTGAGGGTCTGTCCAGTGGGGCTCAATGCTCTAATGACCAATGTTTGTTTTTTTTTAATCATTTTGTTGGGGGCTTGCCAAACTCATCACAATCCATCTATCCATCCCTTGTGTCAAGCACATTTGTACATTTATTGCCATCATCCTTCTCAAAACATTTCCTTTCTACTTGAGCCCTTGATATCAGCTCCTCATTTTTCTCTTCCCTCCCCCCTCCCTCCCTCATGAACCCTTGATAATTTACAAATTATTATTATTTTGTCATATCTTACATTGTCCGACGTCTCCTTTCACGCACTTTTCTGTTGCTAATGACCAATCTTAAGGATACAGAGATACACTGAAAGGTTGTTTGTTATTTCATACAGTTAATACTTAAATGACAATACAAGATGTACACAAAACTAGATTGTTATGAGAGTTTTAAAATATAAATGAAAAAATATCAAATCATGCCTGACAAAAAAACAATAACGCTGGCTTTTCAGGTATTTCCATATTGCTTCTCGATTGGCGTCCTCACTTACGCTACCTATCCCTTTTACCCCAGTGTCACCAGCTGTGATGTATCTGAAACCACTTTTCACCATAGGATCCCCTTCCTTTAGAGATAAGCCAATTAGACGAGTCATTGTATTTGATATCGTCATTGTATTTGATACCATAAGGATAGGTGTCCCTCTTTGAAAATCCTCTTTCTGCTTCTGCTGAATTTACAGCAATTGTTCTGATAACATTTTTAGCTCTTTGAACGCTTGCAGGAATTTGGAAGATATAATTGACTTATAATATCTTGTGGGAACTTGGGGCACAACACAAAGCTGAAATGAAGGACAGTGGGTCTCCCTCTGATTGCTTGGCATTTTTTCTCTTTACAAACGCAAGGGAATAAAAATGTGGCATTTCATCAAAAGTATAATGAGTTTTAGGAAATGATAAAGAAATATTACAAGCACAATTCTATCTAATTATTTATACCTATGTATGGAATGAACATGACTACAGGTGCTCAGAATACACTGTTGTGCAGGTAAACATTAAAAAAGAGAGAGTAAGGAATGTAAATTTGTGATTTCCACAGCCGCCCACCCGAGGGAGAATTCTGATGACAAGTGCCAATTTCACAGCCAGTTTGGCAAACTCAACAAAAAATAGGTATTGGTTCTACTGAACCGGTTTGAGCTGACTGAATCCCACTGAGCCTATCTCTTTGCACAGACAAAACCAAGCCAAACTTGCTGCCCTCAAGCCAATGCTGGCTCAGCGTGATGCCCTGTGTTTCTGAGACGTCACTGTCCACAGGAGTAGAAAGCCAGTCTTTCTCCCTCGGAACTGCTGGTGGTTTCAAACTGCCGACCACAGGGATCGCAGTCCAGCTCGTGACCACCACCCCACCAGGCTCCGCTTGTACAGACAGGCTGTGGTTTTAGGGACACAGGTTTCTTTTCTGGGGCTACTAGCTCGTTCACAGCAGCCAGTGGACCATACCTTTATTTAAATAACATCCACATGTCTGTACATAATTAGCATAAGCAAGTCATAAAAGTGATTGTATTCCAGTCCTATACCAGTGAATTTGAAAGGTAGAAAATTGCTACATCCAGAAAAACAAGGCTGTTCCTTTGAGTTCCATCCCTCACAAGTTTCACCACAGAAGCCAGAGACACGAAGGATTGCAGGGGGCCACCCGAAGGCAGGAGAGAGGCACAGAGCAGAGGCTGGCTCAGAGCCTGCAGAAGGAACAGGCCCTGCCAGCGCCTTGATTTCAATTTCTAGCCTCCAGAACTGTGCGAGAGCACATGTCTGTATGTTTAAAACTCCCCGTTTGTGTGGTACTTTGTTACAACAGCCCGAGGAAGAATCTCTCTCTCTCTCTCTCTCACACACACCTGTTTGTACTACAGATTAGGTGCTAGGGGCTGTTAACTGAAAGGTCAGAAGTTCAAACCCACTAGTTGCTCCACTGGGGAGAGATGAGGCTCTCTGTTCCTGTAAAGATTTAGCCTTGAAAACCCTCTATAGCAGTGGTTCTCAACCTGTGGGGCACGACCCTTTTGCGGGTCGAGCGACCCTTTCACAGGGGTCACCCGATTCATAGCAGTAGCAATATAACAGTGATGAAGTAGCAACGAAAATAATTTTATGGTTGGATGGGGGGGGGGGTCACCACAACATGAGGAAGTGTATAAAAGGGTCGCGGCATGAGGAAGGTTGAGAATCTTTGCTATAGAAGGGTTGCTAAGAGTCAGAATTAACTCGCCGGCAGTGGGTTTGGTTTTGGACACACACACACACACTATTGTAGAATTATATTCTTGACACAAGAAAAGACTTCTTGTACACATATATTGCTGAGTGAGAAAGTGAGATAAAAAGTGCCTTTTTGTGGTTAAAAATATGTATTTATCTGTGTGTGAGAATAGTCTGTATATATTTATTTCTGAAACCCTCACTGCCATTGAGCTAATTCTGACTGCAGCATCTCCATATGTATTTAGATGCACACACTTCTGTGTATAGGAAGATATTTGGAAGCTACACAGATGACTGGAGTGCAAAAGAATGGGTGCTTACTAAAACCATGAACATGCTGTTTTCTTTTAGCAAACCATGCCGTTATTATGTATGGGTGCTTTGTTTAATGTATGGGGAAAGTACAGTGAACTTTGATTTCTGTTGGACTTTGGGCCACTAACTGCAAAGTTAGCAGCTAAAACCCACCAACTTCTCTGAAGGAGACCAGTGAGGCTTTCGGCTCTTGTCAAGAGCTACAGTTCTTAGAATTCCATAGGGTCATTCCTACTCTGTCCTAGAACAGGGGTCCTCAAACTTTTTAAACAGGGGGCTAGTTCACTGTCCCTCAGACCTGTTGGAGGGCCGGACTATAGTTTAAAAAAAAACTATGAACAAATTTCTATGCACCCTGCACCTATCTTATTTTGAAGTAAAAAACAAAAGGGGGCAAAAACACCCGGCGGGCCGGATAAATGTCCTCGGCGGGCCGCATGTGGCCCGTGGGCCGTAGTTTGAGGACCCCTGGTCCTAGAGTGTCAGTATGTGTTGGAATCCACTTGGCAGCAGCGAGTTATGTTTTTCTACATTTTCATAGTTTATTTGTGTGGCTTGTGTGTTTGGGGAAAAGTCCATTGTGTTTCTGTGTGGTTGGTTTTTGTGTGTGTGCCATGACTCGGATCCATTGCGTTTCTTTGACTGGCATTCCACAGCAAGGGTGCTCCCCAAAGTCCAAAGACAGCACTGCCAGGGGCTGCATGGAAGGCAGGCCCCGCCCAGGTTTGTTCTGAACCTCCGTAATGGTCAGAGGTGTGCACCTCTGAATGATGTGCCAGTTACATCTAGAGAGTAGGATTCATTCGGCCTGGATATAGATGTGGGAAGTGCTGGGAAGCAAATCGAGCCTGTTTCTAATGGTGGGGAGGGGAGGGGCCAGCGGTGGTGCCACGGCTATTGTAAGGACTGAGAAGGATGGGCCTTGGGCAAGAGGAACAAACAGAAGACCAGAGAGTAAAGTGGGTGGGTCAGACAGCTGGTGACTTTGACCGTTCCTGCCCCATTGAGAGGTAGGTGCTGGAAAGGCTCTCAGAGACACCAAAGATGGATTTATAGTCTAATTAGAACAACAAGCCTAGCACTTACAAAAACCATTACAGACAAAGGTCAGACTGGATGGCTTATGATTCTTGCTAAAGCAGGAGATTCAGATGGACCCCCTGACTGACATCAGCCTCGATTTTAAGCTGGGTCAGATCCTTCTGATGTGCATAAATGCACGTCTGTATTCAAAGCCGAATTTCATTTCAAATTCAAATAGGCTGAAAAATAGAGGAGGGTTCCAGACCTTGGAATAAGACGAGACACGGTTTAGTGTCTGCCAGATTATACAGGGAAGCTCTTGGCAAGGACGCTTCCAGAGGGGTGGGCGTGTGTGCCGTCAAACCTGTTTCCACTCATTGTGACAACAGAAGGAAACACCGGCCAGTCTTCCGTCAAACCCACCCTCTTTCCTGTGTGCACCCGCGGTGGCAGCTGCTGGATCACTCCATCCCATCGAGGGTCTTGCTCTCCTTCACGGACCCTCTACTTTACCAAGCCTGGTGTCCTTTTCCAGTGCCCGAGCCCTCCTGATCACAGGTTCAAAGTACGTGAGACCAAATCTCGCCCTCCTCCCTCGGATGGGACACCAGTTGATACATTATGGTAGGATCGAAGGTTGGATGCTTTTGCTTTGTCTGCAAGTCTTGGAGCCAGGGCTAGGTGCTGGCAGGGTGCTTCCCCTCTCCCTCGTCCCTCTGTTAGATCCCTCTGGGGATAGATATACCTCCGTCCTTGGCTCCACGCGAGAAAGAATTCACGCCGAAGCCTGGTTTGTGATCCAAGTGAGTTTTAGGAGCGTTAGAAGAAGTTTCAGGTTTACACAGGCACCCACAGGGCTCCTCACAAACGTGCAGCCTGCCTGGAAACTGCTCCCAAAGTCATGCAGTGGACTCCAGGCTCCTGCCTTTTCAATGAGTCCGCGGGGAGGCAGGCATGGTGGACGGCCCCTGGTCGACTTCATTGGCTGAATTGAATTCACCTGGCCTAGTGGGCCAATCCAGGTGCAGCGCCCACCCATGCGTACCTGGTGGGAAACATGAACCTCTGAGCAGGTGCAGTGTGCTGCTCCTTTGTTTCTGTAGCCTGGACCAAATGGCATGCGTTAATGGGCATCCCAGCCTTATGCAAGCCTACCTAACATTCCTCCCTGAAGAGTTATGGACCCAAATCTTTGGGATACTGGGCAACGGCATCTCTAGCTACTTCCTGCTGACAAAAGGGGCGAAGTGGGGTTTTGGGTCCATGCCCTTCCTACTCTGTTAGAAAGAGTTGTCCATTCAGGGCCCAGGATGGATAAGGCCAGAGATGGTGGTTCTGGAGCTGGCCTACTGGGTTCAGAGGCCTTGGTAACCTGAGAACTTCTGGAAAAACAAACAGACGAACAGGTGAACAGTTTAAGTGAGACAAGGGTAAGATCGTAAGGTCGCAGTGCCCTTGACGTTAGGTTAGTGTCACAGGAAATCAATAGAAATCTTGGGACTAACAGGCATGAGAGTTTGGTCACTGTAAACACAGAACGGGGTAAAGGCATTCATCGGCCTAAAGGCTGTGAGGGGTCTGAGGTAGAATTGTCTGTGTAGCTCTCATCTGTCCTGGGGTGGCAATGAAATACCATCCTAAGCCCGTCCAGTGGCTCACAGGAGTATTTGTACGTAGCCTTTGCCCCAGAGGGGTCCGATGGTGACGGTTTCCAGGGTTTCACCCATGTATGGTGGATCCAAGCACTCTGCCCTGGAACTTTGACAGCAGTGGGTATAGAGAGAATTACTGGCAAAGGTCCCTTCCAGACTGGCTGGAGCTGGGAATTAGGGGACCCATCCTTCCAAGTTTTTATAAGAACTAGATCTCCTGACTGGCACGAGGGTGGTAACTTTTCCTCCCCTTGGGTCTGCGTGAGCCCAAACTGATGGAATGCCTCCTGACATTGGGCTACTTGGGTGGCATATTGCTGTATTAAGGCTACCTCAGAGTCTATAGCTGGCTCTGTTATAAGAAAAGGCCTCCTGTATAAAACTTCATAGGGGCTCAAACACATAGGTTGCCATGGGGCAATCCTAAGACGCAGCAGAGCTATGGGTAGTGCATCTTTCCAGCTCATCTGACCTTCTTGTGTCAGCTTTCTGAGGGTTAACTTCAGGTGTTGATTAATTCTCTCTATCTGCCCTGAGGACTGAGGTCTCCTGGCACAGTGGAGACAATAGGTTATTCCCAAGTGTTGGGAGACTGCCTGAATGATTTGGGAGATGAAAGCAGGCCTGTTATCACTCTGCAGCGATTTGGGAAGCCCATATCAAGGAATTATTTCCTGAAGTAGTTTTTTAGCCACTTCATGAGCCTTCTCAGTACGGGTGGGATACGCTTCAATCCACCCCGTAAAGGTGTCTATAAACACCAGAAGATACTTAAATCCCTGGGCAGCAGGAACCTGGGTAGAATCTATCTGCCAGTCTTCCCCAGGGTAGGATCCCTTGTGCTGGACAGGTTGAGCAAGGTGACTTCTGAGCGCCCCTTGGGGGCTGTTGGTCTGACAGGTGAGACAGTGGGAAGTTATTGACCTGATGGTTGAGGTTAAGTTGGCCCCACAGAAGTGCTAAGTGAGCAGGGTCAAGGAGGGTTTATGGCTCAGGGGGGAGGCATTGTGGAAGGCTTTCACGACTTTCCGCTGTACCCTTTGTGACGGGAGGAGCTTGCTGTCTTTTCTCCCACCATCCATCAGGTCGAAGGCAGAATTCCGGTGTCTTCTGGCATGTAATCTGGAAGAGGGAGCTGATTTGGGGAAATTAGGGCATTTACAGAGTCCGAGGGGCTGGTGCCCAAGGCTGCCTGTCTGGCGGCCTTATCAGTGGCTTGGTTGCCCACAGCAACTTCTGAGTCCCCCTTCTGGTGCCCTCAGCAGTGGACTACTGCCACTTCAGCTGGTTTTTGGACAGCTTCCAAGAGTGCCTTGATTTGGCTTCCATACTTAATGGGGCTTCCCTGAGTGGTGAGATATCCTCTTTCCTGTCAGATAGAAGAGTGGGCGTGAAGAACCAGAAACCCATATTTGGAGTCAGTAAATAAAGTTAGTTTCTTTCCCGCTGCTGGTTCAAGGCCCCGGGTCAAAGCTATGAGTTCAGCCAGCTGGGCTGAAGTTCCCGGGGGCAGGGGACTGGCTTCAATGACTTGGTCAAGGGAGACAATGGCATAGCCTGCCTTGCGCACCCTCTCGATCACAAAGCTGCTTCCATCCGAGAACCACAAACAGTCTGCAACCGCCAGCGGTTGGTCTTTGAGGTCTGGTCGTGGCAGGTTAACAGTAGACAGCAGCTCAAAGCAGGAGTGAAGGGGTACCGTGTCTTCCCCTGCATCTGGGAGCAATGTGGCTGGATTGAGTGTGCTACAAGTCTGGATAGTGATATCAGGGTTTTCTATAAGAAGAACCTGGTACTTCAATCGGCGGCTATCAGAAGGCCAGTTATAGCCTTTAGCTTGTAGCACTTTGGAGAACCTATGATTAGTTAGGACCTCTAAAGTTTCTCGTATGGTGATCTTTAC
>NW_022111300.1:34946097-34947668 GCF_000313985.2 Echinops telfairi
CCCCCACCCCCGCCTGCCGCCTAATTCTCAGCAAGAGGCTCTCCACTTTGGGAACAGACTTTGGTGTCAACACACCCTGACTACAGGTCAAGGTGGAACTACCGCAATGGGTTTCCAGGTGATTCATCTGTGGGGGAACAATTTGGTGCATTCCACATAGCGTTGGAGAGCAGCTGGTGGGCGCACCTGCCCACCTTTCTGTAAGTTGCTGAGCGCTTACCTGCTGCGCTGCCTGAGCTCCTTTGGGGCCCACGAGGAGATGGAGTTCTATGTAGCCCTCGTGTTGGGCAACTTTGCATTTAGAGTTGAACACTGTCAACAAAACAAAACCGAAAGAAGCCAAAGAGACCCCTTGTGTTCACATACACACCACCCCCCGTTTGTTTAAAGCGCCCTGGACTTTGAGCCTCCAGAGGGAGGGGAGGGTCCTTGATCTGTGGCTGTTTGGAAGTATAAAGAAATACAGCGGATCCTCGTTACCTGTGGAGGCTGCATTTGCGCATTCACCTGCTCACTACAAGTTTGTCTCTAATCCCAAATCAGTACCCGTGGCAATGTGTGGGCATGCGCAGAGCAGTCAGGTGAGGCTCCCAAAGCGCAGGCTCCAGTGGAGGACGAACGGGGCTCTGCCTTCTCGCTGCGGCCTGGGCTCACCGTCACTGCCACGTTGTCACACGTGATGCTCTTTGTTGGTGACGTCACCCAAGTAGCTAGTGTCCAGTGATCCTTGACGGACCTTACGGAGAAAACACCAAGGACCCTTGAAAGATGGAGGGAGGGGGGATTTCATAATCTTTCCATCCTGCTTTTCCACAGATTTTTGGACCGCCCCCTCCCATGTGTGATATTTCAGGCATGAAACAAGCTTCATTCCAGTATGAGTTATGGTGTGTTTGATATTAGTGAACCAACACGATATATTCAATTAGATGTCTTTAAGCAGGAGGTCTTTGGTGGTTTAAGTGACCCGTTGGGCTGCTAACCACAAGGCCAGCAGTTCGAAACCACCAGACGCTCTTCAGGAGAAAGACGAGGTTGTCTGCGCTTATAAAGATTTACACCCCCACCCCCCACTCCCACCTAGAAACCCTGTAGATTCCCGAAAAGTCAGAATGGGCTGGATGGCAGTGGGTTTGGTTTGGGGTTTATTAACCTAAAAGGTTGGCAGTTCAACACCCCCACCCCCACCCCAGGCACTGCGGAAGCAAGGCCTGGCCACCATCGCGGAAAACCACAGCCATGATAACATGGTGGAGCCGTTCAGGGGTCACCAAGAGTCAGAATTGATTCCAGGGGAATGGATTTGGGTTTTTGGTTTGCATGTTTAGCAAGGCAGTGTTGATGAGTGATGAAGATGGGACCGGAGCTGAAAAGCTGACAGGGTTCCGCACTGGCTACTTCAGTGTATGGATGGCTCCATAAAACATGGCTGACCTGGAGGAGGAGAGCCAACTGCACTTGGATGACCGGCCACATAGGGGAGGTCCAGGTGAGGCCAGCTGCCACTGCCACTCCGGGCTGCACCCAATGGCACCTGCCGAGGGCCAGATTAGGAAACACACCTTCCCACC
>NW_022111300.1:34948912-34950268 GCF_000313985.2 Echinops telfairi
CGACCGTCCTGTACTTCCAGTTCACCACACACCCATTCACACAACGTCTGCATGCGGAGCTGGGCGTCCACTCTCCTCCCTTATGTCACCCACCCAGACCCTAAAGACCTTTGGTTTGCGCCCACTGGCCACCTATGCAGCTGGACACACAGGTTAGACTGGGAGCCAGACACGGGGCAAAACGAATGTTCACACCTGCTGAAGTGAGAGCAGTCCTCCCACCAGGGACACGTTCCCGATGGGCGACAACCAAGGTCGTTTGGCAAGTCCAGGCCTGGAGCAGGAGCCATTGCCCGGACCACCTGTTCCCTGGCTTTCTCTTTCTCAGACCCCCGTTTCCAGTCACCTCACAGCGAACCCTCAACTTGACACAACCCCCCCCTCACCCCAACCACCAGTGCTCTGAGGCTGGGGTCAGGTGGCATGCCTGAAAACCAGCTGAGGTCAGAGCTCAGAGTCCACTCTCCCAGCAGCCTAAGGACCGATCCTTGGAAGCATCCATTTCTCCAGGTTGCCTCTCCCTCCTCTTGTTTGTTTCCTTGATCTGTCTCCTTGATCCCTCCTCCTGCTTCTCTCAGTCCCACGTTTAATTGAAGGCTGGCGAGGTATCATTTGTCTGACGCTGAAGATGGTGCCAGCTCTTGGGACCACCTACCGCATTCCTCTTGGCTACCGAGAACAGCTTCCACTCGGCATCCGCCTGGTGCTGCCTCCAGGAGCTTTGGCGGACAGTGGGTGCACACTCAAAGGGACACCAGAACCACCTGAAGGCTGTGTCAACACAGATTCCCGGGTCCCGCTCCCAGAGGGCTTGACTCAGGGCACAGCCTGGGAACTTGCATTTGTGACGAGCTTCCCCAGCGTTGCTGATGCTGCAGGTTCAGAAACCAACCCCCTACCTCCCCGATCCCTTAGACCCCTTACACACGAACCTTCTGCAGAAAGGCAGGAAAAGGAGGTAGGGGATTCCCCTCCGCTGAGTCCCTTAAAGGACGAGTCGAACTGCCCCGTCGGGGTTCCAAACCTGTTATTGTTATAGAAACAGACGGCCCCATCTGTCTCCCAAGGAGTGGCTGCTGAATTCAAACTGCTGATCTTTCCATTCACAGCCAAACCACCAGGGCTGCTTTGCTGGTTGATTGACTGGACTGGTGGACACTGCCCCAGCCCCGGCCCCGGCCCCTCGCCTCCTGTCCCTTTCTCGGCTTTGTTCTCTGGCCCACCTGGTTGTCTCTCTCCCTGCATGCTGGCTTCCTAACTGCCTCCAGGCCTCTCCCAGCCCCTCCTCGCCCATCCCCAGCGCTGGGCTGGCACTGGCTCTGGAGAATGAGCTGGGAGCCATCTGGAGATGCTGGG
>NW_022111300.1:34953073-34954305 GCF_000313985.2 Echinops telfairi
TTGGTTCAATATATATATTTGTAATTTTTCCTCTCTGACAGAATTCCTCACTCCTTTCCTACACTGATCCAATTCTACCCATTTGGCTCAGTGCCTCCGCAATGCCCCCTCTCCTGATGCCTAGGGGCCTTGGACTTGCCCTCTCGACATTGTTTTAGTCTTTGTCAGAGAGAACAAAATACAAATATATATATTGAACCAAGCCTCGAACAAAGCCAGGACCCATCAGCTGTCTGCAAAGAGGGCCGCCAACTGAGCCTCATCCAGGCCTGCTTGGACCCTCTGAGCAGGAGGGATGTGCTGCTGTGGCTGCAGTAGATTCAGGCCTTGAGAGACCTGGGAGCTTCCATTTCCAAAGTCTTGGAACTCTGAGAAACGGGGTAAAGAAGTCTGACGACTCTGCTGAAGAGAGAGGGGCCTTGGAGGCTGAAAGGGGAGAGAGAGAGAGGAGAGGAGAGGAGAGGAGAGGAGAGGAGAGGAGAGGAGAAGAGACAGACTGAGACCAAGACCTAGCCAAACCAGCTGTGAAGCCATCGGCGTCCTCCAAGCTGCCAGCTGCCCCAGCCCCACCCTGTTGAGCTGAGACCTCCCTCCTACCCTGCTGAGTCCAACCACCAGAGTCAGGCCCAGATGGAGGGAAACCTGTGAGGGCCAGAACTCAGCCAGGCCGCCTGGTTCTCTTGGGACTCTCAAATGCCTGCCTCTGGCAGGGGCGGCTCTACCACTTCCCTGCCACTCTCTTCAGTGGGAGGCATCGGTGCTTACCTTTCCTGGCGGGTTTCAGCCTTACACAGGTTCCAGCATTCTCAGGCTGGACCGCAGCAGATGGTTGTTTTAAGCAACAACGTTTTGCGGTGATTTGTTACAGGCAACCAAAAGCTGTAGCGCTCCTCTCCCTTAGCGGGAGAACGGCCTAAGGGGAACGGCCATCAGCGGTTGCCAGGGGCAGTCCTGGTATTAGCACTGGGAGTCCCACCTGCTGGGTGACCCCTCAAATACCAACAAAAGCCGAACTCATTGCCATCCAGTCCACGGTGACCCAGCCACCCAACAAATCAGATAGACTAGATCTGCCCCATGGGTTTCTGGGGCTTTGAATCTCTACGAAGCAGAAAGCCTCATCTTTCTCCCGCGGAGTTGTTTCAAACTGCTGACCTTGTGGTCAACAGCCAAACTGGAAATCCACCGTGTCACCAGGGCTTGTGTGATGGGCTCCCCTGCCCAGGAAGATA
>NW_022111300.1:34955432-34956914 GCF_000313985.2 Echinops telfairi
AAATGCTTGCGGAAAAACGATTGCCCAGGCTGGCTGGGGGAGGGGGTTGTGTTGTCTGGTTGGGGGTCGAGGAAAGTCGGTTGTGACTCAGAGCCACCTCGTGCACGACACACAGCACTGCCATCCTCACAATCGTCCTGATGTTTGAGCCGATTGATTCACTCACTGTACCCGTCCATCTTGCCGAGGGCTTGCCTCTCTCCTTCTGCCCCTTTCCCAAGCAGGATGCCCTTCTCCCGGGACTGGCCTCTGATAGCACGTCCAAAGTATGTGAGCGGAAGACTCGTGACCCCGGCTTCTAAGGAGCATTCTGGCTGTACTTCTTCCGGGACAGATTTGCCTGCTCTTTTGGCAGTTCTGGTGCTGTCAGTATCCTCACCAGCACCACAGCTCAAGCCCATCGATCCTTCTTCAGTCTTCCTTAATCGATGTCCATGTCCGCATGCCTGTGAGGCCATGGGAAATACGGTGGCCTGGCTCAGGGGCACCTTAGTCCTCAAGGTCACGTTCTTGCTTGTCAACACTTTGAAGAGGGCTCGGGCAGGAACTTGGGTTTTGATCCCATTAGCCCAGCAGACTCCGGTGAGGGAGTGGTTCAAGTGCTCAATAACTAACCAAAGGGTTGGTGATGGGAAATTCCCAGCGAGGCTGTGGGAGAAAGAAGTGGCAGTCTGCTTCTTAAAAAGACACAGCCATGGAGACTCGACAGAGCTATCAAGTCCCTGAGTCCCTGTGAGTCGTAGCGAGTGGATGGCAATGCCTCTATTAGCCAGTGTACCTTTCCTGATTGATCATGTTATTATTTACTTGTGACCTCATGTTGATTTGCTAGTACGTTTGGCAGTCCATGGTCCTTTCAATATTCCTCATCCGCACCCCAATTCAGACGCCACCCTGCTCTGAGTTTGCCATGCATTGCTGGGCGCTGAGCGAGGTGGGTGTCAGCGCTGCGCCATGAGTAGGTGCTCCTGACTCCCCTATGCACAGAGCAGTGGAGAATTTGGCCTGAAGTAGCTCACTAGGCAAGTGGCAAAGGCAGGCGTTACACGGGTGGCTGTGTGACCCAACATCCTAGTGACAAGATCGTTGTGTCCGTGAGGACCGATTTAAGAAAACTCGAAATATTTCAAGGCTGCACATTGTCATTCAAAATGAAGGAAGCTTGCTTTGAGTCTCCAGGGGAAGATGTATTTTTCAAGTATAATTATCCAACGTGTTGATGGGAAATTGTTTTTTCTCTTAGTCACTAAGAAAATGTTGTAGGCTAGGTGTGTGTGAGAGGAAAGAAGCAGCTTCCTAATATTTCACCTTGAAACTGACTCTTAAGCTGGAATCCCGTCCGACTTCCCAGAGAAGCAGGGTGGATGACTGTGGTTTGCCCATCCCTGTCCTGTGGTCCCGGTGTCCTGATGACCGTCGTGGGGACTCACTGGGGTGCTAACCGAAAGGTCAGCAGTTTGAAGCTGTATTAGGGCTTCAAAT
>NW_022111300.1:34958297-34960085 GCF_000313985.2 Echinops telfairi
CCTTTTCAAGTTGAGTAGGAGGCGAGAGCACGTTCTGGAGGAGAACTGAATGGGCTCCATCATGACTTGACATTGAACTTAAAGCCTGTTCCATGCAATGGCAGGCCAACAGCAAGCAGTTCCGCTTGATATTCATGGGCAGGGGACTCTTTGTGGTCTTGTGCGATGTGCTCTGGGTAAAATGCACACTCAGCCCCGGGTGGTTGGGTGGTGCCGTTAATGATATTGGCTGCTCACTGAAAGGTCGGAGGTTCAAGTCTACCCAGAAGTGCTTTGGAAGCAAAGCCTGGTAAACTATTTCTGAGCAAACAGCAGTTGCAAACCCCACAGAGTACAGTCCTGCCCTGATAGACAGGAGGTTGCCAGAGTCAGAAGGGACTCCCTGGCATCTGGCAGGAGTGGTGCTTTCCCACAGGTCGTAGGAGAATCAAACAAGACATGAAGGGCCAAATTCCAGGACCAGAGCCAGGGCCTTTCTCCCTCCTTGCATCCTGAGTGTTGGTGGCTTTGCCACTTCCACATTGTTAGTTAGTGCTGTGGACCCGTAACCTCTCTTCAAGGACATGGGAGGGGAGTCAGGGCAGGGGGGTGGCTCCCGAGGGGGGGAGAGGAGAGAGAGATGGAAGGCTTGAGTGTGGGTGGATCCCTCATGATTGGGACACATGATCCAACCTCTCTGAGCTCTAGTTCTTCTCACCTGTAACACACAGGCGCTGCTGGGTAAGCTTTGGACTGCTAGCAGCAAGATGGGAGATTCAAACCTACCAGCCGCTCTGTGGAAGAAAGATGAGGCTGTCTGCTTCTGTAAAGATTTCCAACCTTGGCCTTTCACTCCCAGACTTTAAACCTAGTATATAGCCACGGTAATCAAAACACCCTGGTATTGCTACCACCGTAGACAAAGACCAATGGATTAGAACTCAGAAATGCAACCCCGTACCTCCAGATACCTGATTTCTCCTAGAGGACTGAAACATTTGAACTGAGGAAGAGAGAGTCTTTTTAACATGCGATGCTGGGAAAATAGGATCTCTACCTGCAAAGCAATGAAATACGACTCATATCTCACACCTTAGACAAAAAACAACTCAATATGGATTAAAGACCTAAATATAAATCCTAGAACCATAATGAACATCACAGAACATAGGGACAAGTTTAAGGGCCCTAATGAGCCATAAATACACTACTGAACACGACGAAATATATCCACACCATCAAAGACGCAATAAAGGACTGGGACCCTCTACAAAGCTGACATTTTTTTTGCACATCAAAACGACTTCATCAAAAGAGAATAAAATCAAATTTAAAAAGCATGAAGGCTTACAGCCTTGACACCCCAGATCCTTACACTCAGATCGACACCCTGGACCAGCAGCTCTAAAAGGAGGAACAGTAAACCTGAGTGAACCTGGATTCTTTCGTGATGTGCACGTTCATTTCGAATAAACAAGATGTGCAGCCTTAGACACCCTCCATGGTGCCACTATCAGTCAGGGTAGACTGGATTGCAGGGGCTTTGGTTTGGGGTTTGGGGACAGCCCTTGGGAGGCTCCTGGTGGGACGATGGTGACTGCACTCCTGCTAACTGAAAGCTGGTGAGGCAAACCCGCCCCGCAGCCCTGCAGCAGAAAGACCTGGAGATCTATTCCCGTCAAGACTACAGCCCCCAAAGCTCGATGGAGCGAGCTTTCTGTCTTTGGAAGCAGAAGAGGGACCCCCAGCACCTAACAGCAGCAGCAGTAATCAGCCCATGGCAACCAGTTTGGTTCTGATTTGCCACTG
>NW_022111300.1:34960185-34961212 GCF_000313985.2 Echinops telfairi
TGGAAGCAGAAGAGGGACCCCCAGCACCTAACAGCAGCAGCAGTAATCAGCCCATGGCAACCAGTTTGGTTCTGATTTGCCACTGAGTTATAACAGCTCCTTCATGGGTACTGTGAGCACAGGGGGAATGAACGCTTAGTGCCTTTGTTGACCCCACCGCCATCGAGTAGATTCTGACTCATGGTGAGCCTGTAGACAGAGCAGAACTGCCCTGTGGGTTTTTGAGACTGTAAATCTTCACAGGGAGAAGAAAACCTCGTCTTTCTCCTTCAGAGAAGCTGATGGGTTCAAACTGGCGATGTACAGTTAACAACCAAACACATAACTCACGACACCACCAAACTCAAACCAAACTCGCTGCCATCGAATCAACTCTGACTCATAACGGCCCTGTAGGCAGGGTAGACCTGCCTCTGGGGAGTTCCAAGACTGTAACTCCAGAAAGCAAGACTTGTCTTTCTTCCAGGGCGGGTGCTGGTGGTTTCAAACTGCTGACCATGCAGTTTGCAGCCCCGAATGTTCATAAATGGAACGGACTCATGAAGTCCACAAGGAACAGAGAAGGGGGCTGGTCCACACGGGGAGAGGGGAGGGACCAGGCATTGGAGAAACGCTTTCTCAGTGAATGGGAAGAAGGTGGTAGACCAGCAGCGGGGTAAGGATGCTTGCGACTACAATTACATAGGGAAGGGACTGTTCAGGTGGGAGACTAACTGGCCCAGAGTGGGGAACATCAGGGGGAAGATGAGGAGCTGGAGAGTGGCCACTGCATTAGCAGGTCCTCTGGAGAAGGAAGGTCCTTGGAGGCCAGTAGAGATGGGACCCAGCAGTTCGGGAGCAGCGTGTACACAGAAGTGTGACTGGTGCAGGTGGGGTTGCCAAGGCAACCACAGCCAGCCCGAGGTTTCTTCCTTTTCTTCTTTTTCCTAATCATTTTATTAGGGGCTCATACAACTCTTATCACAATCCATACATACAGCAATTGTGTAAAGCGGAAATTCCCAGCGAGGCTGTGGGAGAAAGAAGT
>NW_022111300.1:34962035-34962873 GCF_000313985.2 Echinops telfairi
GGTTTGTGACACACACTGGGGGCTGTGTGCATTGACTGCTCACATCCGTGTGAGCGAGATGTCCTCTTATAACAGAGCCCCAGCAGGTGGGACAAAAGGCCCAGCCACAGGTAACATCCCCCTGCAAGAGGGTGCACACGCCCCTGACCAGTCCCTGGAGGAAGGTCTCCTGGGAGACCGAGGGACCTCTGCTGACATCCGATCAACCCTCACAGCACCTGCACTCTGAGCTGCTGACTTCCTTCAGCAGACCCTCCGCTGTCGGGAATGCCATGACCCAGGAGTGGGTGGGAAGTGAGAGCGCATGTTGCTGGAGTCGCCAGAGATGAAAGGGAACCACAGGCAGATGTTTCACACATTAGCACTCGCCAGGCCCTGGGACACCAGCTCCCAGCCAGGCCCTCTGATCCCAGGCCATGAGAGCCACACTGTCTAGAGGTGACCAGGCCAGAATAGCCTGAGCTTTAAAGGAGAGAGGCCGCTTCTCTCTACAGCCCTTGGGAGACCCTGGCCCACTCTTCTCCTGCCCTGCTCCATGACACCCTGCTTTCCCAGAAACCTAGGCAGAGCCCTTCTGGCAAGCCCTCACTGCAGGAGGGTGCTGTCCTCCCCGACACCCAGGGGTGGCACCCTGGAGGCTCCTGATAGCCGGCAGCTGCTCACCGCTGCAAGTCCTGTCCCTCTGCCACCCCGGACCCTGGGGGATGGTTGTGAGTGTGTGGGCAAGCCGTAAGAGCCCTGGGGGATGGTTGTGAGTGTGTAGGCAAGCCATAAGAGCCCTGGTGACCCTGGGCTACTGACTACAAGGTCAGCAGTTTGAGTCCCCCAGCTGCATGGT
>NW_022111300.1:34963172-34964521 GCF_000313985.2 Echinops telfairi
TGCCCATACTCTCAAAGCAATGCCTCTCTCCCTTACTTGCCGGCAGAAAGATCTTCTTTCTTTCTTTTTTTGGTGGTTGTTGGAAATACTTTGGAGTCATGAAGAGTGTGACCAGTGGGCACCAAATTCCCTCGTCCTGCCCCCGGCTGGGTGGCATGGAGGACACGCCATCTGAGAACCGCAGGTGCTTGGTCCTTTGCAAACTCTGGTCACTTCTCTGCACCCAGGGGACAGCGGTAGCGTGCCTCTCTGAGAACCCCGGGCAGGGATGCTGTGGACGCAGGGACAGCAACTGGGAGGCTGTCCGAGACAGCGTCTTCCCACTCCAGACTTGCCGGCGGTTTGCAGGCGTGGGCATTCCTTTACTTGATCTCCGTGGTGTTGCACTTAGTCAGTGCGTGTGACAAACCTGACCCAGTCCCATGACCTCGTTTTAACATTAACTGCAGCCAAAGCCAATTAGAAGAACAGACCCGCTGCTCCTGGGCACTCACCAACGGGAGTGGTTCTAGAGGGGTGCTGCCGACCCACGGTGACTGCCCTTGAACTAAGCAGAGACAGGGACCCCACTGCCAAGCAGTCAGGAAGGGACTGCTGAGAGTCTAACAGATCTCTCAAGATCCAGCTGTGCCTATGCTGGGAGGCAGGACAGGAAGACACTGTCCCTGTGCTGTTGGGGAGCGCCTGGCTCTGCTTTACGGCCACCCTCCCACCCCGAGTGAGGGCCAGCCAAATGAATTTCCTAGAGTCCCCCCAGGGCTGTGACGAGTCAGGCCATCACCAGAGTGACCGACCGCTTCCCTGTGGCAAGCACTAGACGGCTGCTGAAGGCAAGTGGCTGGTGGCAAACGGTCCCTTCGCCCTGGTCACCCCCGTGGAACATGCAGAGAGGAGGGGCTCGGGGGGCCGGAGAGGCCTTGCTGGGAAATGGGTGCAGCTTCTTGGAGTGGCCGGGTCTGGAGGCAGAGGAAACGTTTACTCAGGGAACTGGCAAAGCCGGGGTGCAACTGGGGAAATCTAAGCATTGGCAGCCTTCCGTGTATATCCTACTGTTTACACGTCTGTGTGGAGGCAGTGGGCTCCGACATGTCTTTTTTTGTTGTTTTTTAAAAATTTTTCCTATTGAAATTTCGGTTTTGTTTCTTTATCTTCCAACTTTACTTCCTCTAGAGGTGGAAACAGGGAGGCATGAGAAAACGGGAGGTGGGGTAGAGAAAGGGAGTGCTCCGGACAGCACGCAAGGTCCCTGTTCCAGTATGGATTGTTATAGGAGCTGTAAGAGTCCGCAATAAAATGAGTTATTTAAAAAAAAATCCCTGGTCCTCTCTGTCTCTCTCTTTTGACAACAC
>NW_022111300.1:34965408-34970151 GCF_000313985.2 Echinops telfairi
ACAGGCCTGCGTGTTTTCGGACCTTGGGGCCGGCGTGGTGAGTGGCCGTCAGAAAGGCCAGCTTGTTCTGTACTCCGACCAGCCACCTCTGCAAGGGTCTGCTGCTTCACGCGGGCAGCCACGGTGGGCTGCACAAGTTGGAAAGGCCCTGGCATCCGCGGGCTGGCTTTTGGTGTGTGGTTTTATTTCTGCCCTTGTTTTTCAGAGTCCATGAGAGAGTTAGATGGTGAGAGATGGGTTGGCTCTTGGGCTCCCCCGGGACAGAGCAGGCAACCTCCTGGTGCCACCGCTGCTTCTGAACTTTGAAATCCCATTCAATCCTTCCACATCTGGCTCTCGGGCGACAGAGCAATGGACAGAGTGTAAGGCAGTGATGCCTTCTAGGGGGATGTGTCCCCTAATGGAGGTGCTCCCAGCAGGCAGGCCGAGGGGCCAGGTAGCCAGCAT
The DNA here is from genome assembly GCF_000313985.2 of Echinops telfairi. Taxonomy (NCBI): domain Eukaryota; kingdom Metazoa; phylum Chordata; class Mammalia; order Afrosoricida; family Tenrecidae; genus Echinops; species Echinops telfairi. The sequence goes on from NW_022111300.1 coordinate 34,965,856, forward strand.
CACGCAGGGAGGAGACAAGCAAGGAATCATTTGCCGCAACAGAAGCAGTGGGTGTTCTGTGACCCCAATATCCGGAAAAGGAGGAGGACTGACAAGAGCAGGCGGTGAGGGAGAAAGGGGACACGCTATTAGCAGCAAATTAAGGCCAGACAAGCGAGATGAATCACAAGTGATCCAATAACTAGCCCTGGATTAAGGGCATCGCCCCCACCCCCTGAGGGGGTGGGGGGCGTTCCCCAGGCCTTTGCTCCTAGCCGCTAATCTTTTCTCAGAGGTTCCCTCCACACTGTCTGGAAGCTATGGATGAGGGGAGGGCTTAGCCAAATGGGCTCCTGCAATGCTTTCCATGAAAACACACCACGGCTCACTGATGGAGGATTTCAAGTATGGCATTTTCACAGAATCACAACATTTTAGAAGTAATCTAGATGCTATGTAGTCCTCCTGGGCAGTAGGCTGCTAACCACAAGGTCAGCAGATCGAAACCACCAGCTGCTCAATGGGAGAAAGATGAGGCTTTGTTGACCAGCACGGATAGTACTCTGAGGACTAAAGCATGCCGGACCCAAGCCGGGATGGTTTTAAAGGCCTCATATGACAGTGAAAGTTGGACACTGAATAAGGAAACCGAAGAAGAATCGATCATGGTGCTGGAGGAGAATACTGAAAATACCACCAACAGACCTGTCTCGGAAGAAGGACAACCAGAGAGCTCCTTAGAAGCACGGATGGCCAGACTTCCTCTCTCCTCCTTCGGACATGTGGTCAGGAGAGGCCAGTCCCTGGAGAAGGGCATCCTGCTTGGTGGAGTCGAGGGGCAGTGAGAAAGAGGATGGCCCTGGACAAGACGGACGGACGGACACCGTGGCTGCATCAGCGGGCTCAGAGGTGGGAACATTGGTGAGGGTGGTGCAGGGCCGGGCAGCGTTTCCTCCTATTGTGCACAGGGCTGTTGGGCTCGGCACCTGAGCACCAGAGACGACAGGTTGTGGGAAAGGGCACAGAGCTTGGCGCATCGCATCCAACAGCTATTAGCTTGCGATTGTTGTTTTTATTCTTAGAGAAAATGTCAGCCGCCTCTGGGTCTGAGCTGACGTGTGAAATCCCCACATGTTGGATCACAAGGGTGAGGCGACTCTGCTTTAACTGAACTGCTGAAGACGATCCCGTGGGGCTTTTAGCAGCCCTGGTAACGGGGCATCAACAGCCGTCAACAACCATACCGTGGTTGCCATCAACGGCATGGTCCTCTGGCTGCCCTCTGGCCATGAGCAGGGGTCTCCCACGCCTCCCCGCTCCACCCTTCTTTACCGATTTATTCCGACACCGATCATTCCGACACCCTATCATGCTACAGCTTGGCTGGGTCCCAGAATTCATCGCAACGGCCACACAACTCACAGACAATACTCACGGTTAAGGTTTTACGATGTGCACCGTCCTCTGAGCCGGCAAAGTGGGTGGGCCCCGGGGGCTGTTTCTCTGATTTGCCAGAAAAGAGGCACTGAAGAAGAAGTCTCGCCCAAATGATGAATTACACCACCTCCCGGGACACAGCTCTGCTTCCGGGCTTTCCTTCTCCCGAGCCTGCAGACCCACCTTTCCTCCGGGCCCACGGGGCTCTTCGTTCCAGCTTGTCACAAAGGCATGCGGGTCTGTTTCCGTGTGACTGTCCCTCCTTTCTAGCCACTCAGACCAATCTTTGGCTCTGAGGGGCAGGGAGGCTGGAGGGTTTCAGAGACATCGACCCTTCTATCGCTCTCTCTTCAAATCTAACTCGATATGTTCTCTTGTTTGTGGGCTCTCAGACAGACGAAGATGAACCATATTCTATGTCACTGCACCGCCCATCTCATCAAATCAGGGACAGGCTCCCACGAAACTGGTTCGGGGTTCATTAGATAAGTCAATGGCTTACGGCGTCGAGTCAGGATCAGCAAACTGTAAGGGTACCCGCATTGGTCTCCTCGGCCGGTGCCAAGTCACCTTCCAGTTCTGAGTCTCTCAGCCACACGGCCCCTTGGCCTTGGCCTCCAGGGGCCAGAAAGCCGGCCTGCCTGGTGCTCGTGCCCCAGCTCCAGTCTCGGGCCAGAGGAGGAGAAAGAGATGCTCCTCTGAGCCCCCACGCCATAGTCTCGAGGGATTTGGTCTCAGCGGCCTCTACCACTTCAGATGGAGATCTAGGAAATGCTCTTCCCAACAAAGGTCCTGTGATTTTCTCGCTCTGCCACTGGTTCAAAGATGGCGCAGCCTTACAGGGGGGGCGGGGGGGCGGTGACCAAAGCAGACCAATCCCCTGTGGGCATGGCCCGGCTCCATCATTCAGTGGGACTTCCGGAGACTAGTGCAGCGGAGCCACCTGAAGACATTTCACTCCTCCAGCGCTGGGAACATCTTTGTGATTTTCCTTGGCCACAAAGCTGCTGGTCATGCTGTCATGACCGCGATGCGTGGCCACATTCAGAGTGGGATGAAATGCTCCCTGGCCCCGCGCAGGTTTAAGACAATTGATGCTGCTTTTCCTTCTCGCAAGTTCACAGATCTCTTGAGTCCGATACGTGGACTGCGGGTGGAGGACCCTGCTGCCAGAGCATGGCAGAGCCAGGAGAGGGACAATCTCGGATCCCTGAATGTCCATGTGGAGCCGGGCAGCCCAGCAGCCCCGACTCCTGCCCTCTAGACTGGTGCAGGGAGAGAGGGAAGTGGATCCCAGGCCAGTCATTGTTACAGTGGGCTTGCGACAGCAACTTGGCTCACATCCCAGCTACTCCACCCAGGGAGACAATGGTTGGGCCCGCTCCTGCTTTGTAGGCCTGTAGAAATGCTTTCGTACGAGCTGCTCTTGTCCCCTTCTCTCCCTCTTTTGCAGACAGACAGTCTTGCGGATATCAGAGGCGGGTAGAAGGTAACTGCTGAGTTTATATGTGCTGAATGCAGACACATTCACATAACGGGGTCCAAAGCCCTGGAGGACTAGGGGCCGGTGATCTGCGGAGCATTGGGAAAGGATGGTGTATGTTTAAACCTTGCCTCTGTCACCTGCCGCCTGGCTGTGCTCGCTGGGCCTCACGCGTGTTACTGGGGAAGCCAGGGAGTGTCCTCCTGAATTATATTATTGGGAATAGTCGTGGGTTTATTGTTTTGTTGTTGTTTGTTTGTCTCACACAGAGCTCGGCCACAAAAGACAGATTACAGATAATAATTCCACTCTCTTTCCCGCCTCTGGTCCCAGGCCCATTCTTGGGAGTGGCTTCTTTGCTCTGGCACCAAGGCCTGGGCCCTTTGGCCCAAAGTGAAGGAGGTCTGGGTGGAGGATGCAAGGTTAAACCGATAGAGCCGAGCTTCCCAGAGGAGGGTGTCTGCTGTTGGTCCTCAGGCCTCACTCAGTTTGGGCCCAAGAGGAAAGAGGGCCCAGTCAGTGGGAGTTGACTCAGGATCCTGGGGGGACGATGGCTCCCCACTGGCTTGGTCAGGACTGCCCTGCTTCTGGCTGTATTCATTCCTTCGCTCATTCTCCCACCCAGCTAGCAAACACTTAGGGCACTAAGTGTGGTCTGTGTGAGAAGTCCCTGGGGAGCGCACATGGTTGACACACTCAGCAACCAAGGGAAAGGTTGGAGGTTCAAGTCCACCGAGAGGTGCCTCAGAAGAAAGGCCTGGGTCTCTGCTTCCAACAGAAGCACACACAGCTCTACCCTGACACACAATGGAGTCCACTCAACTGATAGTTCGTGTGCACCACGTACTGTACTAACCACGGCGCCTGATAGTTCGTGTGCACCACGTACTGTACTAACCACGGCGCCGTTCGAGACTAAACTGAAGAGACCCGGGCCCTGACCTTGAGATGCCCCAGGTGCACCGGCTCAGACTTCTGTGCTATTGCTCTTTAATACTGTCCACGTTCACACCCGAGACTGTCAGAAACCTTCCCTTACTGACTGGGGAGAAGAAGCATGCGTATACGTGTGTGCACGTGTGTGTACGTGTGAGCACACGTGAGGAGTTCTCTGTACGCTCCTCTGGCCCAGCAGTACCCACCCTTTCTGAGCACTTGCTCTGTCCCGGTACCAGGCCCGGGCCCTGTCTCACTGCCGGTTCCCGAGGGAGGGCCGTGGGGAAGAAGGCACTAGGACGGGCTGTTCTCATTCTGCCGACCAAGAAACAGAGGCCCAGGGAGGGCAGGCCACTAGCTCAAGGTCATCCCTCTCCAGTGTCCAGCCCAAGAGTTGAATTCAATACAGGTTCCTCCCGCTCCCTGAACGTAGAGTTGTTTTGTAAGCCGCAAGAACATAA
>NW_022111300.1:34971288-34978831 GCF_000313985.2 Echinops telfairi
ACATATTAGTCTCCCTGGATTTCTCTAGTCTACTCGGACTAGCACATGGCTGTGGCCTGGCCTGTGGCACAGGGTGGCTTGGGCTTGGTAGTGGCATTCCAGCAGGGATTAGGTCACCCAAGAGAACAGGCTGCCTGGGGTGCTGCTGGCTTTGCCTGACTCCAGGCCTTGCTGGCAGATCACACAAGCAGGAAATGCCCCATGAAGTCCTTGTACCCAGGCCCTGGCTGCTGGACCCCCAGGGGCCCCTGGGGGAAGGGTGCAGGGAGACAGACACATCTCCCACCTCCCTGAGGAGAGGCAGCATTAGCAGGTCATCGGGGCGGGAGGCCTGCTCTTCTTGACCTAACTGGTTCCTTTGCTTCCCTGGGACCCTGGGAGGAGTGGGCAGCCTCTCTTTTGGCCTGGCAGCCCCAGCACCCCCGTCCCTGCCTCTGACCCTGCCCTGCTGGGCCACACCTAGCCGGCCAGCCTGCCGCCTGCCGTTCCACCGGGAGCAATAAATAATGAAATTCAGGTTGACAGGAGGGGCCGAGCCAGGAGAGGCTCCTCCCCCTCCTCTGGGCCTTGGTCTTCTCATCTCTAAGGTGAGGTGTGGGGACAGAGGCGCAGCGGCAGCTGGGGGCGCCTTGCCCTCTGAGGAGAGGGGCAACCCTGAGCCCAGGAGGCCAGGTGTCCCTGAGTGGGCCTCACTCCCCTTCCCCCACCCCACCCCCCGCCCCCCGGGAGGCTGGGCCTTCACAGACTGGAGCCACCTAACAACCTCTGTGTGTTTGAAGGTCACCAGGAAGTGACACAGAGGCCCCTGGCGTGGTGCCCAAGTGCCCAGTTGGCCTAAGTCCTACAGCTCCTGTAGGGGTGGGAAAGGACAGGGCCAGCCTGCCCCTGGGCAGAGCTGGTGCTGCAGAGCCTGCCCAGACTCCCCCTCCCTTTGTAGCCTCCTGGTACCCTAGGATGTCAAGTCCCCGGGCAGGGGATGTCGGGGCGGTGGGTGTCTGCATCAGAAGGCACGTCCTCCGTCAGTATGGCTGCGGCCCTGCAGAGCATGGCTGCCCTGCACTGCCGCCAGCTCCTGGGGCAGAAAGAGCAGTCAAGGAAGCCACAGGGCAACAGAAGAGTCCCAGCCAACACCTAAAGCATTCGATAAGATGCAAGGTCTGTGCTTGTGCCTTGAAGGTGCCCTGGCAGCGCTGTTGGATAAGTGTCAAACTGCGAACCACAAGATCGGTGGTTCAAACCCACCAGCTGCTTCGAGGGAGAAAGATGAGGCAGTCTGCTCCTGTGAAGCCGCATGGAGGTGTTCCGCTTCCTGTCTGTCGGGTTGCTATGAGTCAGAAAGGGCTGTTATAAGTTGGAAAGGACTTGAAGACAGCGAGTGAGGTTGTGGGGCTTCTGTGTCTCAGGTCAGTCACAAGAGGCCACCGGTAGCCTTTCCCCCCTCCTTGCAAATTGTGGGGACATGGTTTCAGGAGGGACCAGTCCCTGGGAAAGGACATCATGTCTGGTAAAGTGGGGCTTCAGTGGGAAAGAGGACGCGTCTCCGTGAGCTGGATCTGCACAGTGGGTGCAAGGCTGGACTCAGACCCAGGAAGGTGGGGATGGCGCAGGGCCGGCAGTGTTCTGTCGGAACCTGTGCCCCGGCACCCAGCACCCAGCAACTGCACGGTCCTGACACCCCCAGCAGGGAAGGAGGTGTGCTGTTTCAGAGTTCACAAACGCGCTCGCAGGAGCTCATTGTTCGGTGCCAGCAAGTTGGTTCTGACCCATCGCGAGCCTGTGTGCACCAGAAAGAAACACGCCAGTCCCCGCGCCGCCTCACCACAGCCGCTGTGGCCACCTACCTCGTGGAGGGCCTTTGTTTCTCGGCCCCTCTACTTTACCGAGCATGCTGCCCCCTCCTCCAGGGACTGGTCTCTCCCGACAAGACGTCCGAAGCACATGCAACAAAGCCCTGGCATCCTTGCCTAAGGAGGCTTCTGCTGTACTTCTTCCAAGATGGATTTGCTTGTCTTCCCGACCATCCGTGGTACAGGCTTCAGAGACCTTGGGCAATTCCCGCCCATAGGAGAAGCCTGTGAATATAGGGGACCTGGAAGGCCCACCCTCATCTTCACCATCCATCAACACCCCCAGATTTGAAGACACTGAGGCAGGCCTAAGGGTCACCCAGCTGTGGGCCATGGTCCTGCCCTTCCCACCTGGACAGTCTGAAGCCAACTCGAAGTTCTTCTCAGCCACCATACCTGCGTGCCCAGCCGTGGTGGCAACACTATGTTGTAGAATATGCTAAAGTAGAAACAGCTCGCCTATTTTTTAGCATGAAACATACTGTAAGTCTAAAACAGGGACGTGCATCTATAGCCTGCAGGTCTAGTCCAGCTTTGGTGTTTGTTTTTGAAAATAAAGTTTTATTGTCACACAGTCACTTGTCTACATCTTGCTAATGGCTGTTTTCACTACAATGAGAGAGTTAAGTAGTTGCAACGGAGACTAGATGGCTGTCTTAGTCAGGGCTCCCTAGATGAACAGAGCCAGTGATATGTACATAGCATCCATCGATGTAATTTTGAGTCAACCACCACAGAAGAAGAGGGCTGTGTCTGAGGCTCGGTGTGTGTGTGTGTGTGTGTGTGTGTGTGTGGACGTGCGGGGCTGTCAAGTCAGCTCAGACTCCTACAGTCCCACGTACACAGCAGGACACACGCCCTAGCCCTTCGCCATTCTTACGGTCGGTGTTATGTCCGCGCTCCTTGCAGCCACGGCGTCGGTCCACTTCCTCCAGGGCCCGCCTCTTTGTGGAGGCCTCTCCGTTAAAGCAGCGCGGGGTGACACTCACATGTGCTTAAGGAAGAACTTCATTATCAAGAAATCATATAAAAAAAAGACATCCCAACCCAGTCCAGCTCAAGTCCTGAGGTCCCATGCTAGCAGGGGTCCTCTCCAGACTCCATAGCTCCAGGCCGGGGACACAGGGAGGTGGAGCGGGAAGCAGGGCCATCACAGGCCAATGGGTGCAGTGCTGTGTGGAGCCAAGGCCGGTGGGAACATGGCAGGGAACCGACAGTTGGGAGGCTGGTTGGCTCCTGGGGACAGTGGCCCACATGGGGGCCACCCGTGGGGGCAGGCCCAGAGCTCCAGCAGCAGGAAGGCGAAGGGGACAAAAGAGAGGTCATTTCTGTTTGGGCTCTCTCTTCTACAAAAGGCCACGCCCCCAAGAAGGTGTCATCAGGCTACCACCTGATTGACAGGTTGGACTCCACTCCTACCTCCACTCAGCGGCATCCGGCTGTCCTTTCCCAGGAACTGGTCTCTCCCGATCACATGCCAAAAGCACATGAGATGAAGCCTACCGTCTCTCTTCACAGGAGCATTCTGGCCGTCCTTCTTCTACAACAGGTTTGCTCGGTCTTCTGGTAGCCCATTGTGGTAGTTACATAATTTCATGTCAACTTGATAAGTAAGTGTAAGGGTGGCGGCCAGCCTGTCAGGTTGCAGCCTGATGATGCCTCCTTGTGGACGTGGCCTTCTCATGAGGATTGTGGGAATTGCCTCTCTTTCTCGCTAGAGTTGGGCCACACTCTCTCTCTGCCTCACCTTCCTGTTGAGGAGCTACACTCAGAGAGTTGGGGCAGCCCCTTGGAGACCCTCACCAGCATTGAGATGCTTCCACCACCATTGGATCCACAAGGCCTTGCACCCACCTGCCTGTCATCTTCCTGCATTTTGCATCATTGCATGTGACTGCGGCTGAGTCTGAACTAATCGGCTAATATTGGACTTATGGACTCCATCTGGATTAGGATGCGATGTTTTCTTAATATACAATTACTCTTTGATATAAAACTTAGACATATATGGGTGTCCCTGAATTTGTTTCTCTAGTCAATCCGGTCTAACACACACCTATGGTACTTTCAATGTTCGTTGTCAGCACAATAATTCACATCCTTTCTGACTGAGCAATGGGACCCGGCCTTGCATCTGTGTATCTCTATGTAGGCACCTGTGTGTGAGTGAGTGTCTCTGAGTGTGTGTGTCCTGGGCTGAAGTGATTGTCTTTCTAGCATCTACAAGCCCACTTTACAGGGCTGTCATTTGCTGGGGGAAAGAATGGTGCTCCCAAGAAGTTCTCTGGACTGCTCCCCTCTGGATTAAATTGAAGAGTTGGAAGGGACCTGTCTTGGCCCCTACAGGAAAGTGGGCCACAGAGCAAATATAATGTAGTCAGGGGGGCGGCTGGACAGGCTGAGGGTCTCAATGAAGAAAGGCCTGCATCTGTTCCCCTCCATCACCCTCGGCCCCTGAAGGCCCCCCTGGGTGCTCCAGCCTGGTCTCAGTAAGCATGCGGGCTGAAGAGGAGTCATAGGCCCAGGGCACTGAAGCAGGAGTGGGAGCCTCCCAGAACCTGCCTTCACACGGACTTCTCCTTCCTCTGTAAAGTGAGGCAGCTCTGCTTTTATTTTATTAGGGAAAGTGGCATTTTTGCCTCTTGTCCAGAAGGGAGGCAGGTGGTGGGTGCAGGGGCCACAGTGGTGAAAAGTCTAGACAGGGAGATCCCCTTGCTCTTGAAAAGATGATGTTGCCAAGTGGCCTCTGGGCAGATTAGAAGCAGGTGAGTCTTGGGCGATGGACCCCCTCCCATGTGCTTTCCTGCATCTGCAAACTTTAGACACATCAGAGGCTAACGGTGGGTCACTTTCTCTACTATCTATACCTGAGGGGGGTCTGCTGGACCTTGCCTCCTTCTGGGCTTCAGTGTTCCCACCCATCTCTCCTTCTGATTTATCCAGCGGTAAGTAGCCAACTGCTGGGGAGGTGGCTTTAGTTCTATTGAGTATTTAGTATTTATCTTTGCTGGCTCTGTCACTCGGAGCTGCGGAGCCTCCGCCAGTGGCCACGTCTCCCCGCGCCCCCGTTCCTCTTGTGTAACTTGGGATACAGCCTTATCCTAGATCCCGAACTCCCATTCCATAGCAGGGTCAGATCTCTAAAATTCCGTTCCGGCTCTGCCATCAGGGCTTCTGCCGGCCCTTTACAAGTCAGCTCAGCACACGGATCGAGAATCTCAGCTCCTTTTATCTGGGGCGTCGGTCCACCAGGTGCGCACCCGCTGTCTGGGCTGCAGAGCAAGAGCCCCAAGGACCAGCTGCCGGCCGGCTGGGCCCGCCCTCTCCCCGGGCTTTGTTTCCCGAAAGGTGCAGTTCCCCGAGGCGGCCACGCGGAGGTGCTGCGATGCCGGCGGCTCAGCTCCTCGTCCCGCCTGACCGGTCGGGCCCCGCGCCCCAGCTGGCGCCCCGGGGGACTCCTGGCTTTATTGCTGCTCCCCACCTTTGCAGGAGGAGTGTCCTCCCCAGGACGGCTCCTGTGAAGTCTCCTTGTCGCCTGGCGCTCCTACTCCCTCCGCCTCTCGCCCCTGCCAGCCCAGCGCTGCCGCCCTCGCGTCGCTGGGACAACGCTGTGGTTTTTCTTCTCCCGGCAGAGATTTCGCGCCACTTCCCGGCCTCCCACGTCCCACTCTATGCACCAGATGAAATAACCTACTTTACGCATATTGGCTACCTATAACCGAAAGGTTGGCGGTTCAAACCCACCCAACGCTCTGCGGGAGACCAGACCTGGCGAGCTGTCCCGATAGAGATGACTGCCCAGGCGACCCAATGGGGGCAGTTCTACTCTGTACCTGAGTTGAAATTTGACGGTGGGGACCTAACTGCAGCAGCAACAATGGACGCACTTGTCGACATCTAATATCCAAGTGCCGTCGACTCGATGGCTGTGAGTCCCGAGTCTGTAGCGCAGTGAAGCTGCGTGGGGCTGCTGACCAGCTGACCTGCGGGGGTGCGTGGTGGGGGGAAGACGGGACTTTCTACTGTTGTCAAGAGTTCCAGTCTTGGAACCCCACAGGGGCAGTTCTACCCTGTCCTGTAGGATCTCTACGATGTGGAATTGACTCGATGGAACAGGGAGCGCAGCAGCCAGGGAGGCCTGGTGAAGACGTGCTCATCCTTCAGGCTGCTAACGCACGGCCACGATTCCATGTCCATTCTGTAATAACCCTCTGCCAGCAAGTCGATTTTACTCACATTGGACCCTTGGTAGGGTTTCAAGTCTGCACAGCTTTACGGTAGCAGAGAGCCTCATCTTTCTCCCAAGGAGCAGCTGGTGGGTTCAAACTGCCCACCTCACAGTTAGCAGCCCAATGTGTAACCCACTCTGCCACCAGGGCGCCTTAGACATATAGTAAATGCTCGATAAGTATCTGTTGAGTGAATAAGTGATAAATGGAAAACACCTATTATCACACTTACTTTTCACAATCAGTCAAGAGGCAGAAATTCTGCATTTTTTCCTGAAGGCATCGAGGGGCAGGGAGGTTGCACTTGGCCCAGGCCTCAGGGTGGCGACTAGCTCTGTCACTGCCCTCTGGTGTGCCTCTGGCATTCGTGAGCCAGAGACGGGGGTCAAAGGGAGCCCTCCTGGCCTGGCTCCTGCCCCTTCTCTTCCCCCGTGTGGGCTTTTCCACCCTGTGAGCGACGCCCAGAGGAACCAGCTGCTTGACACATACACGGACCCTGGGCTTTTTAAAACAAAGAACCTTTACATTCTTAGCTGTCTCACAAGCAGTCCAGGTGTGGGGGTGGGAACCGGAGGGGTGGGATGGGCAGTTGATGGGGGAAGGATGAGGGCGGGAGAGAAAGAAAGGGAGAATGTAACAGGCTAGTGTTGATTTCATTTCTTGAGACGAGCTGCGTGAATATATACATAGCCTGTTTCTTTAAAAGCAAACAAAACAAATCCCTCCCCTCCTCATCCCTCAGCTCTAAAGAGTGATCCGGGGGCTTAAAGAGGAAGAGCGGAAAAGTAAAATGGAAATGGACTTGAAGTCTTTGGTGACAAACAAGTTCATCTCAAATTGATGTTGGTGTGCGCTCAGTCATTCCAGGTCTTTCGTGGTGGTATTGCACGGTGGCTTACTTTGTGTTGCCGTGGTGGCTAGCCCAGGTGAGGGCCTTTTCACGCGCTCACTGGCCCTTTCACAGCCTTCCCTGTGGGGCGGCTGTCCAAGTCTCTTGTCTATTTTTTTCAAACGGGTCCTCTGCCCTTTCTACATTCTGGACACGAGTCCTTTGTCTCTTACGAGTGCCGCAAATATGTTGCTCCATGGCCTCTTGTTTCACGCGTTTCAGGATGTCTTTTGATGAACAGAAGGTCCTTGTGTTACTGTAGTCTCCATTCTGATGTAGTTTCAACTCAGTGCCCCCTTTCCCCTGTATGGTTCATGCGTTTAGTAAAACGTTTAAAAGAAATCTTCCTGCATTCCAAGGTCATGAAGATATTCTCCATCCTGACCTCCTAGAAGCTTCTTGGTTTTGGGGGTTCATTTAGATCAGTGTTTTCCAGAGTGGGTGATGCCGCCTGCAGGGGGCACTAGCATGACCCAGGGGGGCTGCAAAAGCAAATGCCCACGCTTCACCCAGGACAGTGAGCTGTAGTACAGAAATTTGTAGTTGCCAAGGCGGTGCTGAATAATTTTTTTAGGGGC
>NW_022111300.1:34978931-35011195 GCF_000313985.2 Echinops telfairi
CCATCCTGACCTCCTAGAAGCTTCTTGGTTTTGGGGGTTCATTTAGATCAGTGTTTTCCAGAGTGGGTGATGCCGCCTGCAGGGGGCACTAGCATGACCCAGGGGGGCTGCAAAAGCAAATGCCCACGCTTCACCCAGGACAGTGAGCTGTAGTACAGAAATTTGTAGTTGCCAAGGCGGTGCTGAATAATTTTTTTAGGGGCAGTAAGCCAAATAAGTTTGGGGCACTATGACTTAGTGTTACATCTGTATGTATGGTGTGAGGTAGGGCCCGTTTTCTTTTTCATATGGATGTCCAGTTCCTCCCACTCCAAATCTCGAAAGAACCACGCTTTTCCAACTCTTCTGAAGCTCACCTTTGCTATCAATAAAGCATATGCAGCTGCCTGTTTCTGAAATTCCTATTCTCTCCTATTGGACCCTTTGGCTACGTTTGCCCACCTCGAGTGAACTACTGAAAGGTTGTAAGTCTTGCTGTCTGCTAGAGAAAACCCTTAAGAAATTTCCCATAGTATATTTATCCCATCGTGTGAATCATAACAAATTATGGATTACCTTGGGAAGAACGGGGCTTTCAGAGAGCACTTAATTGTGTGCATGCTGAACCTTACCTAGCACAAGAGGCCGTTGTTCAAACCCCAAACCAAATCACACAGTGCCATCGAGTCGATGCTGACTCACAGTAAACGGATGCAACAGGGTAGAACCGCCTCTTAGAGTTTCCAAGTCTGTAATGATTTATGAGGGTGGAAAGCCCTGTCTTTCTCCCTCGGAGCGGCTGGTGGTTTTGAACTGCTGACCCTGCAGATCGCAGCCCAAGGAGTAACCACTGTGCACCAGGGCTTTGTAGTTCGAACAGAACCAGGGAATACCGCTGCTTTAAGATCAAGCAAGGTGTGTGGTAGCCTTTCACCATCCCTGCAATCTGTGCGCTGAGCGAGGAATCTGAGAAGCTGGACTGGACGAAGGAGGAGTCGGAGTCTCAGGATTGGAGGAAGGCTGATTAACTGCCTCTGACAAGCATGTGGCTCTGCTTGCTGAAAGTAGGGGGACTTGAAGCCCTTGCTGATGAGCATCAGGCTGTCGCCTTCCATGGGGACTGCAACTCAGTGCAAAGAAAACAAACGCCCTCCCAGTTGGACCCATAAGTCACACGACAAACGGGGAAAGACGGAAACGATCACATAGTTCATGTTGGATCCACAACGAACCCTCCTGGAAACAGCAGTCAAGAAATCAAAAGACGCATTGCCCTGGCCAAATATGCGCCCAAGACCTCTGCAAAGTTTTAAGGAGCAAAACCGTCACGTTGAAGATGAAGGCATGCCTGCCGGAGAGCCGTCACCTTCATGCACTGGAAGGCTGGGCAGCGAGAGGAAGACCGCAGGAGCTGCGTTTGCAGCGTGGTGTCGGTCAGGCCTGTTGAAATATCACGGGCCGCCAGAAGAACAAGTCTCTCCGGGGTAAAGTACAAGCAGAATGCTCCTGAGAAGTGCGGGTGGCGGGGCTTTGTCTTCCGTACTTTTGACGTGTGACTGGGAGAGGCCAGTCCCTGACAAGGACATTATGCTTGGCAAAGTCCAGGGTCCACAAATCGAAGACCCTCAGAGAGATGTGTGGGTACGGTGGCTGCCACACACGCGCATGCACAGCAACAACTGGGAGGCTGGCTCGGGACCAGCGGTGTTTCCCTCCGTTGTGCGTGGAATTGCTATGCGGCAGAACCGAGCCAAAGGCACCTGCCAACAGTCGTTACCATGGTGTCATTCCCGGAATCCCAGGGTGGACGAGCACAGTCAACATTCACACGCCAACACTCAGAGGGGCATGATGCTCAACGTTAGGTATGTTCTGTAACTGACCTTAATGTCCTTTGAAGTCCCCTATCCCTGCTGTCGGGGAGCCATGGTGGCGTCGTGGTTATGCGTCTGGCTGTTAACCGAAAAGCAAGCAGTTCAAAAGCACCAGCTGCCCCATGGGAGGAAAGTGAGGCTCTCCACTCCTGTAAGGAGTAACTGTCTTGGAAACCCAGGTTAGAGGGTCCCTATAGCAATGAGGCTTGAGTTGTTCCTCCTGTAGATCTAATCCTGTCTTGTAGATTAGTTCTTTTTGATGATCTAACTTCCTCCATTAGGAGCTTGCTACTTCTATATTATTCGACTATTTCTGTTGCTTTCTTTAGATAAAACCAAGCAGCTAAGAGTCTGCTATCAGTTGGTCTTTTTGCCATCTTTGGGCCATGCAATGGGTTTGGGTTAGCCTTCTAAGGCTTACATGAGAACACCACCAGGTCGCAAAGGTTCCCAAATTCCTGGCTCCTCTTTCTTGGATGAGTTTCTCTCTGACTCTTATCCTGTACATCCTCCCTGCCTTCATTTGTTGTTGAGGCTTTGCTATCAAATTAAAACATATATTCCCCCTACATTCAGAAGAGCTTGGTCCAAGGTGCCTTAGGCCACCATTGGTGGAAGGGGTGAGCCCAGACAGACTCATTCGTCCTTCTGGCAGGACAGAGGCCATGCTCCTTGCCAAGGCCACCATTCAAAGGTGCTGGTTCTTCTTTCTTCTTCCTTATTCACTGTCCAGCTTTGGCATGGCTCGGGGCTGTGGCAGTTCCATCACCTCCTGTTAACTTGCGAAGGGGTGGAGTCTAGCCTCTCAGTCAGGTCTCAGCTTGATGACCTCATTTGGAGGCGTGACGGAAATAAATAGCTCACTGGAGGCAGGATACACACTCTCTCTCTGTTTCATCTTCCTGCTGACAAGCCAGATAGAGCCGAGCTGATGCATGCAGCCAGAGCCCTGGAGCCAGAGGAGCCACGTGGAGACCCACGCCAGCACTAAGATGCTTCCACCGCCACTGGATCCACAAGACTTTCCACTCACTGGCCTGTGATCTTCCTGCATTTGGTGCCATTGCATGTGTTGCATTTGAGTCTGAGGAGGACTTTATAGATTGGTATCGGACATATGGGCTAATATCAAACTTAGGGACTTGATCTGGACTGGGCTGGGATGTTTTCTTAATATACAATTGTTCTTTCATATAAAGCTCTTTCTTATACACATATAAGTGTCCATGAATTTGTTTCTGTAGTCTACCCGGACTAACACATGACATGAAAAAAAAAATCCTGGCTTGGGCTAGACACACCTTACTGCTCGAAGTGACACTGTCGCTGTTTAACCCATTCAAGAGGTCTTTTGAAGCAGATTTCCCCAATGTAATGCATCATCTGATTTCTGGGCGGCAGCTTCCCTGCGTGTCAATTGTGGATCCAAGGCAAGTGAAGCCCTTGACAGCGTCAACCTCTCCTCCATTTACCATCCAGTCGCCAGCGGGCCCAGTTGTGAGGGCTTGTGTTTCCCACTTAGGCCTCCCTCCTCAAGTGTGCCCTTCAAAAGCACTATTCACCAGACTCCACCCCCATCCCCTCCTCCTGTCTTTCTCACTGTTCTTGAGCAGAAAATTGGGGGGATGGTCACCCCAAAGAAAAACTCATCACCTGGTGTGTGGCCATTCCTGGTCATTTTTTGGTATAGAGACGTCACTTACGCATGGCATCGGACAACCAGCAAACCCCGGTAGAGCTGTGGGTGAGGCCCTGGGCTGCTAACTGCAAGGTTGGCAGTTCAAACTCATCACCAGCCCCATGGAGAGCAGGTGAGGCCGCTTGCTCCTGCGAACATTTACCGTCTCAGAAACCCTACACGGATTCATTCTGCTTGGAGTGATCTCGCTGGCAGTGGGGACAGGCAGCTGATGGAACTCATCACGGAGAACCAAGCGAAGGGCACACAAGAGAAGACCCAAGACTTGTTCTGTGTCTGCAATGAAGGCAAAACCCAGGGCCAGAAGAGCTTTTCCCAGAGATGACTAGATATGCAGCCCCGAGCCACAGCCCTCCCCAGGATGTGCGTATGCAAATGTGTCAGGATACAGGAGGAAGGAATCCTTTGCACACTCCCCAAACAGGAAAGACAAAAGGGGAAACAAATGTCTGTGCTGCCTGGCAGCGTGCCTGACGGGCATCCTGGTGCTTCCAGGGGGCGATCCTGCTTCTGGAGAGAGGCCATGCTCACTGTCATGGCCAACCCTTGATGGAGCACATCCTGGCCCCTGGGCACCCTCCATCCGGGACAGCAGGGAAAGCGAGGCTTCTTGGCACAGAAGCATGGCGTTTTGCAGGGTGGGGGGCTGAGAGGAATCTTGCCCACCCCTCGTAATTCAGACCATAAGGCACAGGCCAGAGGGCTGAGAGAGCTTCCTCTGGGTCCCACAGAGGGAGGCCTGAGAGCCAGCTTGCTCGCTCGCCCATTGCTGGTGGCCACTGTGGGCTTACCGTAATGAAAGTGATCATGCACAGCAGGGTCCCTTTCCAAATCCCCAGGCATCGGTTGATGGCCCTGAGACACTCCACTCACGAGTTGACTCTTGTTGGCATCACACCCCTCATGACACCGCGTCTCCGAGGGACAGGTAAGCACAATGGAGGTGACTACTGTGCTGCACGCGGACTCCAGGCGGCCTCGGTCACTGATGGTGTCACTGTTCTATTTGGGGGCGGGGCCGGGGGGTGCCTCCATGGAGAGAGGATTCGTGTGAGCCACGGGCTCAGTGGGCCAGGACATTGTTTTTCCTCGTCTCTTGGCAGCTAGAGTTGGGGGACCTTGTGCAGCAGCCATTTGGACACTTGGCTGCATCTTCCTGGGACTTTGTGTCTTGAGAGAATGTTGTGCACATGAGCCCTAGTTCATGGAGGGGAAGGTTCTAGAAGTACTGGTGGTGATTTTGGGGCAGCCCGCCAGCCAGCCCCTTCCTGGGGCATGACCTTGGTCATTGCTGCTAATGCCCACCCTCCTTTGGTGGGGACCTCTTTCTTTTAGCAGGTGTCTGGACCTGGCTGGTTCTGTCCTTCACGTGACAACAGCCGTGGGTGAAGTCACTTGTCTGCCCTGCCATCACTCCTGGTTGTATCTGCGGGAGAATGGACAGCCTGAACAAGTCCTTTTGTTGGGCTCTTTGTCCCATGTGCCTCGCTGCTAAGAGTAGAGGGGCTGTGTCTGATGTCCAAACGAAATAGGGTCAGAGGCCCTCATGAATTCTACCAGGGCCCACCGCCTTGCCCCTGGGGAAGGCATTTGAAAGGGAAGAATATCTCAGTGTCCTGATGGCCAGGCAGGGGAGATGACAGAAGCTTGTAAGGCACAGGCCCCTTTGTCTTTGGCCCCCCATTTATGGAACGACAAACCTCAGGCCCAGGGGGGTTCAGACAATTAAAGAGACATGCCTTCAAAAATGCCTTGAAGATAAACCCAAGGTGGCATGAGGGATGGGCTGTAGCTGCCCCTCCCCACCACCACACTCACTGCCATTGGACGGACGCCAACTCATCCTGACCCTGTCGGACAGGGTGGAACTGTCCTGTGGGCTGCCGAGACTGCAGCTTTTTACAGGAATAGAAAGCCTCGTCTTTCTCCCAAGGAGCAGCTGGTGGGTTTGAACTGCTGAGTTTGGGGTTAGCAGTTCACCATGTAGCCAGTATACCACCCACCCTACGGGGCAGTTCCGCTTGGCCATCTAGGGCTGCTGTGGTCAGAATGGACTCGACTACACCGGACAACAGCAGACAGGTGGCTAGCTAGTGAGGCAGACGGAGTTAGAGCACCTTGCAGGGATTACCTCATGTGATTGTGGAGAGTCCTGCAGGCTGTGACCCCACCCAGAGGCCCCTCTATGGGAAGCATGTAAAGGAAGGGGCTTTGCCCAAATACCTGCTTGCAGTTGGAAGGCACTACAAACCCGAGGGAAGCGCCCTCTTTGGTCCAGCTGAGTCCCTGGGGTCATCTCCCCAAAGGGAAGGGCATTTGCTGTAGGTGAGGCCAGCCGATCCCAGCACATGCCTGCATTTGGAGTCCGGAGCTGTCACAAATCCAGAGATGCCCAGGGTGGTCTGTGGTTTTGACCTGCTAACCTCTCAGGGGCTAGAGGTCCTGCAGGAAGTCAGCCCGGGCATCTGCCCCAAGTGCAGGGTGGGCAGAGAACAGACGCTCACCCTGCGAGGTGCGGCCCTCTAAGGCTCCTGTCTCCCTCCTCTCAACAGGCGGCAGAGGAGCAGGAAAGGTGCACTGTGGGGCGTCAGGACCTGGTTGGTGATTCCCTCACATGCATTCCACTCATAGTAGCCCCGCCTGTTGAGAGCAGAGCTGCCCCATGGGGTTTTCAAAGCAAGTCCCGAGCTTTCAGAAAATTGCCTTGACCTGCTTCTGAGGGGCCCCTGGAGGTGGGTTTGAACCTCGAACCTGGAGATGCTGCTGCATTTGCAGGTTTTAAGGTCAGAGATAGGCCTGGACTTAAAAAGAACTCACGACAAGATTTTGCGCATACCTGAAAGTGACCAGAAATGGGTCTGAGCTCGCCTGAAAACGCTGGGGTGGGGAAGAGAGCGGACGCAGCTCACGGGTGTTTGTGTGTGTGTGTGTGGGGGGGGGTGTGTGTGTGTGAAGAGAGAGAGGATCCAAGAAATGTAGCACTTCCTGCTGGCACCCTGCTTAGGCCGCACCTTCCAGAAAGTCCCAGCAACTTCTTGCAAAGTTAATGTGCAAGTGCAGTTTCCTGCACAGCCAATCCATGTCCGATGACCATCTCCTTGGGAGCTACCTTACACAATTTAGGGGCCTGCTGTGCTTTGGGAATCACCCTCAGGGCCGGGCAAGAAGACCAAGGGTCCGAGTGGCTCTGTGGGGTAGGCACTGGGCTGCTAACTCCCAAGTTGGCAGTTCAAACTCACCAGCGAGCTGCTAGGAGAGAGAACAGTGGGGTGTGTATGTGTGTCTGCTACAGTGAAGATTTCCCCCAACCCAAAACCCACTGCCATCGAGACAATGCCGACTCATGACCGTGGAGGTCAGAGTAGAACTACTCCTGTGGGTTTCTGGGGCAGTAACTCTTTACAGGAGGAGAAAGCCTCTTCTTCCTCCCTGTTGGTGATTTCAAACTGCTGGCCCTGAAGCTAGCTATCCAACGTGTACAGTCTGGGAAACCCTCTGTAGGTCGCTGAGTGGGAATCCACAGGTTGGTAGTGGGATAGGCTGAGTGCGGGGCAGTGGGGAGAGCAAGCTGATGACCTCACCCCACAGCTTCTGCTCCTCCCACCCTAGGCCCCCAACTGGGCCACAGGCCTGTATGTGTGTGACACCCAGGCCCACAAGTCCTAGCTCTGAGGGGTGAGTCCCCAGTAGCACCAGCCCTGGGGGAGCATGGGGGAGAAGCCTGCAGAGATAGGCAGGAGTGGACTTGGGATCAGGCAGTGGCTCATGGAGGGGTTCTGGTGCCCTGAGGCTGCACGACCTCTAGGCTTCTGGGGGACCCATCCGTCCACTGGCTCCTGGGAGCCTTATCCTGGGCGGAGCCGAGCAGTGGGGCCCAGGGCTGCGATGGCCAAGTCAAAAGGGCAGGCCTGATAGTCTTCTCTTTCCAAGCCTAATTCCTCAGCCTCCAATTCTGAAACGATCACGTGCCCTTTCCTGGGGGGCCACTCGGGGAACACACTGAGGGTGTGGTCGTGTGTGGCATGCGCCCTCAGTGTGGCCAGTGAGATTGCTGTGCATGCGCCCTGAGCCTGAGCACCTGGGGGCGGGGGGGCGTTGCCTTTCACAGGCTGGGGGCTCCCAGCGTCTTCAAAGAGCTTTACATGGCAGTCAAACCTGTGGAATGACCACCTCCTTCTTCTCACTGAAAAAGAGGATGTCTCCCCACCCCTCCTTCCCTGTCCCTCACCTTCCCCTCCCCCTCATTGTGATTCGACATGACACCACACCACATGGTAGACCCGACCCAGAGAGTCACCGAGGCTGTAATCTTCACGGGTGCAGACTGCCTCCTCTCCCTCCTGCAGAGAGGGTGGTGGGTTTGAACCCACACCTAACCACTTCACCACACCAGACCTCTGTGCCCCAGTACTCCTTTCTCAGCCATTAAACTAAAAAAAAAAACCCTCAAACTCACCATCAGATGGTCAAATCTGGCTCCTATAGGACAGAATAGAACTGCCCCACGGGTTTCTGAAACTGTGACTCTCCTAGTAACCCTAAAGGGTAAAGTAAAACTGCCCTTGTGGGTTTCCAAGATGATGTATCTTTCCTGGAGTAGAGAGCCTCATCTCTCTTCCGAAGAGCAGCTGGTGGCTTCCAACTGCTGACCCTGCAGTTAGCATCCCAAAGCACAACCACGACGACGCTCCTTGGGAGGTGAAAAACGCACTTTGCATTCCGAGGCTCCTTTAGGAGTGACATTGAAATGCCAAGATCAAAGCCCGTGTTCAGTAATGCGTGCCTGCTGACTCAGCAGGAAACCTCATTTGGGCGGGGAGTCAGCCTGGAGCTAACATCTCAGCCAGTGGCAAGGGGTGTGGGTTCGAGGGGTGCTGGGCTACATGATGAGATGGGTCATCGAGCTGGCCACATCTGTCCTCTGAGGATGGAGGGATGCAAGTGGTGAAAGATGCCAGTCCTGGAGGGCATGGGCTGGGGAGGCTGGGGTGGGGAACCAAGGGGCCATCTGGGCTTTAGTATAAGGCAGCAGTTCTCAACCTGTGGGTCGCGACCTCTTTGCGGGTGGAATGATCCTTTTACAGGGGTCCCTGGATTCATAACTAGCAAAGTGACAGTGATGAAGTAGCAACGAAAATAATTTTATGGTTGGGGTCACTACAACATGAGGAACTGTATGAAAGGGTCACAGCATTAGGAAAGTTGAGAACCATTGGTCTAAGGGATCTGCTTGTCTTCTGGGGCACTGAGAGTGAACCTCTACTCCCAGGGGTGTTCACCTCAAGCTGGCTCTCCACTCCTAAGGGGATGGTATGGCGCAGCGGTCACCGCATCACTAGACTCCGGTTCTAGCCCTGGTGCAGCCAGACCTCACCTGGCGGCTGTGTCCGGATCATCTTTTGCCACTTTGAGCTTGTGGCCCCTCAAGCTGCAAAATACTGCATGTGACACGTCTCCAGACCAGCATTCCTGGGACCCTTCTTATGTTTGGAGAATTCCCAGTGTCTTCCCGGAGCCTACCTTCCTAAGGCCAAAGCACAGGCATGCTTTCCCAGGTTGCGCTGCCTGGGACTTGGGCTGTCTAACCAGGTGCCCCAACACTAAGCCAGGGACAGACAGTGTGGTATCCGTGTTCTGGGGAGAATGGTGGAGGAGAGTGGGCCGCAGACAGGGGGCCCAGGGCCCAGAGTGAGCGGTGTGCACTGGGGTCTGTGCTGAGCGGCAGCCGGCCCTCCCTGGAGCAGCTGCCAGGCTCCAGCCACACTCAGTCCATGAGGGTGACTTTGTGCGAAGTAGAAAAGAGCACTCCGTCAAGACACTGCCATCTGCTGGGAGATGGTGATAATACACAGACATCCTCTGTGACACGTAGGTGGTGTCCTGGTATGCTGTGGGCTGCTAAGCACAAAGGCAGCAGTTCAAAAGCACCAGTCACTCTGCGGGAGAAAGATGAGGCTCTCTACTCCTGTCTAGAGTTACAGTCTCAGAAACCTACAGGGGCAGATCCTCCCTGGCCTACAGGGTCGCTATGAGCCGGAATCGCCTGAATGACAATGAGCTTGGTTTTGGGGTTTGGGTGGCAGAAACATTTTCCCTCAGTTGCTGTCATGGATTGAATTGTGTCCTCCTCCCCAAAGTATATGCTACCCCGACTGGGTCACGAGCCTGGGTGATTGGCGGTGACGAAACAATTTCATCGTCTCAAGCCAGGTGATCTGCTGAGGTCAGCCAATCAGTTGTGAGGGGGTGAGACGCAGCACCCTTACTCAGGCCACAGCTCTGCTCTCACGGAAGGGGTGTATGTGTGTCCCTGGGGTGTGGCCAGCATCACCTTTTATCTGACAACAGATCCAAGGAGATAGAAGCCCCACCCTGAGGGGAGCAGGGACCCCAGCCCTGCCAAGAAAGGAGAGCCTGCGTGGAGCTCTTGCGTCCTATCAACCTAAAGTCCTGTGGCGGTTAGATCGTATGTCAACCTGCACCTGTTTGAAAGAGTAGGGGTGGAGTCCAGTCCAGCTCTCAGGACACAACCTGATGATGCCTCCTTGGGAGGGCGGCTTTTTAATACGAGAGACTGTGAGAACTTCTCTCCCTGTCCTGCTCGTGTCCGTAGTGCTGGCTTCATATGGGCCGCTGACCCTGGGAGCCAACCTCCAAGCTGTCAGTGCCCTGCCATTTTCCCACCAACCTTAGAACTTCCTGCTTCCCACTTCTCCTTTCTGTGCCACTGACCTTCGGCTACGTGAGCCTGAAGGGCTCTGACTAGCATCAGACCCATGCACTTGAGTTGGACTGAGCCAGGCTGCTTTCTTGATATAAAATTACATCTCAAAATCAAGTTCCTTCATATATGAGTGTGTGTGTGTGTGTGTGTGTGTGTTGTCTTGCTTCTCTAGACAACTCAGCCTAACACAGGCTCCTCTGCTGAGAACCTCTTAGACCCAGGAGAAGATTGGTACCAAGACACAAGGGCGCCAGCATATGGGAAGGTTGGAGCCAAGACACATGGAGATCTCCAAGGGCTGTCAGGCTCACAGAGGTTGAAAGGGGACAAGGCGCCCCCTTCAGAGCCCACACAGAGAAAGCCTTCCCCTAGAGCTGGACTTCGAGAGAATGGATGCCTCTCTGTGGAAGCACTCACATGCGATATTTCTGTATAGCAGCCCTACAGCACGAAGGCAGTTGCTAACTGAAAGATTAGCACTTTGAACCCATCCAGCTGCATCACAGGAGGGAGGCCTGCCAACCTGCTTCTGTGCAAGGATTGCAGCCACTAAAGCTCACGGGAGTTTACTTCCACTCCGTGGCACACGAGGCCCCTAACAGCTGCTTATCTGTGTGTGTGTGTGTGTGTGTGTGTGTGTGTATGTGTGTGTGGTGTCCTCAAATCTGTCTGAATGGCACCTCCTTCGGTGATGCTACTGTGCAGTCTGCAACCGGCACCACTGTTCTTGGTGGCCCTGCACGCCCGACTTCCGGGCCCAGATGCACTTTCCATAAGAGACTTTTCTACGGAGGCTACCCAGAGTGGATTCTGGCCCGTGATGAGTTTCACGCAGGCCACTGGGGGTTCAGAACCGGATGACGCAATGAAAGGACAAGGCGTCAGAGAAGGCTTAAAGGCACCCATGCAACTTAGAAGGCTTGCGCCTAATTGATCGGGGTTTTTTTTTTAGGGGAACCCAAAGAAAGGGATTGACTCACTCTGATTCCCTATTCTAGAAACAGATTTTTGGGGTCTCGTTGTTTTGCTTTTAGGATCAGAGTTCTGGGTTTGAGGAAGAAAAAGAGGGTGCACACTATCAAAGTCCCTGCAGGGAGACCTGAGGGGCCTGGCATTGTGGGGCTGCTCGCCCACGGCCCCGGGGTCTTTGGTTGTTACAGGGCGATACCGTCACCCCGTGTGCCGGTGAGCGCGCGTGCGCGCCCACGCCTGTGGGTGTGTCTGCCTGGCCAGGCCTGCGGGGTGCAGCAGGGGGGCCCAGGGTGTGGCCAGGAGGAGGGCTCCCCGGGGAATGCTCCCCCATCAATTGCTGGAAAGGCGTGTCTGACGCAGTCTTCGGTGATGCCAACCCGAAGGGGGGGAGGTCGTGCTCTGGCTTCCCAAATCCCTGTGCCCTCGTGCGCCCCAGGCAGGGAGGGGTGAGAGGTACGGTGGGTGGGGTCTGTGGTGGAGGCCACGCCCACTGGTCTGATGTCCCAGCTCCGGTGGGTGGACCGTAGGCTCTCCCGTGGCATAGTGGGTTATGCATTGGGCTAACTCCAAGTTAGCAGTTCGAAGCCACCAGCCTCTTCCCAAGAGAAAGTAAAAGATTTACTGTAAAGATTTACAGCTTCAGAAACCCAAAGGGGCAGTGCTACTCTGTCCTATACGTGGGAACTGATTTGAGCGCAGTGAGGTTTTGGTGGTGTTGGTTTGTTTCGGTGTTGTTTCAGTTTTCTGCGCAAATCTTGTTGCTGCCTGAGTCCTGATGTCGCTCTGGCTGGCCCTTTCTTTCTGCATTGACCCAAGAGTAGGGCTGCAGTGGTCAGGAGAGGGCGCCCACGAGTCACACACGCCCTCTCATTCCAGGCAGGGTCTGTTCTGAGTAGGCATGGACCAAGGTGGGGGACACAGGACAGCGGGGCACCGCATACTGCAGGGAAGGTGGGGGAGGAGAGGCACAGGAGAAGGGCACGGGGTGAGCTGTGAGTCACTGGACACAATCCCGGAGTCCAGTTGGTCCCAGGATGTCCCCGGGTAGTGGTGGTGTCTGAGACCTCTGCTACATCTCGCTGCCCTAAGCTGAACGGCTGTGGGCTTTTCAGATGAGGTAGCCCGTGCCGACCACGGCATCTCTGCCCTCGGCTCAGCCACACATCGAGCTCTGACTCTATGGAAGGCCAAAGCTGCTGCGGGCTTTCAAAAGGATCAGCCCACGCAGGTGGGGTTGCCTGGCCTTGCCCTTTAGAGGAGATGCCCGCCCTCTCCTCCACACTGTGCCAAGCTGCCACAAGGCAGTGAGCAGTGAGCCTAGAGAGCTCTTAGGGAGGGAGAGGGGGTGTTGGTGGGTGTGAGCTGGCACATCCTCAGTAAGGGGCATAAGAGAGAGGTCTTAGTTGAGAGGCAGATGTACTCCCTACTGGTTTGCAACTGTTCCTATTACACATTCAGGGTCGTAGAACAAGTACCAGGGCCTTTATTACCCAGAATCCTCTTTCTTTAGCTCCAAGTTGCTGTTGGCCAAATGGGGTGATTCCCCCCCAAGTGGTGGTGAATTCCCCACCCTTGTTCGCTTACACCTTCTCTCCCTGGCCCACCCTTTCCTCCCAAGAGATGGAAGAGATCCAAGGGGGAGTCCTGCAAATGCTCTCTCCCCCCCAGCCTTCTTCAGAGGCGATTGTTGGACCCTCCCAGTGACTGGGAGCTCACTCCCTCACAGGGACCCCCGTCTTCTTTAGGGCAACGTTAGCTATTGGGTGTTCTTGTCCTGGTGTGGGGCACCCAGCTGCTTCCTAGAATCTATTGGTCCCAGGCAGCCAAGCTTTAGGCAAAACCCTTCCTCTGCCCAACAGACCCTCCCCCTTTCAGGAGTCCCTTTGCCATGCATCCCCCAAACCTTGTCCTCTAGATGAGCTGCATGTTTCTTGGGTCCTCATTCCTTCACTCCCCCTTCACCACACAGACAATTGACTCCTTTGTCGTCAGCATCTCAGCTCTCTGAGCATTTTGGGGTTGGAGGGAGCAAGCTGTGCCCCCAGGGCCTCACGGAGTACCACCTGGTCAGGACTGGAAGCTTTCAGTCACACATGGGGTTTCTACCTGTGGCCCCAGGGCACACTGGCCCCAGAATAAGGAACAGATGATTCCTGGAGTCCTGAATGGAACGGAAGGGCCTCCTCAGACTTTCTGGCTTTGTGTTTCTGGCACTGGATGCCAACCCCCAAGTCTTTAGCCACGCACTGGGCTCTCAGTGCTGCCATGTCGCTAAGCAACACTCTGATTTCACGGGAAGAGCGTGGGGACAAGGAAAAATAATTTAACTGGTGAGTAGTTACGTGCACATATATATTTACAGTATATGTATTATAAGGAGCCCTGGTGGAGTAGGGGTGATACACTGGGCTGTGATCCACAAGGTCAGCAGTTTGAAACCACCAGCTGCTCTGGAGAGGAAGACAGGGCTTTCTACTCCGTAAAGAGTTAGTCTTGAAAATTCAGCCTTGTCCTATAGGGCCACCATGAGTCGGCATTGACAATGAGCTTAGTGGTTTTGTTTTGAAATTGTACTATGTCTGTAGAAGCTTCAGTCTCACAGCCCAAATATGAGACGTCACGTGTGATTGAAAGCTTCCAGTCCTGATGGGGTCTTACCCCACAGGCTTATTTCAGTCACGCAGAGGTCAGCAGCCCCTGGCCCCACCGGCTGGTCCCTCTGCTAAAGGGCGGGTGGGCAGAGAACTTAGAGCTCTGTGGTGCTGTCCTCTCTTATCAGAGACACGGAAAGTGGGGACCAGAGTGGAGGTGGTTAGTTTGAGGACACACAGCTCAGAGGCTTTGAAGCCCAGCTCTCTTCTGGCCCTCCTCCCGAGAAACGCTGTACCGGCCTTATGGGAGGGCTCACTGTGGAAAGAAAGGGATGGAAAGTGGGCCACAGGCTTACGCCTCAGAGAAAACGCCATTCAGAAGGGAATGTTACTCAAAGGGCCCGTGCCCTGGCTTCTGGGGAGAGGCGATTCCAGCCAAAGCAGGAGGGAATGCTGCCTGGCCTCTTTCAGAGCCTGCTAGCTCTGAGGAAAAAGGCTTGGTGAAAAAGGTGAAGTCCAACTGCAGTGCTGGAGAAGGACAGGAGGGAGGCCCAGCTAGGGGCCAGGCCGGAGGAGGCAGCTCCGAGTGCCAGGCCAGGGAACTGGAAGGGCCAGCCGTATTCAGAGGCAGCCTCCCGGCCACTTCCCTTGCTCCCACACCGCGGACTTGCCCATGTTCCTGCCCACACACCTGGCGCTCAGCTCGCCAACTCCTCAAAGTTCCGGATTCAACCCGGTCTCCTGAAGCTCTGGCTGAAGGGTCCTTGCCAGTAGCCCCGCTGATTCCCACTCCCCATGCCAGAGTCAAACGGTGGCTTCCAACAGTTGCCAATGACAACTTTCACAAGCAGCTCCCAAGGTCATCTGAGGGACCTGGGGGGAGATTCGAACCGCCAACCTTCCAGTTAGCCAGGCATCCCACCCAGGGACAAATGTAAGAGACTAAGGGAGCCCTGGTGTCACACTAGTGAACATGCTAACTAAAAGGTGAGGGGCTGGAACCCCCCCAGCTGCACTGTGGGAGGAAGAGGCAGCAGTCTGGGTCCAGAAAGACTTGCAGCCGTGGAAACCATGCGAGGCAGTTCTGTTGTCCTGAAGGGTCACTTTGCAGTGGAGTCGGTCCAACCAACAGCAGTGGGTTTGGCCAGGGATAAAGACATGAGCACCCCACCGCACAACCACCGGTGGCCGCCGGACTGAGAACAGGAAAGAGGAGCGTCAGCCTTCTCCAGGGAATTCAATGACCCCCAGGTTTTTTTGGACTTCAAACGCTAGTCTTCAAATGATTCAGTATGGATTGGATGCTGATGGGCTTCTGGGGTGTTGTTTGAAAAGGTGTCTATGGCATTGTGGTACGTTTATGACACCCAGGGGGCCAAACCTGCAGTGGGAAAGGGCTAGAGCCTGGCTGGCTGCCGCCCTGCTGCCCTCCGGCAGTCACAGCTGACAAACGGCGACTCTCGATCTAATGTAATCAAGTCAGTGAATACTGTTTAATAAATAGGCCAGAAAATCAGCGGAGAGCTTGTCTCGGCAGGATGCGGCGTGCGACCAAAGTTGATGGGAGATTGTCCCTTGAATCGCTAAGGCAAACTGTTGAGCATCGTTTTTACATAGAGCAACCACATGAAAAAGTCATAAATAGAAAAAAATCCCAACGTTCTCCCACAGGAAGACAGGGAAATTGAAACAGAAACAAAAAAATTTAAAATAAACCCACAATTACCCAATCACTTCCCCCCACCCCCGCCCCAATCCATTTGCTTCAAGTTCTTCTTGATCATACAGTACTTTCGCATCTCTGGATATTTTACAACGTCCAACCCCAAATCGCAGTCAAGAAAACAAACCAAAACAAAGGAAAGAACTACCTAGTCATCTGAAAATTTGAGTTTATAAGAAGTCATAACCTTTACAAAAGAAAACAAAAGCCCCAATACCGATGGATTCCAATTTGTTCCACCCCCCCACCCCTTTAAATTCTGGAGTAGGGAGGGGGGTATGAGCGACGGTGGGTCCCAGAAGCAAGTGTCTGAAGTGCAACTGGAGAGGCAGATGCCTTGCACGCAGAGCAGGTCCGCCTGACTGGAAGGGCATCATCAGGTGGGCCCGCACCGAGTGGCCAGGGATCTGCTCCGGGGAGCGGAGAGAGGAAGAGAGTCTGTGGTCTTCTCAGGCCTTTTTGTTCTGTACTTTTCCTTCTTCTTCAGTTAAAAAGCCAAGGCAACAAGAAGAGCAGGAGGTTCTGCGGTGGGGACACCCGTGTGGATGGACTTTAGCACAAACCCTCCTCACCACCGGGGAACTGGGCCACAGGAAGGCGAGAAGGGAGGGAAAGGGAGTGGGGGCAGGAAGGCAGAGGCTGCGGAGTTGGCTAACTATCCACTAAGCCCTTCCTACTACGCACTGCAGCCCAAAGCTTGGGCCATCGTGCGCAAAGCCCCCTAGCCAAACGTGGAGCTAAGTGCCCCTTGCGCATCCCAGGGGGAGAGGGTGTTCAAACACAAAAAGGGGGCAACGGCCAGCGATGCCAAGCAGAGGCCTACCTAGGGCGGGTATGGTGCAGGCCTTGGGGGCCACCTCAGGGAGGCGCCAGTGAGCAGTTTAGAATTTGCCATCCCCGTTTCCAAGGCCCACTGGGGTGATCCTTTAGCAGGCTGAAAGAATTACCACGGGTGCTGTTTCCGTAGAGAGGCCTCTGCTGCCAAGGCCCCGAGAAAGCTACAACCGGAAACGCAAACAGAAGAAAATCCTGGGGAGCCAGGTGTTTGGTCAGCTGTTCAGGAATCAGGGTGGAGGGAGGCAGTGCTACGTGAGGTCGGGGCCCCTGGAGTCCCAAGAGACTCCGTGTATAGAGGTGGGGCAGACCCCCGGAGGGTGTTCCCCAGGCTTGCAGACACACACCGTGGCCTGCTGGGAAAGTGGGTGGTTGGGATCCCCACCCTTGTCTCTTGGGTCCTCTCCATCTAGTTTGGCCACGTTTCTTAAAGCGGCTAATGTACAAGTGCACGGGCATGGTGACAGAGACAGGTGGTCACTAGCGGCTTCTGGAGTGCCAAGCTGCTCCCCTCCTGAGAACTTGCTTTGGCGAGGGGTGTGCGTATGTGTGTTTGTGCGCGTATGTCCCCTTTCCCAGCAGGATGAAACCGAGGCACAGAGGGCGGCGTGGTGGGTCACGGGCAGAGGACAGGGTGAGGGGTGGGGTGGGCATTTCCCCAAAGGATCCGGGGCCCCTACTAGAAACTAGCGCAGTTAAGAGCAGTGTGGGAGGGGCTTCCCAAGGGGCAGTGGTGCTCCACCAGGAAGCCCCGCTCACTAACTCCTGCCCCTCCAGGGCCCCAGCCCCCACCCTGCTCTTGGCCTCTGCTCTGTGGACGGGACTCCTGGACCAGGGGCAGGAGGGGAGGGGGAAACTGTTGCAGCCACTCAGCTCTGCACTGGGTCCCCTTTTGTTACTGAAACGGACAGTTCGCACCCTCCGGTGGGCCTTGGTTAGGCCCAGGTTGGGGGCGAGGGCGGGCCCAGCCTGGCCTAGTTGTTGGCTTCAGACATGGAGGCCACATGGTTGAGGCCGGCCAGCCCTGGGAGGCCTGCCAGGCCCGCAGCCCAGGGGTCGGGCAGCGGGAAGTAGGGTCGCGTGGCTGCGGCCACGTTTTCGGCCAGCGCGAAGGCCAGGAGGCCCCCCGCATTCCTCTCGGCCTCCAGCTGCGCGCGCCCCAACAGCTTCATCTGGGTCTCCTCGAACTGCCGCTCCAGCTCTTGCAGGCTCAGGGCGCCCTTGGGCGCCGTCAGGAAGTGCTTAGCCGGGCTGGGGCCAGGCAGGCACATGGCGCTGCCTCCCAGGTGGCCGCCCACGTCGCCTAGCGCTGGGGGCATGACGAAGGCCGCCTTGTCGGGGGCCGGGCCGCCGGGCCCAAAGAGCAGGCTGGCAGCCCTCCAGGCGGCTGGCTTGCGGCCGCGCCGGGGCCGCGCCATGCGGCAGCTCTGGCGCTTGATGTGGCGGTGCAGGTGGTCGGAGCGCGTGAAGCTCTTGTAGCAGAACTCGCACTGGTAGGGCCGCACGCCCGTGTGGATGCGCATGTGGTTCTTGAGGTCGTAGTTGTGCACGAACTTGGCGTTGCAGTGGATGCACAGGTAGGGCCGCTCTCCCGTGTGTTTCCGCATGTGGATCTTCAGCTTGTCCTGCCTGCGAAGCAGAGACCCCAGTCAGTCCTGCAAGGAATCCGGGGGCCACTCCCAAATGCTCCTCTAGAACCTGCTGGGGCTCCCTAGGGGTCAATTCCAGGAACGGGGCGTGCTCAGTTCTGCTGCTGCACTATCTCAGGGTAGGGCTGAAGGGAGTCAAGGAGGGGCAGGGTCTGAAAGGCCTCTGCACCCCAAAACCAAATTCCTACCATCACTGAGAATGCTGACTCCTAGTGACCCTGTAGGGCGGGGTAGAACGGCCCCTGTGAGTTCCGGAGGCTGTCACTCTTGGGAGTGGAGTAAAAAGGGCCTCTTTCTCCTGCAGAATGGCTCATGGATACAAACTACGGACCTTAGAGTTAGCAGTCCAATGCGTAACCACTCACCACGCCAGGGCTCCGCTCTGCACCCCCGAACCTCTAGAATCACTCTGCCGCTTTATAACAGAGACCTGTCTCACAGACTGGCATGGGGCTGCATGTCCCCTGGATCATTGGTTTCTTTTGTCCTTCAATGTCCTTCCATGGTGCTGGACCCATTTATACAGGTGGCACTTGAATAACCAGCCCACACCCTCTTGCCCAGAGCAGGAGACCCCATTCCCATCTGGGGCCCCATCTCGCTGCCAGGGCTGCGGAGTCCACTAATCTGGGCACTAATCTGGGCGTATGGAGGCTGGGCCAGCCAGGCTCAGTCCCTGCACGGTGGTTTCTCAGCCTAAGCCCTGGCTCTCTTCTTTGTCTGCAGACAAGCTCGGGGTTTACAAAAGATCCAGGTGCAGCAGGAATGCCGCCTAATCTAGGGCCAAGCGTTTGCTGGTGTCAGCAGTATTAGTCAGAGGAAAGGCATGGGATAGGGGTGGGGCCCATTGGGGGTCTGGGAGCTCCTGCTTCAGCTGCAGGCCCACCACTAATGTGCTAGGTGTCTTTATGCAAGTCACTCAGCAGTGAGATGAGCCTGGGGCCAGTCAAGCATTCTCACTACCCAGAGCAGAGGGTGAGAACCTGGGCTAGTGGGAGTCACATTCAACACACCTCCCTGGGAGCTTGAAAGGAAGAGTGACGTGAGAGGGCTGTTTTCACCACAGACCACCTTAGGGGGCCTCTGAGCTCTGCTGAGGAAATGAACTAGCCAGCTGAGAGAATTCCCCGCTGCTCTCTCCCCATCATTCTGCTCCCCAAGCGCTTTCTCCAGAATCCCATCTCCTCCCCGCAGGTGGGCCTGAGGGAGGAGGCCGTCCAGCTGTGGCTTCAGGCTCAGCTCTGAGGTCGGATGTCCCCCAGCACGCTCAGTCAGATGGACAGCAAGCTAGGTATAAAACCTGGGGCCGCAGGGTCTCAGCTCTGGTGTCCAGTGGCCACTAGAGGGCCCACTGGCTCTCGTTTCAGGAATGGTTCCTCAGAGGTGGGGCGGAGAGCAATGTTTACAGGCGCCTGGAGGAAGGGGGGCATTGCACACCTGTCCCTGTCTTTCCCACCACCTGTCCCTAGGTGCAGAGCAGGCCCTGGCTGTGACTCTCATCCCCTCCCCCTCCTGTCAGTCATCTGGTTTCCGTCCAGATGGCTAAGAAGGGGCAGAGATCGGGACTGTCCTCAGGACTGGACAGTACAGATCACTGGGTGGGACCTGAGAGTTGATGGCTAACATGTTGCCAGACGTTGCTGCTGAGTGTAGGATAAACGCCCCCCAAACCCACTGCCTTCGAGTCAATTCTGACTCATAGGGGCACTGTGTAGAATTGCCGACAGACCCGAGCTTTGTTAAGTCTTTGCAGGAGCAGACAGCCTCGTCCTTCTCCTGAGGCCCGGCTGGCGGGTTTGAACCACGGACCTTGCAGTTAGCAGGCCATCGCAAACCTGACAGGGCCACCAGGGCTCTAGTAAGCTTCCCAGGGCCCTGAAAACACTGAGGACTCCGGTTCTGACTTTAGAGCAAGGAGACCAGGCTCTCCCGGGTCATGCAGTCTCCTCATTTGTAGGCGACCCCGTCCAATGTATGTAGTGTTGAGTGGTTTGGGGGCAAGGACACTCACAGCAGGGGCTGCACACCTCTCACCTCAGATGCTCAGGGAGAGCTTGCTTAGTGGCTCAGAGCAAATGCAGGGGCCATAGCATGGAATGGGCCGTCCGCGCCCACCATCCTCCTCACCAAGGTGGCTCCCTGTGAGCCAGGGTTGTAGCCACTCGGTCACGCCATCTCACTGAGGGGCTCTTCCTACACCCCTTTCCTTTCCCCACCGACCCTCTACCAAACATGATGGCCTGTGTAGTGAGTGGTCTTTTGACTTTGTAGATTGCGGCCTTTCTAACCTGGCTGGTTGGCTGGGCTGCCCTGCCGGTTTGTGGAGGCAGCAGTGTGCGTGCTCTGAGCTCCTGGCTGCTCCCTTTCAGAAAGGTGGTCCCCTGGCTAGGTGCTCACACCCCCACTAGCCTGATGCTTAGTCCCACCAGCTTGCCAACTCTGACAGCCAATTAAAGAGGGGGGCAGATTCTCAGAATGCCCAGACTCTAAAATCCATGGGTGCCTCTGTGGCTTTGGCCTCCCCTCCTGCCCTTTCCTTCGGAAGCCCGCCAGTCACAGCCACTCCGGCCTCCTCGGCCTCCCTGCTTCCCGAGCACTGAGCGCTCATCTTCGGGAGAGATGTGGGAGGCACCGGGGCCGAGGCAGGAGTCCCTGGCCCTCTGTAACAGCTCCCGGTGAGCACCATGCTTCCCAGCCGGGCACCCAGACGTGGTGGTGACCCGGTGGTGGAGACAAACCCTCTTCCAGCTGGCCCTGCTATTGACCTAACGTTCTCCGCACGAGGTTCCCAGGCCGGGCTCCAGGCCTGGCTGCCAGATGGGGATGACTGAGCATCTGGCTGCCAGGAGGAGGGCCCTAGAGATAGAGTGGGGATGGGGCTGGGGGCTGGGTGAAAACTGGTGGGGTCATGGGTGCCCCTGTGGAGTGCAGAGGCTGTCCCCTCTTCCTCTGGTGGGTGCGTTATCTTGGGGGTAGAGGTGGGCTGGCCTTGTCTCTAATCTGGCCTGCACTACTTGGCCCATATCTGGAGGCAGAGACCCTCAGGAGCTGGGACCCGGTGCTCCTGGCAGGGGGTACACAGCTGTGCTCTCTGGGAGCCCCTACCAGGAGGGCTGGGTGAGGCCTGATGCCAGTCGCTGTTGCCTGCAGCCCAGGACTAATGTGGTGGGAGCAAGAGGAGCATCCCCCAGAGGCCTGTCCAGGCCCTAGCTGCAAGGATGGCTGGGCTGTGGTGGCACCTCTGAAGACCCCTTTCTTTCTTCCTTACCTCTGGCCCCTGGCTCAGATTTTCTGGGATCTGAAGGCCCAGAGCCCTGATGAGGCAGGCTTGACCTTGGTTCTAGGCCACCCTGTCCTGGCCATTTGGGGCTGGGGCTGCTCTCTGCTGCCAGCCCACGTCCCAGCCATTCCCAGGGAAAATCTGTGACCATGGGCTGGGCTGGGAGCATGTGTTGGGGACTCTGAGTCCAGTGATTATTGGTCTGACCAGAGCTAGGTGAGGACAGTGTGGGGTCAAAGAAACACAGTCCAGCCGGGAGCTCCTGGGGTACTTCACATCTGGATAGATCAGGGCGGGATTACCAGTGGGACTGGGGGAAATAAGGAGCAGTTTCAGCACTGGGTTTCGGACACCACAAGAACAGAGAACACTTTTGTTGGGAGGCCTCAGTCCCACTTTGGGAAACCCAGGGAGGGAAAGTAGTGGGCAGGCCTTAGGGATGAAAGGGGCCCTGCTGGGAGGAACCCCACCCCTCCCAGAGTTCAGCTGCATTCTGGGAGTTAGCCCCTGAGGGGGAATTTTCTTGTCTGCACCTATGAGTCTGAGGTCAGAGACCCTTAGTAACTCATAACTCACTTCATAACTCACTCACTCACCACCAT
Organism: Echinops telfairi; assembly: GCF_000313985.2. Classification (NCBI taxonomy): domain Eukaryota; kingdom Metazoa; phylum Chordata; class Mammalia; order Afrosoricida; family Tenrecidae; genus Echinops; species Echinops telfairi. The sequence continues at coordinate 35,000,859 of NW_022111300.1, forward strand.
TGAGTTCATTCATGCTCATCCTACAGGACGGGGTAGAACTATCCCTGTGAGTTTCTGAGACCATAACTCTTAACAGGAGGGAGAAGCCTGTCTTGTTCCCATGGAGCGGCTGGTGGTTTCGAACTGTTGACCCTGGGGATCACAGCCCAATGCTTAACCACTATGCCATCAGGGCTCCTTAGTAACTCAGCTCTCCTACTGAGATGGGAGGGCTCAGACTTCAGGAGGACACGCCTGCAGAAAAGCAGTGCCCAAGAGGCCTGCGGGTCCCTCTCTCTGCCTGGGGTCCCACTCTGGCTTCTGGGACATTGTGGGGGGCTTGGCTTCAGGGAGTGAGTGGCCTTGTCTTGCCCTGAGTCTGGACACTTTAAGCCCAAGGGGCAGCCTCTACTGCTCTGAGCAGCTGCTGCACGGCCTCTGGGGTTCAAGGCAGCTGGGAGAAGGGGATTGGTCTGGGTGGGGGGTGAAACAGCCAGGACAGTGGTGTGGGTATGGGTGGGGCATAGGGAGAAGTATATGGTCTTGGTGGGGATCAGACTTGGGGTCTGGGACCCTGGGGCCAGGAGGACCCTCACAGGGCTACTGTAGGGAGCAGCAAAGGCTCTGAGAGAGCAGAATGGGGTGATGGGGGCGAAGGGGTGCCTGCAGGCCGCAGTAAGGCACCAGACCAGGAAAGTCTCCCCAGGGGACTCCTCTCTGACTGGGAAGGGGAGGACCCTCAGAGCTTTCCAGATCTGGAAGCAATACAGCTGCTGCTGCTGGAGACAGGCTGGCCTGAGGTTCTGCCCCAATGCTTGGAGGCAGTGGGAGGCTGCCTACCCAGAGGCTCCCCCCACCCCCGGGGCCCCCAGGAATGCACGGGGAGGGAGGGTCCTGGAATGTACCTCCCTTAGACTACTCAGCCAGTTTGTTGTCAGAGGCAGTGACAGTGAGGAGCCCTGGCGGCACTGTCCGGCAAACACTGGACTGCTGACCATTGGGTCCAAGGTTCAATCCCACAAGCTGCTCCTCGGGGGAGAGAGGCTGACTGCCCTTGTAAAGAGGTGCCAGGGCAGTGGGTATGGATTCCTAGGTGTGATCCAGATGAGAGCAGATGGACAGGCTTCTCTCCCAGGAAGCAGCTGGTGGAGTTGAACCACAGACCTTTCGGTTAGCAGCCTCCCAATTGGCCACTCTCTCTATACACCAGGCTGTCCTCGTGTTGGAGGCGAACGGTCAGGCTGACCGCCTTCTCTGTGAAGGCAGGACCTGCCCAGGCCTGAGTCACCCTGATGGAGGCCCCATGGGGAGGGGTGCAGATCCTGCTTAGAGTTAGGTGACCAGATGTTAACATTGGTAAAGCGGGACACCATTGATAAAACTCCTATCCTGGTGAAATAGCCACATGGCAGCCGAAAACCATATACCCTAGCTTGTCGTGCATTCTTTCCAAAAATCGGGACTTTTAAAAAACGCCATGGGATGCGGGGGGAAAAATGGTTAAAAATCGGGACTGTCCCGCCAAAAGCGGATGTCTGGTCACCTTTGCTTAGAGAGGAGGAGGCAAAGAGGTGGCACAGAGGGAGGTGCGGGCTGTGGGCTCACTCTGGTCCCCTGAGGTCACATCCCCTTGAAGTTATAGACCTGGGGTTCTCCTGCAGGGAGAGGTGTCCCCTTCTGTCAACCATCTGTGGAGAGAGAGGCCTAGGTAAAAAAAAACCACACAAAACTAAACCTAAACTCACTGCCATGGAGTCGATATTGATTCAGTGACCCCCTGTGGGCTGTCACTGTTTACAGGAGTAGAAAGCCCAGTTTTTCTCTTGAACTGCTGGTGGTTTCGAACTGTGTACCATGCTGGATGTCAGTGCAACTTGTAACCACTACTCGGCCACAGAAGCCCAGGTGGGGCTGGGAAATGAGGGCGGTAGTGCCTGGCTTGGCCAGAGAGGGCGCTGGGGGCCAATTTGGCTTGGGAGAGTCTGTCTTTGAAGCCTGCTGCTGGAGGTCAAGTTCAGATTGCTGCCTTTTACACCGTGTTTCTCCTCCTGGCCTTTCCTCATCGTCATCAAGCCTTGTTCAGGGACCTAGCTCCGCTCTGGGGGTGCTGAGTGACCTTAGGAGAAGGCTGGAGGGGTGTCAGCACCATTAGTAAGGGAGGGGATGCTGAGGGGAGGGGAATCTTGGGAACTTTGGGGCTGGCAGTTCTACAGAGGTCATGGGAACGGAGACCCTTATGGTGAATAGTGTTGGGCTCGGGTCACCTCAGGGAGGTGGGGGCTGCAGACAGCACCCTGCCCCCTCGCCCCAGGATTCTCCCTCCACTGTTACCTCAAAGGATCCGGGAGAGTCTCCCGAGGGGAGAGCCCAAGGCCCCATTGGAAGCTTGCCCTTCAGAGCCATCAGTTGTGGAGTCTGTCACCGGGAGATACTGCAGAAACTTCCCCGGCAGCAGGGTGCCTGACTTACAGACCTCACCTTGCTTTGTTCCTAAAAGCACTGTCACTGGTTTGATAACTAACCTGTTTCCAAGCATCCCTCCCGCCCTCCAAGGCCTAACTAAGCCTGGGCACTTGGCATAGAAGGGCATGCCCTCAGCACTCCCCATGGCCAGTTTCCAATACATGTGGACCATGCAGTGTTTCATGTGGGCTCCTGGATGGGGATAGGGGCAGTGGGAAGAACCTCGTCTAATACGTCAGGGCCATGAGGCAGGTATGTCCATGTCCACAAACTGAAATGACCAACGGAGCCGCTTACCCAGAACTATCTTATTGTGGACATGACTGGGAGGATCAGTCGCTGGCCAGTGACCATCAACGCACCCATGGGCTGAATTTCCCATCAATGAAGCCTCTCAAGGCCTAGAGGCCTGGTGGCCCAGTGGGTTACTCATGGGTCGGTGGTTCAAACCCTCCAGAGTCTCTGCAGGAGAACGATGAGGCTTTCTACTCCCGTAAAAAGTTACAGTCTGGGAATCCCACAGGGGCAATTCTTCTCTGTCCTACACGGTAGTTATGGGTCAGAACTGACTTGATGGCAAAGAGTTTGGTTTTGTTTTTAGTGGTATAGTGGGTTATGAATTAGGCTTCTAACCACAAGGCCAGCAGTTTGAAACTACCAGTTGCTCTGTGAGAGAAAGATGAGGCTTTCTACTCCTGTAAAGAGCTACAGTCTAAGAAAGTCCCAGGGACAATTCTGTCCTATCTTAGAGGGTTGATATCAGTGGGCTTCGACTCAATGGCAGTGGGTTCTAGGAAAGAGGAGCGGTTTGTAAGGCAGGGACTTCAGTGCCTCAAGGTGATGCCTAACAAGGAGAGCCAGTGGGAGAGCCTGAGAAAAGGCCCAAACCTTTAGGTCTGACCCTGGAGTTGAATATCGGGGCCTTCTGGGGTCTCTGATGCCCGCGAGCCACAGGTTTTGCTATCACACAGAGGCTGGGCCTCAAGTCCACTTCTCACCAGTCGCACTTCCCTGACCTGGGTGGCTCACCTATAAACTACGTGCATCGCTCCACCTCCCTGGGGGAGTGTAGGGAGCAGAGTGGAGGGCAACTCTAGGGGACAGAGCCGGCTTCCCAGAGGCTGTGATTTCATGGAGCCCTGGTGGCACACTGGTTAAAGTGCATGGCTGCCCCTGGAAAGGTCCGTGGTTGGAACCCACCAGCTGTTGCCTGGGAGAAAGACGTGGCAGTCTGGCCTCTCAAAAAGACCGTGGCCTCAGAAACTCTAGGGGGCAGCTCAGTCCTGTCCTGTTGGGTGCTTGTGAGTTGGGTCTGGTTGCTGTTAAAACACACACACCCCAACCCCCCACCCCCCGAAAATCAGCTCACTGCTTTTGAGTTGATGGCCCCTCAAAGTGACCCCATAGGCCCAACGTTTGTGAAATACAAGGGCTGCACTCCACTGGAGATCTTGGAACTGGGGGGCTATGGACCCCGGGATTAACAGTGGGGGGTGGTGGGGGGTGGAGTTGGGCCATGCCCTGGGACCCGTGTCTTAACCAGAACGGCTTTTCTCTTCATCCTCATAGATGCGCTAGACCTTGGGGTTCCATCTAATCCTTGTGCTAGAGAAAGCTGTTAATATCCCATCCCCGGACCTGGCCTGGCCTCGCCTCCTCCTAGCCATGACCTAGTATAGGATCCACTTGTCACGCGGCGCCTCCCCCGGCCCCGCCCCACCCCGCCCCCACTGCGCACCTGGTGAAGCGGACCTCGCAGATGTTGCACATGTATGGCTTCTCCCCAGTGTGCGTCCTCATGTGCCGCGGCAGCTTCCCTGCCCCCATGATGACTTTGTGGCAGATGGGGCACTGCTGGGAGGCCTTGGGCTTCAGCTTGCGCTCCTCCCCCAGCGGCCAGGGCGGGAAGAGCCCGCCCAGGTGGGTGGCACTCAGGAAGTTGAGATAGGCACCATAGTCGTTCTCCGCCTTGATGGGGCCCAGCGGGCCCGTGGGAAGGTCGGGGAACATGTCTTTGAAGAAGTCGCTGGGGAAGGGCGGGGGCGGGGCCGGGGGCAGCTCCTCCTTCTCCTCCTCTTTGATCTTCCGGTTCTTGATGACCAGGTCCAGGGGCCCGCCGTCCAGGGGCTGCTCGGGCAGCTGGGCCAAGGCACCGAAGTCCCCGGGCCAGAGGTGTGGGAAGAAGTCCGGGGCGAACGGCGAGAGGGAGGGCCGCCCGTCGGGGATGCTCGCTTTGGGGTACAGGTTCTCCCTCAGCAGGGACTCGATGGAGAAGTCCCGGATGACCCCCAGGTGGTCGGGGCTGCCCGCCGGGAAGGGGCCAGGGAAGTCCCGGGGGGCGTCGGCGAAGGCCTTCTCCGCGAGGTGGTCCGTCTTGGAAGGGCTTTGGTGGCAGTTGATGTCCTGGGCGTCCGGCAGGTTCTCTTGGTCTGCGAAGTCTTCCGTGTCGTCGTCGTCGTCGTCGTCCTCCTCCTCCTCTTCCTCCTCCTCCTCCTCTTCCTCCTCCTCCTCGTCCTCCTTGTCCTCGGCGCCGCCGGCCCCGCCGGGCGCCATGATCTCCAGGCACACGTTCACGACGCACGGGATCTCCAGCAGCCGGGCGGCGTTCAGGATGTGCTGCACGTTGGCCGCGGTGATGGTGAGCGTGGAGGTGTAGGCGAACTCCAGGATGGCGGCCAGCGCCTCGGGCTGCACGAAGTCGATCTCGTAGACGTGGGGCTGGCTGGCCAGGGTCCCGGCCGTGAAGAGCTTCTGGAAGTACTTGCTGCAGGCGGCCAGCACGGCGCGGTGCGTGCGGTACTCCTGCTCCTGCGCCACCAGCAGCACGTCGCACAGCAGCCCGTCCTGCCGCTGCTGGTTGAGGCTGCCCAGCACCTCGCTGCTGTGGTTGGGGAAGGGGATGCCGATGAGCTCGTCAATGCCATGGGCCATGGTCTCCGCCCGAGCCCTGCTGGATGGACGAGAGGGAGACCGAGGTGAGATAGAGCGGGCACCCCTCTCCCAGGCGCACATGCCTGCGTCCCTCTGTCCATCCATCTGGGGACGGGCCCCTCCCTCCCTTCCAGGGCGGCGGGCCTGGCCACCTGGAGCTGGCCTGGGGCGTCTCCATCACCTCTCTGAGGCTGGCATCCCTAGACGGGGGACCCCTTACCCTTGTCACGCACGCCCCCTTGGGCCTGAAAAATCGACAACACACTTCTGATGTGTTACTCATTTGCATCACAGTTAGGAGCCCTGGTGTCAAAGTGGTTATACTTTGGGCTACGAACCCACAAGGTTGGCAGTTCCAAACCACCAAGCTGCTCACAGGAGAGAGACAAAGATTTTTACTCCTGTAAAGAAAAGCTACAGTGGACCAATTGGTTAGCGCATGGTACTTATAAGGCAAAACAAAGCTTTTTACTCCCGCAGAGTTGCAGTCTTGCAAACTTGCAGGAGCGGTCCTACCCTGCAGGGTTGCTATGAGTCTGTTCCACCTGATGGCAGTGTTTGGTTTGGGTTTAGTAACATAAGCTTTATTTACATCTTTGATAGCTACAAACAGAACTTTACGAAATACATATATATGTATATGATATATACACACTATATATACTCATAGAGACCCTATAGAATAGGGTAGAACTATCCCTATGGTTTCCAAGACTATAATTCTTTATGGGAGTAGAAGTCTCATCTTTCTCCCATATATATATATATATATATGCATATGACATTAAAAGTTGAATTAAAGTGTGAGATTAAATTAAATCAATATTAAACTATGGAGTTTTCCACGACTTTTTTGAAGGCCCCTCCTATATTGACAAACAACAACAGCAACAACAATTGAACTGCTTTGTGGCCATTGCACATTCAGAAGCATTTTGCTACTGCCAAAGTTTGGGGAGCCTCACATTCAGATAGGAGTTGTGACCCACGGTTGAAGCAGCTTTGCTCTAAGCTGCTGTGGCCAGAGTGGCCCTGCCGCTTAGTACCCTGGGCCTCTGCTTCTGGCCGGCCCCTCCTCTTGAAGACCAGCCCTCCTGCCCTTTGGCTGTTCCAAACCACTACCACAACCCAGGTCAAACCAGGTGCTATCCCCTGAGACACTGGGCTCTTTGCTCGGACCCCTGACGCCTGGGGAGCTGTGCTTCTCACTGGGGAGCTGGCGGGTGCTGGTCAGCAGAGCTTCTGGAGACTTGAAAGGTGACCTCAGTGACGTCTGCTCTGCTGCTGTGCACTTGCGCGTGCCCTGGGGACCACAAGGAACAAACCATCCCAGTGCTGTGGAGTTGACTCCAGTTCATAGCGACCTTGTAGGACGGAGTAGAACTGCCTTTAGGGGGTTCTGAGACTGGAACTCTTTATGGGAGCAGAAAGCCCCGTCTCTCTCCTGCAGAGGAGCTGGTGGTTTTGAACTGCTGACCTTGGGTTAGTAGCCCAACGCATAACCACTACACCAGCAGAAAGGACCAGTCACAGGCAATTCAAATACTATGTTTGCTACAGGACCATGTCCATCAGTAACACAGCGCTCGCAGGTCAAGGGCCAATATGGAGGCTCCCCAGGGCTGGGGATGCTTGCGGGGCAAATGGGTCCTTTCACAAAGCCTGGGACTCCTCTGACAGACTAACCTTCCACATGGCCACGACCACGAAGCCAGGCTTCAGGAAGAAGCATGCTGCATCGGGATTGGAGGACGGCCCATTACCGCCTCTGATACGCAGACAACAAAACACTGCTCGCTGAAAGCGAGGGGATTTGAAGCGCTTACTGATGAAGAACAAAGCCTTCGGTATGGATTACGCCTCACTCATAGCGGCTCAAGGAAAACGAAAACCCTCACCACTGAACCAATGAGCCGAAGTGTTCATTTTACCTGGATCCACAACCAGCACCCACGAAGCAGGGGAGTTCTGCTGCTTTAAAAAAGAAGTCACTTTGAAGACTAATTGCACCTGACCTGACCTGATTTAAGACACTCACTCACTCACTCACTCACTCACTCACATAAACACACACGTGCTGTGTTTTAAACTTTTCATTGTGACTTGGGTGAAGGTGTACACAGCGCCTCGCCCATTTCACACTCAACAATGCAGATATCTTGTGTCTGAGGTCTTCCACTGCCATCCTTTCAGTGCACAGCCACGCACCCCATGTGCTCCTGGGTTTTCTGTTCCCATTCCTCCTCCGTCCTACACCCTATGGACTTTGTCTTTGGGTGAAGGTTGTCATTTTGGTCGTACATGGTTGGCTACTGTCACGGATGAGTTCTGTTCCAGGCCTACAGGATGATTAAGGGCCACAGTCTTGGGGGTCCCAGCAGTGTCTCGCTGACCCGGCAGCCAGATCTTTTATGACTTTGTGTTCTGTCTCACATTTTTATCCTCTTTACCCCAGACTTTCCAATGTGATCGTTTGTAGAGCAGTTGTTGGTGGCGGCTGGGCTCCATAAAGCCAGCCATGTTTTCCATCACCTCTTAATTCAGGCCCAAGCTGGACAATGAACAAGGAAGGCTGGAGGATCAATACCTTTGGGCTATGGTGGTGGCGAATATGAACGGTGCCTCGCAGACTTCCATGCATCTGAAGGAACAGATCTGTATTGGAGGCAGCACAGCCAGCATGCTCCTTAGAGGGGAGGAGGGGAGACTTCTCCTCACCTACTGCGGACACGTTATCAGGAGGGTCAGTCCCTGGAGAGGGCACCACGCTTGGTAAAGCAGTAGTTGTTGTAGGTGCCATGAGTTGGTTCCGACCGATAGCGACCTTATGTGTAACAGAAGGAAACACTGCTCAGCCCTGCACCCCGCTAAAATTGTCCCTGTGCCTGAGCCCATTGTTGCAGCCACTGTGTCACCCCATCGTGTTGAGGGTCTTCCTCTTTCCACTGCCCCTCTGCTTTACCAAGCACGATGTCCTTCTCCAGGGACAGTCTCTGCTGACAGCTTGTCCAAACACGTGAGAAGTCTTGCTGCCCTTGCCTCTGAGGAGCATCCTGGCCGCGCTTCTTCCGAGATGGATTTGTTTGTTCTTTCGTGGCCCACGATGCTTTCAAAGTTCTCTGCCAGCACCGGGATTCACATCCATCACCCTCATGATGGTTCCTGTGATCGAGCCCATCGGCCTCTCTCCTGGAGGGCCTTCTTCTTTTCCTGCTGTCCCTCTGCTTCACCGAAGGTGATGTCCTTCTCCAGGGACTGGCCTCCCCTGGAGAGGGGCAGAGAAACAGAGGAAGCTCCTCAAGGGCTTGACACATGGGCTTCAGGAGGAGCCTGGTGTGGGACCGGGTGGGGACAAACAGCTACAGCATTCTGTTACCCCTTATGGAAAGATAAACCTCTGGGGAGATGCCCTTTCAGAGATGCCTTATGAGAATCCCAGGTGACCTGAGGCCAGTGACAGCCACTGAGGAGGGGCAGGGCCAGCAGCGCATCACCAGGCATCCCCTCCCTGCCGGAGTGGGGACAGCCTACCCACAGCGGTTCCCTTAGAAGGAACCCTCCACCTGAGTCAGCACCATCCACCCGCACAAAAACCCAACTCCATTTTTGTTGTTGTTCCCATGTGTGGAGGGTCCGTCTGCTCATGACTAAGTTTGACCCTGGCAGTGGCTGAGTCCGAGCAAAGGCCTGGCCCTCAGCATGGCGCACTTACAGTGAGGAGGCATGAGGAGGGAAATAAAGCCCCACAAAGGCGCCCTGGGGATGGCCAACCGACCATCTTCTGAGTACGTCCTCCTTGAGCAGACAGGTGGGGGGGCGGGGGTGGGGGAGACCGAAAGGGCCCTGGCGGCTTCCTGGGAGATGGTCACGTGAAAGAAGCACAGTAAAACCAATTGTTGATTGGAAGTTAGATGCATCGTCTAATTCCCACAGGGATGCCTCATGGGCAGCAGCAGGGGCCTGGGCCCTTGGAGGGGCCTCCTTGTCTGCAAGTGGAATGACCCTCAGACCATTCAGTTAAAAAGCCAAAGGTAGGAAAAACTTGAGGAAATTAGCTGTCTGAGGAGAGTCCCACTTCCTAGGGCAGATTTCTTGAAAGACAACCAAACGGGAAAACCCAAGTCTTCCCCCAGCCGTCACGCCCGACTGGTGTCCTGGAGCAGAGCTGCTCCTTAGGGTGGACGAGGCTGTGTGTCAGGGGGAGGTTGCCGGGCACTTCTTCTGCAGTGCCTCCGGGTGAGTCTGACAGCCCTTAGTCTGGCCGTCCAGCACAGGCCATTAGCGTGGGGACATCAACACTGCCCTCAAACGCTTTCCAGGACAAACCGCCACACATTTCTCAAGTGCCTCCTTTTTGATTAAAAGGAGGAGATGGACCCAGTTAGGCCACGTGTCTGGGGGGACCGCCAGCTCTCAGAGGAAAGGGCAGTCTGGGCCCGGCATTGGAGATGGGGATCAGTAGCTGTGTGGCCTCGGGGGGCCCCGCCGCCTCTCTGGTTTCTGTTTCCTCACTCTGAGTGGGGGAGGAGACGCAAGAAGCATTTCATCAGACATTACGCTGGATGGCTGCTCACTCCTCCTGTGACCTTGGGGAGTTGAAGCACAAGGTGAGCTGTGGCCGTGCAGAGGTGGCCAGACCCGGGGCGCGGGAGCCCTGTTCCTGGCTGGGTCTTGGTTTGCAGGCTTTGTTCCCCTGGTGGAGGGACAGCTGTGAAGCCACAGTGGGGTGAGGGGTGGTCAGCACCGGGGGCTGCCGTTTGCTAGTGGTCAGAGGCTGCAGCCTGGAGCTTTCCCGAGACCCTGAGATTCCTGGGCCCTGGAGGGCGTGGCAGCATTGGCTCCAGGGGGGTGTCCTGCTCCCTTCTTCCCCAGAGCTCCAGCCTCCATGCTGGGGTGGGTCTATCAGCAAGCGCAGCATGCTCAGAACACACACCTTCTACACACACACACACACACACACACAC
>NW_022111300.1:35011847-35018655 GCF_000313985.2 Echinops telfairi
ACACACACACACACACACACACACCCCTTCTACATATACACACACAAACATACACACACACCAGGACACACACACACCCCTTCGACACACACCCCCAGGACACACACACCTTCTACACACCCACACACCCCAGGACACACACACACACACCAGGACACACACACACCCCTTTTACACACACACACATACACCTTCTACATACACACACACACCTTCTACATACACACACACACACCTTCTCCCAATAGCTAGGGGAGGTTGGATGTAAACTAGGAAAAGCTGGGAGCAATGGGGAGGGCCTGGTAGTATATGGGTTAGGCTCGGGCTGTGAAGCTCCAACCAGCCTCGGGGAGAAAGACGGGGTCTGCTGGTGGAAAGATGTACGTACGGTCTGGGAACTCCGTGTAGGGCTGCATGCGTCAGAACCGACTTGATGGGCAGCCGGCGATTGGTAGGAAGCAGAGAGAACTGTCAGGGGCGGCAGAGGGGCTCCAAGCACCCCTGGTTCTCTGGATGCTCATTCCCCAGCGATCTCACCCCTGAAAGCAGGCACACGGTCAGTTCTGACGCATGCCTTGTAGGGCCGGCCTGAGCCCCATGGGATGTTCTCGGCTGCAGTGTTGATGCAAGTGGATCCCAGGTTTTTTCCCTCTCTCGTGCCATCCACAGGCTGGAACTGCCCACAGTTTCATGAGTAGCCAAGGAGTCGCTGTGTGCTTACCCCCATTTGCGCCACCCCAGGGGTGACAGGAACACACTAGAGGCTCTAAAACATTTGTTGACTGACGAGACGGGTTGGAATAAAGGTTGAGGTACACCCTGGGGTCCACTCACCCAAGGCTGGTGGGATGAGGCCACCAGGGACACCTATCACTGGTACAGGGCTGGCTACTGACAAGACATTTAGGTTAATTCGGTGATCTTTGCTTCCGGTGTGACGGAGTCCTGGTGGCCTAGTGCTCACCAGCTGGGCTGAGAACCGGGAGGTCAGCAGTTCACCAGAAGCCAATCCTGGGGAGAGAGGATTCTTTCTGCTTCGGAACGGGTTACGGTCTCGGAAACCCGCAGGGGCAGTTCAACCTCATGGCCCTAACAGGGTCACCATGAGTCAGCATCAACTCAATGGCAGTGAGCTTGGTTTGGGGTTCTGGTGTTAGGGTCTCCAATGAAAGGATGAGAAGACGGAGGCTCTCAGAGGCTCAGCACCCTGCCCCAAGTCACACAGCCAGAATGCAGGGCGGGGGCAGGGGTGCGATGACTCTGCTCCAAGTCTCATCCCTTTCCTGCAGCAGCTGCCTCTGGGTGGTGAGAACTTCGGGACAATTCTCTCTCCCTAACCCAGCATCTTCCGGAATCCTTGCCTAGCCCGGCAAGGCTAGGGCCCTGGGTGCCCCGTTACCCCCAGCCACAGCCTCCCCCTGCCTGGGAGGCGGCCCTACCCTAGGCTCCAGCGCTTCCCGGCCCAGGCTGAGCTTCCAGCCACCTGGCAGAATTAGTGGCTGGGCGAGGGTGGGGGTGTGGGCAGGGCTGCACCTGGCAGCGAAGGGATGTGGATTTTTTTTTCTTCCCAGATCTGGGCCTGAGGCTGGGCAGCAACCACGTGTGTCCTCCGAGGGGCAGGATCTGACGCCCTGTGGTGGGTGTGGGCACTAAAACCCACAAGGGGGGGTGGGTGGGCCCCAGTAGGAAGGAGGGTTGGGAGGTTCAGCCCAAGCACCCAGCCCCACCACCCCAGACCTCTGCTGGGCGCCCCACCCAGCCCTTGGCTGTTCCCCTGAGCAGGGTGGGCCCCACCCCTGGCCCCAGAATTGCCTTGGGCTGTGGCCAGACTTGTGGGGTCTGAGGTCGGGCCACTTGCACTGCCAGCCTGTGCTCCCCCTGGCTCATACACCTCAGCCAAAGTGCTCTAACAGGCTGCATGGGGAGCCCCCCATCCCCACCTCGATGGGCACAGCATCCCCATGGGCTCGGCTGGGAGCTGTCAGGTTTCCAGAAATGGGCCCTGAGCGTCCTTCCTCTGCCAGAGGCCACAGCCAGCCATGCCCTCTTCCTGCCGAAAGGCAGACGCTCCCGCTCTCCCTCCCTGGGCCCACCGTGGCAGCCTTGGACTCAGGCACTCCTGGGTCCTACTGCAGACAGTCTGGGTCCCTGGGCCTCTCTCTGCCTGGCACGCTCGCTCGACAGCGCCAGGGCTGGCAGCGCTCTGAACTGTGCAGTCAGAAAAACGCATGCACATCCATTTTTCCTAGGCTTCCCGGGTGCTGGTGAACTGACCTGCCGAAGGTCCCTGAACCAGCTAGGTGGCACAGCCCCCAGACCTCCTGCCTTGTAGCTGGGCTTTGACCCCTGTATCCCCCGGTCACCAAGATGACCACCCACCCTCCTCAAAATATTTTGTTGCTTTATCAGAGCAAAGTTTAGAGCCATCCTTAAGGTTTGGAGTTGGGATCAAAGCTCTCAAGAAAAAACCCCAAACTCACTGCCATCTAGTCGATGCCGATTTAGAGTGACCGTAGGACAGACAGAACTGCCCCTTGTGGGTTTCCAGGATGGTAACTCTTTTGGGAGTAGAAAGTCTCATCTTTTCCCCTCCAAGGGGCCGATGGTTTCGAACCACTGACGTTGTGGTTAGCAGCCTAACCCATAATCCCTATGCCACCAAGGGATCCTCGGACAAATGCTGCTGTTGCTGTTAGGTACTACCGAGCTGGTTCAACAAAGCTAGGGCGGGCTTATCGCCCCTCAGTTCTTACCAAAGATGGAAGACCCACTAAGGGCAGATTTGAGGGCACCTAAGGTGGCAGGTACCTCTTGGGGCAGCTCGAGAGAGGGGTGGTGATGGCGAGCAAGAGAAGCCTCCTCCTGGGTCCTGGGGGTCCTCTTCTTCTCCCAGCAGCCGCCTGCCAGCATCTGGGGGAAGCCACACTGCTCCCCATCCTCCTCTCCATTCAGGCTGGGGTCGGGGGCCTTTTCTTGACCTCAGTGGCAGGCCAGGCCAGCACAGCCCTGTACCCATTTTACAGATGAGGACGCTCAGGTACAGCTGAGTTGTGCAGGAGGTCTCAAAGCAATCGGTGAAGTGGCTGTTGGAGAGCCAGTCCCCCACACCCTCCGGCCTCCCCCCCAGGCCTCGGCTCTGCTCACCATACCTCAAGAAGATGCCCCAAGGACGGCTGGTTCTCCAAGGAGCAAGCCGGAAGGGCAGCCGGGTCCCGCCGTGGACGGTGGAGCTCTGCTTGGACCGATCCACAGCCCTCAGGCAGGCACACAGGGGTGTCCCTCCCAGCTCTTGCTCTCTATTTATTCGTGGGGGGAGGGAGGGCGTGAGGTTGGGGGTGAGGGGTGAGGTTGGGGGTGGGGGCAGTGCCTGGCTTTGCACGAAATAGAATTTGCACACCACTTTCTCGCTGCTCAAAACAAAGGATTTACTACCTGTGTTTATTACAGGCGATTTCTCGCGCCAGAAAACTCCTTGGGAGGCTTATTAGACCTTATTAAACCACTGAAAATTCAGATAATAAAATAAATCACTCGCCTCCCCTCAGCGGCACGAGGCCACGCTTTACTGAGCGCTGGAATCCAGCTGCCCGGGGCTGTCTTTGCAGGAGGGGCCCGGGTGGCCCTGTGGCCCGCAGCCTGTCACGCTGGGACCCACACAGAGGGTCTGGTGGGGCAGGGGGCGGTTGGGGTAGGACCCACCGTGGTCCACAGAGGCGTAGTGCGGTTCTTCAACCACAGAGCAGCAGTTAGGCACCTCCAGCTGCTCTGAGGGAGGGAGAAAGACGGGGCTTTCTACTCCCACAAAGAGTTAGTCTCAGAGACCGCAGAGCCAGTCCGACCCTGTCCGACAGGGTCAGAATTGACTTGATGGCAGTGAGTTTGTTTTTTTGATCCCGAGGGGCTTGCCTGCTTCCCAGGAGAGGGGCGTTTTGCTAGTTAGTTGGAAGGCGCTATGGAGCCTTGGTGGCATAGTGGATTTCAGATTGGGCTGCGAACATCAAGGTCAGCAGTTCGAAACCACCAGCTGCTCCCTCACGACAATGGTGAGGCCTTGCGTTTCCATAAAGATGTATGGTCTCAGTTTAAACCCACAGGGCAACTCTGCCTGGTCCCACTATGACCCTCGGTCCTAGGAATGACCCACTAGGGTCACTATAAGGATTGAATTGACCCGAGGATGGCGAATCTGGTTTGGGGGGGACATCTGGGCGAAGTGGCACCTTACTTGCTATCTTTCTCAGGGGTAACTTAGTATCCCCTCTAGAAGGCCTGTCTTTCTGTGTCCTCTGCCACTGGCCACCGCCTTTGCCCTGTGCCAAGGACTCTCAGTGTGGCAGACAGGGCTTGGAGTTTCACGCTGGGCAAGAAGCAGAGGCTGGCTGTGGGGGCGGCTGGGACAGACACAGGTGGGCTCTTCAGGGGCTGGGGGGAGTGAGGCTGAGAAATGTCCACGTGAGGAGCCCTGAGTACCCATAGAAACCCCCCTTCCCCCCACGTGGCCGTCCTATGTCCTCCGGGGCAGGTGTTTGGGGGATTGGGGGGGGGCGGCTGCGCCCTGTGAGCTAGGCCAAGGCATCTGGGCTCAGTTTTAGGTGCCAGGGGAAGGGAGTCAGGGAGGGCAGTGGGTTGGAGAGGAATGTGCTGGGTGCTGCATTTGAAGGAGTGTTAGCAGCAGGCACGGCCAAAGGGGCAGGGAAGGGTGAGCAGATAGCATCTCCTGACCCATGAAGCCGCTCCCATTATTCACAGCTACTCCCCTGCCTTCTCAATGACCCAGACCTCAGGGAGTGGGGATGAGGTGGGGGTGTGGAGGGGTACAGTCAGGGAGGGGCTCCCGGAGGCAGGAGCTGGGGGAGGAAGGGAGGGCACATCCCAGAGCCAGGCCTAGGTCCAGATGTCCCGGCTGTGCCTGGCTTCCTGCTGCTGTCCACCATGGCTGGGTGACCAGGTCCCCAGTGGTGGCCCTGGTCAGGTCGGTGGACGGGCTCGGGATCCCAAAGGAAGTGAAGCCTCAGATTTGCCTTGGAGCTTGCACGTTTCTTCTCAGCAAACACCACCCACCCACCCACTGTGAGAACCACCCGGCGTTTGGCTGGGGAAGAACCGATTGGAAGCATGCAATTTCTCGCCTTAATTGCACGGCGAGCAATGATATTATTATAGAGTACTTTCGCTGCACCGAGGGCCCAAGCATTTCCGTTTCCTATTTATACTTGAGCCCGGACTCCTCATGGGTGTAATTTCCCCCTTGCTCGCTGCAAGAGTGACAGCTGGTGGGTCTAGGGCCCTTTATCCAAAGGGCGAGGTGCACGTTCATTGGTCCTGTGCGGGTTTACTTGTGAGATATAAGTCCACAAAATGGCGCAGGCCACCTGTTCTGGGCTTGGCCTGGGTTCCGTGCTGTTTGGGGTTCAAATGGAGACCCGCAAATCTACTTTTGGAGAGACCACTGGGTCAGGGCCGGCTCCTAGTGACTCTCGGTGCGACAGAAGGAGACCCTGCCCGGCCCTGTGCCAGGCTCACAAGCAGGGCTATGTTCAAGCCCATTGTTACAGCCTCTCTGCCAGCCCATCTCGCTGATACTGTGATCCAGAATGTGGGAGCCGGTCGTCACAGATGGGCTAGGCCACTGCCATTAAGGTGTCTGGACCCCAGACCACCACACCGGGATGGAGAACGGTGTGATGCCAACAGCAAGAGAACCCTTCTGAGCCTGACCGGGAGCCCATCCAACCCTTTAGGATCAGTGCCTCCAGTGAAAAATCCCAGGGGACAAGGTGTCCTTCCCTCTGTGTCATCTGTCCCCAGTGCAGGAGTCCAGCACCAAGGACTGGGTTCCCCAAAGCTCCCACTGCTGACTTCCCCATTCAGAGTAATTACTTCTCGCCCATCAGCACGCATCGATTGGTGCTGGGATGTTTGCTCTCCAGGCTAGTGTAACTCACAGGGAAAATGTTCCCAGGGAGAGGGAGCCTGCCTCCACTCCGGCTACCCTTCACCACCACCCCCACCAGGAGCCTGGCTGAGCTGCAGATGGGCTAGAAGGGACTCGGAAGTGTCTTCATGCCTAGTTAGTCTGTTTCCCTCTGAAGTCGCAAGATTTAAAACAAAACAAAAAAAAGTGGTCTAAGAATTACAAGGGTAAAGAGCTGGCAAAACCCAAACAAACCAATCACCACCACAACCAACAAACCCCATTATTTGTAAAGTGTGATCGGACACTTGCCTATACCAGCGGTGGACACGTTCAAAGCTACAGGACGAGAACTCATTTCCTTGGCAACAGAAATAGGTTCAATACCTAAGGCTGAGTCATAAGAAACATGTCAGATCTGTACAAGGGGGTTTTAAAGTACGACTGAGGGGCTTCCTACAAGGGTTTCAGTAAGTGGGAAGAGAGATTCTGTTCGTTGATCCTCACACCTAAAACCCCAGCCTCCGAGTTGTTCTGACCCACAGCGACCCGTAGAAGGTTTCTGAGACAGTCGATCTTTCTGGGAGCAGAGAGCCTCATCTTTCCTGCTCCTTAAACCATTCGATCAATGCCACATATTCCCGGTGAGAAATATGAACCAGCATTCCCACTGAAACTTGATCCGCTGACTTCAGAAGTTCATATAGGAAAAGAAAGGGAAACATTTCATAGCCCAGAGATTTGTGAAAACAGATACGTCATGGAGTAGGCGGGACAAGGTCTATGAAAATACACTTCAAAGGCACAAAAATTAAGTATTTGGTCCTGGATCATGAGCAGGGAGACCCAGGAATGTCACCGGCAGTCTACATCAGTTCATCTACAGGTGACTCC
>NW_022111300.1:35019081-35020268 GCF_000313985.2 Echinops telfairi
TTCTGCATTTCCCCCCTTGGATCAGGATTCTTCGATAGAATCTTGGATCAAAATGTTTCGTCAGGGTACCCCGACACCAGCCGGTTCGTTAGGTCAGGGGTCGGTGAACGGCGGCTTGGGAGCCAGAGGTGGCTCTTTCAAAGACGTTTTAAATTGTTGCGAGGGGCGGGATTGGCTTGAGCGTCTCTGCAGTGTGCAGACTCGGGTCTGGCATCAGGGCTAAGGCGGTAGACCTGCCTGGGGGTAATGAGTTCTAGGTTCCCCACTCTCCTGCTGCTCTGAACTCACCCGCCTCTTGTGCCCCGCAAAACCACTGGCAAGCTTTTAAGAGCCCAGGCACTACAAAGGCGGGGGTAGAACAGAAGCACTAAGCCCCGTATGAGGCTGATTCATCAGGATGCCCCATGACATCAGTATCCAAACCCTTCAAACCGAGGAACCAAACCCCATGGGGCGCGTCTGGTTGTACGTAAAGAGCCCCAGCAACTGCTCTCTCCTTATGATCTTTAATGGTTTTTTTTTAAGTGTGAGAATGAGTGAGTGAGTGAGAGCAATGTTGTTGTTGTTGAGATCTAATGTCACACGACTTTCACCAAGTCAGCTTTCTGCAAGTGCACAGTGTGTTGACAGCAACGGCAATCATCGACTGCACAGCCCTGTCTTTAATCCATGGGATTTTACCCATCACCGATAACCCCCCCCCCCACTGCGATCCTCCTGCCCCTGCTGACAACTGGTAAGCTTTGGTCTCTAACCCTTTGCCATCTCTTGTCTTTGAATGTAAGTGAGGCCAGACCCTATCTGTACTTCTGGGACTGGCTTGTTCTGCTCAGCAGTATGTCTGCAGGTGCCGTCCACCTTGTAGCAGCGATGGCGACTTCATTCTGCCGCTGGTGGACTGGTACCCCACTGTTTGTACGTATCACAGTATGTCCTTTATGCCGTCATCTGCCGACAGGCCCGTGGGTGTTCCCAGCTTTGGGAAACACTACTGTGGACGGTGGTGTCTCAATCGTTATCGGAGTCTCTCCTTTCAAGTTTTGGGGGTACACACCTGGGAGCAGAACTGCTAGGTCATCGGACAGTTCTGGTGTTAGTTTCTTGAGGCACATCAGACTGTTCGCAAATGGCTGAACCAGCAATGGGTAAAAGGTTTCAGTTACCCCACATTCTTGTCATTAAAAACA
>NW_022111300.1:35020368-35025794 GCF_000313985.2 Echinops telfairi
GATGGCGACTTCATTCTGCCGCTGGTGGACTGGTACCCCACTGTTTGTACGTATCACAGTATGTCCTTTATGCCGTCATCTGCGGACAGGCCCGTGGGTGTTCCCAGCTTTGGGAAACACTACTGTGGATGGTGGTGTCTCAATTGTTATCGGAGTCTCTCCTTTCAAGTTTTGGGGGTACACACCTGGGAGCAGAACTGCTAGGTCATCGGACAGTTCTGGTGTGAGGCACATCAGACTGTTCGCAAATGGCTGAACCAGCAATGGGTAAAAGGTTTCAGTTACCCCACATTCTTGTCATTAAAAACAAACCAAAAACTTAGATATCCTCCCTAAACTCACTGACATCAGCTCAATTCTGACTCATTGCTACTCTCTAGGACAGGGTAGCATTCCTGTGAGTTTCTAGACCGTAGCTCTTTACAGAAGTAGTAAGAGCTGTCTCTCTCCCTCAGAGTGGTTGGTGGTTTTGAACTGTTGGTCTTGCGGTTAGGAGACCCATGCATAACCATTACTCCACCAGGGCTCCTTCTATCCTAGTGGGAGTGAAGCGGCATTTCACCTCTGATGGTGAAGAAGCTGAGCATCTTTTCATGCTTGTTTGTGGCCTCTTTGGTCTATTCAAGTCTGTCTGCCCATTTTAGGATTAGGCTATTTATCTTTCTGCTGATCAGTTGTCCAAGTGTTATGCATTTTTTGCTTGTTAAATTCTTGTTGGATAGATGGTTTCCAAAGATATTCTACGAGCTGGCAGCTTATGGTGCCACTTTCTGGATAAAGCATTCTGATGGACAAGAGTCTCCACTTGTTACTGTCTTTTGGTGTTTCCAGACCCGAAACATCGTCCCTGCTGGTTCTCCTAAGAATTTTATGATCTTCATTTGTATATTAATTTGCTTTTGCATGTGGTATAAGGCACGGGTCCTGTTTCATTTTTTTTGGACATGGAGACCCAGCTTTCTAGGCCATTTATTGATAAGACTCTTCTTTCGTCATCAAATAGACTTAGCACCCCTGTCAAAAATGAGCCGACCGCACATGTCTGGGTTTGTTTTGGGACCCTCCACTCTATTCCACTGGTCTGTGTGTCTTATTATACTGGAAGTTGGCTGTGTTGATGATTCTGCCTGTGTAGTATGTGAGTCCTCCTATTTTGTTCTTTTCAACGTTATTTTAGCTATTTGGGCCTGTTGTTTTTCCATTTAAAGTTGAAGGTTGGGTTGATCATTTCTGTAAAGAAGGCCCAATGCATGTACCTGGACGGCCATTCCAACTGAAATTCTCTTTAATTTCTTCCGGTGGTGTCTGATAAGTTTTGATTACACAGACATCTTTCCTGGTTAGATATTTCAGTCTCTAGGTATTTTAGTTTCTTAGATGTAATTATAAACAAACTTTCCTTTTCCAGATTTCTCAGAGCTGGTGTGTAGATACTCATCTGGTTTTTATTTGTTGACCTTGTACCCTGAAATCTTGCTAAGATCATTCTACGGGCTGGCAGCTTTATCTTTCCACTTTTTGGGTAAAGCATTCTGATGGATAAAACTTCTATTGTCTTTTGCTGTTTGTGTTTTTCCTATTAGATTAAATATGCCAGGCCTGAAAGCATGGCCCACAGCGGTTCCTCTAAGAATGTTACAGCTTTAGCTTTCTCATCAAGGTCCCTAACCTATTTTGAATTTGCTTTGTGTGCGGTGTGAGGCCCGGCTCTGTTTTCATTTTCTTTGCGTGTGAACAGAGAGAACTTTCCTTCCTCTTCCCCAGTCTGGCTACTGTTTAGGTCTCTTTGCCTTATATCGTTGCCGAGGCTTTCAAAGACAATGCTGACTAGAAGTGGTGAGGGCGGACACACTTGCCTTACTCCTGATTTTAAGGGGACACTCTCGGCCTTTCATCGTCAAGTAAAATGTTGGCGGTTGGCTTTTCATATTGTGGAATTAACCTCTCTTCCAATATTCATTAGGGTTTTGATCAAGAAAGGGCACTGGATTTTATCAAATGATTTGTCCACATCTATAAAGATGACCATGTGTGTTGCCCCGCCCCCCGCCATTTTGTTCTCTTGACATAGTATATTATTTGAGTGATTTTTCTAATATTGAATCATTCCTGAATTCCTGGAATAAATCTCACTTGGTTAGTCCATATGATGTTTTTATATATGCTGTTGAATTTTAGCCCCTAGTATTTTGCTGAAACTTTTGGTATCAATATTCCTAAGAGACACTGTTTGTCTGGCTTGGGTGTTAGGGTTATGCTGGCTCCACAGAATGAATGGGAGCTAGCTGTCTGTCTCATAAACAATCGTGGGGTCAGAAGAGAACACGGAAAAGAAGCGATTTGGGCTGAAATGAAGCACTATAGGATACAGCTGTGAGCCAGTCTGCTGATTACCCAGTAGAGTCCTGTGGTCCAAAAAGGTGCCCTGCATCAGAACATGGATCTCAAATGGTGAAGGGGCACGAGAAGTCAGTCTCAGAGGCCGTTGGTCCCTTCAACATTTACCATCCACCCCCAGAGGGCACAGGGAATCGAAGGAGCCCTGGTGCTTGACACCATCTGAGCTTCCAGAAACCCAGGAGGATCTGGCTGCAAACGCAGGGCGTCCTGATAACCATAAGGCAAACCTGATTGTTTCCCGGCTAACAAGCTCTTTCACACACGCGAATCATCAAGAGCCCCATCTTACACGTGGCCAGTGAGCTCTAGAGGGGTGAAGTGACCCACTCAAGCTAGCTAGCCAGCGAGTAGCTGAGCCTTCGCAAGTGGACACTGTTGTTTCCTTATGATAAGCCTTTGGTGTTTTCCTTAACGAATGCTCCTGTCTCCGACGCAGTGGTAAAGTGCCTATCTGCTAACCATCAGGCCAGCCGCCCGGACCCAGCAGCGACAGGCCGGATAAAAGACCCAGTGATCTGCTCCCGTCAGGATGAGTACCTAGCACGCCCTGCCAGGCAGTCCTACTCTGTCCTACGGGGATTCCCGCTGTCCTTCATCTCCCGTACGTTGGGCGTTGGGCGGGTTGTCAGAGAGACCAGTCCCTGGGGAAGGAAGCCATTCTGCTCAGCAAACAGAGGAGCAGTGAGAAAGGAGGCCCTCAAAGAGATGGGTGGACAGTGGCTGTGAGCGTGGGGACAGTTGTGGGCACTGCACAGGACCGGCAGTGTTTTGTTATGTTGCACTCGGGGTCACTGTCAGTCGGAAGAGACCCGCTGGCACGTCACCGCAGCAGGGATCCTACGAGCGGGAATCTAGTCCAAGGTATCCAATGACAACACGAACCACCGCACCGGAGCTGGCCCTTCAAGGTCACCCACAGCCACATTCTCAGTGCTCTCGGCCTGGGCTTTACACCGCCCTCCAGACACCCCACCTTCATTTCAGCCTGTGTGCCCGCTCCTTTCACGCGCTCACATTTCCCACCCACCTGCTACCGCGCCGCTTCTTAGGTTTCACGTCTTCCCAGACACCCTCTCCACTCACCCAAGCTGACTTTTGCTCGGCGACAGCCCACCTCTCAAGACTAGCCTGTCTTGGGACGTGGTGAAACTTCCCAAAGCTTTGCAATTCTCTTGGAATGCTTGCTACGGTGAAACCAGTGTCCGGGTTGTGAAGACACGGAGGCTGCCCCGGTGATCTCCAAATGGAGAAGAACGGAGGCGCCAACGCCAGCCTTCCAGCTGTGCCAGTGGTGCCATTTTGAAAGCACATCCTTCAGGCCCCATCAAGCCCTTAGATGCCTGCCTCCCAGTGCACATCCTGCCTGTAACCTCCACGTCCTGAGAAACCTGGAGCCAGAACCCCCCGGTGAAGCTGCTGCCCCTGAATGCCCGACTCCAGAAATTGGAGATAATAAGCATTCATTGTGGTTTCAAGCTGCGAAAGTTTGGGGGGCATTTGATTATGCAGTAATAGGTAACTAACACATAACATGTGCTCCTCCCCAACTCCTCCAGGAGGCCGGACTCGACACCCTGGCGCTTGCCCATAAAATGAGTATCATCTTGTCTCCCCAACAGGACAACGACCGGAGGCGTGTCCTATAGTTCATCCGTGTCTCTCAAGCGGCCTTGTGAGGCATGGAGGATGGAGGAGGGAGGACTGCGCAAGGTCTGTTGGCTCCCCAGCCAAGAGAAGGCAGGTGCGTGGCTGAAAGGCTGTGGTGTGGTGCGTGTTAGCACCGCCTGTTCGTTCAGACGGTGTCTAGCTGGGTTATACCCTCACGAGCATGCAAGCAGCTCTTGAGCACGCAGAATCGGGCAAACCTACCATCTAAGACCTACCGCTCACCTTCCCACGGGAACAGCTGCTCCAGAACATTCCCAAGTGTCTCATGGTGTGTGAGGCTCATAACCCATTTCCAGAGGGTGGCACAGAGGGAGGGGGGTGAAAGGGGGGCTGCTCCCCGCTACTTAAGAGGCCCTTGCTTGCTCCACATCCTTTCCAAAAGCACTTCTTTCAGAGCCAGGGGGGTAGTGCCTTCCCTCTCAGCTCTTCTGAGGCTTGCTCGGTTCTGTAGATGGAGGGAGCACGTGGCCCCCAAGAGCAAGCTTGAGAATGCTGAAGGAAGAGAGCTGCCTCTGGCATTCCCCTTAAAACCACCCCGCTGGGCCCATCCTCTCCACTCGCCAGAGCTGCCAGCCTGCACCTTGGAGAAAGAGGGCTAAAACCACCCGGGCTGTTCTGCTTCCCAGGCAGAGGGTGGGAGGGCTCCCCTCTCCCTCTCTTCTTTCCCAGGCTGGAGGGAGGCCCTGTTTGTCAAGACTAATTGGAAAAGGTTGGCGGGAGAAGGGAGAGGGCGGGAGGAAGAGAGTCCCCTTGCACACGGTGTGCAGTGGAACAGAGGCAGCTCCACCATGCCTCCGGCTGGCTGGGTGGAGGTGACCAAGGACACAATTAGAACCCAGCCCATCCCCTCCTGGG
Source organism: Echinops telfairi (assembly GCF_000313985.2). NCBI lineage: Eukaryota > Metazoa > Chordata > Mammalia > Afrosoricida > Tenrecidae > Echinops > Echinops telfairi. The sequence continues at coordinate 35,025,292 of NW_022111300.1, forward strand.
AGACCCGGTTTAACCAGCATGTAATAAAGCCCGACTTAGCTACCCTCTGATTTGGGTCAAATGGGAGGCATTTTTAGCTTTTCTGGGGAGTTGGTGCCAAGCAGAGAGAGGAGGAGGAGAGGGGAGCGCACACTCACTTGGCTGCGGGGCAGCAGGAGGGGATGGAGCAAGCACGAGGAGACTAGGAGTGCCCGGCCTGGACTGCTTCGAATGCTCTTTGTTTCTGAATTAGCTGTCCAGGTTCAGCAGTGTGGCACTGATAGTAGCTCTCCTTCCCCCTCCCCGGTTCCCAACATCCATTAAGGCGGCAGCGAAGACTTGCTGTGACTGACTGGGCCACACACACACACACACACCCAGGGCAGGACATACCTCCACCAGGGAGCACCCACCTGCCTCCCCCCCATCCCACTGTTTGGCCTCGATCCCCCAACAACTGGATGATGTGACCACTTTCCTGCACCCCAACTGCCATGCCACTCCTTCGCTCTGCTAGGATGCCC
>NW_022111300.1:35026805-35046792 GCF_000313985.2 Echinops telfairi
AGGCGTGCTTCCTCTCCTCCCCTCCTCTATAGGGTGGAGGCCCAGGCAGCAGTGGGTGGGCACAAACTGTGGTTCTATGACCCCTCAGGGTTCCAAACACACCACCCTCACCCCTCAGGCTACCAGCTGTCCCCTCCCCTGCCTCGAAAGAGCCCATCTTGGGTTTTCCCAGAAGCACTGACATTCCCTTGTGCTATGGGCCCCCCTTGCAGGACCCGGCAGATGGGTAACTGGACACCCTGCTCTATCTGTCCCTGCTCGGCTGCCTGGGGTGAGCACAGGACCCAGACCCAGTAGACAGAGCGCTTGAGCAAGTGAGCGAGCGGCTCCTGCCACAGCCCACAGCCCACGCCCTCCAGGTCCTGCCCTGCCGTAGAACAGGATGCCTGTTGTCTCCGTGGATTGCTTCACCCTGGCACCTCTCTGCTCTATCTGACTCGGGGCTCCCAGAGGCTGCAGGGCAGGGAGGGGTAGGGGTGAGGGGGTGGGGACAGAAGGTGACGGAAACAACAGGCGGTGGGCGTGGATGTTCATGAAACAGGAGCAGAGAGAGGGAGAGAGCAGCAGAAGCGATGAGGGAGGTGTGGGAAGGGGAGAAGGAAGTGTCGGCAACGCCATTTGTCGAGGACAACAGTGTCCTAGCACCTGGCTAGTAGGTGAGAGGTCCTAGACCACCTGAGGTGCCTCGGAAGAAAGCCCTGGCAATCTCATCACGGAGCACTTTTCCACCCTGATGCACACCGGGGCACCGTGAGTCAGAATCAACTTGATGCCAGCTGGTTTAAAACACAGACCTGCTCCCATCTCAGCTGGTTTAAAACACAGACCTGCTCCCATCTAGCTGATCCTGACTCAGCGACCCTACGGGACAGAGGTGAGCTGCCCCTGTCGGTTTCCGAGACTGGAAAACTTATTAGAGTAGTCAGCCTCCTCTTTCTCCCACAGAGCCCCTGGTGGTTCAGAACTGCTGACCTTGAGATTAGCAGCATTACCCACTATGCCACGCCAGCTCCCCCATCTGCTCATGCTTCTAGCTTTGAGCCATGGCTCACTGGGCACAGGCACATTTTCTAGGTAGATTGGTTGAGGTTAACCCCTTAATTTTGCAGAAAACGGACCCCTATGTGGTCAGAAGGTGACAGACGTACAGATGTGTCTCGGAAGAGGCACTGTCAGATGCCGTCTCGGAAACCGTGCCGTGGAGGTTTTCAGGACATCACGCCGGTAAAGGGGAAGATGGGCACACAGAGACAGGCAGCTGGACAGTGGGCGACAACGTAACAGCGACTGTGGTGGGGGTGGTAGGGGTGTTTTCGGGCTCGGCAGTGCTTCCCCTGCCGAACAGACCGTCTCGATGAGTCAGAACTGACTGGCTGGCCCCCTCCTCACAAGGCCAGCGCCTCACAGAAGGAGGGAATCACATCAAAGCCACAGGAAGCATGCCTCTAGAAGAAAGGGGGCCCGGCTCTCTCGTGACCCAACCCAGAACTTCCAGGGTGTCTTGCACTCGGCAGGTTCATTAACAGGGCTGGTGACAATGGTGATATTGATCGCTGGCAATCCAGTCCTCTGAAGCCGCCTTTCCAAGTCCATGTCAACACATGATTGGATAATTATCTTGGAAATTTGAGCAATCGGGTCCTGGTGGCTGGGTAGGTGTTCCCAATCCACTGGGGAACAGCAGCCAGGCAGGCTTCACAGGTGGGTACCGCTGGATGGGGTAATTGGAAGGTATTTTACTGCGCTCTGCCCACCCCAACTCACATCTCTGCCACCCAGCTAGTCATTGTCACCGCTGGGCATTCCCATAGGGCGGGGGTGGGGCTGTCAACAAAGACCTCTCTCTGCTGTGGAAACCCCGATGGCTCGTCAAGAGATCAGTGAATAAACAGGACTCAGTCCATCTGCACAGTGCAAGGGGACTCCACACCCAGGTCAACCGAGGGTGGCGCAGTCCCAGCCTGCTGGGAAGGCCCAGGGAACCTGCCCTGTGTGGTGAGGCGAGGGGAGGGGATGAATGGTGACAGAGGCAGGCAGGTCCAGACGAAAGGGAGCCCCTTCCTGGGTGCTACAGACAGTCAATGCGGCTCGACCGCTAACTGTGAGTCTGGAGGCCGAATGCCCCCCATGTGCCTTTTGGAAGAAAAGGGTCGTGAGCAGCTTCTGGCAAGTCAGCCGCTGAAAGCCCTCGGGCACGTGAGGGTGGACACTGACAGGGACGGGCGGTTCTCTAAAAGACAATGCAGGGGACGCCTGATGGGGAGTTGGAGGCTCACTGTGGGCGTCCTAATGCCAGCTCCTTGGGGTGTCATGGAACATCGCCGCTCCCCAACCAAGATAGAGACTCCGAAATCCAGCATCTGAGCACCCCCAACCCACACAGGTGAGCTTGTCTCCCAGGGAGGGCCAGGTGGGCCCAGCTGCCAGGACTGGGCTCTGAAGTGAATGAGAGCAGGCCCAGAAGTCCCTGGCTCAGGACACTGCGGGGATTTTGAGTCACACAGATATCCTTAGGATTCATGGAGGCCAGAGCCCTGCTGGGGAGGGGGGGCCCTGGTGTGGGGTGGTACTTTCCAAACGTTCTCCGTCTCGGAAGCTAGCAAGAAACGCTGATGCTGACCCGGCGCATTGGAGCCAGCCGGTGGGCTGCCCAGCGCACTGATGGCCTTAGGGCACCATCTGGAGCACCAAGACTCTGGACCCAGGAGAGAGCACTCTATGGTGGGAGCCTGGATGCTGGCTCAAACCAACTTCCCCATGGCCACACAGGAGGATATGGCTGCGCTTGGGCCTGCCAGCACCCCATCAGGAGCCCCTCTGCTGCATCACCCGGCCGCCCCCTCTGGAATCATGGAAACGTGGTCGCATCCGAGAAGGCCTGGCTCCGGTCTTCATCAGAGATAAGGGGGAAGGGGCAGGACAGTCTTCCCCCCACCTCTGCACTGAGCTCTGCAGGGATCAGGGTTTGCCAGTTCCAGCCTGGGCCCCTGCCCTGTCTGATCAGCCCCCTGCCCCTGTGTGGACATGTCCTGTGTGGGGCGCCTCTGTCTTTTGGGGTCTCCTTTCTCCAGCACATGGTGTCTGTCTCATTCACCTGCCCGTCAGGCATCACGGCCTGACTTCCACGCCATGCCGAGGCCACACAGTCCCTGCAGGACATCTCAGGGGACTGGCCCTGTGTCCACCTGGCTCTGCCAGGCCCCGTCTCTGGAAGATTCCACCTGTCCACTGGCTGCCTTCCCAAGACAGGGCCCACAGCTCTGGCCAACACCGTAAGCGTTTGACACAGGGGTGGGGTAAAGTGCTGGTCATGGTACCACTCATCAAAACGAGACCTTGATTTAAGCCGAGTCTAGTTGGCCTGTGCAGTGGCCGTAGCTGTAGGGTGGCGGTCAGTGTGCAAACCCATGCAGGAAGGAAGGAGCTGCAGACATCAATGGGCCCTGGAGAGAAACCCTTTGGGAGGTCTCACAACTCTCCTCTCTCCTTAGAGCCAGCGACATCCGCCCCCCCCCCCCCCCCCATCTCACAGATCCCGTCTGCGAGCTGACGAGGGAGGCAGGTGGGCCCTTGCTTCACAGGAGGTCCTTTCCTCACAGAGCTTGCCACAGGTGCCCTGGGGAAGTTGGGGAAGGCACAGTCTCTGGATGCTACAAGCCTTGTGTTTCCGCCAAATGTCCCTCTGGGACAGTTGGTTACCCTGAGCCACAGCGTCCCTCTGTCACCAAGGAAGTTAGGCCCTTAGCGTTACAGACCCGACTGCTGCCGTGGGGAAACAAGCGGTGGCCTCAGCCCCCTCCTGCCTTCTGGCTGGACTGCCCAGGAGAACCTCTGCCACCTCTCCCAGCCCGCCGCCGTGGAGTCCACGCTGACCCACGGGGGAGGACTACTCCCGAGGCTGTACATCTTTCCTTTCTAACAGCTGTATTAGCACTTCATCCACATGTCACCCACTCCCATAGCCCCATCACATCGAGAAGAGTTGTCCATGCCGCTATATTCAATTCTAGAACATTCTCCCCCTTGCAGTCACTGTGACTCCTGTAATGATTACGTCTCTCCGAACAGTGGCAAAAACACACACCACAGAACAGGCTCCAATTCCACAACGTCTACTTGTCTCATGAAGCATCGCTGGTCATACTCTGTGTTGTATATAAATCTTTATGGAAGCAGCCTGCCTCTTCTGTCTCCCAAATGGCTCGTGGTTCTGAGCTGGCAACCTTTTGGTTTGGGGCTAAGTGCTTAACCCCTGTGCTACCAAGGCTTTTGGAATCACCTCCGGGGAATACCAGAGCCTGAAATAACCTAAACGCCCATCAAGACATGAATGGACAAACCAAATCTAGTCTGTGCATACCGAGGACTATCACCCCGTGATAAACAGGTCACATGGATGAACCTTGAAACTATTTGGTTGCATGAAGTAAGTCAGACATCATCTCTACTGCACCCCACCCCGTTCACGATCATCAATGAATTCCGACTCACAGGGACCCTTACGGAACGGGGTAGAACTGCCCTTATGGGTTTCTGAGACTAAATCTTTCTGAAGTAGACAGACAGCCTCATCTTTCTCCCGTGGGGTGGCTGGTGGTTTCAAAGTGCTAACCTTGTGCTTATCAGCCCACTGTACCACAAATATCGCATGAGCTCCTTTATTTGAACCGCCCAGAACAGATCAATGCAGCAGCTCAGAGTTGAGCAGTAGAGACCAGGGGCAGGATGGCAGGGGGTGAGGGGAAAGGGGGTCAGGGATCAACATTTAGGAAGAAGTCCTAGGGTTTTTATGGGGATGGAAACTTTGGAAATGGACACTGGTTGTATTACATGATTAATGCCATTGTTGTGGCTACATTGTACACGTGAAGAACATTAAATTGATCGACGTCATGTTATATATATTTAACAACAGTTACTCACTACCATCACATCAATTCCGACTCACCCTGGCCTGACAGGACAGGGTAGAAGTGCCCCTACGGCTTTCTGAGACCCGTTCTGTATGGGAGTAGAAAGCCTCATCTTTTCCCCATGGATGGGCTGGTGGCTTTGAACTGCTAACCTTTTGGTTAGTAGCCCCATGTGTAATCACTATGACACTATAATTAAAAAAAAAGAACCAGTGCCCACACTCCCATTCCAAACCAATTGAACGTGGCTGTCTGGGGATGGGCCCGGCATCAGTGTTTCTGAGCATCTCTCCCTTCACGGGCAACCAGGGCCGAGAAGCACTGGTGAACATTAACTAAAAATGCATATTCCCCGGCCCCACACAGACCCAGGAATCGGAACCTTTGGGGTGGGCTCCTGGCTCCCCAGGGCTTTTGCTAGCTGCTCACTCATGTTCGAGAGCTGCAGGCCTGGGTCACCTTCCAGGGCCCTTTTCGGGTGGACAGTCTGCCCCTGCAGTCTCATCCCATGGGGAGACCCGGGACATCGGAGTAGGAGAAGCCGGGCAGGGGTTCTCGCAAGCTCATTTTCTGGCTGGTCTCTGTCTGCCATCTCCTGCCTGCACTAAGGGCCAGCCCCACCCAGCCAGGCGGGTGCCTGTCTCTGATCCTAGAGGGCACATGCAGTATGTACCACCCACCTCTGTGTCAGCCCCAGTGCAGGGCAGGGCCCAGAGTGGGTGCTCGTGGGCTTGTGTTGACAGATTGATTGTCCCATCTTCAATCCCTGGCCAGGTGTTTGTGCAGGTGGCACACCTCCCTTCTTGCCCAACTCCCCTCGGCCACAAGCGGGAAGCACCCTTCCCACTGCCAGGCACGGAGCAGGGAGCCTTGCTGCAGCATGGAGCTGACTACATAACTCGCTACAGGGTGAAGGGCGAGATGCTTCTCATCCATGACTCAGTTTCCAGGCCTGTAGGTCATGCTGGGAGGTGACAAGGCTGGCCTCCTGCTCACCTGGGTCTAGTGTTGTGTTACTCCCACCGGGGGCTACACTCTGCCCCACCTCCGCCCCCAATGCGACCTGTGAGAGCCACCAAGACACGAGATCATTGTTGTGGTTAAATGCTTATCTAGTTGTTGAGTTGGTTCGAACCCATAGAGACCCAGTATACAACAGAATGAAACCCCAGCCACCGTGGTCCTCATCCTCACAACTGTTTGAGCCCACTGTTCCAGCCACTGGGCCGACCCATCTCAAAAGATGGGGCCAAGATTAGAGACAGCAGGAGAAAGAGGGGTGTGACTCCCCCCCACCCCCACCCCGCCTACCTCCCCATCACGAAGCTGGAGAGAACCTGCCCCAGCTAGGTTAGGGGCTGGGCCTGCATCCACACTGAGCTCTTCAGAAGGGAGATTCCCTGCTCCAAACAGCACCCAGGAGGTCAGCCCTCAGCACTCCCCGAGTCACCCTGGGCACACACACAGGCTAATGTGCCTGCAAAAGTCCCTACTGGATCCGTCAGGTGGGATGGGCATCTGTGTATGGGGGGAGGGGAGGCAGCCACACAGTAGCCCCAGTGGAGTTGATTCTGACTCATGGCTGACCGCCCCCCCGCCCCCGCATGTCAGAGCAGAGCTGTAACCCACAGTATTTTCCATGGCTGATTTTTTGGTCCTAGACGGCCAGGGAGACCTTTCTGTCAAGAAGCCGCTGGGTGGACCTGACCCACCACATTTTCAATGGGTGCTTCAGCTGTTTGTGCCGAACTGTGTGTGTGTGTGTGTGTGTGTGTGTGTGTGTGTGTGTGTGTGACACCATGGGAGCTTCTGGACAAGGTGAGGTGCAGGAATGCAGACACCATACCACCCACCCCTTCCTGCTGTGTCTGAGCGGACCCTTCCCTTAGCTCCCTTCTGGGTCTGTGTTCTCCCTCCTCAACAGACCACCCCCTGGGGGCTAGTTCTCTCAGATCAGAGCCCAGCCCAGGGTGGGGGGTGAGGGGAGGCTCATCTGTCAGAAGCAGCAAAACCCCACCACATCAGACAGGCAGATTGCTGCTCCGGAACACGTGCTCCTCGTCACTTTGTGTTGTAACTACTTTTTCCCAAGAGACACTGCAGTCCTTCGGAGCAGGGACCAGATGGTCCCTCGGTATGCCGGGGGCACAGTGCCCGGGCCGTGGTAGCTACTGAATGCACGCAAAATCAGGCCCCCAAACGCCACAGTGAGATGGGGATTCAGGCACATCAAAGGCAAGCAGAGCAGCACCAGACGCACTGCCATCGAGCCGGCTCCGGCTCACGGCGGCCCTATGGACAGAGAAGATTGGCCCTGCGGGTTTCCGAGACTGTGGCTCTTTACAGGGGCAGAGAGCTACACTTTCTCCTCTGGGTTCGAACTGCTGACCTTGTGCTTATCAGCCCTGTGTGGAACCCACTAACGTCAGCAGGGCTCCCAAGGCACATGTTAGACAAAGAATTACGGAGAAGGTTGAGAGGGTGGCTTGGGGTCCTTCTAGGGACATAAAGGATGACCTTGGATTTCTGGCTGCGTGCAGGTGGGAGGAGAGCTGTCTGGCTGCCACAGAGGTGGCATGGTAACAAGGCTTCAGACACCCATGATTGCTAACCCCTGAGGGAGGAGACCTGCACCCCTCCGTGGGGAATCCTTACACAGGGGTCACAGCACCCACACTGCAAAGCAGACGGGTTTGGAGCGATGGCACGGATGAAGCCTGACCTCTGTCCCCTTCTCCCTTGGCTCCCCCCTAAACCTAAGCCCCATTGCCACTGATTCAATTCCAACTCACAGTGACCCCACTGGACAGAGGACTGCCCCTTAAGGCCTCCATGGAAGCAGACAGTCAGATATATACATATGTAATTTTTCCCACACACAGATTCAAACTGCTGACCATCCGGGAGCAGTCGAATACTTAACTGTTGCACCAGCAGACCTCCTTCCTTCTGCCCCAGCCCCTTGCTATGGGCCAGTTGGCCCTTGGGGCCCAGCTGCAGGCAACTTTCCCAGGATGCTCTGCAGGCTGCCTGGGTCCAGTTCCTCAAGGGCCCTCCCTGCTGCCAGCATCCTGTGACTCAGCAGACATGGGGGGTCAGAGGGTGGGGGTAGGCAGGCAAAGCCTTCGTACCACCTCCCCAGGGGGCTCTCTGGAGAAGCAAACAAGCAAAGAATTTCACTCTCTGTGGGAAGTTTGTGGCAGAGATATTTTTAGGCTGGGAGGAGGAAGGTATTTTTAGCATGGGGCAACTGCGTCCTCCAATCCCACCTCATGGGCTACCACCTTCCAGAGGGGGAGGGAGGACAGGGGCATCCAGAAGCCCGTTTGATGAATGAGGTAGCCGGCATCCTCTGTGGAGGAGGAAGCGGCCCTACGCTTTGTCCTTGGGCTGGGACTCCAGGTATGTGACCCTGGCTAGACCCCAGAGGGGTCTCCCACCCTCTGGGAAGGCAGCCTGGAGCTCCCTGCCCCCACCTGCCACATCCCCACCCTCTCTGGCTGATGACCCCAGAGGAAGTTCATAAGAGGAAAAGGATCCCATTTAACAGTGTGCCCTGGGCGGGGGAGCTTCCGGACAGGAAACGCTGTGGAAGACAGGCCCAGTTTGGCCATGGAAAACTGGTTTGGCTCAGAACTAAGTGGCCAAGTGGACCGGAGACCTTGGGCAGCAGCACATCGCAATTAGACGGGTTCACGTTCCTCTTGTCCCATTCGAGCCAAGCAGACACTATAATAATCTATGTACCAGGGGGGAGAGGGGCCGTTTTTTTAATCTGTGGGGGGAATCCAGCCTCACTTGAGTCTCAGGGATACAAAGGGCTACTGGTTCCTCCTGGCAAATGAGGAGCAGATGTAGGCAGCTGAGCAGAGCCAGGCCGAGCTGCGGGGCGGGCGGCCTGAGTCACTGGCGGAGGGTGGGCGGCGGGCAGGGGGTGGTTATCTTTATTCTGGGGCTTGGGTGTGGGGTGCAGGAAACAATGAGAGCGCAGGAGTCCCTGGGGCTGGGGCAGGCTAGGCTGCAGGCAGGTACAGACAGGTGGCTCTCCTGGGCCAAAGAATTAACACAGGCCCCAGTACTGGAGCAGGGGCCAGGCCTCTCCTTCTCCTGCCCTCCCGCCCTCCCGCCCTCCCGCCCTCCTCTCTGCCTCCGCCTCTTCCTCTGTTCCCCTGCCTGCCAACACCCCCCCCCCCCACCTCACCCAGTTCCTTTTTGTCAGGCTAAGTCTGGCTGTGGCCAGCTGGTCCCCACCCCTGCCTCTCCACCCCTCTCAAAGAGACAGGCCATCCTGAGGTCAGGCCGGGCCAGGTGGGGGACAGGGTGCTGCTTGGATGTCTCATGCCTGCTGCACCCCATCCATCCCCTCTCCCCATTTCTCTTATTGTTCCCCGGCTGGGGCTGCCGTGGGTGCCCAGACCACACCTTGCCCAGTTCTCAAGACAGCCTTGCTAGGATCCCTTCAACTGGCCATCGTTCTGAGATGTCCCTTCTGTTCCTCGTGCCACTGCTCGGCGATAGAGCTCTCCATGGGCCTCCCCTGTTGTGGCTGCGTCTAGCTTAGTGTCTGGGGGGATGAATGAAGGAGGCCCCGCCCCCTGGGTCATTCCCACACCTAGTGTGAAACCACTCACAGAGGTGGGGTGTGTGTGTGTGTGTGTGTGTGTGTGTGTGTTTGGCGTCCTTCCTGACAAGTGAGACTGGTGCCGGTTGAGTTGGCTCCAACTGAGCCCATCAACCCCCACGTGTGTTGTCATAGGACTGAGGGCCCTCGGGTTTCCCGTGGCTGGTTTTTCGGGGGTGGTCACCAGACCTTTCTTCCGAGGTCCTTCTGGGTGGACTTGAATCTCCAGCCCTCAGGTTAGGTGCCGAGCATGTTCAACCATTGACACCACTCACCTGGGGACTCTGCATTCACAAGGAAGAGGGATTTAAAAATACCCTCGGGTCAAATAAGGATAGGACTGGGCTGGGACCGAGTGACCCAGTTTTCCCAGCCCCCACGTGCTTCCAGGAGCTGGAAGGAAGAGAAGAGTACGGGATCTGCCCACAGAGGTCTCCATGGGAAACTCTCTGGGAGCTTGGCAGCCTGGGGCACGACGGAGGACACTGGGCTCAGCCAAGGAGGCGGACACCCAAGTCTGCTCCATGCCCCGATGTTTTCGTGATGGCCGTCCACATGGCTGTTAACCTAAGGCATCGCCATCCAGTCAGTTCTGACACAGAGGACAGAGTGGAGCTGCCCAAAGGGTTAACGAAGCTGTAAACTTCATGGAAGCAACTCACCACATCTTTCTCCTGTGGGGCAGCTGGAGAGGTGGAACCAGGGGGAACCTTTCCATTTGCAAACGAGGGCTGACCAACCAATGCGGCATCAGGCCCCCCTGGTTATTAACATACTGACAACTTTTTAAGAATCTTGAATGATCCCTTTGATCTCTCCGGTCAAATAAAGTCACAGCTTCAACCAGCATCAAAACAGAAGTCAACAGAGAAGGAGGTGCTGCCAAGGGCAAGGTCAGAAGTTCGAAACCACCCAATTAAGCTTTTTTCTTCTCCTGTAAAGAGTCTCTCCAAACCCGCGGGGGGCAGTTCTGCCTTGTCACGGAGGCTCGCCAGGAGTCAGAAATGACTTGATGGTATGGTTTTGGATTCACAATTTACAGGAGCGACAACCCACCGCCCCTGAGTTGATTCTGGCTCACGGAGACCCAAGGGACAGAGGAGAATTGCTCCCAGGGCTTCTGAGGCTGTCAGTCTTCATGGGAGCAGCCAGCCTCATCTTTCTCTTTCAGAGAGGCTAGTGGGTTTGAACCACTGACCTTGAGGTAAATAGCCCAATGCTCACCCCACTGTACCACCGGGGAGCCTTAGCAATAGAAATGTATCTTAAGCTGGTTCACCCAGTTACTGCACTCAGCTACTAACGTTAGAATGCACCTCAGAAGACAGGCCTGGTGATCTCGTTCTCAAACACACACAAAAACAAACCAGTCACTGAAAACCTTATGGTGCTCAGTTCTACTGTTACACACGGGTCGCCTTGAATCAGAACTGCGTCCTCAAGCACCCCACCCTTGCCCCCCAAATCCCAAAATCGTTACAAGCATTGTCACCAAGTACATTGCTGTGTGTGTCCCCGTGCCCCCAGACTGGATGGCCACAGGAAACCTCACTGCATGGAGTCGGTTCTGACTCACAGAGACCTTACAGGACAGAGGAGAGCTGCCCCTGTGGGTTTCTGAAACTGGAACTCTTTACAGGAACAGAAAGGCTCATCTTTCGTCTAAGGACCAGCTGGTGGTTTCGAACTGCTGGCCTTTAGGTTAGCAGTCAGCCACATACCCACTGCGCCACTAGGGCTCCCAAGCGCTGCCAAACATCCTGAGAAATAGACTGTGACTCGTATCTGCCCATCCTTTCCTGTCCCAAACCCCACCTTGTGCTGGGGGTCCCCAATGCTGGCTGCAGCTCCTCATACTTTTAACTGCGGCACTAATCCTCCCAGCTCTGGCCCTGGGCTTCGAGTGGTGCCTGGACACAGGTGAGGAGGGAGCTGGAGGGGTGCCCGGCGTCCAAAGTAGGGCAGCGGTCAGCCCCCAGGAAGCCCTGGTTTGAACCTCCAGGACCAGTGGGCCGGGCTGGGACCGCCAGCTCAACATTTGTGCAGGTTGGGGTGGTTCTGATGGGGTCCTGGGCTAAACATCCAGCTTCAGAGAGAACAAGAGCTGGAGGGGGGGTGGGAGGAAGCAGGAGAAGAAATCGTTCCCCTCTTTCCCAGTCGTCCCCCCCTCCCACTGCTCACATTCACCGAAGTGGGGGTGTATTCAGATGACAGAGCGGTGCCTTGAGCTGCCCCACCCACCTGCTCCCTCCAGCACCCTTAGAAACTGGACAAAACACTGGAGCTGTCCAGCCTCCCAGCGCCGGCGCCCCAGGGAGATCCCGCCTCCGTCCCCAGAATGACTGGCCATTGGCCCACGGGCATCTGCTTGAGTGTCTGTCAGCAGCACAGGCTGCTGGCGGGGCGTGAGCTTCCTGGTCCAGCCCTTCCTCAACGCCTGCATCCCAGGGCCATGCCTCCGACCTGGCAGATCCTAGACAAGGCTCCTGCCTTCTGAGGACAGGGGCACCCTGCTTTAGGGGCCACTTCCCTCCTCGGCTGCTTTTTCCTCCCGTGACCTGATTTACTTGAAATTTCATGACAACCCAATAAGGTAATTAGTCTCCTACATTTATTGATGAGGAGACGGAGGCTCCTAGAGTGAATGAAGGCATGTACCATGTAGGAAGGGCAACAGGCTCTTGATAAATACGCAGAGCTGACGGTGTGGCCAGTGAGGGCCTGGGGAAGGAGAGCAGGGGTGGTGGGAAGTGCCTGGGGATGCGTGTGGGGGTGCATGCTGATAGTGGAGGGGCCACCTTGGCTGGCTACAGACACTGACCTTGTCTCCCACACCCTAAACGTGTGGCTGATGCTCAGGAAATAGGCATCCAGGCCAAGCGGTCGCAGAGCCTCTCGGGCAGCAAGTTTGGTGTGCTGGGTCTGACAGGAGCCTGACTCTAGTGACCAAGAGGCTCCAGTCCCCTGGCTGAGCTGCTGGGTACCTGCCATCGCAAGTGCACAGGAAACCCTCAGACCTGCAGGTGGGAGCAGAGTCCCAGTGTACCCTGCTTCTGCTGAGGACACTCCCCCGGCCCCGGTCCCCCCACCCCCCAGAGTCCTGACTTGCGCACTTGACCAATTCGTCCAATGAAATCAAGGTTTTCAACTTTCACATATTCAACACATTCAATGTCCAACTCACATGTTTCTTGTGCATGGGTCAGATGCACAGGGATCACAGGACAGTCGTGCGGACAGAACAAGGGAATAAATATGGCAGGTTTAAAATCAGGAAAGGGGTGCGTCAGGGTTGTATCCACTCACAATCATTGTTCAATCTATATGCCGAGCAAATAATCTGAGAAACTGGATTATACGAAGAAGGGTGCAGCATCAGGATTGGAGGGAAGCTTACTAACAACCTCCAGATGACACAACCTTGCTTGCAGAAAGTGAGGAGGACTTGAAGCACTTGCTGATGAAGATCAGGGATTACAGTCTTCAAAATGGATTACAATTCAATGTAAAAAAGACCCAAATCCTCACAACTAGACCAATAGGTAATATCAAGCTCAATGGAGAAAAGGTTGAAGTTGTCAAAGATTTTGTCTTGCTTGGATTCACAATCAATGTTCTTGGAAGCAGCAGTCAAGAGATCAAAAGTTATATTAGGTAAATCTGTTGCACAGGCCCGCTTTAGAGTACTGAAGAGCAAGGCTATTTGTTACTTTGAGGATGAAGGGGCTCTGACCCAAGCCACTGGTATTTTCCATTGCCTCATGTACATACATGTGTGTATGCATGTGTGTGCATATGTGTATGTGTGTGTGAGAAGACCTGGCCTAGAAATCAGACCACAAAGTCCTGGAGTTGAATTTCATAAGGTCGGTGACCTTGGACAATGGCTTTCCTTCCTGAACCACTTAAAAAATGAAAATACAGATATGGGCAAGCCTAGTGTTTTTTAAATATTTCAAATCTGACAGTTCACATCATGACCAGGATGCCAATATTCTGGGTTGGATCGGAATCAGAGTGTGAAACAGAAACAAGAGTTTAAGTGTGCAAGATGTACTCTTACAATGCATGGTGAATATATATATTGAAGGCTGGTGCTTGTGGCCATAAATTGAGAAAATACTCATTCATAGGTTGCCACAGCAGCTTGAAAAACACAAAAACACCTTTACCCTAAATGATTGACCTCCAAAGCTCTCTCGGGAGACTTCCTGAGGATCTTGATAAAGTGAATTCAGATCACCAGGGCCTTTCTTTCAAAGTAGCTCTGGGTGGATCTGAACCTCTGAGCTTTGGGGAGCTGGGAGAAGCAGCTGAGCGCATTCACTGTGCACCCTCCAGGGGCTCCTGAGCGTCTGTGACTTGAGGCCCAGTGGAGAATCCGCCAGCACCACCGCCTTCTCTCAGCATGCTCCCACCCTTTCTCTCATTCCCACCTGGCTGTCCCTACACCCCCCCTCCATGTCCTGATTCTCTCTGCTGAGGGCCCTTGGGCTGGAGAAACCTACTGCCCAGGCACGTCCCCCCATGTCCACGGGCTGTTTACAAGCAGTTCCCCTGACCTCAGTTGGTGCTGTTTGGTGACGAGGTTATAAAGAGCCACATCTCTGAAGCCCTGTGACTAAGAGTGAGTTTGCCCTCCTATTCCACCCCTGAGAAAGGCAGCAGGGAGCCGTGGGTGGGTGTGTGGCTGAGGTAGACCCCCTAGAACATGACCTGGACAGCTCCCAGGGCCTGCCCATCAGAGCCTGAGATGGTGCCCACTCTGAGCATGGTGTGGGCCTGCCGTGGGCACGAGGCCTGGCTCTAGTGCCTCTGTGCCCTTGGAGTTCTCACTGGGCTGGTTGGTGGCATCGGGGAAGCCAGCCAGGAATGCCCCCAACCCCATAGCAGCAAGGAGGGCTGGAAGCCGGCCCCATGAGGCCCCACCCAGGCACAAGGCCAAGCATGGAGTGGAGTCCTGCTGCTTGAGCGGCTCACCAGGACAAACACCTGCCTGCCGTGTCCTTGGTTTAACTGTGTTGAAATACAGGCAACAAAACATGGTCATCCCATCCATTTTTATGTGTCCGATCCAGTGGCCTTCATTACGTTCACCATGCTAGGCAGCCATCTACTACCCGCTCCCAAATTTTCTCACAGCCCTTAACAGCCGGTAGGTACCTTCTAAGCCAGGCAACGGCCCCTCCCCGTTACCTCCTGGCCTCTATACACTTGCTGTTCTGAGTATTTCCGAAAAGCGGATCACAGGCTTCCTGTCCCTTGGTGTGCCTGACCTCTCCCACTTGGCTACTGTTTCCAGGTCGAACTTTCTATCACTCACTTCCCACATGGAGCTGGGCCTTCTTCAGCACTGGCCGGACAACAGTGGCTCTCTGGACCCTGCGTCCCCCCACTGCCTGCGGGCTGGACTCCATGAGGCCACACCAGCACTTCCTTCAACAGGTAACCCGACACACCCTAACAGTCAGGGCCACCGAGGGAGTTCCACAGGCCCCACAAACACCCTGGTCACAAGTTTTGGGGTGTGTGCTCAGCCAATCGCCACCCCAAACACCCCCCCCACACACACACACACAGCAGGCCTCTCAGCCACCACTGGCTCCTCACACATTCACTCCTTGGCCTCAGAACAGAACCTCTTCAGATACTCCAAGTCCATCCTGACTGAGAGCAACCCGGTGGGTCAGAGTCACACTGGACTCCAGGGGGAGCCCTAGTGGTGGAGTGGTTTCGTGTCGGGCTGCCAACTGCAACGCCAGCAGTTCGAAACCACCAGACGCTCCCGGGGAGAAAGATGAGGCTCTCTACTCCATAAAGGGTTATGGTCGTGGAAACCCACAGGGCCGTTCTACCCTGTCCTAGAGTTCTGTCCTTTCTTGGTCCATCGGAGGGAGCCCAGGTGGCACAGTGGCGAAAGCAGCCAGGCTAACCAAAATGCCAGTGGTGACAATCTACTAACTGCCCCGTGGAGAAGGATAGGGTGGTCGGCTTCCATGAAGACGTAGTGTTAGAATCCCTATGGGGCAGTTCTCCTCCGTCCTGTAGGGAGGGTCGTTAGGAGTCAGGGGGGTTTTTTTTTGTTTTTTTTTTTTAAACCCTTTGAATCACGCTGGGTGATTCAAACCACCAACCTTTGGGCCAGTCCTTAACCCGGTGAGTCTCCTGTGGACTCCCCTCAGAGCCGAGCATGGGGCTTGTTACATAAAAGGGTACTGAGTTTGGCAGACCTGGGAAGGCATGGGCAGGCACAGAGGCTGCTTTGTCGGGTTTGGTATCTGGGACCTGCGGAGGGCCTAGGTCACCCTCACCCCTTCCAGGCGGTCCCCCAGGTTCCCAGCTGGCTGATGCCTGGGCTGCCCAACCAAATCGCCATTCCTGGTGGTTGCATCCAAACCTGGACTGTGGCCCATATCGAACCAACCAACCCTGGGAGTGTCGCCAAGAAACCCTGAAAGCCTTTATCAGTCGCTCACATCTGAGAATGAAGGAGTTCATTCAGATCAGATCAGCGGAACTCAAGGGCCTACTTGGTGCCAGGCTAGGGCTGTTCCAGTCTCCGAGACTGGAACTCTTATGGGAGTAGAAACCCTCCTCTTTCTCCTGTGGATCGGCTGGTGGTTTAGAACTGCTGACCTTGAGGTGAGCAGACCAACTCACGCCCCACTATGAGTTGTTATCGGCTTGATGGCAGTGAGGTTTTTGGGGTGCCTAGCGTTGTGGTGGCTCAGTGGTTGCATGTTGGGCTGTGATCCATGTGGTTGGCAGTTCAAAACTACCAGCTGCTCCTGGTAGACTGGGCTTTCTACTCCTGTAAACAGTTATGGTCTGGGAAACCCACAGGGGGTCGCTATGAGTCAGCACTGACTGGATGGCAGTAAATTTGGAGAGAGTTGAGGTGAGGACAAAATGGCATGAATACCGACCGTGAGTACCTGGAACAGTGGCTGGCTGGCGGGGCGTGCTCAGCAGCCACTGCATCCATTGCCACCTAGTGGACTAGGACCCATGGTGATCCCACAGGACAGCTCAGAGCTGTCCCAAAGGATGTCCAAGGTGGGCATCCTTATGGAGGCAGTCTGCCACATCTTTCTTCTGAGGAGGTTCAAATCCCTGCCCTTTCAGTCGGCAGTAGAGCACTTTAACCAGTGTGCCACCAGGACTCTGCAGTCAATGTCCACAATTATTTCCAAGAACAAGTATCTTTGGGGGACAGTGAAGGTGGGCTGTTCCTGGGCCCGTCGTAAGGAATGGCGGCCACAGACAGACTCTGTCCCTTCAGAGACCCCTCGTTTCCCTGGCCAGAGCCCTGCTCACCTCGGCCAGGTCTGCAGATCGGGGCCCTGGCGGGAGGGGCCTGCTACCTGCAGGGTCAGCAGTTGGAAACCACCACCAACTCTGCGGGAGAAAGACGAGGCTCCTGCTTCCATAAAGAGTTACCGTCTCTGACACGCACGGGGGCAGTTCTACTCTGTCCTATTGGGTCTCCATGAGTCTCACTGCCTCGATGGTAGTGAGTTTGAGTCCTGCGTCTCAAGGTGCCTGGTCCTCTCCTTCTCCAAGGCTTTCTCTGGCATTCCTGCTGCTGTCCTGATCGGGCGGAGCGCTCTCAGCCTGCATCGTCAGGGCCCAGGCCAATGATGGGTTACGGTTTGTTCCAGGCCCCCCACCCTGGGTGTCTCAGATGTGGGGCAGGTAGTGGGTGTCCCTCCTCGCCCCCCACACTGCTGACATTCGTCTCAGCACACCACTGGGGTCACATCATTCTCTTGCCACAGACAATTCCTGACCTGGTGTTGGATCGGCCCCACCTGCTCCCTGGGCTGGTTCACTCTGCTATTTCTCCCCCGAGACCCACAGAGAAACCCACTACTCTAAGGGCTCCCTGTGGACCAGCCCGCTCCATCCCCCCAACAGCCCCTGCGACGGGCACACCATCATCCCATTTTACAGGCAGGACACTGAGGAACAGAGTGACCCAGACCCCGCCCCAGGTCACCAGCTAGGACTGGCTCCTGGTCTCCAGGCTCCTGAGCCTGAGTTCATATCACCAGCCCCAGGGGCCCACCTCCAGGGTGGCCTCACCTGGGTCCCATGCCGCCCCGCAAAAGCTCTAAGTGTGCTCCGGCTGCTCACACGGGCTCCCCCTGTGTCCTCCCACTCACCACCCTCACGTGGAGCCCATGCCTCTGGGGTCACTCAGAATTGGGCAGGCGCCTTATTGCTGCAGTGGCCCCATGGGGAGCCATTAGCCTCCCCCCCCCCCGGGCTCCTAGGGCCCTGGCTTGCACACCTTGACACCGCTGATCCCCCTGCGGGTCCTTGAGCAGGGGGCGTGATAGATTCTGAACCCCGCCAACGTGCTATTATCAGTTGACAGCTGGTCCTATCATGCCCATTTTGCCAATCATAGTAATAACGGAAGCAGCTAGTCTGCGTAGGCTTCCTTCCTCTGGCAGGCACTGTTCCGAATCCCTGGCAGTGACTTTGGGTTTGGGGCTCAAAGGCAACTATGTATCTAAATAATGTATCTTGTGTATCTATGCGGCCGCTCCTCCCCACTCTTCTGAGAAGTAACTGGAATTGTCCTAATTTTCCAGATAAGAACAATGAGTCAGAACACTGACGTGTGCTCAGCCCAGGAGCACGCAGGCAGAGAGGGGTAGCATCCCCAGGGCTGGCTCCTCAACCCCTGCCCTCTGTCACTGAGCGCCTGCGGCCGTCCCGGGCCCCACGGAGGGCAGCCTCCGAGCTCTCCCGGCAAAGGCAAAGGTGAGGACGTGCTGGTGTGTGCAGCCGGCGCCAAGTTTCCCGAGAGAGGACAGTCACGAGGTTGCATACAGATGAACGCCATGCCATGTGTGGATGGACAGACCCACTGACCGGCCCCTGTAGCATGGGCTTGCAGTCAAGACAGGCGGGCTTCTTTGCCTGGTTTTGCTGGTGCCTCTCAGAGCCGGCCTGTTGCTTGCACACACAGGACCCAGGTCCAGGGACAGATGGGTCCAGAGGGGCCAATTCCTCAGATCGCTCTTATTTTTGCCCTACGTTGCTTTTATGGGAGCCCTGGCCATGTGGTGGTTACGTACCAGACTGCTAACCACAAGGTCAGCAGTTCAAAAGCATCCGTCACTCCTCAGGAGAAAGAGGAGGCTTTCTGCTCCCGTGAGGAGTTGCCGTCTCAGAAACCCACAGAGGCAGGTCTGCCTCGTCCTGTAGGTCCCCATGCACTAGCATCGGCTCAAAGGCAGCGAGGTGAGTGTATTGTCTTGACTGTTTGTCCTGGTTTGACGTCACTTTTTCCTCTCCATTCACTCCTTCGAGGCCTCAAAGCAGAAGATTTCCAGAGAAGTGTGAGACCAGCATCACCATCGAGGTTTGGCCCTGAGCACGGCTGCCAGGCCCTGAGCTGCCAGGCAGGGGGAGTGGCTACAAGGAGAATACAGAGAACCAGTCTGGGCCTTGACTGAGGCACGTGGACTCGCCCGGAAGAGTAAGCAACTGCCCCATCCCTCCAGCCACCCTGAGCACCGCCGACCCAAAGCTCGTCCTCAAAGGAGGGTCGAGGTCCTCTGAAGTCAGGCTAGCAGGGCAGTTGGCCACTCAGGGATGGGGCATTTAGGGACGGGCCTGTTGCAGGCGGAGCTGGGGCTGGGCAGCTGCTCCATCAACCAAAAGGCACAGAGTAAGGAATGCAGGGATGAGGGCCTGCCACTGTTGGGGGGACTGATGGGTAGGAGGGGGATCATGGAGGTGAACTTGGTTGTGGGCGGGGGTGAGATGAGGGAGCTTGGTGGGGGGGGGCGGACTCCGGCCTTCCCACCCTTGGCTCCCAGCTGGCCCTTAATAAGGCTCCCATGGGTGGACCCCAGGCATGGGAAGTGATGGAACTGGCCCAGAGACAGCATGCACTTTTTCCTACGCGCCCCCGGATTTTCTCAGATCATACAAGGGGAGGCCAGGGCGCCACGTGGACTGTCTGACGCCAGACGCCAGAGGGCCAGGGACAGGCCAGTGGAGAGGAGGCTCTTAGCCCCGTGGGCTTAGATGCCCTGTGGTAGTCTTGCTGGAAGTCATTTACAATGACCCCCGAGAGCTCGCCCTACGTGCCGGTCTGCACGCTCCTGAGCAGTCACCATCCCCAACTGAGTGATTCACAGCTGGCTATGTAGACCAGTGGGGCAGGAAGGAGGGAGGCCAGGCCTCCATCAGTGGGCCCCCACCCCTTGCTGAGCTCAGAAGGTGGAGGAAGAGAAGGAGGAGGTAGAAAATCAGCAGCAGAGGAGAGAAGAGGAGCGTGGGAGTGAGAGGTTCATACAGTTCAAACCCACCAGCTGCTGTGAGGGAGAAAGTTGAGGCTTTCAAATCCCGTAAAGATTTCCAGTCTGGACCAGGGGCCAGATCAAATCCAGGGCTACATATGGTAGCCAACTAAAAAGGAGGTGGGGGGAGA
>NW_022111300.1:35048309-35057313 GCF_000313985.2 Echinops telfairi
TTCAGAACTCAGGAGGCACAGACCACTCCAGGCGACAGTGGGGACAGCTCTGGGTTGTAAACACGGGAGGACAGGGACTAGCTCACTGTGGGTGCCTAAAGCCTTCACCCTGCCCTACCTGGACAGGGGATGTAGGGCATGCTGCCCATCAAATGGTCTCCTGAGGGTTTGCTAAGCCAGAGTGCGCATCTTCCTGTGTAGTCTCTCCAGGGGGTCCTTGCGGGAGGTGCTGATTGACCAGCACTCGGTGTTCCCTTCAGGGACAGCTAAGTACTGACTCTCAGGCCCATGCCTTCCTGCACCCCAACTCCTCCAGTCCTGGGTCCAGCAGCAAAGAGGGGGAGCTTTGGTAAGCCAGCAGGGCTTGCTAGTCACCCACCATGCGACTCCCGGTGATGGTGGTCCCTTCCGGAACTGTCAGTGTGCTGATAACTACAATGACCAGGGACCCGTCCACCAGGCGACTCCAGCTGCTTTCAGCAGGGAGCCCTGCCTGAAATGCCCCCTCCACGACTCAGAAGACCTACTACAGGAGGCTCACTACCTTCTCCACCGCCTCTCCCAGAACCAATGGATGCACTTGTGCTCCTGGCAAGGAGCCATCACATTGGGCCCAACCCTGTGTGTGCCCCATGTGTGTGCGCTCTGACCACTTAACTAAACAGACTGTAAAAGGCTGAGCTGGAACCCCCCCAAAGACAGCGGGCACGTGCATGAAAACGAACTTGATAAGAGTCAACAAGGGGACGCCTTCAAGGTTGCATTGCGTATGGACGAGGGCGTAAACATCAGAAAGAAGGCTGAAAATCTAGGAAGATTTCCCATGCAAATATGCTTTGTATGTGCCTATAAGTCCTTAGGATAACGCCATTCTCAACTCACTGCCACTGAATGGGCTCTGGATCCTCTCGGCCGTCGGGGACAGAGGAAAATGGCCCCAGTGGGTTTCTGAGGCTGTAACTCTGTACAGAGCAGAAAGCCCCATCTTTCTGCCTGGGAATGGCTGATAGGTTCGAACTGCCCAGCGCCTCACCCCGTACACCAGCATCAGGGCTCCTTGGGGCTTTCCTGGCCATGCCTAGCCCACAGTGGGGCTGCCTGAGGGGGCTGGGCCGTAGACACAGAGATAGATGGTGGATGGTGACGAGGGTGTTGACTTAAGACGGTGGCTGAGAGATACAATGGCTCCTCCCTTCCTCCTGCCCCCTGCCTCCCACTGGCCAAACTCCACTAGAAGGCCGGTGTCAGGGGAGACTGGGTAGACAGCTGGGGGAATGCCGAGCCCAGGACACAGCGAGCTGGGGGGACATGAGTCTGAGGGCAATCGGGCTCAGGCCTGGCCCATCTCCAGTGTCCCCACTCAAACGCACTGCTGTTAGTTGATTCTGATTCGCAGAAATTCTATCGCGCAGACTAGACCGGCCCCCGTGGGTTTCTGAGACTGTAATTCTTTATGGGAGCAGAACGCCTCATCTCTCTCCTGTCGCTTCTACCTGCTGACCTTGTTAGCAACCGCACACTAAGCACGATGCACCAGAACACCCAGTGCCCCCAGATTTCCCTAAGTGACTCCGTGTTATCTCCTGACACTGCTAAAGCCGATCAGGGAGAGGGGACTCTTTGGACTGAGAGGAGAGAAGGTGGTCCTAAAACTGTGCCCCCAAAGTGATTGCTAGGTGTGGGAGGGCTGGGCAGTCATTGAGTTGTAAACGTAGGAGTTCAGCGAAGAGGGGACGGATGGCTTGGGCAGTCAGAGAAGCCTGCTAGGAGGCAGTGTCAGGCGGGCCTCTTCAGGGTTTACTCCAGCAGAAACGCATGGTCATTTACACGGCCACTGCATTCTGTGTTGGCTACTGTCCAGCTGCTGCCCCGAGGCTACAGATCCATGAGTGTGTGCGCGTGGTGCGGTCACACATGCCTGGCCACTGATGGCATCAGCTGGCCGGCTCCCCTCTCATTCTCTCCTCATGGTTTCACGTCCTGGGTGACCATTTCGGCAACAGCTCGGGTTGGGGTGGTGGCGGGCACGGCACGGATGAGCTGTTAGAGGGTTTGACTCCGCCTTGCTGCTTGGCATCGGCCGACCCCGCGGGCTGCAGAGGGAGCCGAGCCTCTGTCCGGTTGTCAAGGTTGTGGTCTTTTAGAAACAGGGTTTTTTTTGGAAGAGCCGCTGGGTAGGATTAATCTGCTTTGGGCTAGTCATTGGGCACTTGACCGTACGTGCCACCCAGGGACCCTAAGATTCTGCCCCCCACCCGTCAAGTGTCTTAGGGCAAAGCCAGCGCACCTCAGGGTCCTTGTAGTAAAACGAGTGAGTCGGTGACGTTCCACCTTACAGGACATGCCTCCGAGCATCAGTTTTTACTCCGCGAGCCTCTTAGCGGAGGTGGCAGGAAAAGGAGATGACTGTATTGTCCCCACAAATGACGCATCAACCCATAGAACATGCCTAGTGCCCCTGTGAGAACAATGCCTGAGGGAGTGACAGAGTTGGTGAAAAGATTAAAAAGTACCACATATGTGTGATTTGCCCACAAATGCCACTAGTAGGAGGTAGACTGAGTCCAGGCAGACCTTGGAAGTGGATAGGAAAAACAGAAAGAAAATCCCTGCGAGGAGACTTCCTCCGGCCCTTGTCAGGTGTTTGCTCCCCTAAAAGGAGCATCCTGAGGAATAAGTCCTCGCTCATCGAGCGCTCTGGTTACTCGGGGTGCAGTTAATCAAGGCTCCGCGGCACCTTCACTCACAACGAGCGACACAGAGGGTTGCACATGCAGCTACTTCCTAAGTGACTTCTGGTCCCTGGCCTCATATCTGTTTCATTAAAATGGAACACTTGGAAAGGAAAAAGGGGCACTCGGAGCAGAATGGTTCCACCTGGATGCAGCTCCAGGGACCCGGCAGTCAACGTGATGGAGAGCCCCTTGCAGGCCCGCGTGGGCACTCCTGCCCTGCCCCGGGGGCAGGCGGTGTCTCCATCCGCCCTTCACGCGCTCTCCGACCAGTCCGGCCTTTCCTAAGGGATCCTTCTCACCAGGCAGGTGAATTTGATGCAAACCTCACTCATGAGACTCCCCTTCTCAAGGCCATGATTTGGCCAAGCAAGGCAGCACCTTCTCAACAGCCCCCAAGGGTTCTCAGGCTCGTCTTTGGGGCTGGAGAAAAAGCAGGAGGGAGTCCTTCTGTCCCCCTCATTGGCCACCGGGAGGCAGTTCAAAGGGAGGCAGTGGTGAAAAGGAGGCATGGGCTGGCAGAGGCTCGCCTTAGAAGCGACAGGGGTGGGGGTCAGATCCACGCCATGAGTCCCCTCCGGCACAGGGCTGGTTGGGGTGGGTGTGAGGGAATGCTGGCAAATGGCTATCAGAGGAAGGAAGGGAAGAAAGCCTTTGGTGGCCCACAGCTGAGGGACAAATGGCTGGTTCTCGTCCTTTCTTCCCGCGAGTAGCCAGCTGGGGAAATTCCAAGGGATCGCAAGCTGACAAAGAGCTGGGAATCCTCAGCGGAACTCTGGCAACGTAAGGAAGGTCTTAGTTCAAGCAGGCAGGGCAGGCTGCGTTCGAGGAGGCTTCGGGCAATCATCAAAGCTGCCCTTCCTCCTAGAAACGTCCGTCACTGTCCGCCACTGTTCGTCAGCACCTGGTGCTCTGCCTCTCCCGGGGGGCGAGGAGGGAAGGCTCCCTAGATCTGTGAATGTTCACCCACCTCCACTAAGGGGGCCGCTCCCTTTCGTGGACGCCGGTCGGTCGCCACAGTGGCAGCCTTCTGCCAGCAAGAACACAGGAGCTGGAACGTTGGAAGGTAAAACAGAAGGCAAGCAAGAGGGTGGGGAGCTGGAACTGCCGGCCTCTACCTCTGAGATTGTGACTGAGCTCGGACATGGCCAGGGGCCCTGCTCTGAGCAAGGGGGCCTTCAGGGCAGGTCACTTAGACAGGACAAGAGACTCCGGACACTTGGGCAGCCAAGTCTCCAACCACCCTTGCCTCCTGTGCCCCAGCAGGAGTATTTCCTTTTAAATTCATGATCAGGAGGGGTGCCAGTGCTAGATGGGGCAATGACAAAGGAGATGGGGGCTGGGGAGGGGGCAGAGCCCATGAGATGTCAGGTTCACTCAATGTGGGCTGGGGAGGGGGGCTCGCAGGATCATAAGCAAGATGAGGTCAAAGGGTCAGCGAGGTAATGGGAGCCTGACACTTTGGAACAAACATGGTCCTGTCCTATGGGGCCCGGGGGCCATGGTGAACCAGTGGTCACGTCCCCAGATGTGTTTAGCAGGTATCAGAGCCTGCTTAGGTCCAAGCCCCTTGTGGGATGATGAGTCCCTGCTGGGGGGGTGTCTCTGAATTTTATTGATATCTGCATCTTTGAGGTCGTGTTCCACCCCTAACTCATTCCCACTACAATGACCATCGTTACCAAGATGGCCACCCTAACCACCACCAAAGCAGGGTCAGCAGATACACAGAACTACATGAAAGGGGCCACTTCCGTAGTGTCCTTGATATGACCCTCTTTCCCTGAAAACTGGCTTTTGTCTCCCCACCTGGTTGCCCTGGTTACTAGGGACACCCCCCTCTCCCACCATAGTGGGCCCAATCAAAGATGGCTGGCAGACTTAAACTGAGCCATCCCAGACTGTCCCGCGGGTGGTGAGAGTGGCTGGCCATAGAAATAGGCAAGTGGCGCAATGCTCTTCCATCCTGTGCTCAGGAAAGAGGAGAGCAGGTCCGCGGAGGAAAGCACCGTGTGGGGAGAAAAGCCAGGGTGAGGTGGATGGATCCACGTGGAGGGAGCGTTTGCTTTGGTGCTCACGTGGCATACCGCCTCTAGACTCTGGTGGTGTCTGGCTGTAAGGCGTGTGGTGCTTTTAAGATGCAGGACAGACCCCTGTATCCTCACGATCAATCTATATGTTGGTTGTTTTGCTTGCAACCCAGTGTGTTAACGAACAAGTATTTCTGCCTCCATCCAGCAGGCCCCTCTAACCGACCACTACTAAACCTCAGCGTCCCCCCTCGCAGACACTACCAATTGAGCCCGCTTAGAAGATGAGATAAAAATTCTACTGGCCCAAAGGAAACACTTGTCCTGCTCAAAGGACCCAAGCCCAAGTACTACTGGCTACAGTCACCCAAAGAGTACCAGGAAAGGGTGGAGGGGGTGATGCTGAGCATGAACTTCCAGACGGGTGTGCGATTTCCCCAGGCAGTGGTGGACGGGATGTACTTCAGGTGTGAAGGTAACAGCTGTACAGTGGGTGGACCTAACAGTACTCTAGAACGGTCCCCTCAGGAAAGGGATATGACAAAGATTCACCAATCATACTAGGAAGCTCCAGTGGGGCTTGAGGCACCACCAACTGGCCAGGTGGCCTTGTTTCCAGGCCACCCTTGTCACCAGGGCACCCTCTCCAGAGGATGCTTTTGGCCCTTTGGTGACCCAGAATCCATTGTCCCACCCTTATCAGCCACAGCTCCTGGGTTCTTTTTGTGGATTCCGGGACCCTGCCCTGTGGTATAGGAGGGATTCCCCGTCCGGTTCCAGAAGCAAATCAGGTGACCCACCCCAGTCCTTCCACAAGTTGGGCCAGAGGGATTGGTCCAGGGGTGGACATGTGGCTGAAGACATTGGCCCAGTCAGTGCTAATCCCAGAGCTGTGTTTTCAGAAGCTGGACTTGAACTCCAGAGACTATGAGGGCTGTGCTTGCAGCTGCCACCCTGCCGCCCTGCAGACGTGCGGGGGAAGCCAATAGGTGTGGAAAGGAGAGCCACAAGACAGAAGACCGAACTCACAGAGCCTGGATACAGGTCGCCTGTGACGCTGTTCCTACACCTGAATTACTCATCCTTATGTTTTTGCATCCAATAAGTCCTATTGTACCCGCCTCATTTACCATGCTGTGGCAGTTACATCACCTCCTGTCAACTTGAGCAAAGGGGTGGAGTCTAGCCTGTCAAGGGGGTCATAGCCAATCATGCCTCTGTGTGGGCATGGTCTTCTCCTAAGGATTCTGGGAACTCCTGTCATCCTCCCAGGAGGCAGGACACACACTCTCTCTGCGGGAGATTCCTGTTGACAAGCCACCTGGAGCTATGCTGATGGAGCCAGAGCCCTGGAGCTGGAGGAGACCTCTGCCATGTGGAGACCCCTCCCAGCGCTGAGATGCTTCCACCACCACGCTATCTACAAGACCTTCTACCCACTGGCCTGTGATCTTCCTGCACTCAGCGTCATTGCATGTGCTGCGTGAGTCTGAAGAGGAATTTATAGAGTGGTATCGGACATATGGGCTAATATCGGACTTAAGGACTTGATCTGGACTGGGCTGGGATGTTTTCTTAATGTACAATCATTCTTTGATATAAAGCTCTTTCTTATACACATATGAGTGTCTCTGGATTTGTTTCTCTAGTCAACCCAGACTAACACACACATCAATAAAATGGGGTTGACAACAGCTGTCTTGTGCATAGACGTTGCCAGGAATAGCTGTTGCTATCTTGGTAGGTGCTGTCGAGCTGTTTCCAATTCATAGTGACCCTGTGCACAAGAGAACGGAACACTGCCCAGTCCCGCACCATCCTCACCATTGTTTCATGCTTGCGCCCATTGTTGCAGCCTCTGTGTCCATCTGTCCATCTGTCAAGGGTTTCCTTTTGGTCACTGGCCCTCTATTTCCCAAGCATGCGTCCTTCTCCGGGGGCTGCTCTCTCCTGACAGCATGTCCAAAGTACCTGAGATGAAGTCTCACGTCCTTACCCCTTGAGTCATTACCGTGCGCGCCCTGGTAGGGGCATCACTTAGGAAGGGGCATCAGAGCTCTCCAGAAAAAAGTCCATGGGAAACATATGGCCTCATCTTCCACCCAGCGTACCCTAGTGCAACGCCTGGTGCGGAAGAGATGCTCAATAAGTAATGGGCCAGTGTGGAGAGGTACTTGAGAGTATCACCACTACCCTACCAGGGTTTAACCACCCATCCTGCCGGCCTTCTTCCAATCTCTTCATTCTGGGTGGAGCCAGGCCTTCCATTCTCATTCTGACTAGATTAAAATTTGAAGTCACCTAGTCCTCCTACCCTGTCACACCCCAACCAACCTTTCAAAAGCCCAGGCCTACCTGCTTACAGTGACCATGGTGGCTGAGCGGCAGAGAGCTGCCTCCCAGGCCCAAGACCAAGTTTGATTTCGGGCCGGTGCACCTCACGTGACGCCACCACCCGTGTGCCGGTGGAGGCCGGCATGGTGCGGTGAGGCTGAAGGGCTTTCAGTGGAGCTTCCGCTGCGACTGGGCTCAAGATGGACTAGTAAGAAGGCCCGGGAATCTTCTGCAGAAAAGCAGCCCAGGAAAAAGCCAGTGGCTCACCGTGGGTCTGTTGGACACCTGATCCTGGGCTGGCGCAGGACCAGCTGGCATGGCCTTCTGTTGTGCCTAGGTTTATCCTGATGCCCAGTCGGGGCTGACTTCTGGGCAGGGCCCATCAACCTCTGCTTTCCCGAGGGCTGGGGAGACGCTGCCGGCTGACTAATTCCCCCCGGGTTTGGTACTTGTGATTCCTGAAATGGTAGGGTGCAGCCCCCACCAACCCCTGCTGCTCGCTGAGGTGGAGGGGTGTCGGGCTGGGGGTAGGCATCCTAGTTGGGATCACCCCCCCGCCCAAGGCAGTGCTGCCTCTCTGCCTCAGTCGTCCACGTATCATTCATCACCGAGGGAGGACAATCTCGCGCAAAGGATGAACGTGGCCCCCCCACTGCTCCCCAATGCCTTGTGCCTCCTTTAACTGCTGAGCCACTGCTCCAGTGGGCCCCCAGCGCCCCTCACCTTCCCTTCCCCCAGCCTCCACCAGCAGTAAGCGCCTCCCTGAGCCCCCATCATCGCCCTCTCCTCCTGACACCTGGCCTGGGGGAGTTGCCTGCAGTCTCCAGGTTTTTCTCCTCACAGCCGGTCTGTTCACTCTCACTTTTCCTCCTACATCAGCAGATTAGAAGCGGGAATAATTTACGTGGAAGGAGGTGATGCTCCAGTTCAGCCTGGTGTGCTTGACAATTAACTAAATAAACGGCTCGGGGTCACTTGGAGGAACAATTCACAGACTTCCCAGGGACAGGCACATGCTCAGTCCCTCCGGCTCCGTGCAGGACCTCCCCACCGGAGCCAGGGGAGGCTGGCCGGCGGGAAGGAAAGTCTAGCCATCTTATTATTCACGGCTCCCCTTCCAGCTCTGACCTTAAGAGTACCCTTAACCTTCCTCCTCCAGCTTGCTAATGGAGAAATAAATCTTGGGAGAGTATCTTAAATTCTTTTTTATCACAGACTGTATCGCCGAGATAATAAGACCAGCCTTCGGAGTAGCCATTAAGTTACAGAAGGTGTGGTCATCATTTATGATTTTTTTTGGCCTTAATTGCTAGACAGACACTTTAAGTGGGAAGTCTGTCTAATGAGCCCAGTCATTAAAACATCAAAAACTGTTATCTGGGGTTTCTATTTTAGTTAGACATTACATTATTTTAATAAGGGGGCCGCATTTCTTGTCGCAGGGTTTGGGAAGGGAGGCTGCAGCAAGCCCCCTGGGGGACAGAGGGAGGGGAGGCCAACATGCTTTCAGAAAACAAGGTTGCAAATCAAGCCGGAGCCCCTGCCAGGCAGGCGGATGTGGTGGGATGCGCAGGCCTGGGGAGCTGGGGGAGGCGTACCCTTCTGTGGGGACTGGAGCCAGGTGGGCAGGTCAAGGGGGGTTCTGGCCCCGCCCCCACCCCCTCCACTCATCCTGGCTTTCCCCAGAAGGCCCTCCCCTGTGGGCTGCTCTGGGCCTCCCAGCAGCCTCAGCTCACTGCTGTGCTGGCCGCCCCCTCTCATCTGCCCAGGGCGCTTGGTCACCACGTGGACAATAGAACAAGATGCCGCCTGGCCTTGTGCCAAACCCACCATTGGTTGCGTGCCCCGCTGCCGTGATCCATAACCTTTTCACTGGTTGTTTTTCAGAAGGAGACCGCCTGCCCCCCC
>NW_022111300.1:35057820-35064795 GCF_000313985.2 Echinops telfairi
AAAGCCTCATCTTTCTCCTGACAATCGGCCAGTGGGTTTGAACTGCTGGCCCTGTGGTTGGCAGGCCAATGTACCATGGAACCATCACTACCCTCATCTCACTGTCTTAGCCCAGCTTTATGAAGGGGCGTTGAAATGTTCGTGGAAAATTTCCATTTCGGTTGTTCAGTTTGAAGCCCCTTCAGGTGTCTCATTTCTCTGGTCTCCCTCGACAGGCCTCCCAGCGCTGCTGTGTGGCACCGACCACCCTCCAGAGACGGTTTCAGGCTCAAGGTCTTGGCAATCATGGCTTGTGACTGGTCTAGACAAGAACGGTGTACCGGAGGCACAGGGCAAGCTGCCAACGCGAGTCCCGTGTGGCTTTCAACTTTCTAGTGGGCATGTTAAAGAAACTGGTAAGCTTAATTTTAACAGTACATTTTATTTAGCTCAACCTAGCTAAAAATTTTACTTCAACATGTAATCAATAACTTAAAGATCAATAGTGAGATATTATACAATCTTTGCATCACACTAAGGCTTCCCTCAGACCCCCAAACTCACTGCATGGAGTCAATGCCGGTTCACAACAACCCTACAGGACAGGGTGGAACTGTCCCTGTGAGTCTCCGAGACTGTAACCCTTTAAGAGAGCAGACAGCCTCATCTCTCTCCTGCAGAGTGGCTGGTGGTTTTGAACCACTGCAGCCCAATTTGTAACCACTAGGCCACCAGAAACCAAAACTCACTGCTGTCGAGGCAATTCTGATTCATAGCAGCCCTATAAGTCAGAGTAGACACGCCTCATGGGGCTGTCAAGGCTATAAGGCTTCGAGAAGCTGACTGCCTCATCTTCCTCTCCTGGAGGGGCTGAGGGGCTCAGCGCTGAGATGTGTTTGGAGTTGAGCACTTAACCACTGCGCCACCAGGGCTCACATGATCAAAGACATCTGAACTCACCACCATCGAGTTGGCTCCAGCTCATAGTGAGCCTGTAGGGCAGGGCAGAACCATCCCTTTGGGTTTCTAGGCGATGAACATTTATGAGAACAAAAAGCCTCATCTTTCTCCCAAGGTTAGCTGGGGGGTTTAGACCACCTACTTAACTTCCGGTCAGTAGCCCAGTGGGTAACCCACAAAGCCACCAAGGCTCCTGGTTTTAGAGATGGCCTTTGAAGGACAGGACAGCTTCTGACATCACAGAAGACCATCCCCCAAATCAGTTTTCAAAGTGCAGAAAGGCAAACGGCAACCACAGGAAGCTGGCCTTCCAGTGGCCACCTAGCTCACCATCAAAATGCCGCGGCTCAGCAGATCAGGAACTATCAGTGCAGGCCCAGTAGCTGCACAGTAAACCCTGGCTGTTACCTCAGTACAAGAATAGTTTGTTGTAACAATGTGGTACCGTGCGACACTCACCTTCCCGACAGGATCGCTGAAGACAAAGCGGGTACAGAAGCAAATGTGGTGAAGAAAGCAGAGGGTGCCCGGCTATTAAAAGATATA
This sequence comes from Echinops telfairi, assembly GCF_000313985.2. Classification (NCBI taxonomy): domain Eukaryota; kingdom Metazoa; phylum Chordata; class Mammalia; order Afrosoricida; family Tenrecidae; genus Echinops; species Echinops telfairi. The sequence continues at coordinate 35,059,306 of NW_022111300.1, forward strand.
GTGTCTGAGGTCTTAGAGGCTTGAAGATAAAACAAGCGGCCATCTAGCAGGGAAGCAACAAAGTCCACATGGAAGAAGCACACCAGCCTGTGTGATCATGAGGTGTCGATGGGGATAGGTATCAGAAGTTCAAAAACAAGCAATCAAATTGATGTGGAGGAGTGTGGACAAAGGGAAAACCCCAAATCCACCTGTAGGATAATTGGACAGTCCCTCACAGAAGGGCCACCCGGAAGGGATGACATATCTAGGAAGCAGTACAGCACCGATGAAACACATAACTATCATCTAGTTCTTTAATATTTCCTCCCCTTACTATTATGGTCTTTGTTTTACCACATTAATCTTATTAGACCTGTGTATGTCCCCTTGTATAATTAAGAGCACTCAACGCATGAAACCCCAAATGGATAACCCTTCAGAAACAGTAATGGGAGTAATGATTCCCTGAAGGTATGAGAAGAGGGGGAGGAAGTGGCGGAAGGGGGAGCTGATAGCAATGACTGTAGAGCCCCAATGGAGGGGAATGAATAATAGAATTGCAAGTAAACAGATACATTGGATGGTTTAAGATATGCCAAATAATAATAATATTAAATAATATAATAATAAGGGTTCCTGTGGGGTACGGTGGGGGGCGGGGGATAAATGAGCTGACATCAGAGAGTTCAAGAAGAAAGAAAATGTATTGAAACGGATGGTGTAGCATCTGCACAGTTATACTTGATCTAATTGAAATATAGATTGTTATAGTATCTGTGAGCCCTCCCACTTAAATTACAAAAAGTAAACATATAAACTCTGGCTGGAAGGATTCTCTTCTTGGAGAGAGCAGATACAGGCCAGGATAGGCCACAAAAGCAGGGACACACACTGTGTGACTCCACTCGTACGAAATATTCCTAATAGGTAAGTGTCTACAGACCAAGTTTCCTAGTGGTTGTTACCAGGGGCGGGTGGCGGCAAGGGGACTCGGAGAGTGTGTTAACAGGGATGGGAAATTCTGGAAATGGATAGCGGTGGCGGCTGCATAACAGGATGAACATCAGTAATGTCACAGAATTGTACAGGCAGAGACGGCGAAATGCAAATGTGTTTCACATATTTATTTCCTACACGAACACGCAGAGAGAGAAAAGCTCAAAACCACAGTCCACAGGAAAACGGGCGCGTGAAGAAGAGACAGGCGGACAGGGGTTGGCACCAAAGGGGGGCAGTGCCCCAGGGCTCAGGCAGAAAGGTGGGGAGGGCGTATCTCACATGGGAACTGCCGGCCAGGTTTGCAAAATTCACTGAAAGACCGGCCTTCCCCAAGAGGGGGCGAGAATTCACAGCATGCTTGTTTGGTCCTAATTTGATTAGCACCCCACCCCGCAGGAAGGCCCTAAAGGTGCCAGAAAGACAGGGCAGACCTCAAACCCCAAACCCCACACCCAACTGCCTGCCATCCTGGCTATCCCGACTCCCAGTGCCCCTGTAGGGTAGGGTAGAACTGCCCCAGTGGGTTTCTGAGGCGGTAACACTTTGAGAGGGGAGAAAGCCCGTCTTTCTTCCCCAGGGCTGATGGTGGTTTCAAACTGTTGACCTTGCACTTAGCAGCCCAAAGGCAAGCCCACTAGACCACCAGGTCTCCTAGGACAGATGTCAATACCACTCACTCTCACTCACTGCCATTGAGTCGGTTCTGCCTCACCCGACAGGACAGTGTGCGACCTGCCTGGGGGTTCTGAGACTGTAAATCTTACAGGAGCAGAAAGCTTCGTCTTTCTCCCCCAGCACAGTCCGGGGTTCTACACTGCTGAGCTTGCAGTTAGCCGCCCACCAGGGCCCCTGTAGGTACACAGAGTAGAGAGAAACGTGGTGGTCCTGGTAGGTCACAGGCCAGCCAAGACTGACAAGGTCCGAAAAGCACATTCCCAGGAAGGACCTCGAGAGGCTCTTCTCTGAAGCTTGGCCGTCGCTATCCTGCCTGGGCCTGCTGGAGGAGGATTCGGCGAAAGCTCACGTGGCACCAGCAATCACGGGGCTTGGCCAAGGGGAAGGAGCTTGACTGCTGAGCTGGATCCCCCTGCTGTTTCCACTCACAGGGGCCGTCCAGAAGAGGGCAACGCACAAGACAGCGGAGAGATTCCAGTTGCCAGGGGACTGGGGGAGGGTGGGAGGAAGTACGGCGTGACTCGTCATAGGTATAGGGTTTCTTTTGGGGGGGGGACGAAACCCTCTAAAATCGATGGTGATGATGACTGCTCAGCTTCGTGGGGCTGTCCTAAAAGCGTTCAGTAGGTGAACGGCATGCACACACATCCTCTCTTGAGGGAAGTGATAATGCAGTTTTTAAAAAGTGATAGTACAAGTAGTTCAGGTGATTGGCTGCTAGCCAAAAGGTGGGAGGGCTAAAGCCACTCCGAGGTGCCTCAGAAGAAAGGCCTGGTGGCCTTCTGAAGAACCAGTCACTGAGAACCACAGGGAGCACAGCTCTGCTCTGACGCACACAGGGGCCACCACGAGTTGGGGGACACTGTGAAGGGGGCAATTCAACGATCTGTTAATTCTGTCTTTCCCATGGACTTTTTGAAGCCTCCTTGCACACGCGTGTGTTGATAGCCCGGGCCGTGCCTGGCACACAGAAAGCAGCTGTCAGGCCGTGGATACGGATGGCTCGGCAGCTCTCTGTTGTGTTGTTTCTGACACAGCCAGCTTCAGGCTTGCCTGGGTGGTCCATTCTCCAGGTGGGACTTGCAGGGGTGCAAAGAAGGGCGTGGGCACTTGTGCAGTGCCAGGGCACACCTGCAGTGCCTCCCAGGGCCGGGGAAGGCAAGCCCTGGAGCGTGAGGCGGCTGGGTGTGGGCTTTTCTTATATAAGGCCCACGCCCAACCGTCTTAGGTGAATTCACACTGATCTCTGCTGAAGCCAAACTCCCAGAGTGCTTACCGAGGCAAGAACCCATTGATAAATGTCTCTGTGGCTGTGTCTCAACAGGACGGTTCCCTCCCACAGGGTTACACGGTGTCCAGAGTGTTTGTGAAGGTGGGGCATCCCCACCCTCTTAATTTCTGCCCTCTCATCTGAGGACAAGCCTCCTTTTTAGCCCGATTCTGCTGACGGAGGCTGGGGAGGCAGGGCCATGCTTGCTCGGTGCCCACTGCAGACCCTGGAAAGCCAAGTGATTTCAGGTCCCTGGGCAGCAGAGCTGAGGGCGGCCCATCACCTTTGGTGCCCTGTGCGTGATGCCCGATGGGCTTTGACGGAACTGACTCAGCTTCTCTGATCCCGTCTGTCAGCCTGAGATGTGGCCAAGAACCCCAGTGCTTCTCGACTCAGCTAAGACTTCATGGTGGTGGGGTGATTTGGGGGCTCCGGGGACTGAGCCCAGAGAGGCCTGGTGGTGTAATGGGATACAAGTGAGGCTGCTCATTGAAAGGTCAGCGGTTCAATACCACCAGTTAGCTGCTCCACATGGGGAAAATGAGGCTTTCTACTCCCAGGAAGTTTTGCAGCCTTGGAAACCCACAGGGGGCAGTTCTACCCTGTCCTATAGGGTCACGGTGAGTCAGAAACAACTCCCAGGCAGTGAGTGTGTGTGTATGTGTGTGTGTGTGCGTGTGTGTTTTGGGGGGCTGTTGCAGGCACATTATAGGACATACAGCATCAGGCGGATCCACTTTAACACCTCTAGCGCCCACAGTCATGTGACAACTCCAACCACCCCCTGCACACAATGTCCAAAGACACCCCCCAGATCCCCCAGAAGCTCTGCTCTCAGGAGGGGTGGGAATGCTACTGTTGCCTCTGGTGGTCTCAAGGGCTTCCTTTAACCTTGGTCAGCGGCGTGTGAGTAAACATTTAACAGAAGAAAGGAAGGGTGGGGAAACACTAATGTGCTGACGGTGCCAATTCTCACGGTGTAAATACTGCTACCGCAGTAGAGGTCCCAGCAGTGAGCAATGGTTGCTGCAGCTGCTGTTACTGCCAGGTGCCGTCAAGTCGAATCCAACTCACAGTGGTCAACAGAACGGAACACCGCCCGGTCCCGCACCGTCTGCGTCTGCGTCTGCACCACTGTTCCTGTGTGCGAGCCCACTGTTGCAGCCACGGTGGTGATCAACGCATTTCCAACAGTCCTGACTGGCAACAGCCTGCCCTCTTGGTCACCATCTGCCAGCCAGCTCCAGCCTATCAATGCCTGTCACCTGGTGTCTGTGCAACAATAGACTTAGTAAGAGAGTTCAGAATTCAACTGCAACATGCTTCCTGGGGCCCCATTTTCAGAACCAAAGACTCCCCCTCCGTTAGTCAGTCCTGATGCATGCTGACTGACTAGAGCTGCTCCGTGGGGGGTTTCACAAGCAGACAGCTGGGCCTGCCTTCAGAGGGGCCACTGGGTAGGGTCGAACCACAAACCTTTTGTCTAGTAATCCAGCATTTGATTGTTTTGTTACTCATGGCCAACTCCTCCTCCCCTTCCTCCCCTACTGAGACACCCCAGCAGAGCCCAGCAGCACTAGATGGTACCCCACCACATCCACCGACTGCTCGGAAAAGGCCACATTAGAAGGTCCTGGGCAGGGTGCCCGTCTGCTCCTGCAGGGATGACAGTCTAGAAACCCTGGGGCAGTTCTCTGTCATGTGGGGACACTGTGGGTTGGGATAGACCAGCACAGTGGTTCTCAACCTTCCTAAGGCCGCGACCTTTTCACACAGTTCCTCCTGTTGCAGTGACCCCCCCCCAACCATAGTTATTTTCATTGCTACTTCACAACCGTCATTTTTCTACTGTTATGAATCATAATGTAAATATCTGCTGTGCAGGATATATTTTCCTTCTTTTTAAAAATTGAATCACAATACTTTACTCTGTCTTCTCAAGTCACCCTTTGAAATCTGTTCAGCTCTTTTACTTCCCTAGCTTCTTTTAAAAAATCATTTTATCGGGGGTTCGTACAACTCACCACAAATCCATCCATCCATCCATTGTGTCAAACACATTTGTACATTTGTTGCCATCCTCATTCTCAAAACATTTCCTTTCTACTTGAGCCCTTGGTGTCAGCTCCTCATTTCACCCCCCCTCCCCACCCACCTCTCTCACAAACGCTTGATAATTTATCAATCATTATTATTTTGTCATGTCTTACACTGTCCGATGTCTCCCTTCACCCACTTCTGTTGTCCATCCCCCAGGAAGGGTGTTATATGTAGAACCTGTGACCGGTTCCCCCTTTTCTATCCCCCCTTCCCTCCACTCTCCCAGTATTGCTACTCTCACCACTGGTCCTGAAGGGTTTATCTGTCCTGGATTCCCTGTGTTTACAGTTCCTAACTATACCACTGTATGTATAACCTCTGGTCAAGCCGGATTTGTAAGGTAGAATTGGGATCATGATAGTGGAGAGGGGAGGAAGCACTTAAGAACTAGAGGAAAGTTGTATGTTTCATTGTTGCTACACTGCACCTTAACTGGCTCATCTCTGCCCCACGACCTTTCTGTA
>NW_022111300.1:35069721-35072373 GCF_000313985.2 Echinops telfairi
TCAGTGCCTCTCAGGGACCCTAGAACAACTGCAGATGTCTAATCAACCCAGATGGCCCGGCCGGCCGGCTGCAGGAGCACTGAGGCTGGAGGAGAGAGCTCGGGACTGGGGCCACCGCACTGACAGCCCTTCACTGAAGCGGAGCCCCTTCACATGCTGTTAGCTGCCACCCAGTGGTGCTGCAATGTCCCTCATGCCCTTGGGTGGGCTAGACCACCCGCCTCAGTAACCCTTACACCACCAGGGCCCCTTCCTGCGGTCATCGCTGGATTCCAGGCTTCAGGTTCATTCAGGTGCTGGTAAGAAACCTGTGACTCCCCTCAGGAGGGCTAGTTACCAAACAGCGCGGTCCCTCAAGCAGGCCTGCAGTCAGGGCTCCCTAGGGAGGGCCACTGCTCTCTTCTCCCTACTTCAGGGCAAAACCTCCACCTCCCTCCCAGGATTTGTTGGAGCCCCTAAATTCCACGATTAGAGAGTCAGTCCTTTGAGTGGTATCTGAGCCCAGAAGAGTCATGTCGGTTGCACGAGCTCAGGACTGACTTGTGGCAATGAACCTGCGGGGTCCCTGTGTGGCCTACACAGCCCACTGAGACCGAGTTCTGTGACCAGTTCTTCCATGCCCTGCTCCGTGCCTCGGCTTCTCTGCTCTCAGGGATGTGGACTTGGCCTTGAGGTGGGGGTCAGTGAGTTGCTATTGCTGCTGAATGTCCCCTGTATAAGGCTCTGTATAAAGGGAGAAGGGCAGTGGGCATTACAGACCAAGTCCTGGCAGGAGGCATTTTTCAAGGGGTTCTGGAGCAGGGAGGGGAGAGAGGAAGAGAGAACGACCCCTCGGTTCTGAGCATGGAGGGCAGGGGTCCCTGGGAAGAGGAGGTAGGGGACAGGGCACCCCTCCCAGCACGGCCCTGTCTCCACCCCTGTGTTCCCCATTTGCAACACTGGAAGCTCACGGCTTCCCCAGCACCCTGGTCCCTTCTACAGTGAGACTGACCCAGAACCGGCTTCTGCCATCCAAAACGGCGCTGAGGGGGAGCCTGTCACGTGACCCCGCTCAGGAAGCTGCGTGAAGAGGCAGGACGCAGAGCTGCAAAAAGTACAGTCACCAGTGTGCTGCCATCACGCGCGCGTGGGAAGGCCCCCACGGAGATAAACCATGCTGTTGGCAGGGCCCGGGGAGGAGGGGTGGGAGGGGAGGAGCAGGTTGGGGACTGTGGGAGCATGTTCCAAATGCCCTATAAGGAGCATGCATTTGCTGTTAGAATAGACACAAATGAAGTCATGTATTAGAAAGAGAAAAGAGGGGCCCTCTCGCGCTCAGTCTGGGAATCCCCATGGGGGTTTGCTGTGAGTGGAAATCGACTCTGTGGCCGTGTGCTGATGGGGTGTAGCAGTGACCCATAAGGCCACCATCCTCAAGGTCAGCAGTTCGAAACCACCAGCCGATCCTCAGAAGAAAGATGGAGCTTTCTACTCCGGCAAAGAATTACAGTCTCGGAAACGCTCAGGGACAGTTCTACCCTGAGCTCCAGGGTCGCTATGAGTCGGCATCGACTTGATAGGAGTGAGTCAGCCACCAGCCGCTACCCGCTCCTCTCAGCTTCACCCCAGGCCCTGGGAGCCTAGCCCCTCGGTCCGGAATATTCCACTGGGCGACAAGCAGCCAAGATGGGCCTCAGAGAAACCTGAGCCAGTGAAGGGGCAGAGACACACGTCTGACCCCCATCAAATCAAACTGCAGCCTGGAAAGATGGTCCCATTTTACAGACGAGGAAACTGAGGTGCAGAGCAGTGAGGTGGGAAGGCAGTGAGTGGTGGAGACAGGGGACCTTATGTTTAGCCCGGTGGCTTTTTCTACTCTGAGCACTGCAGGTCCGGTCACCTGCCTCACCACCCACGTGAGTAGGAGTGGTGACATCTCCCAAGGATGGGAGTGAGCATTTTTGCACGGGTGTTAAATGGCTTTAGGTTCTTAGCAAGCCCTGCTAGGAGTTCAAGGTTGGACTGCTAACTGCGAGGTCAGCAGTTCAAACCCATCAGCTGCTCCATGGGAGAAAGATGAGGCTACCTGCTCCCATAAAGGTCTATAGTTAAAGAAAATCTGCACAAGGTCACCATGAATCAGAATCACCTTGATCTTAGTGAGCATCAGAGGGTGCCACACTGTCACCAAGAAAGGATGCCCATGGCTTCCTCGACCTCACCTGTGCTTGCTGTACCCTGGCCTGCCTGGTCCCACACCTGGTTTGAAAAGCTGCTTCCTAGAGCCCTCCTGTGGCCCCTCTGGTCCTCCGCCTGGCCCTCATTTCTAAGAGGTGCTAATTATCCCATTAGTGCATCTGGAGGGAGACATAGGTTCCAAGGTGGATGATAAAGCAGAATCCGGGTACCAATCATGCGAGGCGGGCGGCCTGCTGCCAGGCTCCTTGTCGTGTCAAATCATCAACTACAATTCTTAATCACCTCCTTTCCTGTCAGAACCCCTGAGATTTCACTGCCTTCTTACATGGGCCTTCCTTAAGTTCCTGGCTGGGGACACTGGCTGCTCCAGGGCTGCAGTGGGGAGAGTTGCTACATCCAGCCAGGTGGCCACCCGCCAGGCCCCAGATGCCTGCCAACCTCCTGTTCTGGGGAGAGCTTGCTTGAGTGTCCAGA
>NW_022111300.1:35073062-35099696 GCF_000313985.2 Echinops telfairi
CATCAAGTCAATGCTGACTCACAGGGACTCTGCAGGACGGGCTAGAACTGCCCCTGTGGGTCTCTAAGACAGTAACTCTTTATGGAAATAGAAAGTCCCGTCTTTCTGCCACGGAGCAGCTGGTGGTTCCAAATGTCTTGGTGGGCAGCTCAATGTATAACTACCATGCCACCAGGGCTCCTGATCAGGTGCGTAATAGTGCTCAATAAACAAAAAACCCAAATCCAACGAATTACATCAATTCCACATTGAGGCAAAATGGAACATTTGGCTTGTGAAGTTGGGTGAGACTGTTTCTTGGGGAATCCTTGAAGGTGTCCTTCCTATGATCCTGGGGGGTTGGGGGGTGGCATTTATCCCGGACAGGAGAGCGGCCCATGGAAAAAGCCCTGGATCTCCTGGCCAGTAACCTTCTCGGTGACACCAACTAACACCAACTAAACATCCGCTAGCCAGTGGCTACATAGAGCTGTGACTCCCTGATCTCCCCTCTGCTTCTGGTTATGAATACAGGACACAGTCAAACCCCAACAGACAAGAGGGACCACCAGGCTGAGTTACAGGAAGGGCCAGAGAGGAGGCAACAAAGACAGGTCCAGACAGCAGTGAGGGGACCTTGTTTCTGACCCCATGTGAGCTGAACCTCTGCCTCTGGGGCTCAATCAGAGTTGGCAGGCAGGGGGGCCAGGGGTTCGTTGCTGTCTAGGCCACTCCCCCCCCCCACCCCACTGGAGTGACCTGTGACCTAGGCGTGGTGATTTTTATTGGCTCGATGGCACAGGAAAGCCATGCCAACCCAGACGTCTACATCTATTCCAGGTTCTCGGGAACGACACACGTGCAGACTGTGAACCCCTCTCGTCCTCAAAACAGGCCTCAACACAGAGTGGATCTCAAGCTGCTTTTGGCTGGTGGGGGAGTGGACACAGCCCCAGGGCCGTCGGTATGCACCAGCGCTGTTTGGGGGGAGAGAGAGCGCTCTAGTGTCCTCCTAACCCCCAGCAGCAAAGCCCCACCAGTAAGCAGACTGTGACCTAGTGCCATCCCGGCGCTGGACCCCCCACTCTGGGTCTCTGCTCGTCTTCCCTTTCCACTCGGGGGATCTGGGCTCACTTGGTGATCCTGGAGGCGGCAGTTCTGTTTGCAGTGGCTGTCGGTTGTATAACTGCTGCCATTGAAAACAGACCGGTGGATTGAAAAGCGGATTGACCTCGGACAGGCGAGCTGCCGTTGTTGTTGGCAGCACGGAATTGGCTCCTGTATGACGGAACGTAGACTCCCCGGCCCTCCTTGTCAGCAGGTTCGCGCTCTTGGCTTGTCAGCCATCAAGTTCCCATTGGCTCCTTTTCAGAAGGGCATCGCCAGGGCCCCTTCCTCGTCTGTCTTGGTCTGGAAGCCCCCCCATGAGGCCTGTCCTCCACAGGCGACCCTGCTGGGACTGGAAGCGGTAGTGTCATAACTTCCAGGCTCACAGTCACTTGTTGACGGGCCACCAGTGAGACAAACTTCTAGGTGGACATGGATGGAAATGCACAGCTGGCAATGAGGAGGCTCAAGGAAATATCCAACCTGCCGACGAGGCCAGGGGGACAGCAGGAAACCACGTGAGGACCAGGAGAGGGAAGGCTGCCACAGGCACTTAGGAAGCATCTGACCTTGGCAGTCCCACTGGGGGACGCAGAGCAAGGACAAAGTCTGGGGCACATGCTCTGGAGAGAGGCAAAGCAGGCCCTGGAAACGGGGCGTCGGTCAGGCAGCAGAACACACAAAAGCAACTCTCGCATCTCTGAGCCCAAATGAATCAAGAGCTTGTGGTCCATTCACACCATGGAATCCTCAGCTCCCCTCACCCTGCCACTGAGCAGATCCTGACTCAGGCAATCCTCTGGGGCAGAGTAGAACTGGTCCTGGGGGTTTCTGAGGCTCTACATCTTGAGGGAGCAGAAAGCCTCATCTCTCTTCCCCAGGGCTGCTGCTGGGGCAGAGTTTCTGACCTGGCAACAGTTAGTAGCCCAGCACGTTACCCACCAGCCCCCAGGGATCAACGGTAACAAACAAACAGAAGGGCTGCAGCTTGGTGCCTGGGGATGGATGGACTGCAGAAACGCTGTGTGCACTGAGGACTACAAACGCCTCGACCGTGGTTTTGTACGGTCCGAATGCCGGAGGGATGACTCCCGGCATTTTTGGAGGCCTCAAACATTTCATGGGAAAACCCTACAGGCCTCGAATGCCATTTTCCCACCCGTCCTTTGAAGCTCCCTTGTTTAAGTGGTAAGCGAGGCCCGGCGGGGCCATAGGAAGCCCCTCGTTGCCAATGGAAAGGTTGGTGGCCCACATCCACCAGCTGCTGCATGGGGGGGACACAGCAGTCTGCTTCCATGAAGACCGCTGCGGTGGACCTCCAATTCACCGCCACTCCCGTGCACCACAGAAGGAACACTGCCCGCCCAGCACCACCCTGACAGTCCCGTCTGAGCCCACCGTGCGGTCGCTGTGTCCATCCCGGCATGGAAGGTCTTTAAGGGGATTAGAATGATCACTGGAAGGGGGAGACTTAGGGGTTGAAACCCCACTAGAAAGATGCGCGCCCCCTTTGGAAACGAAGGCAGCGCGGGCTGTGCATAGCAACCACAATCGCAAATCTCTGGAACTACAGTCAGAAACAAAGCCGCTCACCGATGGCTGCCGACCCAGGTCGCTCTCCATAGTCCTGACAGTAACCCAACCACGCGCCTCAGGCTCCTCAAAGGGCTCACTAGGTCTCTTACGAGTTCCCACTCCAGGGCTTCGACCCATTACTCCTTCCATTCTGGTTATGTTCTGCTTCACGGAAATGAAGGGTGTGTGTGTGTGTGTGTCTGTATCTGTTTCAGTTTTGCACCATCAGCCATGCCCGAATGGGTTTGGCAGTAAATAACGGCCTGCTTGCTGTGGTGAGGTGCTGTCAGGTCCACCGAGCTCAGCACGCCCTGGCATCGCAGAAGGAAGCATGGCAGGGTCTGGCACCATCCCCACAGTGGCTGCTACGTTGGAGCCTATGGTGTCAGCCACTATTTCAATCTACCCTATGGAGGGTTGGCCTCTCTGTCGCTCTACTCTACGGGACACAATGTCCTTCTCCAGGGACCGGTCTCTCTTGATAACACGTCCGGACTACCGAAGATGAAGTCTCACCGCGCTTGCGTCTAAGGAGCATTCTGGCTGTATCTCCTCAGGGAGACTGAGTCGTTCCCCTGGGGGTCTAAGGAGCATTCTGGCTGTATCTCCTCAGGGAGATTGAGCCGTTCCCCTGGGGGTCTTGTTGAACCACAGATGGTTGGGATCTTCCCCAGGGTCTCGGACACAGTTGATCAGGGTGGGGTCCAATCACTTGCTTGCCTGGCACCCTCCCAGGTGCTGCTGCTAGCCCAGGTTTACCCTGGAGCAATCGCTGCGACAGACTGGGTTGGGGGGGGGGGGGCTGCCTCCTCTACTCTCACCTTGTTGCCATGCAGCTGGAGGGGATGAAGAACACCGGTACCTGATCTTATCTGCAGAGACTGATTAATTGCCTCCATCAGGTGAGACCTGAGTTAGACCATCTCCAGGAGCCCCACACAGGCCGACAGCACTCACTGCCATCGCCAGCTGACACTCCTGGAAGATGTGCATTCCCTGCATTCCTCCTGAGAAGTCTCGGAACCTCCCTTTTCCTCTCCTTCTCCAACCCAGTGAACTTTGGGGACTGGGGGCATTTCTCACTATACGTAGCTATCACCTTCTAAACTTTTGCAGGACGACAGGTGGGTGGTCCCAGCCAGACCACATAACTAATGGTGGGTGCAGGCACCTAGCCCACCAGCCCATGGGCTCAAACCAGCTCATTCCGGTTCTACACCCTGCTGAGAATTTGCATTCCCACTTTAGGTCTACTGAAACAGAACCTATGTTCTGATTCTCATGCATATGCACCTATACCTAGCTAATGATCTCTGATGGAGATAAAACAGAGAACATACAGAGAACATACAACATAAAACAGAGATAAAATAAGGTGACCAGATGTCCCGCTTTTGGCGGGACAGTCCCGATTTTTGGCGTTTTACAAAAGTCCAGATTTTTGGAAAGAATGCACGACAAGCTAGGGAACAGTCTATGTGATCCATATAAACCAACTTTTTAATCAAGAACCCCCACCCCCACCCCCGGTCAATGGTGTCCCGTTTTAAATCTGGTCACCTTAATAAAACAGGAACATAAAACAGAGAGGTAGAGTGACAGTGCCAGGCAGGGGTGGTTTGGGGCAGCGGCAGGAGGTGGAGGTGGTGGTGGTGGTGGTGTGTGTGTGTGTGTGTGTGTAAGGCACTCTTCTGAGTCTGCAGTGTGTGAGTTCTAAAAAGAGGCCAAAAGGACAGGCAGGGTCCATCTCCCAGGGACCCTGGGCCAGTGCCTTCCAAGGGTCCCTGAGCAAACAGCTGAGGGAGTCGGCTTCCTGGAAGTCTGCTGGGGTCCCTGGTACCAGTTACCGGACCACACTCAGGGTAGCAAGCGTTCACCAAGGCAAGCGGTTTGTAATGTACCGATGACAATGGGAACCACTAATGAGCTTGAAGCAGGGGAGGTGTCAGATGCCCTCCTGCAGCCCCCAGAGAGAAAGGTGAGGCTGTCTGTTCCCAATAAAGACTTCAAACTCAGATTCACTGCCGTTGAGTTCATGCTGACTCTCAGGAACCCAGTAGGACAGGGTAGAACTGCCTCCTGTGAGTTTCTGAGACTAACTCTGCACAGGAAGAGAAAGCCCTGTCCTCCTCCCCTGGAGCCTCTGCTGACCTTGTAGTTAGCAGCCCATGGAGTAACTACTCTGCCAAGGGGGAGAGGAGACTCACACCCACCCTATGCTGGAGCCCAGCCCTCCTTTCAGGTCCATCCAAGGATGCCTTTGGCAATGAGACTCAATGACTGGCCGGGTACACAAACAACCTGGCCTGCAGAGGATGCTGGGGAGCCTACCCACTGCCCCCAGGAGCAGAGCTCAGGGAAGGAAGGCCTGGCTGCAGGTGGCAGGTGGGAGCCTCCAGGGCTGCTCTAAGCAACCACCTCCAAACGGGATCCCACACGTTCTGCAAAGCCTCGCTGCCAAGACGCTACAGAATCCCAGCCCCGTGAAACAAGTTGTCCCTCAAAGCCAGGGGATGGATCAGGAACGGTGGATGGGGGAGAAAGAGGAGGTGGCCCCCCGCGCGTTTGGGGGCCGCATCGTGACAGGAGCAGGTTGGAGGCATCGTGTGTATGTTGTCACAGCTAGCTCCCACCCCTCCTGTCACCAGTGGGCACTCACCAGTCACTCTCGCTGTCCACCTCACCCCTTCTCCGACTCCCCCCTTTCTGAAAGCTGGCTCGGGGTTCATCTAGTGTACTTACTGCAGCACAGTACTAATGGGCAAGCCCACCCTGGAGCTCTCCACCCCCACCTTCTACCCGGGGTTCCCTTCCTGAGTTCCCTGGGGGCTTGCACCCCAGTTGTACACATTTACGACAAAGATCCCTCCAGTAGAGTCCCCGTAGTGCAGACAGAATTCTGGATTTAGCTGGGGGTGAAAATGATGGGCATGAACTCACATGGAAGCTTCTGGACACAGGAGAGTGAGCTCGGGGTGAGGGGCTGGGGGCAGGCAAGGGGAAGACCACAAGATCCATGGATTGAGGCCCACCTGGCCTGGGAGGCAGGGCTCAGGAGGCGGGCTGGCCACTGTACGTCCTATAATTGGGGTGGGGGTGGGAGGGGTGACACACACGGGAGTCCAGGCTGAGCCTCAGCTAGGCCAGCAGAACGCAGAGTGGGCAGCCCAATGGTCACTTCACTGGTCTCCCTTTAACAGTTAGCAATCCCATGCACTTGTTGCTGGGCCGAGGCTATGTTGATCTGCATAAACCCGTGTTCAACTGAGTGGAGGGTAGCCGACTGATACCGCCATTCTCTCTGGGACACACTGGTTGTCACTCTCAGGATAAAGAGGAGGCTACCTGGTCCGTCTAGAGTTACAGTCTCAGAAACCCACAGAGGCAGTTCTGCCCCGTCCTCCTTGGCCACAAGGAATTAAAATGGGCTTGACGGCTGAGAGCTTGGTCATGAAGAAGGAGTGGTGGTCTGACCTCTGTTTCACGGGCCCATGGGTGCTGGGAAGGAATACTGCCCACATAGTCTTCTGTGTCTACGGAGCAGCGCCATGAAGCTCACAGTACCGCATGCTCACCACTGATTCTAGCATCAAGGTCCTGGGCTTGAAGGGACCAGGCTGACCTGCTGGCAAGTAGGCTCAGGAGAAATCTCTGCAAGGAGCAGAGGGAGGGGGTGGCATCCAAGTGTGGGCAAGCTCCACAGTCCAGAGTTTCTGGCCAGCCAACTATGGTCCACCTGGCAGAAGACAGGCAGCAGTGAGAGCCCTTATGTGAAGCAGGGCTGTGTGCCGGTTCCGTCCTGCTCAACCCCCTGCAGAGAAGCTGCCTCCCCACCCCAGGTGTACCGGATCAGAATCTGCCCTTTAACAAGATCCCCAGGTGAGTCGTCAGGTGCCACGGAGTTGGTTCCGACACCTAGTGACCCGGGAGCAACAGAACGAAGCCCTGCCCGGCCCTGCTTGGGCCTCACAGTAGTTCTTACATCTGAACCCATCGATGCGGCCACTGTCAGTCCACTGTCCAAGGCCTTTCTGTTTCTACTGTCCCGCTACTTTACCAAGCATGACGTCCTCTCCTGACAACGTGTCCAAAGGACATGAGACGAAGTCTCGTCATCCTTGCATCCAAGGAGCCTTCTGGCTTAGTCTTAGGCACACAAAATCGCCCAACATCTAAGGATCATCTCGGGCATCCTCTGGCTCTGGCTACAGGGCATGTGGGCTGTGGCCAGTCCTCTGCAGAAAGCCGTCTTGCCTGAAGCCACACCTTCCCAGGGGCCACCCCAAGGTCATGGCTGAGTGAGGGGAAGCAGGAGTAAGGTCTGGCCACCTTGGCCCACCCTGGGGCAGAGCTGAGTGGGCAGTGAGCTTCTCCCTTGCTGCTCTGCCTATCCCCCCACTCCTACACAGGTGTGGGCTCTGAGGGCAGGTCCCCCGAAACACCCTGCACTCTGCCTCTTAGTCCACTTCCCAGAGACCCCTGCTCTGAGAAACAGATCGCAATACCAAGCGTGTCTCAGCCAACAGAATTCAGGACTGCCCTCGGCTGCTGAGAACAGCGGGTGTAGCTCTAGGTGCTGCAAGTGCGCAGCACCCTTAGAAAAGTCGATGGCCAGGTCTTTTTTCTGCGTCCCCGAATTGCCAACTTTTCGGTGAGTAGCCAAGTGCAAACTGTTGGAGCCACTCAGGGACCCACAGCTCTCCTGAAGCATCGCTGTGTGTCTTTACTAATGAAGGTGTCACACACATTGTGTATGTAGTACACACACTGTTCCCTAAAACAAGGGTTGTTTTGCTCATATTTTACATCTGACGCTCAGCTCAGGGGTCTCTGGTGGACAGGAGGGAACACAGCCTGGGGACACTCTGATGGCTTCTTTCCTACAGGGTGACAAAGACCTATCAGTCCATTAGGGGTCATCTCAGTGCTCACGTTAACCCCTGTCCTGGGATCACCAGCTCCCTGACTGCAGACCAGATGGGCCCTTTAATTAGTCTCAGTGACTCTGGGGCATGGTGACCTGTCACGCTGAATTCTGCAGGGCAAAGCCTGCCCACCTGTCCTCCTGCCTCCAGAGATGCTGAGAAAGCCTGGGGTGGGAGGGATGGTGGTAAGGCCCCTGTGTGAAGGGGCAGGAGGCTCCAGGGAGCAGAGTCCTGTACCGGAAGCCAACAGCATGCACCAGAAGGTGTCTGCCCCGCAGCTCCAGGGAACGAGAGCACACCTACCCACCTCGACGAGCAAGGTGCTTTGCTGCTAATTAACTTTTCATTAAGATCATCGCTTGTTATCTGACTGGCCAGATGCATCCTTACTGGGATGAGTCAGTGGGGGTGGGGTGAACCTGAAGGCCCACACCGCAGCTCTGGTCAACCAGGACTGGTTAGCAGGGCTCCTGGTAACAGGAGAGCCACAGGGTGTTGGAGACTGGGTGGTCTCAAGGCCTCGGGATGAAGGCTCTGCCAAGTAACCCCGCCTCGGTGACTGGGGCCCTGGAGGACGACCGGGTGGCATTTCCAAGCTGGTGTGTCTGCCCCGGAGTTGGGTGCCAGTCCCTCAAGGACCAGGGCTGAGAAGCCAAAGTGTGGGAACTGCAGACTCTCAACATTGGCTGCGGAGAAAGCGCCACACTGTCACGCCCTCATCAGCCCTCTGTCTCCAGCCACTCTGGGGACAGCCAGGAGGAAGTCGAGGGCCAGGACAGGGCAGCAGCAGGGGCTGCTTGGCAGGAAGAATGCCAGGGGCTCAGAGCAGGGGAGCCATGCGGAGGGGGCAGTGGCCCTGGGGTCTGCTGCCTGGGAGTCAGACGATGTTCAACATGTTGACCCCCCAGGAGCTAGATGGATCCCATGGCTCATCTGTTTCATCATCTCTGAAGGCAGGTGAACTCTCTCACTGACCCCGTGAGTCACCGGAGGCACAGCGGTTCCCAGAAGCCCACAGAGACCCGGCAGGAAGGCAGATGAATTTGGAGGGGAACTGGGACTCTTTTGTGTTCCTGTGGATTCCTATCCAGCAAGTGCTGTCTGCAGCGAGGCCGGGAAGCCCCAGCAGTGGACCGGTTTGGTGCTGCGCTGCTCACTGAAAGGGCAGCAGTTCAAACCCATGAGGGACTCCTTGGGAGAAGGGTACAGGGACCTGTTAGGCATTGGGCTGCTCCCCTGCAGAGCCAGCAGTTCAAAACCACTAGCCAGCCACTCCTTGGGAGGAAGGTGGGGTTTTCCACTCTTGTAAAGAGTCAGAGGTAAGGTCGGTCGGCCAGCCGGCCAGGCGTCATCTCATGTGCTGCGGACATGTTAGGAGACACCAGTCCCTGGGAAGGGCATCGTGCTTGGTAAAGCGGAGGGGCAGTGAAACAGAGGAAGGCCCTATGGACGGACACGGTGGCTGCTGCCACAATGGGCTGAGGCACAGGGACAATCGTGAGGATGAGGATGGCGCAGGACCAGAACAAGGCTTCCTTCTGTTGCACATAAGGTCGCTGTGGTTCGGAACTGACTTGATAGCGCCTATCAGCCACAGCCAACAATGAAGAGTTACAGTCTCAGAACCCACAGGGGCAGCCCTGCCCTGGTCTACAGGGCCACTTTGAGGTGGAATTGTCTTGATGGCAGTGAGCTTTTGGGTCTTCTGTGCATGAGCCAGAACCCACTTGGTGGTGCACAAGAACCACAGTGGGGGCCATGGGGGTGTGTGTCTTGTTCCAGACGGTGACACTGGACTCCACGTGCCCCGAGGAGCAACCCCGACCCCCCAGAATGCAGTTCTCCTCCCGGCTGCACAGACATCTGATGGTGCCCTTCTGAGATGCTGGCACCTTGCTGGGGAGCACCCTCAATCTGGGACAGGGTGCACGCACAGCCCTCCTGGTGCTTACCTACTCTGCAGTGAACCACTTCCCACTTCTCGACACGGGGAAGATCCACTGCCGGGGCTGGCTGGCCGCGGTCTCTCTGTTCCCACAGCACTTTCTGGCAGAATCAAAGCCAGCCCTTCCAGGGCCTTGCTGGATCCCTGTGGCGTCCACAGTTACGTACTGGGCTGCTCACCCTGAGGCCTGCGGTTGGAAACCACCAGCCACTCTGGGGGGAGAAAGACGAGGCTTTCTCCTCCTGGGAAGAGAGCCAGTCTTGGAAACTCAAGAACAGCCCTCCCCTGCCCCACAGGGTCGCTAGGAGTTTCTCCCGAACCCAACGGTGGTGCGTGTGGTGTTCTGAGTGTGGACAGGGAGGTTACTACCCAGAGAGCTTGCACTCCCGAATGTGTAGTGACGCCCACAGGAAGCTGTTCACACAGACGGTGTATTGATCACCCAGCCCTGGTCCTGCTCCTCTACTGCCGTTACTCAGAGCCCAGCCGGCCGGGGAGGCGCTCACTCCTGGTGACAACCATGCAATAGTTGACCCCCATGGGAGGAAAGGTCCCCCAGAGGCTGTAGACCCAAACTCTGGGGCAAGAGGCCCTGACACTGTCTATTTTGCCCCTCTTTATGCCAGCCCCAAGGGGGTGGGTGACCCAGGGTAGCCAGGAGCCCCAGTGTGTTGGGTGGCCACACTGGGGTGGCCAGCTGTGGTTCTAAAAATGGGTGGCATCTCACGGCTTTCCGGCTGGAGTTCCCCGGCGTGTAAGTGACCCCGGATAATCTGCAGCAAGTGGAGGGAAGCTGGTCCCAGCGGAGATGGAGCAGGTGGAGGGACGTCACACTTAGGAAGTTTTGCCTCATTGGCCTGGACTCTCCGTCAGCGACCAGCCGCTTTCCAGATGGTCTGCTTTCTTCACGCTGCTGCCTGCCTGCTAGTGGGCCATCCTGTGACAGCTTCTGCTGCTGGAGCGGTGCCACCACGATTTCAAACACCAGCAGGGTTTCCCATGGGGGGGGGTGTGTCTCAGCAGAACGTCCAGGTGCAGACTGTCGAGGAAGAAAGGCCTGCCAATCCACTACTGAAAAGGAGCCCATGAAACCCTAGGGATCACGGCCGGGAAGTGTCCAGTCTAGCGCTGAGAGAGGATCTCCCCCACCCCACAGGTGGGAAGACTCTTAGAAAACACAGTGTCAGAGCAGTGGACTGGAGCATTCCGGTGACAGCAAGGACACTGCTGAGCAGAGCAGCCTTTTGTCCTTCTGATCCGTTGTATGAGGGACTGCCCGTCGTCAGGCAGGAGGGACTGGCCGGCAGCTGAGCACTGCCACCTCTTCAAAAGACACCCAGGGCTCAGGTAGAAAGAAAATGTTTTGAGAACGATGATGGCAACAAATGTACAAATGTGCTTGACACAATGAATGGATGGATTGTGGTAAGAGTTGTCTGATGCCGACATGATTTTAAAAAAGAAAAGAAAAAAAAGGCACTGCTTGAAGAAGACACCTCCGCTGGTGATTCCTTTACACCGTCACCCACTGCTTTCCCTGCTGACTTTTGATCCCTGGGAATAATGGTTGCACAAGACCCCTATTCCCTCTCACTGGGAGAGCCACTTTGTCGGAAAGGCTGGAATCCCATCCCAGAGAAGCTTAAAGAGTTCACGAGCCAACTCAGCAGAGCCACTTGGAGCTCCTGCAGGGTGGGTCTGCAGCAGGGGTAGTGGTGGGGTTCTCAACTCCACAGTTTCTTTCCTCCCCACTCCCTTCCCTCCTGCTGAACTCTGTGGGGCGGGGGGGCCCCTCCCTGTCCTGCCCGCCCTGAGCACACTCTCCCTGACCCTGGCCTCTGGCTATTGGAAGCCTTTTCAACAACACGGTGATGAACTCTTCATGGGCCGAGTGTGGGCCAAGCCCAGAGCCCATGCTGGGAGGAAAGGCTGAGGGAGTTGCATTTGGGGAGGGCTAGGAGGAAAAAATCTGGCCACGGGGCCATCCAAGGGAGGCGAGACCCTGCGGGCTGGTCCTCATGGAGCCAGACGCAGCACCCGCTGCGTGGTGGGCTTGTGCTGCCTGACCCGGCAGGGACGCAGACCTCTGGTCCCGCCTCCAGAAGATGACCTCCCATTTAGCCAGCGAGGGCTCAAAACAAAAGGCAAGCTCACTCGCCGTCCAGTCAATGCCGACCCTTAGTGAACTTAGGACAGGGCAGGAGCTGCCCCTAGGAGTTCCTGAGACGGTAACTAGCAAGCCTGGTCTTTTCTCCCATGGAGCTGCTGGTGGGTTCAAACTGCAGACCTTTCAGATCACAGACCAACTCATAACCAGGATGTTACACGAGCTCCTTTGGGGAAGACCAGACCTGGAAAGGCGGTCCCGTCCTATGGAATCCAGCTCCACCCTCCACAGACTGCCTCCCAAAGACCTGGGTGCTGAATGCTGAGAAGGGGGCTGGAGGAGGAGCGGGGGCTGGGGCTCAGGGTGAGACAGCATGGTTAGGCCTCTAAGCACACAGGAGTCCCTCTATCCTTGTCAGCTCTGTGGCCTTGGCCGAGCGGCTGTGCCTCTCTGTCCCATCCATGCAGAGGGCATGAAGCAGTGGGTGAGAGGATGGAAGGAGAGGGCAGCGGTGCCTGGCCTGCAGTGAGTGTTGTGCACAGGGGGGGCCGTCACCGTTTGCACAGGACCCTTTGTTGGCCATGCAATGCCCTTCCTCCCTTGGAAGCATCTCTCTCTGCCCAGGCTTCAGACCCTCCTTCCAGCCTCACGGCCAGTGCTCCTGCCCCGCTGAGTGGCAGTAGGGGAAGGAACGTGGGTCTGCTTTCTTTTCTCGCATCAACTGCCCCCCTCAGAAGAATCCTAAGCAATGCAATCGTCACATGCCACCGACCGCAGCAGGAAGCCATGACCGGTCACAATGGCTCCTTCCACGCCGGGTGCCCCAGATAGCAGGTGCCCCGGGCAGCAGCTTCCATGGCCAGGATCTCCCCAGGGATCGAGCTGCCTAAGATGTTGGCAGTAAGCCGAGCCATCCACTGGTTCCCCAGGGAATGCAGGAGGGCACAGATTCGACTTCAGTGGGCACACCATCCAAGTCCCCCTTCAGCCCCATCCTTTGTTACCACCCCCCCATCTGTTCTCCAGGCTTTCCCGATCACAGAGTGGGGCAGGGGGCAGGCTCACCTCCCACACCTCACCCTCCTCTGACTTCGTCAAGCTCATGTCTTCGGGTGGGCCTGTTCTCCTTGTAGGGCACCTCAGTGATGATGACCCCAGGCATCCAGCACCTCAAAAGAGCTCATGCCAGCCACGCACCTTCCTGCCAACTCAGCCACCCCTCACCCCGGGTGACGTCCTGCCCACAGGCCTCACGGCCAGCAAGATCTTTCACATAAGCAAGTGGCCCTGCCCACCTCCCAGATGCCCACCTCCCACGTTCCGAGTCAGGAATGCATGACCACGAGCCTTGTCTTGTAAATAAGGAGGGGAAGGGACAGCTATAAGGCTGTCAGTTCGAATCCACTGGCAGCTCCAAGGGAGAAAGAAGAGGCTTTCTACTCTCACCAAGAGCTGGAGTCTTGGAGACGCCCAGGGGCAGTTCTACCCGGTCCTCCAGGGTAGCCGTGAACTTGAGCCGAGGCGATGGCTAGGGCTGAGTTTGGGGAAGGCCGATGTGGATGGCAGTGCTGCAGCACGCTACCGTGGGTGCGAACCAGTGGAAAGAGCCAGCTCTCCCCCACTGACAGGCTCAAGAATCAGGGTCGAGGAGCTGCAGGGAGAGATCTGAAGAGGTGCTGCCAGCAGAGATGAGGGCTGGGCTGGGAACACAGGTGGTCCCTGGATGGGCAGACTCCGGTGGGGCGGAGGAATGTGGGCGGTGAACAGAACAGCAAGGAGGTTCCAGGGGAAAATGTTTTCTCTACACGCCTGTCTCACTGCCCTGAACAAAAACTGCCGGAAGGGAGTGATAACAAAAATCAGCACACACTCAGGGGGGCTTCCGAGTATCCCAGCACCCCTCTCGACTGGTTGGACCCTGATGCTAGGCATCCCCCAAGCACACACACACATTCACTGATGATGCACACACACACACACACACACACACACACGAAACTACAGCAACATCCAGAAAACGACCCCTTTCAAAGCTGCCGGTAGAGGTGGCCCCGCCAGTCCCTCGGAGGCCGGCCGAGGAAGCTGCTTCCTTTATTGCAACTTCTACCCTTCTCAGATTTCCCCTTCCCTGCATGTCCAGGCCACTGGAGACATTAATCCCCAGTCAAATGAGGCGTTTAGGGTTCTTCCTTTGGTCCAGCCCCTCCCAAGGCGCCTGCGGAGGAGAGCAAAGAGCAGGAAGGGATGCAGGCCAGGCCTGGGGCCTCAGGTTTCCTCACCTGGCCTCTCTCTTGTTGGGAGGCAGAAACGTGACCCCTCCACCCCTTGTGCCCAGGGTCCCCTCCCTCCCATGGATTTCACAACAGTGATTAGCTCAGTCCTCAGTGCACAGTTGTCCTGTGGATGGCCCAGTTAGGGTGGTAGGGCTGGAGCCAGAGCTCAGATCTCCGCTTAGGCCCGCCCTCCGGGCCCCTCCTTACCTTGCTGCTCCCTGGCCTGTGGGGGAAGGGGAGGAGGGGGCTGAGCATTTACTAAAGGTAGGGCCCCAGGGGCAGGTGGGGAGTGGAGCTGGCAGACCAGGCTGGGGTGGGAGTCACCCATGGACCCGGGCCTGCCTCAAACCTTCCCTTCTCTGTATCCAACCCAGCTGGCACTGAGTGAATGCCGCTTCGAGGCCACCTGAGTTGTGCCAGAGCAGAACTGCAGCCCTGAGGGGGCTGGATGGCTGAGGGTCCAGTGCCTTTCTTCTGAGGCCTCTCTGGTGGACATGACCCTCAATATCTCTCGTCCGGCAGCCGAGTGCAGTACCCAGCCAGATCCACCGCAAACAATTAGACCGTGGTACTTTTGGGGGACTATAGAAAATTGATAGCCCTGGAAGGTGTGCAACGTGACTGGGCTGCTTCCACAGTGCCTCCTGGGTGCTGCTACCGTGGGCACAAAAGCCCTTAAAAATGGCCTCTGGCCTTTGTCCTTCAATGACGGAGGTCTTACAAGCTTGCCAACAATAGGCAGCTATTCATCTCGGCCGGTCTGGAGGAAAGAAGAAAAACCAGAGCGACCAGGAAACCATTACTCCCGAGGACGAACGGACCCCGGGAAGAAGAGCTAGATGGTGCCTGCTGCCACTGCAGGCCGCGCTGAAGGTCCGCAATAGAGTGGGAGGAAACGTGGCACCAAACTCAAGACCAGAGGGCGGACAGGCCACCGCAGAACCCCCGAGAGGATGGCCCTCAGTCACCCTTCAAGCCGGAGTGGACCTCACCCCTACAGCCCAACTCTCAGGAGAATGACGGCATCGATTGATTGGCAGTGGGCTTGCTTTTGAGCGAGGGTCAGGAGGAGCAAGTTCATCTGGGGGGAGGTGGCAGCCACGAGGAGGGGTTTCTTTGGGAGATGACGAGGAGCTTCTGAAGTTGATCAGGGGAGGGCTGAGTCATTACGGTGAAAAAACAACAGACTTGTACACTTCCAAGAGTGGCTGCATGTTAGGGGAACTTCACCTGAGTAAAATGGCTAGTACCACCACCCACACTCACTGCAAGCCCCCGTCACTTGGGCTGTGTGGCCCAGAGGAGGCTCGGGGCTTAGGGAAGGCAGGTTTTAACAGGTGCTGGGGTCACTGTCACCTCGGCAACATCACAGACACCACAGGGCCAGCCAGAAACGACAGCGTCCTCAGTCAGATTCCACAGCTCAAAGTGCATGAGCCTGTGTGTGCACATGTGCAAGTAGGTATGTACTTACCTGTGTGTGTGTGTGTGTGTGTGTGTGTGTGTGTGTGTCTGTGCGTGCGCATGCCAGACTTTCCCTTTAGGCCAAGTCCAATGGCAGACTAGGTGAGCCACGTGGACATCTGCACTGGCTTATAGCTGATTAGAAGAACGTCCACACGGCCGGGTCCCACGAGAAAAAGCTCTCAGCGGTTGACTCCATTCTGAGGAGTGTCTCAGGGTTGCTCCACTCCACCCCTTCATGGGTGGACTCACTGGGTGATGGGTGAAGCACACGCCCCAAGGTTCCTGCCCTAGGAGAGGGCAGGCTTGGATCAGACAAGCCTTCCTGCCCTGTGCTCCCTGAGGACACAGCCAAGCTGCCAAGGGGAGCAGCTCCTAGCTGGGGGGAGTGGGGATGGAGCTTAAGCTGGCCTCCCTGCTTGGAGGGAGGTGGGGGTGAGGGTGAGGCAGAGAGCGCCCAGCCTGGCTGGGACAAGGGGAGGGCAGCAGAAGAGAGCGTCCGTTCTTCGTTTTCTAAGCCTAAGACCTAGATGTCGAGGGGGAGTTCTTCGTTTTCTAAGCCTAAGACCTAGATGTCGAGGGGGAAAGTGTCCCGATGTTGAACGTTAACCACTGAAGGGAGACTCATGGCTCCTTAGCCTCTACCAGTGTTCATGTTTGTTAAGCCACATCAGACAGAAAGGATGCTATAAAGGGGTCCATTTGTGTCCCCAGCCTCCTCCCCAAGCCCGCCTCAGTGATGATCTTTTTCCTTGGCTAAGTCATGATAAGTCCAGGGAGTGAAAAAAGCAAACAAAAACTAGAAAGCCTGCGTGCGCACGCATGCGAACATACACTTGCACGCACGCACAGGACGAAAAAAGATCCCTGGTGGAACGGACTGTGGAGCGGGCGGCTTCAGAGAGGAAAAACACAATCTCTGACTAATGTGACGGAGACTCCAAATTGCTCTTGGCAGAAATCGCTCAACCCCAGATTCCTCTCCTCGATTCCGCGCCCCGGTTCCCAGCCAAAGGAAAATAAACCCAACCGCTCTCTTCCAGCCCCAACCTGTAGGGCTGCAGGACCCAGAGAGGGCCCAGGCAGGGCTCCACCTGCGACCCGCACTGCCCTGGTCAACCTGCTCAGTCTCAATCCTGGGAGGACCAGGCTGTGTCCGAGCACCCCTAAACCAGAAGAGGATGCAAACACAGAAGATGAACCAACCAACCAACCAGACAAAAACCAGAGAGACTCCTAGGGGTGTCACTCAGACAGCCACTGGTTTCCAGACAAGCCTCATCCATCCACCCTCTTGCCACCACTGAGAGTGCATGTTGGAGGTCCTGCGACCCGACACCTAACACAGCGTTCAAGATAGAAGGCGATCAAGTGGGCCAAATGTCGGTCCGCTGTGCCAGAGACCCGCCCGGCAGCACTTTATCAGGACAGAGATGCTGGGTCAGCTAGAACAGGAATGGGCAGGGGCATTGAGGAAGCTGGCAAGACCAGGGGCCGGGGTTCCAGGCTCTGCTGTGCTACCAGCTAGTCCTGAGGCTAGGACAAGCGTCCTCAGTGGGGGAAAGAGGGACTTGGAGCTGCAGCCCGAGCCCTGGGGATGTAGGGGATGCACAGTGGCCCCTGAGAAGCCCGGGCTGGTGCACCAGGAGCCTGCTGCACTGGGGCCGTCAAAAGGCCAGGGGTGCTGGTCATCTTGGTGGCGCACAGTCATCTCCAGCTGGGATGTGCCCAAACTCTGAGTCACAGTCACAGGCCAATCATTCCAACCACCGAGATGCAAAGGGCCTAGAGCCCCTGTTCTCAACCTGTGGGTCGCAATCCCTTTGGGGGTCGAACGACCCTTTCACAGGGGTCGTCCGATTCATAACAGTAGCAAAATGATAGTGATGAAGTAGCAACGAAAATAATTTTATGGTTTAGGGCAGGGGGGGTGGTCACCACAACATGAGCAACTGTATGAAAGGGTTGAGGCATTAGGAAGGTTGAGAACCACTGACTTAGAGTGATCCTATAGGACACAGAAGAACTGCCCGTTTTAGGTTTCTGAAGCTGTAACTTCCTGAAAATAGCTAGCCTCATCTTTCCTCTAGGGAGCAGCTGGTGGATTCAAACTGCTGACCCTGCATTTACCAGTCCATCCTAACCCACGATGCCACCAGGGCTCCTCATATAGGCCACTACCAGGGTAATTCTTATCTCCCAAACCCCAGTGACAGCTTCTAGGTAGTGCCAGTCCCAGTGCAGGCATGAATTAGCTGGGCAGCTTACTCAACTGCTTTGCGCCTCAGTCTCTTCCCCTGCACAATGGGGGCAGTTGTCTTGGTCTAGAGGCGCATGTGGGTGACAGGAGCTGATGTGCACCCTGCAGTGTGTGGTCCTTCCCTGCATACCCTGTCCTCAGGCCTGTGTTCTTCCCAGCAGTGATACACAACAGAACAAGCATGCATTTTAGCCAAGCCTTTCTTGGCCTCTCCATCCCTCCAAGAGCTGCTCAAGCCTCAAAGCAGCTCTGACAACAGTATGCCAAGGCTCTCCTGCGTGACCTGGTTTGGTCTCCCTGACCTGACTGCTGGGTGCACCCTGGTGGGGATACCTGCCTGAGCCCATCTGCCCTTCCCTGCAGGGCTCAGAAAGAGGTGCCCAGTAGGATCTACGTGTACCACTTCCAGGAGGGTCTGGAACCCAAGTTGGTGACCACGGGACCTGTGTGACACAGGCCCGTCCGTGGTTCTGCCAGAACCCTGCTGCTGCCGACCACGTGACTGCGCTAACCTCCCCCTTGGCCTCAGTCCTTCACCTGTAAAATGGGGGCTGTGAGGGTGGTGAGTGTGGCCCCAACCAGAGCCTCCACTGGACCAAGTGCTGTAGTTTGGGAGAGCCTGAGGAGAGGGGTGGGGTAGGTTCTTGGAGGGGCGGTTTCTTCTCCCTGGCTGCTCAGTTTGCGCCTTTAGAAGAGGGAGCAGCAATGTCACCCTGTAAAGCCCATCAGAGAAGGCTCCTGAGCCCCAAGCTACAGGCAGACTTGGCTAATGAAGGCAAGGGAATGGGAAACTGGAGCACGGCTGAGCTGTGAACCTGGCCAGGCCTGCAGCCCCACTCCCCTCACCCCCTGCCATGAAGCCTTCTTTCTGGTCTGATCGATCTCGCTTCTCTCACTTCCTGGACTTTTGCAACATTCTGCATGTGGACGGGTTGGAAGAGGTAAACCCCATGCCCACGGAACGTGGCTGCCTTGGACACACAGTCCTTATCAGGTGTCCAAGGAGATGGCAGTACCCCTTGTCTACCCCAGCAGCCCCCAGAGCCCTCCCCACCTGGCATAAAGAAACCAACAGACGCCCAGGGGAAGGCGGGGAGGGGCTCTTTCCTGGGTCCTGCCCAGGTCAGCCCTGGGGCAAGGGCAGCTCTGCCCGCCTACCGGGAACCCATCCTCCAGAGAAGGATTGCCAGCAGGCCAGGGCAAATTGCTGTCCCAGTCCCTGCCCAATCTGATCCCCAGGGACCACCTCCAGAAGTCCTGGAGACCCCATCTTGACCCAATAGCCTACCCACTCAGCCGCTAGTGAAAGGACAGCTCTGACCCCCCCATCTGAGTCTGGGGACCCTCACTGGACCCCCTTTGGCTGGAGAGTGATTTCTACCAAACCCCCACTCCCCACACACTCCAGTCTTGGCTTGGACCTCGGCTTCTGCAGGGGGCTGCTGTGGTTTTTGGCTTTTGTTCCCCAGCCCCACCCCACCTCACCCCAAGTTTTGCATCTGACCCTCAGAAGGACCTTTTGGGGAGAAACAATTTAAACTCATAAGGTACAGCCACAAGTACTTTTCAGAAACCCCCTTACACTCACAATGCTACCCCCCCCCAAAAAAAAAATAACCCTGTCTGCCTCTCCAGGCCAACAGCGCGAGAAAGGGAAGGGACATGCTCCCTTCAGGCTTTCAGCCACGGGGGGTTCTTACTGGGAGGTGTTGGGCACGCACTCCTGAGTTCCCTGTGGGGGCCCCCCTGAGCCCCAGAGACCAGGCGGGTTTGATGCTGCAGTAGCGCCACACCTCCCCGGGCCCGAGGGTCCTCACTGAGCGGAGCCGGAGTGCCTGAGTGGGGAGACACAGCCGCTGGGCCAGCCTCACCCCTACCCCCCACTCCACCAGTCTCCTCCTCGGACCGCGGAAAGGCTGCCTGGCAGCCCCGTGGCGCTCCCGATGCGCTCCCCGTCCGCTCGGCGCCGAGCCCCGCAGACCCACCTGGCTGTCCCGGGGACGCCGCGCCCTGGCCGGCCGTGTGCTGCGCGCCTCCGGGGTCCCGGGACGGGCGTCCTCGCGGCCGCGCTGCTCGAAGGAGCGGGCGGGCGGGCGGCGGCATGGATTCGCGCGGGCGAGTTAAGCCATTCCAGGAGTGGTTTGGAGCGGAGGCTCCCACCCCTCCCTCCAACCAGAAGTATTTGGCAGGCGGCCCCTGGCGTCCACCTGTACTGGGAATCCAGGCGGGACCCGGACCGCGCTCGCCAGCCAGCCAGCCAGCCGCACTTGGGCTTCACTTTACAAGGAGGCGTATTAAGCACCTTTGAAAAGAAGGGAAGTCTGGTGGCGCAGGGTGTTCTTTATCACCCCCTCCTCCCGGGTCCCTCTGTCCCCTCTCCTCCTGACATCTCACACGATGCTTTATTCACACACTTTTCTGAAGCCAGGGACAGCTTGTGTTATTATTATTGCTGCTGCTTTAGTCAGTTCCGTGTTTCTTTTATTTTTAGAGGCAATTTTATTTCCATTTGCCTGAAACCTGAGCCCCATAAAAATCACCAGAATTGTATGTTTTCCCTTAAAGGGCCGTGAGTGTAACTTAATCCAATCATACGCCGTGCAGAAATCATTCATGTGGCCAAAAAAAGAGAAAAAAATCAAAATAAAGGGGGGTGGGATGAGAACCGAAAATGAGCACTGAGTTGCCCCTGGCTCCCTCCTAGGGGTACCTGGTGGACCTGGCACGGGCAGGGTGCAGAGGCCTGAGGCTGGGGGTTGGTGTTCCCAGGGGTCCCTACCGACACCCCCTGCACACATCCCACAGGCTCGCCTTTGCTTTGTCTCAGCTGACTCCGAAATGTCAGCCCAGGATTCTCACAGGTCACCTCTGGGGTGGGCCAAACCACCAGTCGCAGAAGGGTGTGGTGGGCACAGCCCAGTGGAGCTGTTCCTTAGAGCCCACCCACCAGCCCAGGCCTTCTGGGGTCCCTGTCAGCCCTCTTCCCCTGGAACTGCCTGGCCACCTGGGGGAAACCCCAGGAACCCCTCAGCATCTCAGCTGGCTGTTGTAAACACGGGGGAGGGAGGGTGCGGAGGTGGGGAGGGGAGGTGTATGGCCAGCTGCCCCTTTGCGCCCTGTGGGCAGCCAGTGAAGCCGGCAAGGTGTCCAGGTACCCACAGCCTGTTGCTCTCCCCAAGCAGGCTTCTCCTCGACCATCAAGCACCCTGTAGCCAAAGCTGAATCCGCACGATCTCTCCAGCCACAGGGAACCAAGGGCTTGACTGTGCCTGCAGATTAAAACGACACACTCTAATAGGCAGGGGCTGTTCGTGATCTGTTCCAGGGTGGGCATGCATGCCCCACTGAGAGAGTCTGTCCCATGCAGACTGGCAGCAGAAAGGGTTTCTGAAACGGTGAACACTAAGGTGGGGAAGTGTTTCCCTAAGCGCCTGAGGCGAGCCCCACAATGCCAAGGGGAAGAACACCGGCAGTGGGCTGCTAACTTCAGGTCAGCAGTTCACAACTGCCAGCCTCTCTGAGGGGCAAAGAGGAGGCTTTCTGCTCCCACAAACACTAACCGCCTGGGAAACCCACAGTGGCAGTTCTGCTCTGTCGCACAGGGTCGCTCTGAGTCAGAATCGTCTTGATGGCAGTGAGTTTGGTCTTCTGAGTTAGGGCGTGGGGGGCGGGCTCGGGATGGAGCAGGAGGGGCAGGGCAGGGTGCACAACCCAGGAAAGCCAGGTTAACCAAGGTGGCAGGTGGACACTTTCCAAGGTCTGATGACTCCAGGGGTTTTATCAAGAAGCCTGCACCCACTGTGAGGAACACCCAAGCCAAGAATGAAAAATCTAATCTCTTTGTCTACATAGTGACTAATTAAACATCCAGTCAAGAGTCACTCACACTCTGCTCCCACACTGGGGCAGGTAAGGGGGCCAACCTGTGACCTGGAGGGAGTCTCAATGGGGGGTGCTGGTTGTGCACCCATCAGGGGTGTGGCCTGGGTGAAGATGGGGTTAGGTGGGTGCCACCTTCCCAGTGTCACACTTTGAGGGGGAAATAAGGCGCAGGTGGGCTGGATGGGTGGGCTGCCAGTATGGTGCAGGACCATAGTGGACAGGGGCTATTTCTGCAGTGTAGACTCTGAGCAGCTACCCAAGGGCAGTGAGTGAGACAGGCATGGGTGGTAAGGACTCGGGGGTGGGGGGTGGGGGGTTGGCACTGTTGTGAGCAGGAGGGCAGGTCAAGGGGGGGCACGGCAGGTGAAGACCCAGGTCTGGGTTCAGAGGGTGCTCTAGTGGGCAAAACATCAGGAGGGTCCTGTGGGTGGAGCTGGTTGATGGATGCAGCTGCGGGTGACAGGAGGACCGCAGGGTGGGGAGAGGGGAAGTTTGGTGGGTGTACCTCTTCCATGCCCAGCTGGATGTGGGCAGAGGGGGTGGTGACGGGGAGCTGAGAGGATGTGATGCTCAGTCCAGCCTGCCCCCAGGCGGCCCCTCCTGAAGGACTCCAGCCCCTGGACTTGGAAGGCCAGTGGGTGGTGCCCGGGCCAGTCCAGCCAAGAGCCTGGGGAAACTGGCCACTGCCCAGCCCACTGTTGGCTCCTGCAGTGGTCAGTGACTGTCACTCTCCCTCCCCCTTAATCACAGTGTGTGCCCTGTTGGGACACGCCCTTTGGAAATAGTCCCAGGGCAGAAAGTGGGGCATCCTGCCCCCATGACTCCTCTGTTTCTGCCCAAAAAAGTGGGTGCTAGAAGGTAGGGAGCAGAGAGGAAGAGGGATGATTGGGGAATCTTCAAAAGCCACCTACCGATGGGACTCCAGGCAGGCCGGGCTCCCAGGCTCTCTTGTGCGGCTCCTTTGGGGCTCTGGTTCCTCCCTTGGGCCCCTCCCTCTTACTCCCCCTTTTTGCTTTCCAAACCCCCCACCCCTGGTCCACCTTCCCAGGTCAGATGAGTGCAGCACATGGAAACAGGTAGACTTTACAGGGGCCTCTCACGCCTGACTCCAAATCCAGCCACGCAACTTCAACACACTCATGCTCCAGTGAGGGCGAGGTCCAGCAAGCACAGCCCAGAGGCTAGACAGAGCCCAACAGGGAACTTGTTATTAGCTTACCCACCGAGACCCCGGCCGGGACGGAGGCAAACAGAGCAGCATCTGCACAAAGCTAAAGGCTCACATGCATGTGAATGCAGAGGGGGAGGGCAGCCTAGAGAGCCAAGTGGTCTTGAAACAATAATGACACCCAACTAGTAAGAGTCTGGAGCCCTGGCGGCGGAGTGGTTATGCATTGGGCTGCTCACTGAAACAGCAGCAGTCTGAAGCCACCAGATGCCCTACAGGAGAAAGACGGGAGGGACTTCGTCCTCCTGCAAAGTGCTGTCTCAGGGACTCACGGGGGCAGCTCCACCCTGTCCCATAAGATTGAGATGAGTCGGCATCAACTCAAGGGCAGTACATTTTTTTTGGTTTTGGTTTTCAGTGAGGGTCTATTTTCTACCACCCCTCCTTGGGCTGCAATCTGCAAGGTTGGTAGTTCGGAACCACCAGCCACTTCGAGGGAGGAAGACGGGGCTTTCTATTCCCATAAAGTGTTACAGTCTCAAACCCACAGGGGCAGTTCTACCCTGTCCTGCAGGGTCGCTGTGAGTCTGCATTGACTCGATGGCAGTGAGAGAATTCATCTTCCCAACAGCATCCTGAGGTAGGGACGCTCCTGTTCCCCATCTCAGTGGTATAGAACTCAGCTCAGAGAGGTCTAAACGCCGTGTAAGTGCACACAGCTTGCTAAACAGCACCACTGCACAGCACACCCCTATCTCTAAGACTCCGGTGGCCAAAGCTGCCTCTGTCCTGGGTCTTTGTCTAGTGATGTCGTGGGCTCCCTTGGGGGCCATCAGCCTGTGTCTTAGTTTCTCTACCTGCTGAGCAGGCAAGGGCATGACTTGTGCTGAACCTGACAGAGTGTCACCAGTCAGGAAGGAGCTGGGATGGAGGTTGAACTTCGGTAAAGCAAACTGCAACAGGCCTTCTCTAGAGACTGCACGTAGCCCCATGGAACATACCGGAAATTGGGAGCCACCCTGGCTGCCTCCCTCTCCTTCCTACCTCCCCCACACTCAGCCAATCCCAATCCATCCATCAGTAAGCCTATCTCCTCAACCGATCAGAATCCGCCCTCTGTCACCTTCTCCACCACCACCCTAGGTAGTGCCACCTGCAACTCTCACCTTGACTTCTCAAGGGGCCCCTGCTCTCATTCCTTCTGCCCAACACCACAGAGGTGCCCCAGCCATCTTCTGAGAACACAAAACCAGTCATCTCCCAGGGCATGTACACACGATTCCAAGTGCGCTGCAACCTCAGGGCCACCTGCATCCTTGTACTGCTTCTGTTGCTGTATCCTCATTTCCCCTCTTAGCTGTCTCCCGCCACATGGCGGCTACTGGAGGGTGGAGGCCGGGGGGTGTCTACTTCACTGCTTGGAGCCTGGTATGCGGTCGGCACCCTGGAGAGCCAGTGTCTGATGTGGGAGCAGAAAGGCTGGGGTCTTCTCGTGACCCCCGAGTTCCTCAGCTTCCTCCTCTGAATACTTTTCACGGACTTGAAGATGCCATTAATGAGTGGGGATTCCTGATCGGAATGCACCCCCCGGGCTTCTGTGAGGTGCTGCTCTTGCGTGTTGGCCTGGCTGGGGTGCCTTGACTTCATACGGCTCCTCTGGCCAGAGCTTTTGGAATGCCCACCCAACGATGGGGTCCAACCCGGCCCATGCCATCCAGTTGATTTCAACTCACAGCAACGCTCCGCGAGGAACCCAGAGCTGTGCATCTCTGCAGAGAACTTCACCTTTCTCCTGTGGACTGCTGGGTGGGTGTGAACCACCAACCTTGTGGCTAACGGTCCAGCGCTTACCCAATAGCACGGCCAACCACCCTAACGATTGGATGGGACCATGATACACCAGTGTGGGGGTCAGTGTATTTTCCATTCTGCTGGGCCTCGCTGGAGTCACGTCAGAACAAGACAGAGCAGCCTGCCACCATCAAGAAAGAAGAGCAGGAGACGAGCTGGTGGGGGGAGGGGGGTCTCTTTGTGGCCCAGGAGTTTCATCCTGACCCTCTTTGCCCCAGGAGACAAAGCTGCGAAGCGAGAGATGCTGAGAGAAAAGGCAGAGGGGCGGCAGCTGCAGAACCAGGAACCAGAGTGGGAGGTTGTGGTAAAGCTGAGTCCCTTGGGGCAGAAGCTTGGTTTCAGAGTGGCGTGCCTGTTGGCATGGGTGGGCAGCCCTGATTTGTAACACTTTCCCAAGCAGGGCAGAGGCCAAAGGGCTATGTAGGGGAAAGGCTGGGCAGCATGGCTGAGAATAAGCACTTCACACGAAAGAACTGTATCTGTAACATCCCAGATCCTGAACTGTACCTCCCCTGATCAACCTCACAATCGCGAGCATTGTCTGTGAGTCACGTGTGACCAGTGAAATGATTCTCGAAACCAGCAGAGAAGGAAGCAAAGTGCCTGGGGAGGGAGGGCTGGTGTCAGGATTGTTGCAAGAGGAAAGAGGGTGGAGGCAGGGCTGACCTCCAATTCAAAGGATTCGGCCAAGGGCTGATGCTGATGCCAATTTTCCCCTTTCCTCCTCGTGAAGTCAGTGGCGGGGAGACGCTGCCCACGCCCGTTCTACACCGACTCCTGAGACAAATTGCCTGGTGCAGACCCAGCTCTTTGTCCAGCCATAGCCGGGCCCCATGGCTTTGCGCCACCGGCACCCAACAAACTGCCACAGGTGTAGACGCTGAGCCCCATCCCCTCCCCCTCCTGCCCCAGAGAGAACCGGCACATGACCGACCGTGTCAGGAGCTGCTTCCATTTGGTGAATTCCACCCTAAGAGCCATCCCCCACCTCCCCACTCACCAACGTCGAGGACAACTGAGGTGACCCCCCAAACTCATTTCCTTACCCCATCGTCCCAATCCCTGCAGGGCAGGCAAACATGGAACCGAGATTCCCACCCTGCAGATGAGCACCCGGAGACACACAGTGTGTGAGCTCAGGCTTGTGACCCCTGTCCCTGTGGCAGGGGGAGGGGGCCCGCTTTCCCTACCTTTCCGATAAAGCTGCCGGTCCCTGGAAAGGGAAATGAAAAAGGAGGGCCAGAGAAGCAGAACGGAGACCTTTGAAATCAAGGATGAAAAACTCCAGTGAGATGACTATCTCTTTAACATTTATATATGAAATTCACCTGCCTGGGAGACATGTGAGACAGGGGGAGGGGGAACTCATCCACAGTCTTCAAATCACAAGCAAACTCACTGCCACGGAGTCGAGGCTGACGCCTAGCGAGCTCACTGCTGGACAAGGTAGAGCTGGCCCCGCGGGCTCCCCACTCTTAACGAGGAAGCACGTGGAATCTTAGCTCTCACCGGTTTTCACAGGGTTACAGCATGTATCCAAATGAGTTCAAGTTGACAGAGCGACACACATTTCAGCCACTGTGTCAGGGGCCAGATTGGGTAAGGATTAGGCTGTTAACTGCCTCGTCAGCAATTCGAGCCCCCAGCCCAGCTATGGGAGGAAGATGAGGCTGTCTGCTCCTGTAAAGACTTAAAGCCTTGGAAAGTCCCTATAGGGTTACTATGAGTAAGAAGGGATATATATATATAGGAGATATATATATGTGTGAATATATAGAGATTAATGGCTATAGGGTTGCTATAAGTAAGAAGATATATATGCATATATAGAGATTAAGGGCTTTAAGTTGGGCCGCTATCCTCAGGGTAAGGAGCTCAAAGCCACCAGCTGCTCTGAGGGAGAGAGACGTTAGAGTATTGGAGATGCACAGAGGCAGTTCTAACCCTGTCCTAAGGATGTGCTGTGAGTTGGAATCAACTCAAACTCAATGTCAGTGAGTTTGCATTTACACACGCGCGCGCACGCGCGCGTGTGTGTGTGTGTGTGTGTGTGTGAGAGAGAGACTGTATATTGAGAATTCACAGCTACCTGCCTTGC
>NW_022111300.1:35099796-35103691 GCF_000313985.2 Echinops telfairi
AGAGAGAGAGAGAGAGAGAGAGAGAGAGAGACCTTACCCCAGTTACTACACCGAGAAGAAGAGGGAAGAAGAATCTTAGAACAAGACAAGGCTGCCTACTGTGTGTGTGTGGGGGTGTGTGTGTGTGTGTGTGTGTGAGAGAGAGAGAGAGAGAGAGAGACCTTTCAAATGTTTGTGGAAAATGGAAATGAAAAGGTACTGGAGTTTTCCCATGAACTTTTTGAAGGCCCTCGTGCATGTGGGTTCCACTTAAATGTCTCAAACATTTGTAATATTGTGGATGGCCCTGCTGGATAGCCTGGGGGCCTGTACACCAGGGAACAAGGGCCACCAGGTCCTGCGCCATCCCCAAGGTCAGTTAACAGCTGGACCTTCATGAGCCACAGAGTTCCCAATGACTGCTTTTTCTAAGTAAATTTCCAGACCTTTCCCCATGTCCATTTTGTTCAGGAAGCTCCTCTGAAGCTTGTTCAGCTGCTAGTGATGAAGGGTCGTGGCTGTGGAGGAGGAACAATGGCCGGGAATTGAACCTGCATCTCCCATATGGAAGCAGAGGACGCTGTCACTGAACCACCAGTGGCCCCTGACCCCATCGCTCTGATACAACTGTCAGTTTGCACAGAGGAATCACCCTCACCCATTTCTTCACATGCATGCCTGTGCACAGCCTTGGGTGGCTTGTGTCTGGTGGGAGAAGGACGGCGAGTGGGTATATCGTGGTCCCAGGCTGGACATGCTTCTCAGGTGTGCGGGGGAGGCAAGCAAATGCATGTCTGGGGCCTGGGTAGCCTGCGAGGGGCGTGCTTGCTGAGTACCGGTGCTGGGATTGCTTTCCCAGGGAAAGTGTGGGGAAGCACCCACCTGGCCGGGCAGAGGGAAGGGAGCCCTGCTAGCTGGTTGGGTAGCAGGCAGGCAGCAGGAGTGGAATCCCAGCCTCTGCTTGCAGCCACAGGGCCTCAGGGATTCCAGGGCCTCACCCTCTGCCAGATTGTATCAGATGACGCAATTAGCACCCACGATGGGAGAAGGTGACGGTGCTTGGATCCCAGGATATACTGGCTGGGAGTCGGGGCACCACAGTGGGCGAACTGGGGCTGCTCCCATCAGA
Organism: Echinops telfairi; assembly: GCF_000313985.2. Classification (NCBI taxonomy): domain Eukaryota; kingdom Metazoa; phylum Chordata; class Mammalia; order Afrosoricida; family Tenrecidae; genus Echinops; species Echinops telfairi. The sequence goes on from NW_022111300.1 coordinate 35,100,905, forward strand.
GCAGGACTCCCTGGGTGCCCATGAGAGGAGAGAGGGGATCAACCAGAGCTCTGCCAAGGTGAGTCAGAGGTGAGACAGGGGTGGCTGTATGAGCCAAGAGAAGTAGATATCCATCCATCGATCTATCCATTCATCCCTCCCACCCTCCCTCCCCGTTCCTCTATCCATCCATCCACTCACCCACCCACCCACCAATGTGCTCCTTATTACTCAATCTACCAAGTCATCCATGTATGCATCCATCCATTTACCCATCCATCAACCTATCTACTTACAAAACCATCCATCCATCCATCCATCCATCCATCCATCCATCCATCCATCCATCCATCCATTCATCCATCCAATCTTCTTTGTTCTTCCCCTTCCTCTTCTCTCCCTCCATTTCCTCCCCACCTTCCTCTCCCTCTTGTTCCTCTCCATCTGTCTCTCTCTTTCCCTCCCTCAGGCACACCCCGGCTCCTGCTGGGCTCCTCAGGTACTCCAGGTGCTGGAGAGAGAATGGTGGGCCATACAGTATGGTTCCTGGAGTTGGAGTTGACCTTCTAGGAGACAAAAGACAATAATCCTTGGGCACTGCCCGGCCTCTGGGGGACAGTGTAGACATTCAAGCACCCACAAACAGTGAGCAAATGTCCTGAGGGGAAGGCGACTTGCCCAAAGTTATGAGAGGGTACCAAAAAATACTGAAAAAAGGCTCTGCTGGTTCTGAAAAGATGGTGTAACAGTGTGTGATTAAAAAAAAGGCCTGATTTGTGGCAGACAGAGGACTGGTTTTGCCACCGTGACAATGTTCCTGCTCAGATGGCCATCTCAGTGCACCAGATTTTAGCAAAAAACAGCACGCTTCTCTTGCCCCACACACCTGACTCAGCTGACCTCACTCCATGCAACTTCTTTTTGTTTCTGAGAATGAAGAGGGACATGAAAGGACAGCGATTTGATAACTTAAAAGAGGTGGGGGAAAAAATAGTGGAGGTGCTGTCAGCCATCCAAACAGATGAGTTTGAAAAATGTCTCCAAGAATGGATTGCAGATTTGACAAAAGTATTAAGTGTGATGGAGAGTACTTTAAATACATAGCTTTGAAAAAATTTTTCCATTTTTTGGGGGGTGCCCCCTCATATACTGGGAGTGACAGTGGAATGCCTGTCCCCTAACTCCCTGCCCAGGACTCCCTCAGGGACCCATCAAGGGAGCCTCTTCTTCCAGGGGGTCCTTAGCCATTGTCCTAGGGCTCCTTACACAGAGCCCCTCCTGTATGTGGGGTTTCTGCCTGCGTGTCTGTCAGCATTGACTTGATGGCGGGGAGTCTGGCTTTGGATTAGATTCCCAGGAGAAGACTGAGAAAGGATGTCCCTATTTTCCTAAAATGGTCTCAACTGTCCTTGTCACCGCCGCAATCGCTGGAGAATGGGTCTTACAGGGCCGCTGCCAGCATGTCAGTCCCCTCACTCCCAAGGCGAGGAGAGTGCGGCTGGAAGTTGACCTCTACACCTACATCAGTAACTCAGCGTCCAGGCTGAGGACAAGGAGCGGGAGATTCTCATTGGCTGGTCAGGGCCTCTGTCCCCCAGAGGGGGCAGGGACAGCCGGCCCAGTCTGCTCGGACAGACCGGACGGAGTGCACTGTGGGCTCACATTTTGGCCCATTCACCTCCTCTGACCCTGGGCGGGGAGGTCACTACCTATGTGAACTCCGGGCTGGACAGAGACGAGTGGGTGGGGTGGGTGTTGTAGGGTGAGGAGGCAGTGGGACAAAGGCAAGGGACAAAGCGCGCCAGGCTGGTTGGGGCAGTGGGTGCGCCAACCAACAAAACAGCCCCATTGCCCCCTGTTCTGACTCAGCGACCCTAGCAGCCACAGCAGAACACCCCCGCCCCCCGCCCCCACCCCAGGCTCCCAAGGCTGCTGTTTTTGTGGAAGCTGAGCATGGGAATAGCTGCTGGACTCAAACCACCAACCTGCTCCTTAGCACCAAGTGCTTCAGCTCCGCAGCCCAGGCTCCCGGTGCGCCAGGGAGGAGCGAGTGTGGCTGGGGCTCATGCTCGGGACTCAGAGGGTCAGCACTGCCACCAGGACATGGGTGTTTAGAGAGGAAAAGCGAGCTTTTGGTTGGGGGGCGGGGGGCGCGGGGGCGGATCCTTAACTGTGTGCCCTGGGTGGGCTACAGTATGTGCATAGTTGTCTGCATGTGAGAATGTGCCCTTTTCTGGGGAGACAGTCTGTAGGGTTAGTAAGATTTTCAGAATGGTTTATTACCACCCATCCCCCTCCCCACACACACACATACACACTGCAAAGTTCAAACATTAAACTTCAGGGGCAAGGCAGGAAGCCCACTAGAAATAGAAGCAGTCACCTGGATGTGTTACATAGCTCTGTACCTAAGAGAGAAGACAGCCTGGTAGCGTAGTGGGTTATGTGTGGGGCTGCTAATCACATGGTCAGCAGTTCGAAACCACTAGCTCCTCCGGTGAAGAGTTACCCACAGGGTCGGTGTTACTCTGCCCGAGGAGGGGCTCGCGATGAGTCGGCATCAGCTAGATGAGAATGGGTGGCGATATGGGAAGCAGAGAGCAGAATAAAGATAGGCGGTCTTCCTCAGGGGCGCCCCGAGACCTGCTGCCACTGGCCCTCCTTAGAGGAGGAGAGGGGCAGAGATAAGAAAGAGAGGCGTGAAGCGTCATGGCTAATGTCACCTGTGTCCCCTCCTATCCCACTGTGTGACCTGGAGGATGAGGCAAGCTGGAAACAGGATTGGGTTTCACAACTTTTCCAGAGCCG
>NW_022111300.1:35103791-35106540 GCF_000313985.2 Echinops telfairi
CTGCTGTTTTAGTGGAAGCTGAGCATGGGAATAGCTGCTGGACTCAAACCACCAACCTGCTCCTTAGCACCAAGTGCTTCAGCTCCGCAGCCCAGGCTCCCGGTGCGCCAGGGAGGAGCGAGTGTGGCTGGGGCTCATGCTCGGGACTCAGAGGGTCAGCACTGCCACCAGGACATGGGTGTTTAGAGAGGAAAAGCGAGCTTTTGGTTGGGGGGCGGGGGGCGCGGGGGCGGATCCTTAACTGTGTGCCCTGGGTGGGCTACAGTATGTGCATAGTTGTCTGCATGTGAGAATGTGCCCTTTTCTGGGGAGACAGTCTGTAGGGTTAGTAAGATTTTCAGAATGGTTTATTACCACCCATCCCCCTCCCCACACACACACATACACACTGCAAAGTTCAAACATTAAACTTCAGGGGCAAGGCAGGAAGCCCACTAGAAATAGAAGCAGTCACCTGGATGTGTTACATAGCTCTGTACCTAAGAGAGAAGACAGCCTGGTAGCGTAGTGGGTTATGTGTGGGGCTGCTAATCACATGGTCAGCAGTTCGAAACCACTAGCTCCTCCGGTGAAGAGTTACCCACAGGGTCGGTGTTACTCTGCCCGAGGAGGGGCTCGCGATGAGTCGGCATCAGCTAGATGAGAATGGGTGGCGATATGGGAAGCAGAGAGCAGAATAAAGATAGGCGGTCTTCCTCAGGGGCGCCCCGAGACCTGCTGCCACTGGCCCTCCTTAGAGGAGGAGAGGGGCAGAGATAAGAAAGAGAGGCGTGAAGCGTCATGGCTAATGTCACCTGTGTCCCCTCCTATCCCACTGTGTGACCTGGAGGATGAGGCAAGCTGGAAACAGGATTGGGTTTCACAACTTTTCCAGAGCCGACTCTGTGTAAGACAGGTACACTTGACACTCACCTGCGTCAGCACTTGCTGGGGGCCAGGCACTGCTCTCAGTGGGCGTTCCGTCCTGTGGGCACCTCACGGCAGCCCACAAGGAACGAGGGCTGCATCGCCCTCACTCACTAGGGAGAAAATGCAGGCCCAGCGAGGCTGCCACTGGCCCTGAAGGGCACAGCTTCAGTGGAAGAGCAGGTCTGGGGAGGCAGGCAGGGTGGGTCCCCAGAGGGGCTCCAGGCATGGTTAGATGCCGCCTCTGAGAACAGTTACGTCACACATCAGCCACATCAACCCACAGTTCATACAAGGACTTGCCCCTGAGTATCTGAAGGCCCAGCGAGGCTGCCACTGGCCCTGAAGGGCACAGCTTCAGTGGAAGAGCAGGTCTGGGGAGGCATGCAGGGTGGGTCCCCAGAGGGGCTCCAGGCATGGTTAGATGCCGCCTCTGAGAACAGTTATGTCACACATCAGCTATCAACCCACAGTTCATACAAGGACTTGCCCCTGAGTATCTGAACACCCAGCTCCCTCTGGAAGCCCTGTGGAGCCCCAGGCTTATGGCTGATGGAGACTGGTGGCCCTTTCCCACCCTCCAGCCAGGAACTGAATCACCCCTGTGGCTCAACCTTCTGCCAAACAATCGGCAGGCCTACAGATGAACAGGAGCCCTGGTGGCATAGTGGTTACACGTTGGGTTGCAATCCAAAAGGTTGGCAGTTCAAAACCACCAATAGCTCCACAGGAGCAAGATAAGGCTTTCTGCTCCCGTAAAGAGTAACAGTTTTGGAAACCTACAAAAGGCAGTTCAGCCCTGTCTTATAGAGTGCTATGAGTCAGTATAGTCTTGATGGCAATGCGTGAGTATAAGGTGAACAGGAACCCTGGTAGCTGAGTGGTAATGTTATTCAGCTGCTAACCGCAAAGTCATTTGATCAAAACCACCAGCTGCTCCACGGGAGACAGATGAGACCTTCTACTCCAGTACAGAGTTACCATCTCGGAAACTCACAAAGGCAGTTCCACTCAGTCCTGCCAGGTCACTGTGAGTTGGCATCGACTTGTTGGCAGGGAGTTTGGAGTTTTATTCCAAAAGGACTGCAGCCAGCTTATCCTGCCAGGGAAACGGACAGACTGAACATGCAAGGAAACCGAGGCAAGAGGAGTGTGAGAGCGACGACGATGGAGTCAAGACAAAACAAGGTGGGCGCATGTCACTTGCAGGACATGCACACAGGCTTGGTGCTAAGCTCCCCAGCAAGCCAGGGCAGAAGAGGGCGAAGCACGCCAGTCCCACGGTCTGGGCTGTCTACTGACTCCTCGTGTGCCACTGTCCCCCAGGGCATCAGTTTTGCAGTCTGTCAGGTGGGACCTTTGTGCAGAGCCAGTGGGACATGCCCTCAAGGGCTCGTCATTTCCTTTACCCAGCTGTCCCCCGCTAATAAACAGTCCCCCGCTGCCTCCGGCTGAGGAGGCCACCAACGTGAGCAGCTCTGTGTCTGATGTGAAGAACCTGAAGACTGCCCCGTGTCCCCCTGGGGACTAACTGGGAGGGGCTTCTGGCAGCGACTGGTTTTCTGGATCGGGGTGATTGACGGCTGACGAGAGAGGAGAGGGTGGGGTTGGGGAAGGAAGAGGGTACCTTCTCAGTGGTCTCTCTGCGCAGTTTGGCAGGCACTGTCTCTACCTGTCATGGTGGCATGGACGGTGGGTTAAACACTGGGCTTCGAGCCCGAAGGTCAGCAGTTCAAACCCATCAGCAGCTCCTCATCAGACAGGTGAGGCTGTACCAATACCCTGCCCTGTAAACCCTCGGGAGCAGTTCTGCTCTGCCCTGTGAGCTGGAATCGACTTGATG
>NW_022111300.1:35107556-35127445 GCF_000313985.2 Echinops telfairi
TCCCGTCTAGGGCTTTGCCCAGGAGGAACACAGGCTCAATGAACCAATGCCAAGCAGGAACAAGATTGTATCTGGGCTGGACCAGCTGACAAGTTAAATAGACCCCCGCCACCACCAAGGGCCAACGCCCACTCCTGGCTCGGCCCCTCCGGCTCTCCCTTTCTTTGCTTTTGGCGGCTTTGTTTTAGTTGTTGTCATGGGTGCCTGTTGGGAGTGATGGGTGGTGTGGCTCTGGGAAGGCTGGGAAGGTTCCGGCAAACACACCCTACCCAGCTCTCTCAGCACGCCGGCCCGAAGAGCTGCAGGAAGGCCAAGGGACTCAGCAGTGTCCCTCCAATGTCCTGGGCCCATACACTCAGGAGCAGTGTCTACACCGGGGCTCAGGAGTCCTGCGTGTGGCTCCCTCTCTGCCTCGGTGGGGCTTTATGTTCTTGGGCAAATCCTTCCTCCCTCCTGGTCCTCACTATTCTCATCAGTGAAATGGGTCTCGCGGAGAAGGATGACCTCGAAGTGCCTTTTGGTTCTCCCAACTCAGAGTATGGGCAGAAGTGTCCTGGTGCTCAGAGGCCACCTCGCCATGCTGCCCACCTATCTCAAGACTGGGAAGAAGAAGAAGAAGAAGAACAGCAAAGTGGGAGGCTTCACAGTTCCCCATCTCAGAATTGACTAGGCAGTCACAACAGTCAACACAGCCTGGCACTGGCTCAGACAGAGACTCATAGACCAGTGGAACCGAACTGAGAACTTAGAAGTCAATCGATTCTTCTGTGATGATCCAAGTCCTGTCGATGGAGATGAGACTGTCTCTTTAACAAAGAATGCTGGCAAAACTGTATCTAGTTATAACCATTTCCCACTCACTCCTCTAAAAAAAGCAACAGGATCCCTACCTCACACCACACACAAAGACAAACGGAAAGTGATCAAAACTGGAAAGGTCCTGGATGATACCTCAGGGACAAAGCATGGGATCCTAATTTTTGATACAAATACACTATTACGCTGGGAAAAAAATATAACAACAAAAAATACATAAACAAAAGAAGGCAAACAAATGAGGGCCTACAGACTCCCTTTGTTAATGATGAATCTCCTCGAACCTAAGAGCAGTTCTGTGGAAGAATGGCCGGGGGACTGTCTTGAGAAGGCTGTGGCCAAACCAATGGCTATGGGGCAGTTCCACCCTGTACGTCCCTGAGCTGGAACAGACTTCATGGGCAAGAGGTTTGGTTTGCTCTTTTGGGGGTAGGATTGGGGGACGGAGCAGAGAAAAGGCTGGAGAATGAGCAAATCCCCGGTGTGGTAGTTACATAATCTGGTGTCAACATGTGGAGGGGTGGAGTCTAGCCTGTCAATCAGGTTGCTGCTGGATGACCTCATTGTGAGGCGCTGAAGGGATAAATAGCTCACTAGTCGCCGGACACACACAAGACACTTCCTGCGAGACATTCCTGTTAACAAGCCACATGAGCTATGCTGATGCTGCCAGTCTTGGAGCTGGAGGAGCCACATGGAGACCCTTACCAGTGCTAAGATACTTCCACTGCCACTGGATCCACAAGACTTTCCACCCACTGGCCTGTGATCTTCCTGCACTCAGAGTCATTTCATGTGTTGAGTGAGTCTGAAGAGGAATTGACAGGCTGGTATCGGACATATGGGCTTATATTGGATTTATGGACTTGATCTGCACTGAGCTGGCATGTTTTCTTAATGTACAATTGCTCTTTATATAATGCTCTTTCCTATACATGAGTGTCTTTGAATGTTTCTCTAGTCTACCCAGACTAACACACCAGGTTTTCCCTGTGTGTGTGTCCCCAGAGTCTGGAGTTGAGAATCAGCCAATTCCCACATCCATCTCCCCAGCCCCACCTGAGCTTTGCAGCAGCCAATCAAAAAATCCCTGGAGTACTTGGGCAAGTCCTTTCCCTGATCACCTTGTCTGAAAATTGCTAGATGAGATGACCCCTCTCCCTCAGGCCCTGCAGTTCTAGGGACTCCCCAAGGTCTGTTATGCACCAGCACTGGCATGGCAGGGGGGATGCAAAAAATCAAGCCCACTTCTGCCCTCTAGGCATGCCACCCATGTCCGCACTCATCGATCAAGCCTGGAAGCATTTATTGAGCACTCACTGTAAGACATGCCTGGGGTTACCTCCCCCAATGAAGTTATGGGTGTGGCTTTTAAGTGCCAACTTTCTGACGGTCAGTATTTCATTTACTTCCACACATTCTTCGGGAACCTTCTAGGTACTAGGTCTTGTGCTTAGGGTTCTAAAGCAATGATCGATGGACTCCTTCTGAGAACCCTGTGAGGCAGGGACTATCATTCTTTATGCTTCACAGATCAAACTCACTGTCATCCACTTGAATCTGACTTACAGGACAGGTGGAACTGCCCCTGAGGGCATCATCGTTTCTAGGTAGTGGCTGGTGGTTTTGAACCTCTGACCTTGCAGTTAGCAGTCCAATTTGTAACCCAGTATGCCACCAGGGATCTGGAGACCCCCAGATTCACCTCGGGGCACCCTGGCTTCAACCACCGCCACGATGCATGCATTTTCATTCAGTTTTGACTTAGGACAAGGGCAAGAGGCAAAACAAGCAAAATAACAGGCGAGGTCGAGCCCTCAGTGATTCTACACCATGTGCAGCATCAGACGCTGCTCCCGCAGTGCAGAGGCAAACGCCAGCATAGCCAAGCTCACTCTGTGACTCAGTGCTGACTCCTAGGGACCCTCAGGACAGGGTCGAACTGCCCCTGTGAGTTTCCAAGACTGGAACTCTTTCTAGAAACAGGAAGCCCCGTCTTTCGTCCCTGGAGTGGCTGGGGTTTCAAACTGATGGCCTATGGTTAGCAGCCCAAAGCTTACCCACTAGGCCAAACTCGACTATCTGAAACTCCCCATTGATGAAGTTCTAGTTCAAGAGCTTTAACCAAACATGTCACTCTCATGATCTGTCTCGGCTTCTTGTCCCGCTGAATGCTTCATTACAACTGACACTCGCCTGGAGGACTTGACCTGCTGTCCTTCCCCCTCAATGCTGCCCACCGTCTTGCTCATCAACAATAGTCAGTGTCCAGCAGATAGGACCCTAGAGGGGACCAGAGCTGTCCCTACACACAGGTTCCACAGGACCCTGGAAAGCCCAGAGTCACAAGAGAGGTCACCGCTCCCAGAGGCTGCGGGGCTGTGGTCTCAAACACAATGGCTGGCAGTGCTGCTGGCGGGGCAAGCCGGAGCAGGCGCAGGAACTGACTTGCCTTGGTCTTTGGCAATCAGTCCAGATATTGGTGGAGCCTAATGAACGGAAAAGAGTCACAACATTTGTTGCTTTGATCTGGAGTTGCTAACTTGGCTCACAAGGAGACCCACAGTTTCCTTTCCTGCAGGGCGATACCAGGGTGATACCTGGCTCCTCGTGGTGGTCACTGCTGACCGCCTGTCCCAGGAGAAACACTTCTCTAGCACATTCGGTGAGAAGGGGCTTGAGTCCCAAGTTTTCTTGTTTTTTTCTGAAAAGTGCATTCAGGGTTCATATCGTGCAGCTCACCCGTACCTCCTGAGCAACCTCCCGCCATTCAGGTGTTACCCCAGATCCCTAAACCAAAAAACAACCCTAAACCAAACCCAAGCCATGGAGGCAATTCTAGTTCTGAGTGCCCCAGGGTTTTCTGGGGGGCAGTTTCCCTGGAAGATGATCACTAAGCTGTTCTTCCACAGCCTCGTTTGGTGGGTTTGGTCCACTGAGGCACAAGCATTTGCCCTGCCCAGGGACCTCAAGCACAGAAGGACCCCAAAATGAAAGCATGGTGAGGGACCGGCACCTCAGATAGAGCCTGAAAACACCCCCAGCTCACCGCTGATTCAGAATGACCCCATAGGACAGGCCTGAACTGCCCCTGTGGGTAACTCTTTAGGGGAGAAGAAAGCCTCATCTTTCTCCCAAGGAGTGGCAGGTGGCTTCAAACTGCTGACCTTGCGATTAGCAGTCCAACCTGTAACCACTAAGCCAATGGGGCTCCTGGATGGGGCACTAGCAGCTGGGTTAAATAGTTCCACCTGGGCACTCATAGTTGTGGAGGTTAGGCAGGCCACTTCCTTCTGGGTCTAGTTCAGTTCCAGGTCCCAGCAGTTTGATCTACTCCATCACAGACCTGGTTCGTAGCTTGTAGCTCATGGCATGCTTGGTTCCAAGCTTGTACGAGGCACCTGAGGGACAGTCCATGGCTTGACATAGCCACAGGGAGGGAGGATTCCTGGGCCCATACCTGGAAGTGTGGCTAGGAATCCTGGAGAGGAGTGGGAAGTTGCATTGGCCTCTGGGAGAGAGTCTAAGCAGGCAAGGGGCGGGGGGCGGGGATGTGAGTTGAGGGATCCCAGAAGGCTTCTTCTGCCCCCACCCCAAAACATCTGGTGCCTGCCTCTGGAACCCCACCATTTACTTTGGGGTGGGGTGGGGCGGAAGCAAGTTCCTCCAGGGAATCCTTGGGTAAAATTCAGAAACTCAGGCAGGGTGTAGCCACGGTGAGATTCTTAACCCCTAAGGTGGCCTGGGTCTTGCCTCTCTGGCCCAGGGACTGGATGCCAGCTGGCACTGGGCCCTGGGCCCTGAGGCCCTAGGAAGGTCTGGGGGTGGGGCGTGGGCTCAGGGCCCAGGCGGAGGAAAGGAGCGCACTGCAGGGTTGGGATTCTCCGCCTCCACCCGCCAGCCCGCCCCGTGGTGGGAGTGGGAGAGTTGAGGGCAGGAGGTGGGTGCCTCCCTTTGGCTAGCCCAATCCTCCTGGGAGCCAACAGGGCGCAGGGAGGGAAGGGAGGGTGGTCAGGAGAGAGGGTGGGGCCTGGAAGGGGTTGGGGTGGGGGCTGTAAAACCAACCCAGCAGCTGGGCGGATTCACAGCAACATTCCCCAGCGCCCTGAGGGTAGAGGGTGCTGGGCAGCACCCCAGCTCCCGGCCCACACCCCTCCAGTTGCCTGGCCGGTTCAGACTGGTTTGCCCACCTCCCCTCCCAGCCAGCCCCTAAGCTTGATTCCTGAGAAAGCAGAATAGGAATGTGATGTAACCACGGCCAGTTCTTCCTGGGCCCAAACCCGCTTGGGGCTGGGAGCCCGCAGTCCCTGGCCAGCCTGCCTGGGACCTTTCCTGGCCTTCCACCCACCCCAGCCCCTTAGGCCTTCTGGTCTCTTCCTGGTGCCACCACTCCCGCCCCTTCCCCTTGGCGCCGGCAAGAGCCCCCCTCCCACCCACTCCCATCTCGGCGGGGCCCCCCCACCCTCATGGCCCCTGCTGCTTTCTGGGGACTCGCCTCCACATTCCCACATGGCCCCAGCACTGCCTGGCTCCCTGGGAGGCCACACTCTGAACGCCAGGCACCGCCCCTGCCCACAGGTTACCACTGCGGAGGCCAACGCCAGCCAGGTGGAAGGCTGACCTGGGGGAGGCCCAAGATGGGGGCGACAGAAGCGGACACCTCCCCCAACACCCAGTTGGCTGCCCACCCCCAGGGAAGGCTTCCTGCCAGAGGCCCCAGCCCCTCCCCCCTTTGCAGCCAGCCTGGCTGAGCTATCAGCTGGGTGCAGGGCAGTGCCAGCTGCAGGCATCCATCCCACCTGCACCACCACTACCACTAGCAGCCTGTCTTCAGACCCTCCTTCTCCTTTGGGGGTGAAGGGATGTTAGGGAGCCTAGAAAATGGAGGGCCAGCTCAACTTTGAGATCAAATTACACCAGGGGGCCTAGGGTGTGGGCCTCAGGCAGGGTGAGACTGAGCTCCCTCCAACTTCCTTCTTGGGGTGACCTAGAGCAAGTCACTCCTCTGAGCCTCTCTCGTTGCTTCTGTGAAATGGAGGTGATAGTAGGACCCACTGCGGTCAGCTGTCAGTGTTGGTGCCTGGTGGTAACAGGTGCTTGATAAATGGTGGTTAATATTATTACCTTTGGTGGGGGGCATTGCTGTTTGGTAGAAAGAAGTAAGTGTGCAGGCAAACCTCGGAGATAGGGTGGTGGTGGGGGGAGGGAAGGAACTTCAACCACTGCAGTCATTTGAGCATAGTAATAAAATTAGCACCCCCAACCCCAGTGCATATAAAGGTTGTTTACACTGTATGTGATACAATCTTATACAGCCTGTCAATAAAGTAGAATCCAAGCCCCAAACCAACACACACACACACACACACACACACACACACTGTCATGGAGTGGGTTCCCACCCATAGCAACCTTAGAGACCCAGGGTAGACTTGCCCCCTCGGTTTCCTGAGACTGTAACTATTCACGGGAGTGGAAACCTCATCTTTCTCCTGAGGAGAGGCTGCTGGTTTCGAACTGCCGCCCTCGTCTTTAGCAGCCCTCAGCATCGCCACTCTGTGAGGGGCCTGCTTGGGTGGTGCAGGAGTCTTGGGCGTGGGGTGTGGGTTTGAAACCTAGCCCTGGCACTTTGTAGCCAAGTGTGGCCCTGAGAGCGATGTCTCTTGGCTGGACCTCGGTGCCTGTCCCCTGCCCCCTCCCCTGCAGCGATAAAGGGCCTTGGTGCCCAGCCTGCAGTCAGTTCAGGGGTAAACAGTGCCCAGAGCACATGGTGGTGGGTCGCTGAGAAAATGGGGATGGGGAGGACAGACCCGTTCCTGCTGCCCTGGGAAATGCCACTGCCTCAAGGGCACCCATGTTTTGGGTCAGCTTGAGGGCACGGAGAAGGAGCTGTGGGGTGGGGCACAGCCTTTGGTATCCGGGAGAAAGATGAGTCTGGTGAGGGTGGGTTCTCCCTCCTCCGCCCACTCACCTGGGAGCTAGGAAACATTGTGATGCCTGGCTGCTGGCTCGAGCGGGGTGGGGGTGCTGGCATGATGGTGTCGAGGTCAGCTATGTTGGGGACCTCCCCAACGCTGGCTTGGCCACCTGACTCCTTCCTGCTGTGAAGAATAGAGCTCGGAGAGGACAGTGGAAGATGAGGACTGTGCCCATCTCTGCGACCCTGAGTGTGATGTGGCCAGCTCCCACTGCTGTCCTTGACCCAGGTCCCCCAGCAGCAAGATGTTCCAGGATGGCCATGTGCTTCCCAGGCCTCCTGAGCTGCAGCTAGCTCTCTCTGGGACTCAATACTTGCTCTCGCTGGAGGAATGTGGGGCGTGGGGGGAGTCTTCAGTTCCCTTAACCATTGCCTGGCTTAGCAGAGTGGAGGAGAGATGCGCCCACGCCGGAGATGGGCTCCACTGGGCAGCCACTGGGCCTGAAGAGCCTGGGCAAGCAGGTCCCCAGTCTAGGATCCCAGGGCCCTGAGACACGCAGGGTCTTACCCAGGCTCCTGTCTCTTTAGGCACAGAGCTGCCACCTGAGTCACGGCACCATGTTGCCGCCAATCTATTTCGTTAGGATCTCCCAGAAAGAACCAGCAAGCTGGGGAGCAAGGCCAAGCAGAACCTCTCTGTTTCTGGGAACGCCTTTGCTTCACTTCCGGATAAGAGCTGGCCCCTGGAAGGAGGAGGCGGCGTCCTGTCTGGCGAGGGTTAATGGCAGCTACAGAGGGTCAGCTCCTTTGGGGTCAGTGGGGAGGGGCAGGGGGACAACTCGCTCTTGTGCTCTGCACTGCAGGCTTCTGGAAGGGACTTCAAGGACGCTGGGCTCCAAGTCCTCACGTGCATTTTTATTCTGCAATCATTTTCATACCAAGTTCAAGAGGCACCAGTTCCAAGTACATAAAACCAAATCAAATTAATTGATTTTATTGAAACCTGCTGCAGTTGTATGCAAGCCCACAGCCGAGGGGCATGACCCTCATGAAATAACCAATGGGGGCTTTTGAAATAATTAAATTAATCACCCCCTGGGTGATGCAGGAGGGCACACTCCTGTGTTCCCACACAGGCACGGTTCGGGCCGGCCCTGGGCAGGCGAGGGGCTGCATGGCTGTGACGCGGCCATGCAATGCGGGCTGTCTAGGGGACACACATGTGGACACACATGCAAACAGTCACAGCACCGCTCACACACGCACATACATGCTCATGCACACGCATGACTGGAAGTCCCTTCTCTCTGCCTCCTTGCCCACCCCTTCAAAAAGCCAAGCTCACTGCCATGGAGTCGATGTCCCCTCAGAGCAAACCTGCAGGACAGGCTAGAACTGCCCCTGTGGGTTTCCGAGACTATCACTTAGGGGAGTAAAAAGCCCCTCCCCGCTCCTGCGGAGTGGCTGGGCTTTCAAACTTCACACCTTGAGGATCGCAGCCCAATGCATAACCACTACACTACCAGGGCTCCCTGGCCCAGGTCAAATCCCTCTTTTCCTGATCCACCCAGGACGCCTCTAGTGCTCACTCCGGGGATGCTGCTGGCTACAGCTTCATGGGAGTGTTCTGCGGCTCACTGGCGGTTCCTGGCTACCCAGGGGAACTTTAAAAGAAAGGTCTGGAGATGTTTCTGGAAGAGCAGCTACTGAACTCCCCCCGAGCCAAGCTTGGAAACATACCGGGTTGTGTTGGAGTGGACTTGCAGCACCTGGTATGGTACTGGTTTCAGAGGGACTGTCCTGTGTCCTGCATTACTAAGCAAGGGATAACAGTACTCCTTCTTGGATCTCCCAGCAGACTCTGCACGTGGGAGGAGTGCTAAACACTGACTGAGTGTCTGCTGTATGGCAGGCCCTGCATCACCCTGGCGGTGCGATCAGTGAAGCCCTCTGCTGCTGACCGACAAGTGGGGGGTTTGAATCCACCTGCAGCTCTGTAGGTGTGACCCGCTCCTGTCAAGATTCAAAGGTGAGCCCATCTTGCTGCTGCTGAGTGAACGGCCTGAAAACCCCCCTGGGGGAGTTCTACTCTGGCTCACGGGCTTGCTCTGAGTGGAAATCAACCCCACAATGACGCCATGGGGGCGTGATGGCCACCTTCCTGGTGGGAGACCCAATCCATGCCCACCAGTGCTCTTCAGGGGCAGCCACCCCACCTGTCCAAGGGGGCTTGTGTGTTGCTGCACAGGTTTTGAGGAAGCTTCCTGAGTAGATGACCAGGAAGAAAGGCCTGGAGATTTACTGTTGGAAATGAGCCAGTGAAAACCCCATGGACCCCAGTTATCTGGTAACCAATGGATGGCGGGGTCGCAGCAGGGCTGGACAGCGCCTTTCCACTGTGCCAGGGGTCACCATAGGACAGGCATATATCCCATGGTGGCTGACAGCAGTATATGCAAAGGCACTGTTCAAATGACCTTGCATCCACAAACTCAAGGACTAGCCGCAACTTCACGGCTATTGACCTTATTTTACAAGGGGGACAGTGGGGGGCAGGGAGGTCCCCCAGCTGGGGATGGGAGCAGAGTTGTATGACCTCAGTACATTTGACACCAAGTCCAGGTGCCCTCTTGCTGATCAAGGGAAGGCACCCCCTCTGAGGAAATCCCCACAACACTAAACATTGCAAGACCCAGCCCCCGAGGTGGAAGAGGCACTCGCCCTTGTTTCACAGAGGACACATGCAGGCCAGCAGGGGAGGTCCTGGTCCTAGGCCACAAAGAAAGCAGGCTGCGTGATCTACAGCAGTGGTTCGCAACCTTCCTAATGCCGCGACCCTTTCATACAGCTCCTCATGTTGTGGTGACCCACCCAACCATAAAATCATTTTCGTTGCTACTTCATAACTATCATTTTGCTATCGTTATGAATCAGGCAACCCCTGTGAAACGGTCATTCGACCCCCAAAGGGGTCGCAACCCACAGGTTGAGAACCACTGATCTAGAGAATGGAGCCCTCTGCCTCTGGCTGGCACACAGGGTCAGGGTGGGCACAGTGTGGGCACAGCTGTGACGCCCAGGACACGTCTGCATTCTGGAAATCAAGCTGGCGATTTTCTTGGATAGGAATCACCCTCTTTGTTTATAGGGTACTTCTGGGACACGCTAATGAGGACGGGGGATAAGCCAGGTGCATAGCAGGCACTAAGAAAGGGCAGCTGTCCCCCTCCCGTTAATGTGTGAGGAGAGAGTCCAGGCAAGGGCAGAGAGTGTGACCACAGTGAAAAAAACCAAACCCACTGTCACTCAGTCAATTCCTGCTCAAAGTGCTTCTGCAGGGCAGAGTAGATCTGCTCCCTAGGGTGCCACCTGCATGTGATCTCTTTAAAGTATTGAAGAGCTAATATGCCACTTTGGACTAGGGTGCACCTGACCCAAGCCATGGTATCTTCAATGGACTCACATGCATGGGAAAGTTGGGCAGTGAATACGGAGACCGAAAAAGAAGCGAAGCATTTGAATCAAGATGCTGGGGAAGGATACTGAAAGTACCTCCGCCGCCTGCCAAAAGAGTAAACAAGTCTGTTTTGGAAGAAGCAGGCCAGAATGCTCCTTAGAGGCCAAGATGGAGAGACTTCATCTCACCTACTTTGGACACGTTATCAGGAGAGACCAGTCCCCGGAGAAGGACATCATGCTGGGTACAGCAGAGGGGCAGCCAAAAAGAGGAAGGCCTTTGAAGACATGGATTGACACAGTGGCTGTCACAATGAGCCCCGCCATGGCATTCATGAAGATGGTACAAGTGGTGTTGGGTTCAGTTGTGCACAGAGTAGCTAGGAGTCACAACCCACTCAACAACACCTAACAACAACAAGAGCAGGGTCCCCGAGGCTCTACATCTTTAGGGGAACAGACAGCCTCATCTCTCCCTCTGAGTGTGGTCGATGGGTTTGCAGGGCTAAGCTTGGCATTAGCAGGATAACCAATGCATAGCCAACAACTTTATGGTAGTTAGGTGCCCCGGTCAGCTCCCGCATCCAGTGACCCCGTGCCCAACAAACCGAAACACCGCCTGGTTCTGGACCATCCTGACCATTGCTATGGTTGAGCCCTTTGCTGTAGCCACTGTGTCCATGCATCTCGTCTCGGGGCTTTCTCTGTTTTTGATGACCCTCTAGCTTGTCAGGCATGATGTCCTTTCCCAGGGCCTGGTCTCTGCAGAATGCCTGTCCAAAGTACCCGCGATGAACTCTCGCCATCCTTGCTTCTGACGAGCAGTCTGGCTGTACTTTCTCCAAGACAGATCTGGCTTATAACTACTTTATTTAGAAATCATTTAATTGGGAGTCTTACAGATATTATTATAACAACCCATAATTCATTTAGATCAAACATAATTGTACAATTGCTACCACCATCAGTTTCAAAACATTCTCTTTCCTCTTGAACTCTTTGATATCAGCTCCTCTTTATCCCCTCCCTCTCCCTCTGTCCCCAGGAACCCTTATTATTATATTATATATTATTATTATTATTTTGCCATATCTTACACCATCCCATGAATCTGATCACCTGCAATTCTATTATGCATTCCCCTAGCGTGGGGTTATACTGTCCTCGTTGCTCTCAGATCCCCCCTTGCCCGACTCTCTTCCTATACCCTCAGGGAATCATTACTCCTGTTACTGTTTCTGAAGGGTTATCATGCATCATGCATCGGATGCTTTTAATTATACAAATGAACAGACGCAGGTCTAACAAGATTAATGTAGTAAAACAAAGACCATAGAGGTAAGGGGAGGAAGCATTAAAGAACTAGAGGATAGTTACATGTTTCATCAGTGCTATACTACACCCTGGATTTATTATCCCTTTCATGTGGCCCTTCTGTAAGAGACTGTCCAATTATCTTACAGGTGGGTTTTGGGTCTCCACTTTGTCCACACTCCTTCACATCAATTTGATTGCTTGTTTTTGAGCTTCTGATACCTATTCCCATTGACACCTCATGATCACACAGGCTGGTGTGCTTCTTCCATGTGGGTTTGCTGTTTCTCTGCTAGAAGGCTGCTTGTTTAACTTCAAGCCTTCAAGACCTCAGACACTACACCTTTTAATAGCCTGGCACCCTCAGCTTTCTTCACCACATTTGCTTATGCACCCATTTTGGCTTCAGCGATCATGTGAGGAAGGTGAGTATCATACATTGCCACATTATTACAACAATCCATTCTTGTACTGAGGTAACACTTAAGTAGAGGCCCAAATTCCATCTGCTTCCTTGTTATTTTACATATATATATATATATATATATATATACATATATATATATATATATCTCCTACATAGACAAATACACCTATCTTATGTATTTATATATATACTTATCTATACCTATATATATAACTTTTACTATCTTTTTCTTTTTTCCTCCTGCCCCACTATCATGTTTACCTATTGTTCACCTCTCAGTAATTCCTCTTGGATATATTTTGATTGATTAATAGGAATGCCACACCCTCCTTACTGTCAATTTTAGAACCTTTGCTATCACCCTGTCCCTATCATTATTGGCTCTTTGCTCCCCTCCCATTTCCTCCCTGCCCCCCAACTGCGGGTCCCTCGCTGTCTCTGTGGGATCGCTTACCCGGCCTGTCTTCTATAGATAGACACTACAACTAGTTTCGAGTTTGCAGAGTCTCTTCCAGGCCCTGCTCCTGACCTCCCCTGGGGAGGCACAGCACTGGGCTTTGGTCTGAGCGGACCTGCTGTCTCCGCTCTCTCACCGCAGGCTGGTGCAAGGCCTTAGGCAGGCCCCTTCACCGCTCTAAGCCCGGCTGACTGGTTGACTCTGCTGTAACAGCGCGTCCCAGCTGGGTTCTGTGCAGGTCACAGTTGAAGCACAGCTGGGGACAAGAGAGCCCGGAGGTGCTCGGTGCGTTCCCTTTGTCCCATCTGCAGCTCTGCGGGGGTGGGGCAGTGGGGCAGGCAGCTGGTTTTGTATCCAAGAGAGGAGCCCAGAGGGCGGGTGTTGGTACCACTGCCCTTCAAGGCAGATGGGGAAGAGGCTGGGGTGGCCATCTGGAGAGGAAGAGGAGGAGGACTGGGCACGAAGTGACTTTCCTAAAATAGGCAGGGGCTGAGAGTGAGCTGACCGTGGTCAAGCTGGACCAGTGGCAGCTCTGACTCCCAGTTGATGGATGCTCTCTGACTCTGCTCCGAATAGTCACTCTGCCCGGAGATGAAATGAGAGATCTGGGAGGTAATGAGTGCCCTGTCACTGCATGCATTCAATCCAAGGCTGGACAAGGAGCAGGGATGGGGGAGGAAGGGTTCCACCCCGAGAACTATTGCTCGTATCCATGTGTGAAAGCACTTTCCCTCCACAGGGGCTCAGGGAGAGCCCTCGCACCGCACCCTCTTCTGAATCCCTCCTGGACTCCTGGCAGTGCTGTGTTGATGTACTGCTGCTCTCCGGCACAACTGTACTCGTGTGTGTTAGTAATGGCATTGAACATCGATGATTCTGGCATTTCATTGGGCTGACACAGCCAAAAAAATAAATAAATAAAACAAATCCTCACAACCGGGCCAACAGGCAACATCACCAGACACGGAGGGAGGAAAGATCGAAACGGGCAAGGCTCTCGTTTACTTGGAAACAGCAGCCGGGAAACCAAACCAAGCATTCCACTGGGCACAGCGCAGCCAATGGGCTCTTGACAGTGTGAAAAAGCAAAGGTGGCACTTTGAGGACGGAGGTGCGCCTGACCAAGGCACAGGGGTTTCCCGTCGCGGCCTGTGCGTGTGAACACTGGATGCCGGAGAAGGAAGGCTGAAGAAGGCTGATGTCTTTGAACCGTGGTGTGAGTGGAGAACAAACCAGCGGCTGCCAGGAGAATGAACAGATCTGTCTTGGAAGCAGTGCAGCCAGGATGCTCTTTAGAGGTGAGGCTGGCGAGACTTGATCTCGAGTGCTTTGGACATGTTAGCGGGAGAGACAAGCCTCTGGGGAGGAGGACTTTGTGCGTGGTGGAGAAGAGGGTGGGGACAGTGAGGAAGGCTCAGGGAGACGAACTGCCAGGGTGGCTGGAACGGCTGTGAGGCTGGCTGGGGCGGCACTGTTTCATCTTGTCACATGCAAGGTGGACTTGGCTCGGAATGCACTCAATGACACCTGACAGCTAACAGCAAGAACAACAGACAGTGATCCAGTTAAGAGGGGTGTGTGCTAAAGACTTGATATGGCCTCTAGCGGCGTAACAAGGCCGGCCCCCTGGTTTATCTTTCCCATGGGGTCCCCTGGGGGTGCAAACAATGTGCGCACTCCTTGGTGACCCAAAAGCTGCAGGTTCGAGTCCATGTGGAGATGCCTTGAAGACCCTGGGGGGTGGGGCAGCTCATCAGACACACACGGGGCTGTTATGAGTTGGAATCAGTCTGGCAGCAGCTGGGTTGGTTATGCTTTTGTACTGCATGCTGATCCTTTTGTTCTGCAGTTTCAGTGTGGAATAAATGTTCACTAACTCCCTGCCAGCCTCGCTGAAAGGAGGCCTGGTGGCACGGTGGGTGAGGCATTGAATTGCTAGCCCCAAGGTCAGCAGTTTGAAACCACCAGCGGCTCCTTGGGAGAAAGAGGTGGCTTTCTACTCTCTTCAAGAGCTACAGTCTTGGAAGTCCACCTCTAGGGTCGCAGCAAGCCAGCATCAACTCGATGGCAGGGGGTGAGTGAGAGGTTTTGCTGAGGTGGCCCTGGAAGCTGCTGTCGCCACTGTGGGACCCAACCAGCTGGTCCACGGACCCGTACGAAGTACCTCAGTAGCACGGGCCATTTGCATTTGGCTACCAAGAACTGGAGGGCCAAACTCACTCCTGTGGCCTCACGGAAGAAAGGCCTGGAAGCAGCTTTCACAAAGAAGCACTGTGGTTGTTACTGTTGCCAGGTGCTCTCAGTCCATGGTAATCCCAGGGACCAAGCAGAAGGGCCTCCCTGGGGTTGTCAAGGCTGTAAATCCCCAGGTCTTTCTCCCGTGGAGCTGCCCGAGGTATGCTATGTCAGTCCAGGTAGACTAGAGAAACAAATCCAGGGAGACTCATAAGTGTATAAGAGAGAACTTTATATCAAAGAGCAATTGAATATTGAGAAAACATCCCAGCTCAGTCCAGTTCAGGTCCATAACTCTGATATTAGCCCATATGTCAGATAGCAGTCTATAAATTCCTCTTCAGACTCACTCAACACATGCAATGATGCCAAATGCAGGAAGACCACAGGCCAGTGGGTGGAAAGTCTTGTGGATCCAGTGGTAGTGGAAGCATCTCAGTGTTGGCGTGGGTCTCCACCTGGCTCCTCCAGCTCCAGAGCTCTGGCTGCATGCATCAGCACAGCTCCACATGGCTTGTCAGCAGGAATGTGTAGCAGAGCATGTGTCTGGCCTCCAATGAGCTATTTATCTCCTTGGCACCTCCAAATGAGGCCATCAAGTTGCGACCTGATTGACAGGCTTGACTCCACCCCTTTGCAAGTTGACAGATTCTGTAACTGCCACAGATGCCAAGTGCTGGCCTTCCACTCTGCAGCCAGGAGCCTCAGCACTGCTCACCAGGGCTCCTTCATTAAGGCCACATCCAAGGAAAGCTCCAGACCAGTTCTACTCTCACACTGGGTGGGGGGAGGCGGGGGCTAGGGGCAGGGGAGGGGGGCTGTGGGTCAGGATGGACTCAGGTGTGCAGAGCAGGGGTTGGCTGAGCAGTGCCATCCTCTGAGATGGGAGGGGGCTCCCCAGGCAGGCTCCAACTCCGCACCCCACAGCCTCTTCCACTGTGGAAAGGCTTAGCCCTGCCTAGCTTGGGCCCCTCCCACCAGGGCTGTAGGTGCCGCCCTCTGCACTGTGGCCATTTAGAGAGCCCTGTGTCCGGTCCCTCCTAAGCCAGAGGTCAAGTCCAGACTCTTCCTCCATCCCCGCAGGCCTCCCCTACTTTGAAAACTTTCTATGGGCCCAGCTGTGCACCCGCCTCCATTCCACTACACACAAACACGCACACACACAAACACACACCCCCCATCCCCGCCTTGTCCACAGGCCCAGCCCACCCATTTCCTCTGCCCGCTTCCCCCTCTGGCACCAGCACCCAGCATTCTGGGGCTCAGGCCCAGCTCCAGCCCCCTCCCAGCCGCTCTTACTGGCCCCTGTGGTCTACCTTTCCTCCTCGTTTGACTTAACCTCTAAAACTGCACCCTGGATGCAGGCAACACTTTGGGGACTGGGAGAGGGTTCGAGGCCAGAGCAGGTGAGGGCACAAGACTGGCGCAGGTGTACCTATTAGGAGACATTACCTACCAGTCCCGGCTCAGCTGGGTGTGCAATGGTTAGATGCCTGGCTCTAACTGAAAGGTTGACATTTGGAACTCACCAGGTGCTCTAGCGAGGAAGGGCTGGTGTTCTGCTCTGGGGAAGACAATGACAACCCGACGGGCAGCTCTCCCGGTGCTGCAGGGAGTCAGAACTGCCTCCACAGCAAAAAGGCCATCATTTTCCTGCACTGCTGAGCTGGGTGTGCATGGATGCATGTGTGTATGTGTGTGTCTGGGTGCTGTGTAAGTGTATGCTATGTGGGGTGTGTGTGTGTGTGTATGTGTGTGTGTTTATGTGTAGATGTATGTTTCTGTGTATGTGTATGTGAGCATGGATGTGTCTCTATGCATGGGGGAGTGTGTCTATGGGAGCGAGTGTGTACGTTTCTGTGTGGTGTACATGTGTGTCTATGCATGTTTGTGTGTCTGTGTGAGTGTGAATATGTGTGAGTGTGTGTTTCCTCTGAGCAGCCCCAGAGGCTCCTCACACTGCCCTCTCTGCCCTGCAACGCTACAGACAGGCATGTGATGGGGTACATTCGCCAACTTCAGAACCTGCAGGCATGGAGGGGAAGGGGCGAAGGCCTTGGCAGCCCTGGGTGGGTGCTGCTCCAGGGCTTGGGCTCCTGCCCTGCCCCTGGGGTCTGCCTGTGCCATAGGGTCTCCTGCCCAGAAGGCTGTACACGGGAGGGGTGCCAGCCACCGTGAGATGACAGAAGGGTGAGATGTAATGAAAGAGTTGGGGTTTTAATAGTCACACGGCTTTGGGTGTGAACCTTGACCATACTCTGAGCACATCTTTTTATCTGAAAAATTACACGATGCCCCCAGAGGGGATGACAATTGGTAACTCTGCACTACCGGCCTGGGATGGGCCTGCCATGGAGGCTTAGTCAGCCCGCTCTGGCTAGAGCCCCGCGCACAGTATGCCCATGATGCGTGCTTGTGCGGGAATGAGTGTGTGAGGAACTGACACCTGGGTGACTGAGTTGCCTTCAACAGCCCCACAAAAAGCCAAGGAGGCCAGACTGTCACCAGGGCTGAGGAATCAGGTGCCGGCAGGCTGAGGGGCTTGGCCACAGCCCACTTGGCATGTGAGCGTCCGGCCAGCGCTCACCCTTCGTCCTATTGCTTCTATGGTGGTCTTTGCACTTGCGCTGAAAGGACGCAACCAGAGAGCAGCCCCTCTACCCAGGACGCCCCGTGTCCTGCATCTGGGGTGATTCTAAGCTGCAGGGGAAGCTGCGCTGGCTGAAGGTGGCTCCCGAGAAAGGGCCTGTCTTTTTCACATGAAGCAGACTGGCCAGGTCAGGTCCCTCGAACACATGCTCTGCCGGCTGCCTCTGACTGTTGAGTCCTGGGAGGCACTGGGGAGGAGGTGGCATTTGTGACAGGCCACCCACTGCGAGCCTGAGGAAGCTGGAGAGATGGACTGTCAGCCACCCACTAGTGGGGGAATGGGTCCTGAGCTGGGGGCTCCCCACAAAGCCAAACCAAACCATTGAGCCCACTCTGAGTCAGGGTGACCCCTGTGTTAGGCGAGCACAGCCCCACAGGGTCTTCTTGTTGTCATCTAGGAACACAGACAGCCAGACCTTTCCTCTGTGGTGCCACTGGGTGGGTTTGAACTCCCAACCTTTAGTTGAGTGTAACATGCTTGCGTCACCCAGGGACCCCAAGAGCCCTTTAAACTATCATGATGCTGGTGGCTGGGATGACACAGACATAAGCTAAGATGGGCAGAGGAGCCTGGGGGTGGGGAGGGAGACAAGCTGTCTCTTCCAGAGTCTCTAGGAAAATGAGATTCATTTTTTCAAAGAAATATTACATAAACCCCAACCAAACTCACTGCCATCAAGTAGATTCCGACTCATGGCGACCCCATAGGGCAGAGTAGAAACTGCCCCTGTGGGTCCCGGCAGGTGTCTGAGGAATCTGCCCAAGACATGCAGTTCTCTGAAGGAGCTGCCGGCCTGAAGGGTGGAGGCTGAGTGTGGAGGTATGAGTGGGAGCAGGAGGGGGAGAGGAGAGGCCCGGGTATGGAGATGGGGGTGGGAGCTTCCGCTAACTTGGCTGGGGAGGTTGGCCAACCTCCTGGCCTCAATCAGCAGGAGCCTGAGGAGAGGCAGATAAGCAGGCGCTGACGGCTGCCCTCTGACCACCTCTCATCAGAGCCCCAGATTCCCATACAGTGATTGACAGGACGTGGGGCAGAGAGGGCTCCGGGACTCTCAGCTCTGTCCTGTTCTATGCGTGCCCAGTAAGGGCAGCCTTGTGCTCTGCAGGTGAGCTCCAGTTTAAGGATGAAACATTTGGCAGGGCTGCTGGGAGCCCTCGCCCAGAGGCAAAGCAGTACCTCTGCTGCCCTGGGGGTAGGGGTGGTGGAGGGGTGAGTGTGCACATCTTTCTCCGGGGTCAGCAGAAGGGGTGGGGCCAGACAGCACAGCCTTACCTGCCTGGGCCTCCCTTTCCACTTCTGTACAAAAGAGGTCCGGCACTGTGGCTTCCATGCTGCCTTCCAGCCCTGACTTTCTTGTACACCCCCCAGACTTCCCCAACCCACCCACCCACCCACCCAACAATGCAACTTCCCTGTCCCCAGATGTTCCCAGGCTAGGGGCTTACGGCTTTGCTGGCTACAGCTTTCTGTGGGGGATTCGCCCGTGGGGTTGGGCAGCAGGCTTGGGAGCCGGGGCAGAGCATCAGCAGAGGCTCTCAAAGCTCAGGAAATTATGTTTATTGAACTTGCCCTCCACCGGTGAGCTCCTATCCTCTGGACATCGTTTCTGGGAAGAGGCTGTTACTGTTTCTGTTCTCCCAAAGTTGGCAGCACTCATCCTGCGGTTACTGCCCCTCCCTGCCTGCAGGCCTGGCTCCTAACTCTGCCCCAGGCCCCTCTCCAGCCTCCCCAATACCACTCCCTGACCCTGCATACCTCGGGGTGGGGCGCAGCAGACGTCTGCCCATTGGTTCACCCAGCTCTTTTCCTAGGTGCCTAACTGTGGCGGCTTCTCCCCCAGGAAGGCTCTGGGGTGCATGGGCCTCCTTGAGAGGGTGAGCTTCTTTAAAGATTTCCTAAGAGCCTCCCTTGTCTTACCCAGCCCTGCACTGAAGCCCTCCTGCCGAGCTCCCCCCCCTCCTCCCCCCAGCAGCAACAATCCTCCCAGGGGGCCCTGATTTGGCAGCCAGGGTGGATTCCTCACTTGAGTGGCAAGATCTCCCCACCCCCACCCCATCCATGGAGCTGCCTGGCTCCTACTCCATTTTCTAGATCTCCTCTCTCATCTGTCCCAGTCTCTCGGAAAATGAGATTCATTTTTTCAAAGAAATATTATATAAACCCAAACCAAACTCACTGCCATCAAGCTGGTTACGACTCAGCGACCCTAGGGCAGAGCAGAAGAGCCCCTGTGGGTCTCCCAGACAGTCACTCTACTGGAGTGGTGGGCCCGCTAGGTGTCATGGCGTTCGTTCCGACTCCTAGTGACCTTGTGCACAACAGAGGGAAACGCTGCCGGTCCTGCGCCATCCTCTCCACTGCCGTTTGAGCCCATGGTTGAGGCCACAGTGTCAGGCCTCACCTTTCTCCTGCAGAGCGCCTGGTGGGTTAGAACTCCCATCCTTGTGGTTAGCAGCCCAATATGTAAACCACTAGGCTAATAGGGATCCTTGAAAGGGGCTATATTCTTCAAAAATGCCAGAATGTCCCAGGTAATGTGGCGAAGAAAGCTGATGGTGCCCAGCTATCAAAAAGTATAGCATCTGGGGTCTTAAAGGCTTGAAGGTAATCAAGCGGC
>NW_022111300.1:35128189-35152169 GCF_000313985.2 Echinops telfairi
ATTAAAAAAAAAAAAAAAGCCTTTGACGTGTGCCCCTGTTACATCCACTCTGGGCTCCTGCTCACACAGGGACAACAGAACCTGGCTTGTTGGGGTCTCCTAGCCAAAGAGACAGGTCCACCCGAAGCAACTCCAGACCCTCGGCTGGATCTTGTCCTGGCAGGAGATGCTGTTTGGAACCTCACGAGATGAACAGACAGACCCTGGAGTGTGGGGGGAGATGAGATGGGAATGCTGTATTGATGTTACAGTGGTACTGACGGCAATAGTTGTTTCTGGGCTTTGCTTTGGAAACTAAAGATGACCCCCTACACACACTGTGATGACGGAAGGTGAAACATTACCTGGTACAGGAGGCACATTCTCAAGTATTGTGGGGCAAAGAGCCATGGTTTATGCAATTTACTTTCAAATGCTGTGTGTGTGTAAACAGCACACTCGATACAGCATATAGAGTACACGTTTCCAAGTTTAACAGGCGAACCTGAGGTATAAGAATATAAGGGGGCACTTTGTATTGGTTTTAATTTTACAGGCTTTCTGTTAAGTATGACATTACTTCCAACTGAAAACTTTTAAATGTTATGTTTCCACTTTAATGACATTTCCTTCTCAGCCAGGGGACTGCCAAACTAGGGGGTGCAGGACAACCTTGATGGGCCCAAATATAGCAGATGTGGGTTCACGCTTCCATAAGCTTCCACACGTGACCCTGACTTTCCACCCCAGGTCCCTGGACCTCATCCACTGGAGGAGAGTGTACCTGCAGGTCCACGCTCTGCCGGACCCCGTAGAGAGTGCAGGCCCGGCCAGCTCACAGTGGTGGTGGCCCCACCCACACAAACCCTGCAGCGTGCTGAGCCAAAGGCGGCAGGTCGTCTGGAGTAAGATGCTGGCCCAGGGCAAGCAGACCATGGAGGGCGGACACGGGGCTCTGTGGCTGTGGGGGTGCAGTCTCCCAGCATGCCTCTGCTTCAGACATTCAGGGCCGTGTGCTCTCAGCTTGGGCCCACCCTCTCCCTCATTTATGAAGCCTTTTCCCTTTGCTGGCACCCTCCTCCAGCACCCAGTCCTGGTGGTTCCCGAGGATGGCCCCAGCTTCCCTTCCAGGGTGGATGTGACACTGCAGCCCCCATCCATGCTGGCCCAGCCCTCTGTGACAGCACTGGAGGCAGGGCTTCCCTCGGAATGGGTTTTTCTGGGAGGCTCTGAGTCGGGTCTCAGACAAGGACCTGTGGGCCAGCCGGGCCCTCATGCATCCATTGGCCCTTCTGGGCCCACTGTCCACCCTGCTCTCTTCTGCTCTGGGTCCTGGAGGCTGACCACCCACAGGCTATAGCAGCACTGTAGCCCACTGACTTCCTATTCAGCTAAGCAGAAAGGGGGAGCAGAAATATGTCCAGCTTGCTGTGCGGTCACCTCAGGCTGCCTATGGCACTGGACTAGATGTGGCTGGGCAAGGTGGCCGCTGCTCTATCCCACTTACTGTCTCTGCTTTGAGCAAGCTGCCTTCTCCTTGTCTCCTTGGCCCCAGGGTGTAACTGTTCCCCTGTGTGCTGCACCAGGGCTCTCCGGCCCCTACTCCCAGCACTCATCACCTGACCTTGCCCAGGATGAGAGCCACCTGTTCCTTGTTGGTCCCCTGGCACACATAGTCAGTCACCTGCACCCTCTCCCACAGATGTCTGCAGGTGAGGTCCTCATAGCCAACGCCCGTAAGGGGACCCACCCCAAGGCGACTCACAACGCAGCACAAAAGCCTGCACCACCTCCTGCTGCAGAGACACATCATCTTTCTCTGAAGCTCACGGGCAAGCTCACGGGCCAGGAGGGCATTCAAAGGCAGACACGCTGACGGAGGTATGCCTCTCTCTGTGTGTGGCTTCACCTGTTGTTAGAAACTCATCGGGACCCCCATTCAATCCGGGGGACATGGGGCAGCACACGCTTTTCAACTTTGGTTCCCAGAGACGCTCTTTAATATTCATTCGATTAGTCAAAATATTAGTGGACGCCTCTGGCACCCTCCAGGTGGGTCTGGCTACGTCTCTCATATGGTGTCCTCCTTGAAAGTGAAGAACAAGGCCTGCCACGTGGCTGCCTCCCTCCTGTCCACTCCAGTCTCCTGCTCAAACGGCCGGGGGAGATTGGGAGCTGTTTGGGGCTGAGGGCCCTGTGGGCCCAGAACAAAGCAGTGGGGCTAACCGCTGTGGCCTCTCCCAGGCCCCCAGACTCATGACACTGAACCAAGGGGTAGCCAAGGATTAGACCCCAAAGACCCCTCCTGACCCAGAGAGCGTGGTTTCCAAGGAGTGGAGGGGTGTCTGGGCCCTGAGGCTTCAAGCTCAGGATGGCTTTGCACGAGTTCTCCCGAAAGCAAGTGAGGGCTCACGGCGAGTCCAGATGTGTCAGGGTAGGACTGCGCTCCCTCTGCACAGTGGCCAACAGCTGGCCAGCAAGGGGGTGGGGGGTAGATCACCAGGCCTTTCTTCTGAGACACCCCTGGGTGGACTTGAACTGGCAACCTTTAGGATGGCAGTCGGGTCCTGCACCCGACTGGTGGTGGAGCTGCTGTCAGGTCTGTTCTGACTTGGAGCCCCAGGTGTGGTCAGGACTTTCCAGCCACTTTGGGGGAGGTTCACAGGCCCCTGTTTTGACGAGCAGTCAGGCTGTTACCCTTCTGCCTCAGGCAGGGCGGCCCCCAAGCCAATGAGTTCGTTTCCTCTGTAAGGAAGGCCATGTCTGGCTTTGGGCCCTCTCAACTCAAGGGTGGCCTATGGCAGCGGTTCTCGACCTGTAGGTCACAACTCCTTTCAAATGACCCTTTCACAGGGGTCTCCCGATTTATAACTGTAGTAAAATGACAGTAACAACGAAAATAATTTTATGGTTGGGGTCACCACAACATGAGGAACTGTATGAAAGGGTCGCGGCATGAGGAAGGTTGAGAACCACTGCCCTAAGGTAAGTGGGCCTTAAATGCTGTGGGGTCTCCAACTCAGTGGGGGGGCTTGGCGACCTGAACACGGCCCTCCCAATGAATGAGAGTTCCTGGAATGGCGGAGTGGGGGCCCAGCCCTGCCCCTGGTGGCCCTGGTTACAGAATGACAAATGTGTGGCCCTCAGGGAGCAGAGAGCGACTCGGGGCTGGCTGGTCAGGGAGGGCTTCCTGGAGGAGCTGGGCTGCCACGAAGGTTAGCCAGAGAGAGTGGAGGGGGCGGGGGGGCGCTAAAAGCTCTGAGGTGGGTGGGAGAATGGCAGGAGAGGTGCAGGCAGGGGCGGAGCACTGGGAGGGGAGGGGAGGGGGAAGGCCCGGTGCATGAAGGGACTGGCTCTTCTTCGTCTTCTCCAGCGATCCCCAAATCTGACATGAATCTTCCCAAGCCTCCCTTGTGGGTGACCGTTGGTTTTTCCCGCACGTCTGCTCGCATTTCGGATGGAAATGAATGGCCAGGGCCGTGGTGATCACTTTGGCAATCGGGCTCTGGAAATCGGGATTCTGATGATGCCGCGGGCACCCAGGCAGCAGTGGGGGAGGAGGGGGGCCCCCCGAGCAGCCTGAGTGTGGGATGGCTCTTCAGGAAGACAGTGTGGGCCCAGTGGGGTGCTCACAGGGTGCATACAGCAGGGGGGCTGTGCGGCAGGGTCCCAGGGAAGCCCCGAGTTAGAAGACCCTTCACCCTTGCACGGGGACCACCTCAATGGACTCCTTGAACACTTGTGGTCATTCTAGTTGCCGCTGAGGTGGCCCGACACGCTGGGACCCCATGCATGCTGCCGGGTCCCTCAACACCCCTGAGATCGGTTGTGGACTCCGATGGCTTCCACTGGCTGATTCTCCCCCTCAAGAAGACCCCCCTGAAGTAGATCACCAGGCCTTTCACCACAGGCTTTCTGAAACCTCCTCACGGCAAGCTCGACCTCCTGGCCAGATGTAAGCCTCCACTGGCTGATGGCTGCTGCACCGCGAGAGCTGCGTCAGCTGGGAATCTAGCTTGGGCTCCCACCCGGAAGGCAAGCATTCCACCACGGAACCCCCAACCCCCTGCTCCTGGAACGTGACACAGATGTAATTGTGCTCGCTGCTTTTCCTCACCACAGGGCTATGGAGTCCCTTCCACGGAGCAGCTGGTGGGGTCCCAGGACAACCACCCTGGTAGGAGTAGGAGCCGCAAGGATTGTTTCCCATGTTCTCTGCTACAAACGACCCTCTCTCTTGAACAACATCCGTTCTAACCGAGTCTCTGTTGGCCACACCAAGCATCCAGCAACTGACGCCAGGCCAGGAGCCCAGCACTGCGTCACAGACCCCGCCCCGCCTGAGGCAGCTGACAGGCCATTAGTCTGTGTCCTGCAAACTCTGGGGCGATAAGGAAACTCCACCAATTTGTGCTTCATCTGGCTGCAGGTGGGGGAAGATAGCGCTTCAATCGAGATAATGATTCCATTTCTTGGACGGAAATGAGATTTCTTGCCCCTCCCCACCCCTACCCCCATGATCTCATTGGGAGTGGGGGTGGTGCCACCAAAAGTCTCTCTGGGGGCTGGTAGGGGTCATGCACAAGTTAGAGGATTTCTTGCAGCCTGTGGTGGGTGGTGGCATGTCAACCTGAAGGGGAACAGAGAGGAAGGAGCTTGTTTGCAACACACACACACACACACACACACACACACACACACACACATACTCAGGCATACAAGGCTACAAAGCAAGTTCTCTGTGGCCAATGACAGGCACTGGACAAATCTGAGACACCGGAAGGTAAGCCCCCGGCATGGCACGTGGCCCACAGAACAATGGAGAAGCAAAGGCCAGAAGAAACAGACTGCTGGCTGAGGCTGCCTGCCGCACAGGGTAGACGTTTCCTGGGTAACTTTGACCACTGAGGACCCAGGTGCTGCCCCCCAACTGCAGAGTCCATTCCTGGGTAGACCAGTTCCTATGCTGAGAGAGAGAGAGTCCCTCCTAAATTCTAATAAAGTCACTTCATGCAGGGAAACCATAGGTAGAAGCCACGGGGATCTCAGGTCCCCCTGGAAAGAGAACTGCAGTGCCGGCCGTCAGAGGACAGGAGCCGGCTCCCGGGGGTCAACAGTGAAACCTGCATCTCGAAGCGAGTGTGACATTGAGGTCTGTACACCGTGGGGACTTTGGCGGGCTGTGATGGAGGACGCGAAGCCCTCTCTGCGTGAACCACGTCTGTCTGCGATGCCCCTTTCGCTTGCTTATATAATAAGCGGTGGATCTAAGAAGCTTGGTAGTGTTTGTAACCATTTTTTGTAAACATTGTTTAGAGGTTCCATGGAGAGCTGACTCAGAGCGATGGACACCTCTCTCCCAAAGCAGAGGCCCACTCCAGCTCAGCCTCGTCCAGGATAGCCGGCCCTGCGTCAGATGCACCCAGCTTTAAAATCTGAGCCCCGGCTGTGTGTGTGTGCCTCGGAGTTCCCCGGAGAGGAACACTTTGGGCGTGCAGGGTGTCCCCAGGAGAGGAGCCAGGCTGTGGGGGACCACGATGGGAAGGAGGCTTGGCAGTTTCGTTCTTTTGAATTGAGAGTCTCACAGCTGTGTCTCACAGCTATTAAGAACATCTCGGTTAAGACGGCATATGGGTGTTGTCACTGAAAGTGGAGTTTGATATGACCGATTTCTGTCTGGTTGCTTATGCTACAAGGAGCCCTGTTGGCATAGTGGGTTATAAGCTGGGCTGCTAACCAGAAGGTCTGCGGTTTGAGACCCCAGCTGATCTGAGAGAGAAAGATGAGGCTTCTCTGTGCTTATAGGTATTTTTTGGTTTGGGAAGCCCACAGGGGCAGGCAGGCTGCTGTGAGTTGGCATCCACTCGATGGCAGTGAGTTTGGTTTGTTGGGTGAGGTAGGCGTGGTTGGACTGCTAACCATAGCGGTTTGAAGCCTCCAATGGGATCCACGGGACAGAAAGGAATCTTTACATCCCAGCACAGATCTACAACCTGGGAAGCAGGGCTGCTCTGTGCCACGGGGTCCCCAGGAGTCCATCTACTCAGAGGCGGTGAGTTGAGTGAGTGTACGCTCAAAATACCGGAGGGAAAAGGGCTGCCCGGCCAGGCGGAGATGGCAGGGGCTGCTTCGTGGACAGATAGGCATGGGAATAGATGAAGCGGTGCCCCACCTGAGTCTTCTTTTCCAGCTGGTGCCCCCTCCCCAACAAGTGGCTTACATCTGAGACATTCTCCCGGTCCTCGCTCCTGGCCTATGTGATACGCTGAGGATGACCGATGACTAAGAAGAGGACATGAAAGTCCTGTCCCTGCCTCCTCCAAGCCAGACAGCACTGTCACATGACACCTGTGGGCCTGTCTCCCCTGGGCCACAACCTCCCTGGGCACCTCCCTCAGAGAGGCCAGCGAGTTTGAATTGCTGACCTTGTGGTTAGCAGCCCCACAAGGTTACATGTCCTTCAGCCACCAGGGCATCTCAGATCCTGTCCAGTGTGCTTGCTGTAGGTTAGGCATGCCCTGTAAATCCGAGCTGTGCTGCTGAGATTCAGACCTAACTCGCTCCTCCCGTTTTCTTGGGAAAAGACACTGAGGTAGCTAAATACCAGGACTCCAGGGCTCCAGGGGCCATATCCGGGCATTGCACCTGGTGCTCCCGTGGGGGCTGCAGCTCTCAGGAGCATGAGCTCATGGCTGGGCTCTGTCCCCAGGGCTGTCACTGGGACACAGGACGTGTCCCGATTTCTAGCCTTGTGGTGACCCAGGCGCAGCTTCCCGGAGAAGACCCTCCTGCACTCAGTTCCCCAAAGCGGATTCCTGTGACCTGAATGAGCAGCGTGCTTGGGGTGCTGCAAATGGTTAGCAAACTCAGCTGCTTCAGGAAAGGTGGGAAGTTTGAGTCCCCCTAGAGGCACCTCAGAGAGAAAAGTGTGGCAACCTGCTTCTGAACAGCCAACCTCTCTCCTATGACACTCAGCGGGTCCCGGACTGGGAGTCAACTCAACAGCAAATGGGGGATTAAAAAAAAATCCGTCTCCATCTTCATCTCAGATATCACCTCAAATTTAGCAAGAGAATAAAAAAATCTCCCAAGCCTCAAAACAATTCAACTAGCCATTTTCCCCTAGTGGAGTCATAGACAAAGGGGCAGAAGGCAGAAACATCACTTATTGCCATAGCTCCGGCATCCTTTATCCCGTCCTGATGCTTGGCCTTATCAAGCATCCATGCAGCCACTCCAAGTCCTCAACCACCTGACCCTGCTCACCCAACACTTTCTCCCCGGACTGGCAGAATGACTTAATTCTCCTGGACTGGCAGAATGACTGCAGGAAGACTTGGCATATCGTCCCCTCCCTAGAGTGACCCTCACTTCCATACGCGCAGTTCAGGTCTCACCTCCCCAGGAAGCCCTCCCTAACCACTCTGTTGCATTACTGCTTGTACCATGCAAACCGCAGCTGGTGCGTGAACCAATTCCTGATGTCCTTTGTCTCTGCACACGAGTCTCCTCTGCTCATGCCGGGCAGAACACTCCCAAACAGAGCCTGTGACTCCTCTTGGATTTCTCAGGGTGGTGAGAGATGGTCAGGCACCCAGGGATGAAAAATATCACCAGACTGATGGACAGACGGGCATGTGATTGCTCTTAGTATAACACACAGCTAGGTCTCCTGTTGGAACCAGCTCTTCTAAACAGGGCAGCAAACTTGGACTTGCCCTAAGAGATGTGCAATCTGGGTGACACCATCGGCCCTTAGCCACCAGAGCAGTCCTCTTGGCCCAGCACGCAAATCTACAACAGCCTGTCAGCCAGTGAGCACCCCGTCCACTCAACAGGCGGCATAGTGTTCAAATGGTCCTCCTTACAACCTTGGATTTGGCCCTACCCAGCAAAAGCCACTTGCCAAAGAAGACCGGGTGGCTGACTTCATCAATGCCATGCTCCATGCCCCAACAGAATCCCCTGTCCACCAGGCCCTCCGCCTTTTCCCAGGGACACTGCAGAACCACGGAGCTAAGAAAGCAAAATGAATACTCACTCACAAGCAACACTGCCTCAGTCTTGGATTTCAGGCCAGCGGTTTCTCGGCAAACCTGCTCATTTCCTGCAAAGAGAAGAAAGAGGTGGCAAATCATATTAGCATCAGCTCTGGGTATCCTTCGGTGGGCTCAGGTCGACCTCGGGCTTTGGCACCTTCTCTGCTGTCTAGCCCCCATTCCTGGGAACACCACGTGCTAATGGAGCAGGCGCCCCCACCCTCTCCGCTGCCCTGCACAAGCCCACACCCCAGGGCCCAGAGGCTCTGCCCACACTGCCTGCCTCTCCCTCCCTCTCCCGGCGTGGTGCCAGTCTCCGATTGACCACTGCCTCCAATTCCCTGAAGGCACTCCTGCTTCTTCCCACTCTGGAGCAAGGCCTCCACTTCTGTAGCATGGGGTTGCCTAGCAACCAGGCGCGCTAGGCTCGGAAGGCACTCCTAAATTGGACCTCACCGCACAGGGCATCTCCTTGTACAGCTGCCTGAATCTTAACAATCTGGCTCTGAATAATAACACAATGGTAATTGCATCCACAGACCCCCAAACTACATTTAAATAATGTTCAAGAGCTGACACAAACCAACAAAGGCCAGAAAATGCATCACGGAGGTTGACTGCAAGGCCAGGCGGGGATGGGCAGTGCGGGAGGGAGTTGACACCCCAAGACTTGAGTTAATGACGGTGCCAACCTGCGCCTCAATGCGCCTGCCTCTTTGTCTGAGAGTGTCACCACTTTAATGCGCTTTAAGTGAGTTTGGGATCTGCAGAGGCAATTAATGCCCAGAGGAAGCGATGCCGCCAGACAGGATGCCCTTTCGTTCTTCGGAAGCGTGCAGCGGGGCTTCTGGGGAGGGGGCGCAGGTGGGGGGCTAAGTGTGCAGGGAGGGAGATTCGGGTGTGAGTGGTGTTCCGTGGCTTCTATCCTTGTGGTTAACACATTTTCAAGGGGAATTGAAAGCACGCACTAAGGAAGGATACAATGCGCCACATGCTCCGCTCTGTACACATTCAGCAAGGCTGATGGGCCTCAGGAGAAGGGTGTAGGCCTCCCAGGCCTTGTGCTCAGGTGGCCTGATGCCCCTTAGTGTGGCAGGAGCCCAGGCTCCAGCCCGTGTCCCTGGGGATAAGGAAGAGTCCTGCTTGGGGTGGGGGTGGGTGGGGGGAGGCTCAGCATGTGGAGACAGCCTGTTGACAATCTGCCCATCCTACAGCAGTGAGGGGCCAGCTGATCCATCCAGTGCGGTCATCTCCAAGCACTTCTCTCTCTAAGCTCAAAATCCCCTCATGATTGCATTGTATGTGCCTTTCCTCCGAGACGCATCTGCCCGTCTCTGGCTGGGATGTCAAAGCTCAGACAGGGAACGACCACCAGGACGGAAGGACACCCAGGACAAGGAGAAGTGCTGGCTTGTATAAGCCCGGGGTTGGGGCAGCTAAGTCGGAGCATGGAGCACGGAGGTACGGAACTGTCTGGCGCCTACCTCCTTCTTCCCATCTGTCCTGCATGGTTCCTGCCTGGTCATCGCGAAGCCCAGTTTGCCCCCAAGATCACACCCAGACTTGCCCTAAGCTCACTCATCATGAGCTTCCTGCTTCCAAAGCCCCTTCCTGGTTCCCCACCCACCCCTCCACCCCATCAGGCCTGGTCCTACTCTTTCTACTGGCCTCTTGCCTGTCGGCAAGTCTTTCTGGTCACCGCCAACTTCTGCTTCCCTGGGGTTTGCCGGCTGCTCTCACGGGTGTGCTCCAGGCTCGTGTCTGAACGTTGTGGCCCCGCTTCCCACCCAGGTCAGACCAGAAAGGACTGCAGAACAGGGCCTGCCACGAACATTTCTTCTGCTCTGCCCGTGGGCCGGGCTCAGGGCCGGGTTCACTGTGGGCCCGCCCGTCCTTCCAGAAACACAGCTGGGCGGACTGGCATTGCCCTGCCTCATTCAGCAGGGACTTTAAAACCACTTGCCCAGAGCCCTTGACTAGTGCAAATGATTTAGTGTCCAATTACAAATCCCAAAGTGGGTGGTTCCAATCCAGTCCGAGGTGCCTCCAGAGAAAGGCCTGGTGATCTGCCTCACAAGTCCTGCGGGGTGTCCTTTTGTCCTGCGCACACCGGGTCGCCAGGAGCGCAGATCAACTCAGCAACAAGAACTGAGGGGTGCAGATGGTTAGACACTTGGATTACTGACGGAAGCTTGGAGGTTCAAACCCACCCATAGGTGCCCAGAGGAACAAGGCTCAGTGATCCCGAAAGGGCACAGCTTTGAAGATCCTGGGAGCACTTCTAGTCCGGACCCGCAGCATGGCCATGCACTGGAAACCACCCAAAGGCCTCTGGATTGGTGTTTGGCATTTTTGTCGAGGGCCCCGCCAGGGCGCAGAGGAGCCTGGTGGCCTGTGGGGTAGGTGCTGGGCCACCCACTGAGACATACTCAGAAGGCTCACATCTTTCTCCGAGGGGCGGAGATGAGGCTGTCTGTTGCCGCAAAGATCCACAGCCTCAGAAAACCCTCCATGGAGCCGCTGGGAGTCAGGGTCGCCTGGCTGGCAGGGTGGTGCTGTTTCGGGAGAGAGGGACAGACGGCGTCTCTTTGGACTATGCTACCCCAGCGTGCAGGCTCCCTAAGCACCCAGGTTCTGCATCACTCGTGTGTGCAATCAGCAGGGAGCATTCACGGATGTCATTAGCTTGGGAAGGTCAGTAGAGCTAATGGCTTCTTTGAGTGAGAGTGAATAAATAACATGGGCTTTCTTGTTTTGTTTTGTTTTGTTAGTGTCCTGAATTTTCTTCTTCTTCTTTTCTTGGAACTGGCATTAAGTCTCAAAAAATCGTGTGACAAACAAAAATGTAAAAAGGAGGGGGACCCCCAAACACCCAGGCCTGAGCGACCGAAGGCGTCCAATGGGAGCCCTGGGCAGGCCTCCTCCCTCTTAGGGCTGCAGGAGGGCGCTGTCCCTGAGGTCCCTACCAACTCAAAACCAGAACTCCACTGCAGGCGGCGAGAAAGCGAAGTTAGCTGGTTAGCAACTTTCAGCTAATTGCCACTCCTGTACCCCCACTTGCTCTGCCTGGCCGAGGGACATGTGGTGTCACCTCTGGATAGTGGAGGGACCTGCCACATCACCACCACATCACCTCTGGACTGAGAAGGGGCAGGCTCCCGCTCGCAGGCTGGGGAAGCTACTTAATGGCACCAGGTGCCTTCTCAGACCCTGACCTGGTGCTCCCCCACCAGGGCCATCTGGCTCTCCTTGAGCTCATGAGATCATTAAGAGACACTCAGACTAATGACTTGTTTTCCCTAATCTCCAGGAATGGTTGGAAGGGGGCCAAAGGCCATCGACTGGGCTCGGCTGACCAGCTCAGAGGCTCTGGGACCAGCTGGAGTCCGCCAGGGTCCCCAGCCTGCCCTGCAAGCAGACACACTCCTGGTTGTCAGCCTGGGCGCTCAAGGGGGAGCCAGGCTTCTGCTCCAGACCCACTATCTGGGGGAAGCAGCTGGTTCGGCACCAGCCTGTGCAGCTGGTCAGTGTTCCTGTCCACCGACAGCACCCCCCCCCCCACTTCCCTAACGTGGTCTTTTCTTTCTGCCCCCCGGCAGAGGCAGAGGTTGCAAATGGGTGGCCACCAAGTCCCAAACCCTCGCTTCTGAGGGCTCCTGGCTCTTGGAGGAACCGGACGACAGAGGAATGTAAATCCAAACTGTCTGAATGATAACAGTGACATTAATTGCTGCTTATATTTGAATGCGGCTTTGTGACTGGGAGCATTCCCCCTACACACCTACAGGGTAGATCCAACACAGGCGTGGAGCCCCAGCTCAACAAATGTCAGTGCTACGTGCTGGGGACACAGGGGTGGCACAGTGGTTAAGCCATCAGGACCCAGCCAGAAGGGTGGCTTGACCCCATCAGCCGTTCACTGGGAGCAATACCAGGCTGTCGGCAAGGATCTGCAGCCTTGGGAGCACCGGGGGTGGTTCTGTTCAGTGCTGCTCTGTGGCTATGGGTCAGAATGGGCTTTGTGGCAGGGGGGTTGTTTTTCATGATGCCGTCCAGTGGGAAGGGCAAGAGGGCAGTGGGGTTTGGGGACAGTGAGAGCCCAGTCCCAGAATGAAACAATGTCTGTGGGTGGTGGGACCTGTGTGGGTTGAGATACACTACCATCCCCTGACCCCCACTTCAGCCAGGCCCTGCGCTGGACACGGTTCAGACCCTGCTGCAGACATAGCTGTGCCCCCTCATGAGCTTTGTGCCCGTCACTAAAGCCCCCTCCTCTGTGTGCCCAGAGCCCAGGAAGCATCTGTCACCCTCTTAAATCCACTTGACTCTCTCTATCCCAGGCCGGGCCCAGCACTGACCATCCCAGGGCACAGAACTACCCCGGGCTCTGGGGCTCCACCAGGGCTTCTGGAAAGGTGAATTGGGATCCAACTCACCCGACCCTGCCCACCAGGGCACAAGGGACATGCAGACAGGGACCAAATACACACCCATCCCCAGGTCCTCCACATGTGACACGCACACACACAGACACACCCTCACACACCCACACACACACACACACACACATACACTACACACATGCACACTAAAACACCCCCACACACACATATACACTACACACGCACACTCACACATCCACACTCTCTCCACAACACACACTCACACATCTTCCCTCACCCACACAACCTCATGCAGGCATGCTCTCTCACACACTCATACACACCCTCATGCATGCACACTTTACCCTGAAGGATGACCCATATGCTGGCCTGTCTCTGTTCTCATGCTCAGACCTGTCCCTTCTCTCCTGTACTCTGTCCCAAGCTCCAAGCTGGTCCCCATCTGATTGGTCCGGCAAGTCTTCTCTGGCCTCTCCCCTGTCCCCTACTCGCACCACCCCCCTCAGTCTCCTGCTACGATTTATCTTTTTTATTGCTTGTTAAACTGCAGCTGTGTTCTGTCACACGGGGTCAGCAGGAGTCAGAATGGGCTTCAGGGCACCCAACTACAACCCGGTCAGCAGTTTGTAACCACCATGTGTTCTACAAGAGAACTCCCAGAAAGCACTACCGTCTCAAAAACCCGCAGGGCCAGTTCTCCCTGCCCTAGAGGGCCAGGAGGGGTGGCGGGCAGTGAGTCTGGTTTGGGTTAACAACACTGCTTGCTGAAGATGGGGTGAGGCTGCTCCCGCCCTGACCCAGCCCCGAGAGCCTGGCCAGTCACCTCCTCACCGTCCCAGAATCCCGGGCCAGGCAAACAGTACCCTTGGCTCTTAGCAGAAGTTAGAGGTTCTGATCCACCTGGAAACATCTTGGAAGCAAGGCCTGCCAGTCTACTTTCAGAAAGTTCTCCACGGAACCCCTGGGACAGTCCTTCCTGGACACACACGGTGTCCCCATAAGGAGTCTTCTCAGCCCCGGGCAGGCTCAGCACCAGGCCCCTTCACACCCTCAGACCCAGTGAGCCCTGGGGAACTCCAGCTGCCCTCTCCACAGGTGAGGAGTTAGACAACGTTTCAGAAGGTTTCGTTGGCTGGGAAGGTGTAGGGAATATATCTGTTTCACTAATCGGCTGATGGTAACGGCCAAGCAGACACCAACATGGCCGCCTGCGTGTACCAGCTTGGTGGCACTGCCTTTGTGAGAATAATAGGATTCCTGTACACTGGAGCTCGTGAGCATGACAAGGGGTTTTCATTCTGAAAGCGAACGGCAGCCTCCTATTGTCAGGGCTACTATTAGTAGCAACAGGAAAATCAGCCCAAGTTGGTCTCCACCCATGACGACCTTCGGATAGGGACGTCCTGCTATAGGTCTAAAGAGGCTGGGGTGGGGGGGTTGGGGTGGGGGGCTCCTTGGTGTTTATTTTGACGGTACAGAGCCCCAACTTTTCAAAATTCATTAGAAAAGCATGAAGAAGACCCCAGGCGATGAAGAAAAGTCTTGGAAGGTATGTCCTAGCTCTCTACCTGCTTCCTCAGCCCCAGGCACCATGCCCAGCCCCCACCATCAGCAGGCCTGTCTCCGGGTGGGGACTGCAGGTTCAGGGAAAGTTTGAGCCCAACGACCATCCCAGGCCTCCTTTCCATTTTCAGGTTGCAAACCGAAGGCTGGGGTGGTTAAGAGATTTGGTCAAGGCCACTCACTGGGTGGCCAAGCCAGAAGTGAACATAAGATTGCTTGTTCCTGGTCTGGGGTCCTTCCTTGGAGCAAGCTATCTGTCTCTCTCTCTCTCTTTCACAAGACAGCCAAGCCCTCCCCAAGTCATTGCTTTGGGGTGATGGCCCCCCTATAAGCTTGGCTTTCTGTGACCTTGGCATAGAATCCTAAAATAGCCGAGAAAGAGGGAGGGTTAAGACCACAGCCAAAGCCAACAGTGGGGCTGGGGCCCAGGAGGGGAGGGCCTATGCCGGGAACAAGGCCTACACTCCCTAGCTGGGCTGCCAGGGCCACGGACAAGCAGTCTGGTGTGTGGTCGACTGCTGGCCACACACAGGCTAGTGTGGTGGTCTCTGAGGGAGTGCTCCTGGAGCCTGTCAAACCTGGGTACGGAGTGCTAGCATGGGGTGGGCTGGTGCCACGGAGGGAAGGGCAACACTGGCCAAATCCACCCCGGTCTCTGAGCATGACCACCAGGTGAGAAGGCAAGAGGCCTGGCCCTGAAACGGTCTCCTTTGCCATCCTCTTCCACCCCCTTCTCTGTAACAGGTGGTGAGCTCTCAGGGGGAATATGGGTGGGCACAGGGGATGGGGGTGCACGGTCAGCACGGAGAGGCAGAGTGGCTTTTAAATGTGGGAAAGGTCCCTTCCAATACCACAGGGGTAAGGAAACAGGCCCTCCATCACCTCATGTCTGCTGGCACACGGAGGAGGGTCTGGGCTTCTGGCAGAAGGTCTCCCCCCAAGGGGACAGATTGGGTGGAGCTTCTGCTTGCTAGTAGGAGTCCTGGTGGTAGGGTAGTTACGCATGGGGCTGCTAACCACAAGGTCAGTAGTTCAAAACCACCAGAGGCTCCAAGAGAGAAAGACGGAGCTTTCTACTCCCCATAAAGACTTAGTCTCGGCACATTCGCTGAAGACAAAGCGGGTGCATAAGCAAATGTGGTGAAGGAAGCTGATGGTGCCCAGCTATCAAAAGATATAGCATCTGGGGTCTTAAAGGCTTGAAGGTAAACAAGCGGCCATCTCGCTCAGAAGCAACAAAGCTCACATGGAAGAAGCACACCAGCCCATGTGATCATGAGGTGTTGGTGGGATCAGGTATCAGGCATCAAAGAACAAAAAAATCATATCATTGTGAATGAGGAGCGCAGAGTGGAGACCCAAAGCCCATCTGTAGGCAACTGGACATCCCCTTACAGAAGGGTCTCGGGGAGGAGATGAGCCAGTCAGGGTGCAGTGTAGCAACAATGAAACATACAACTTTCCTCTAGTTCCTAAATGCTTCCTCCTCCCTCTCCCCCCTAACTATCATGATTCCAATTCTACCTTAAAAATCTGGCTAGACCAGAGGATGTACACTGGTACAGATAGGAACTGGAAACACAGGGAATCCAGGACAGATGATTCCTTCAGGACCAGTGGTGAGAGTGGCGATACCAGGAGGGTGGAGGGAAGGTAGGGGAGAAAGGGAGAACCGATTACAAGGATCTACATACAACCTCCTCCCTGGGGGATAGACAACAGAAAAGTGGGTGAAGGGAGACATCGGATAGTGTAAGACATGACAAAATAATAATAATTTATGAATTATCAAGGGCTTGTAAGGGAGGGGGTGGGGAGGGAAGGGAAAAATGAGGAGCTGATACCAAGGGCTCAAGTAGAAAGAAAATGTTTTGAGAATGATGATGGCAACAAATGTGCTTGATGGATATACAGATTGTGATAAGAGTTGTAAGAGCCCCCAATAAAATGATTTAAATATATTTTTTAAAAAGAGTCTGGGAACCCACAGCGACAGTTCTACTCTGTCCATCAACTCGATACCAGTGAATTTTTTTTAAATGTTTTCTAAAGCTTCATCTGAATGAAGAAGAGGCTGATGGTGCCTGGTGTTGGGTTTGTCTGGATGGTGGTCCAGCCGTGCTAGCTGGTTGAGGGCATGGCTGGGCGGGCGCGCCTGGGGGAGGGAGCATGGCCATGGTCTATACACGCAGGGTCTGATTCCAGGTCCAGGGTGCCCGCCGCCCAAACAGGAGGCGCGTGGTGCCCTGTCATCATCCAGCGAAGTGCCCAGGCTCTGGCTCCTCGTAGGGGCCGCTGCCCCATAGGCTATGTCCCTGCCCTTTTTAC
Source organism: Echinops telfairi (assembly GCF_000313985.2). Taxonomy (NCBI): domain Eukaryota; kingdom Metazoa; phylum Chordata; class Mammalia; order Afrosoricida; family Tenrecidae; genus Echinops; species Echinops telfairi. Next base: position 35,144,502 of record NW_022111300.1, read on the forward strand.
TCACACTGCTCCCTCTGGCTAATCCTGCTTGCCAGAAAGTTCTATTGCCTCCCCTGCCATTCAGTGAGATGCCAGCCTTCCCAACACCCTCCCAGGGGAAGAAAAGTTTGTGCCCGTGGGTAAGGTGTTGGTTTGAGATTTGAGCTCCACTGCTCACTGCTCATCAGGACCAGGAGGAACACCGAGGGCACTGGTCCAGGGTGGGGCGGTCTCAGAGCTGTGGGGAAGGGGTGAGAGACCCCTATAGCAAAAGGGGGTGGCCAAGAGAAGGCTGCCCCTGAAGTTGACCCCCAGCGCCCAGTCTTCCTGGGACTGCATCCCTCCCACTCAGTGGGGAGCTTGTGTTGGGTTCTTGGAGGCCACCCATCGCATTGTCTAAATGGGGTCACTGAGCATGAGAAGACAGGCGACAGTTAAAAGAACAGGCCAAAGGGGGGCCACTATCCCCGCCAACCAGGGTGCGTCATCTCTGGCATCCAACTTTGGACAAAACCCAAAGCTGGAGCTCTCCCTGAGGCCAGCCGACAGGTGTCCTTCTGCACAGGCCCTCTGAGCGGGCGGGAGGTGTCAGAAGTGATCTCCAAGCAGGCTGCTGTGCAAGGCCACCCCCACCCAAACATTACCGCATAGATGTGAGCGAGGAGAACGCTGTCTGGCCTGCCCGGCCACGAGGCCCCCTCAAGTCACCCTCTCACTGTGAGAAGCCTGCCAGGACATGCCGCCTGCCATGACACAGCGTGTCTCTCTGATGTCCCAGCTCCTCGGGCACGTGTCTGTCGCCCCACCTGCATGCGCCTGGGAGGGCAGGCACCTCCATGAATCGCTGAATCACCCACCTTTGGGGTCTCCTGCTCTCTGAAGCCCCATGCCCATGCTGCGGGGTCCCTGACTAAAATTTGCTAGAATGAACAGAACTGACTGGGACTCCTGCACAATCCCTTTGAGGGCTTGGGCTCTGGGCTTCTATTTAGGCCCCCTGTCTGCTTATAGGTCATCCTCAGGGCAAATGCTCCTGGAGAGCTGCGTCAGTCATGGGGGGCTAACAGCAGGTTGGGGGGTCACATAGGGCAGTGGGTTGAAGAGGAACTTCATTTTCAAATCTTGGGCAGCAGGATTTACTGCTCAGCCCGGAAGTGTCCCCTCAGACCCTCCAGGGAGGCACCTTTGGAAGGACTGCCTGCCATTTCCAGCTGCCCTCCCTCCTGCTTGGGCTAGCTCAATGTGGAAGGAGAGATCAGACACGCTTGCAAAACAATCTGAGTGCACAAGACCCCCAAGATATTTTGGCCATTTCTCCCAGCATCTCATAGTTATTTCAACCATCTCTATCTCAGCAGTATTAAACAAACAAACAAACAAAACTAGTTTCTTTTGAGCCCTTCCAAAGCTTTGACCTAGTCTTTATGGAAACAACTCTTTGTTTTTTTGTAACTGGAGTTAATTGTTTGTATAACATTAATTAAAGGGCATAATTACGATAGCAAGCAGCGCTGGCATAAGCAGGTTTGGGAACTCGCCCAACTGCCTCTTGGACAGTATCGGGCTCTGCAGGGGGGAGCAGAGCAGTGGCCTTCTGGACAGCAGTCTGTCTGCCCAGCAGGTTCCCCAGGCTGTGGGTACCAGTCAGGGGAGTGCAGACGGCTGGGAAAGTGGCACAGTTAGCGGTGGTGGTTAGAGGGCATCGGAGGGCTTCATCTTAGCCAAGCCTTAAAATCTCAAAATCTAAACCCACTTCCACCGAGTCGAGGCTGACTCATGGGGACCCGATAGGACAGGGCAGAACTGCCCCTGTGGGTCTCTGAGACTGGAATGCTTTATGGGAGTAGAAAGTCCCATCTTTCTCCCAAGGAGCAGCTGTAGTTTGAAACCGCTGACCTTGTAGTTTTGCAGCCTGATCCATAACCACTATGCCACCAGGGCTCCTTTGCTCAGCCTTAGCCAAGACTAAGTCTCCAGGGACTAAGGGCCTGCCCTCGCCTCGGTCCAGACCTTACCTGCACCCTCCCACCTCCACCTCAACGCTTTGTTTGCCAGATTCTCCAGAAGCCTGTCTCCCCTTCCTCACGCGTCCCCAACAGACAGGGCAGGACCAGGCAAACTAACGCTATGGCTCTAGTGATACATGTGGATATACGTGGGGGAGTGAAATGTAGCTGCCTCTGTGCCTCGTCTCCGTAACTCCCACCAAACGATTGGGTGGGATTATGCAAACTGGGGCCTGTGTAATGCTAAAGAGGGGATCCTCAGTTTTCCTTGCCCAGCCCCTGGCTGTAAGGATGGGCCATCTTTGAAGCAGCAACGAGAGAAAGCCCAGGACCATCAGAGAGCATGTTCCAGATCTGTCTGAAGTAGCAGAGGCCCAGCCCACAGGCACCTGGGGGACAGAGCAAGAGGAGCAGCATGGACACTGTGGGACTGTGAGACCAAGACAGGCAGGCTTGCTAGCCCATGGCGGCGGCGGAGGTGGAGGCCAAAGGACCAGAGAGCCTGAGGACCAGGGAGAGATGTGCTGCTGGCTGAAGAAAGGCATTGCTGTGGACCAAGGACTGTATCCTGACTGTGTGCTGAACCTGACTTGTGGCCGCCTGTTCACTTCCCTAATAGACCCCCCACAACTGTGAGTGTTGTCTGTGAGTCCCGTGTGGCCATCACACAGAATGCCAGAACCCAGCATGGAAGTAGCGTGTGGCGGGGGGCACCGTGGGCGTAGGTAAAATAAAGGAGTAGGTAAAGGAGGCTAGAGCATTGAAGCAGGTCTGACCCCTGCCTCTTGGCAACAGGGAAGCCAGAAGAGGTCAGAAATGATCCCCCACACCATGCATTGCAGCACACACCACCCTCCCAGAGGTCATCTGTACGTCTGCCCAAGGCTGGGTTTCCAAAGGCGCAAGTGCTTCCCAAGGAGGCCTGGGGTGGGGGTGGGGGAGACACAGTGGTTATGTGCTCGGCTGCTAATCCCAAGGTTGGCAGTTTACGCCCACCAGCCATCCTGCCAATGAAAGAGGAGGCAGGCTGCTTCTGAAAACAATCCTCTTCGGCAACCCGCTGGGGCGGTTCCACGCTGTCCTGTAGAGATACTGTGAGTCTGAACCGACTCCACGCCAGTGGGCTTGATTTGAATGATTGACACATTTGAGCACTAACCAAAAGGCTGACAGTTCACGTTTACCGGGAGGATTCCATCCACCCAGAGGCGCCTCGGAAAACAGCCTTGGCTACGGACTTGCAAGCAACCAGCCCCTCAAAGCTCTGTGAAGCACAGTTCTACGCTGAGGCCACAGTGACTGAGGCTGGTAGTGCAGTGGGCTGGCTGGGGAGGGCGATTTGGAATCAGAGGAATTTCTAGGGGGTCCCTCAGTGACACAATCTTTCTACCCTGGAACTTCAGTCACACCCACCACATCCCAGTTGTCTACTCTTCCCCTAGGGGGGTGGGACTGTGCCCACCTGTGGCTCTGTCTGACTCTCTAACACCGGTCCATCTTTTTGTTCGTTGTGCTCCTAAATGCCATTCGTGGCCTAGGATGCCCCCCCGCCCTTGTAACCTCGCTTACCCAAGCCATTCTGTCTACACCCAGCCTTCCCTATCTCGTGGAACACGCAAAAGTTAACATTTAACTTGGATACCACCAAACTAGCCAATCAATTAACCCCAAGCAACAAGAGGCACCTGTACCTTGTAAACGGAGCCCTGGTGGCACCGTGGGTTATGTGTCGGTGTGCTCATCACAAGGTCAGTACTTTGGAACCACCAGCTGCTCCCAAGGCTGAGGGTGAGGTGTTCTGTTCCCATAAAGAGTCCCAGCCTGGGAAACCGGCAGGGGCCGTTCTCTGCCCTTTAGGGTCTCACGAGTCAGAGCGGACCCAGTGGCCGTGAGTTTGGCTTTGGGTTCATAACTTACAAGACAAGAAGAAAATGACCCCAGAAGCTGCAGGTGGCTAACCCCTGCCCTACCAGGTACAGCCCTCCCTCTTTGGGCCAGTTCCCTGCCAATCTTGCAGGAGGATCTTGCCACAAAGGGCACTGGGTAGTCAGGATTCTGGAGTCCACAGGAGGAGGGGCAGGACACCTCACCACTCCACATGCCATCTGTTTTCAGGACCCCAGATGGCACGGTGGCTACACGTTGGGCCCCCAAACCACCAGCCACTGCTCGGGGGAAGATGGGCTTCCTACCCCCGTCTCAGAAACCCACAGAAGCAGCCCGACTCTGCCCTATGGGGAGCCTATGAGTCGCATCGACTAGGTGGCAGTGAACTTGGTTGGTTTGGGGATCTGTGTGTAGTACAGTGTGGGAACTTGTGCTTCATTGTATGCAACTTTAAAGGGGGGATTGAGTGAGGGAGGGACGCTAACTATTCTTTATGCAGATTTTCAGCCACTTCCGAAGATTTCAAACCCATTCCTCACCTCATATTTTATGACCTGGAACTTCTCATTCCTGATCTATTTGGGTGTCTATGGACTTGGGGTAGACGCTTCTAGAACATAGGTTACCAAACTTATTTGGCCTACTGCCCTTTCACATTAAAAAAAAATTTACTCAGCACCCCTGACCATGGGAAGCTTTTGTACGCTAGCTCAGCATCCAGGATAAAGTGTAGGTATCTACCTTTGCAGCGTCCCCACTCCCCCCAGAGGGGAGCAATGTCCACTATGGCAAACCTTGTTCCATAGCCGTGGTTCTCAACCTTCCTAATGCCACGACCCTCTAATTACAGTGCCAGCCCCTCTTGGTTTCAGGCACAGTACCAAGGCCAGCAGTGGGGCGGGGGGCAGGGGGAAACCCTCAGGGCCTGGCACAGGCTACACAGAAGCATCCGCCTCTCCCACCGGGTCCTTGTTGTGACCCCTTACAGGTTCACCTGTCGGAAAACTCCCCCCACAATGGGGTGGTTGTGACATACCAGCAGTGCAGCCATTGTTCTTAACACAGGCAGGCCTGGACAAGAGGACAAGGGAAAACCTAGCCCCTGTGCACTGCTGCCGGCTGGACAGAAGGCACAACCACCGTGGCAAATGGCAAAAGGCGCATCCTTCCCAGGCTGGGCATGCAAATGCCCCGGGGATCCCATCCCCCCAGCCCTGGGCAGATGTCCCCGAGGAAGAGGAGTCGGGGCACTGACAGGCACAGGCACAGCCCACGTCACTGCAGCCCTATCGAGGTGACAGACACATGGAAAGAGCACGTGTGTCCACCAGCAGGTGGATGGACACACAGAGGGAGGTGCATCCATACAGTGGGACAGCGCAGAGAGAGAGGCTGGTGATGGGGCCTTGGCACGTCACAGCACAGAGGGGTCCGAAGGACATTGTGCCCGGTGACATGAACCCACCACAAAAGCACGCGTGCTGCAGGGCACCGCTTTGACAAGGCAGTCAAGAGCAGGTTCCCACAAAGAAACAAACAGCCTTTCATGGCCACCAGGAGTGGGAAGGCACACAGAGGGAACCACACGCATCAAATCCTGCGACGGGAAAGGCAACACACACTGAGGAGTCAGCACAACATGGGCCAGGCAAGAACAGGCTCCACACCCAGCACACACCCCCGTGTGGCCGCGGGGATGGCAAACCGCGGCTTGTGAGTAGATACTTAGGAAGATAGGCGTGCTAATTAGCTAATACACCCTCGTATGTGCCGCATGCATATCCAGATAGGTAACAGGAGGTGCAGCAAGGAAGACATCGTAGACACAAGCAAAGGCCTCTTGTGACTGAGTTTGCTTGCAGGCTAAAGCCAGTAGCTCATTGGGATACTGTGATTTGCTGGGATAGTGTTCTCCATCCCAGCCTGGTGAGCAGTGTGGGGGTCTTTAAGGCGTGCGCGCGGCCATCTCAGGCACAGTCCTTGGGGCTGTGCCCCATTCCCACCGAGGGGGGAGTACACAACCCAAGACGGCAGGAAATAGTCAAGGGCAAATGGGCCACGTGGACTAGATAAAGCAACAGACATGGCCCTTCCCTGCTGACACAGCCCATCGCCAGCCCCACACAGAGTGAAGCGTGTGCTCTAGAAGCCCCCTGCCATCACCGCCACAGAGGTGAGAATGTGCCACCTGAGAGCATCTCCCCACCCGCCCCCGCACAGGTGAGTGCCACCTGACAGATCGAACACCATGACCCATCTCATCTCCCGGTCCTCCCTGTGCACCACGGGGTTTCAGTGGCTGACCTTCAGATCAGGCCTTTCTTCCAGCGTACCTCTGGGAGGACTCACACCTCAAGCTCTGGATGAGCTGTGCCAACTCTGCATGCAAACCCACGACCGGCATTTCTTCTTGAAGGGCACGGTTTTGTTTGGGGGCCTATTTCCCTTCCCCTCTCCTCTTCACCACACCTACGATTTGTCTATTCTCCAGAGGGTCAGGTTCTCAGGTTCAAACCCGGGCACGCTGAAACAGAGATTCATTTCTGAGTGAAGGATTCTTTTAAACACGTGCAGCTGCCACCCTCAAGGCCAGCAGTTCAAAACCACCAGCCGCTCCTCACGAGCCCTTTCAACGCTCGTGGAGAGTCCGTCTCAGGGGTGCTATGAGTCGGCATGGACGCGATGGCAGTGAGTTTGCTTTCTTCTGGAGAGAGCAACGAAAGAAGTCTCCCCGTCTCTGTGCACCCACCACCCCTCACCTCCTGCCAGCCATTCGCAAGAGCTGGGAGCAAAGGCACAGTGGAGGCCGCCGGTTCCCAACCTTCCTCATGCCGCAGCCCTTCCATACAGGTCCGCGTGTTGTGATGACCCCCAACCCTAAAACTGTTGTCATTGTTGCCTCTTAACTATCACTTTGCTGCTTTTATGGATCAGGCGGCCCCTGTGAAAGGGTCGTTTGACACCCCCCAAAGGGGTCGCCACCCACAGGTTGAGAACGCTGGTCTAGGCTGCACTCAGGACACCCACAGAGGAGAAGCCCAAGAAGGAGACATTCTTTTCTAATGAGGGAATCTAATCACCTTGCTGGCCACTCCTGTGATGCCATCACCTGGCTTGGTCCCTGCCCAGACAAAGTCCTTGTCCCACGTGCCAGCGAGTCTTGGTGGAGGCCTGGGGGTCAGGATCTGGGCTCCCTTCCTCCTCTTTCTGGATCCCTGCCCCCTTCCTTCCACCTACACCCCAGGTGCCCCCCCCCCCACTGCCCTTGCCAGACCCACCTCCATTGTCTTGGCCCTGAGCAGCTCTTTCTCCCAAAACTGTGCGATGAGATATTCCAGACGTACAAAAAGACAGACAAATACTCTAGCACCTGTGTGCCCACCCCGAGCTCGCACATAAAAGGCAGCTCACTCTAATCCCGGTCCACACCCCTCTTCACACCGGGATCACTCTGCCTTTGTCTTCCTCCCCGCAGAGAGCCCAGAGAGCAGCTGCCACCTGGACGGGTGCTATTCAGCTTCCCTCTGCCCTCCATGCCTGTGGGCCGTGGCCCCCCCGCCACCTGCCCGCTTCCTCCTTTGTCCCCTGACCACTCCCCAAGCCCAGAAGGAAGTGGCTCTCTGTGGGCCCCCAGCAACTTAAAAACCACAGGGGCAGCTCTGTGGTGAGCCAAGTGGGACTGGGCATCCTCCCCCTGGGTGACATCACCAGGAAGGCTCTGCAGGCCAGGCCTGGGGAGCCCCTCTGCCTCCCTGCTTTGTGGCCTCTTGGGGCCAGATGCAGACAAGTGGGGGGG
>NW_022111300.1:35153293-35155145 GCF_000313985.2 Echinops telfairi
GGGTGGGAGGGGCTGCCTCTGGAGTTCCTTGCCGAACCCCCTACAAGCGCACAAGTCAGACAGCTGCCCCGGGTTCATTCCTGCTGTGAGTGGATGAGCAGCTCTGTGCGCCTCTGGGGTTTCCAGGCTGAGTTTGAGGGAGTCTGCTCCTAGGTCCTTCTTCTGAGGTCCCTCTCCTTGGATGTGAACTGCCAGCCTCCCTGCCCGCTGTGGAGGCAGAGCTCTGCTCAGAGTCAGTGGGCAACTAGGGTCCATGTGAAGAGCCCTGTGAGGGGCGGGAATGGGCTTTTTCATGTTCTCCTTATGTAGAAACATCCTCAGGGATGTCTTGTCCTGCTGACTGCATGTCTCTGAGATTCTCAGGCTTCTCCCAGAAGGCACCTCTGCCCCACAGCTCTCCCAGGGTCCTACGGCAGGCCCCTCAAGGGCACTTCATGCCAATCCCAAAGGCAGAATGGCTGCCTCACCTTCTACCCTGGCACCCAGCCTAAAGCCTGGCATGGGGTATCATAAGAGGGCCTCTTCCCACAAGGAAACAACCCACTCCCAGTGGGCTGAGAGGAAGAGGGCTTTGAGGAGGGGTCTCCTCTGGCCAGGACTTCTCTGGTGATGGATCCGGGATAGCTGTCAGCCTTCCGTGACAGGTTTTCCAGACTGCCAGAGCAGGCTTGGCCACGCAGCTCACCAGCTCAGCCTTGCATGCTAAGGGGTCTAACACACTGCTGAGAGACAGGAAAGACTTCACTACATGAAGGGGCCAGGCTCCGGGATCGACCCTGCCAAGGTGTCTAGTCTCCTCAATGTCATCCCTGAATTCAATGCGAAGCCAAAGACTATCCCAGGAGATCTGTCTGCACACACGTGTGCAAGTGTGTGTGAATGGACATGTGTACGGAAACGCAAAGGATCTAGACCAGCGGTTCCCAACCTGGGGGCTGAATGACCCTTTCACAGGGGTCGCCTAAGATCATATTTCCGATGGTCTTAGGAACGAGACGGCTTCTCTATCCGTCTCCAGGCAAACCCACCCACACGTAGATATGCCCACATACAGGGTCACCACAACATGAGGAAATGCATTAAAGGGTCGCGGCATTAGGAAGGTTGAGAACCACTGCTCTAGACTAACCAAAGCTGTCACGGTGACATGATCTGATATGTGAATTATATGCAGTGAAACTGCTGGGGGTTGGGTAGGGAGCCGCGCTTCAGACATACAGTCCTTAAGACAGAGGGAATGGCGTAAGCAGGGCTGGGCAGTGTCTGGTGAAAGAGGCGCGTCCAGAAACAGCTGCATTCCCATATGACCACTTGTGGCACAGGCCCCACTGCAAGTCAGTTGGGCAAAGAACAGTGCTCGCGCCGCATGCTGCCGAGGCGATGGGTTACTAAGATATTAACAGTGAATATTAAAATATTAAAAACAAATTCTTAATTCTACTTCACACTGAACAAAAAATAATTTGAGATGGATCAAAGACTGAAACACGAACCACACAACAAACAAACTCGCTGTCACTGAGCCGATTCACCATGACTTTATTGGGCCACGTAGCTCCATGGTCTGTGAGGCTGTCAATTGTTACAGGGGTTCAAACCATCAACCTTGCAGCCCCTCGCCCAGTGAATAACCCACTGAGCCACCGGGGCTCTGTAAAACAGGCACAGTAAGAGTGCACCTTCAGGACCTTTGGAAGGCAAAGAGGTTCCTTAAACAAGACAGAAAACCCACGACCACTGAGTGCCTGCCGACTCAGAGTCACCCCACAGGGGAGAACTGCCCTTGGGAGTTTCTGAGACCATAACTGTTTATGGCAGTGGTTTTCAACCTGTGGGTCGCGACCCCTTTGGG
>NW_022111300.1:35156486-35162269 GCF_000313985.2 Echinops telfairi
AGGGTTCACTGTACTTTGGAAAACGTGTTTGGGAAAGCCCGTGAAAGCTAAATATGTATACACCCTGAACCCCAAAAAAGTAAACAAAAATGAGCCCTCGCTGTCCAGTTGCTTCTGACTTGTGGTGGCTGTGTATGCGTGTGTGCGTGCGTGCGTGCGTGTGTGTGTGTGCCGCGCGTATTACAGAGCAGAACTGTTTCGTGCGGTTTGCTTGGCTGTACTTTTCAGGGAAGCGCGTCACCAGGACCGTCTTTTGAAGCTCCAGGGAGGAGGTTAGAACTGCCAAGCGTTTTGGATTATGGTGAGTGCACAGGAGCCCTGGTGGCAGTAACACGTGGGGCTGTTAACTGCAAGGCTGGCAGTTTGAACCAGCAGCTGCTCCTTAAGAGAAAGATGGGGCTTCCTGCTCCCATAAAGAGTCACAGCCTCAGAAGCCCTGTCCTGGAGGGTCACTCTGAACCGGCATCAGCGTGTGGCAGTGAGTCTGGTTTGGTGGAACATAAACCGGCTGCACTACCCAGGAGTCTCACACATACCCTCTTGAGACTCAAACTCGCTGCCATTGAGGAGATTCCGAATCAGAGCAGTCCCGGGAGACAGAACTGTCCCTGTGGGTTCTGAGACTGGACGTCTTTACAGGAGTAGAAAGCCTCATGTTTCTCCCATGGGGTGGCTGATGGTTTTGAACTGCTGCCCTTATAGTTAACAGCCCAACACACAACCACTACACCACCGGGGCCCAACAATCCATCTTGTACATACCTCTCTCACTGCCAGTGAGTTGATGCCAACCCTGTGGGTTTCTGAGACTATAACTCTTTATTTTTATTTGTGTGGGTGCGTGTTTTTTTGAGACGGTAACGCTTGACAGGAGTGGAAAACCTCATCTTTCTCTCTTGGAGTGGCTGGTGGTTTTGAACTGTTGACCTAATTAACATCCCAGTGTATAAGCACTACACCACCAGGGCTCCAGCACTTTTATGTACACAGCCAACAGAAATGATTGTTATCTATACCAAGAAGAATATTCAAAGGAGCCTTTGCATCACAGTCCCAAACCGGAAATGATTCAACAGTCATTTGCAAAACCAAGCCCGCTGCCATCAGGCCCGATGCGACTCGACTCACAGCAACCCGTTAGGACAGCCTAATCTTCACCACAGCGGACTGCCACATCATTCACCTGGTGGGGAGCTTCTCAGGGTCTAAGGGCTGCACCTCCGGGTTCTTCATCAGCGAAGACAGAAGAGAAGGGTGTGTAAATCCACGGTCACACAATGGGGTGATGAAGAGAAGAGTGGGGACTGCTGGCATATTCTGCAACATGGGTAAATCTCACAGCTATAAAGGCCAGTGAAATACACGAGAGAGAGAGAGAGAGAGAAACACAAAGGGAGTCCACTGAAATAAACTTCAAAAGAGGCCAAACTATTTGATGGAGACAGAAGTCAGCAGAGTGGTTACCTTGAGCCCTGAGTGGAAAGGTCAGAGGGAACTCAATGGAGGCCGGAATGTTTCCTGTCCTGCTCAGGATGTGGTGACAGGAGTGTTTGCGTTTGTGCAAACTCATCGGACAGCACATTTAAAAGCTGGTCAATTTTCCAGAGAAGGATTGGCTTGATAGGGTGGGTGGGGGGGCGTTATAGGAGAGAGAAGGCTGATGGGGAGAAGGTTGGTAAAGAAGGCATTGGCAGACAGTGTAACTGTGAGCTGTGAGCTGGCCTGGTGGCACCTTCCCTGTGCCCGGGAGCCTTGGGGGACACAGCAGGCATCCCAGGAAAGAGGCTAATGCATCAAGGTCAGTCCCAAGGTTAACAAGGCATCTTTGACCAGCACCTAATGTACTCTGCTGGGGCCCTGGGGGCCTAGTTACAGGGAGCGTCACTAACCTCCAGGCTTCCCGCTCCGTGTGAAAGATGAGGCTCTCTCCTCCCAGTGAAGACTTCCAGCCACAAGAACCCACGGGGGCAGTTCTACTCTGCCCCGGAGGGTGGCACGGAGTGAGAATGGACTCTGGTCGTGGTTGGGCTTGGATGCGGTGTTGCGTCAGAATCTACTGAGAGGCAGTGGGTTTAATCTCTTGGAAAAGAAAAGTTCCCCAGAGTGGCTTGGCTGCGGCGGGGTCACTGGGGGTAGGCAAAGGGCCCCACCTCGGGCCCCCGTGGATACCAAGTGCTGGCTGACTGCTCTGGAGAAAATTAGTAAGTTGATTTTTTCCCTCTCTCTCAAAAATCCAGACCCAGAACCCCGGATGAATCTACAAACTCACTTTTTCTAACTTTGCTTATTTCCCAGGGGAGAATGAAGATGGCGGTGAGCGGGTGGTGTCTCCGCTAGTGTGGAGCCTGGAGCCGTATCCAGATACGAGGAATGTGGCTTTTACATTTTTCCATTTAGCTCCTTGCCTTCCTTTCCACCCACTGAAGGCGGATTTGTTGCCTGCCCCAAGAGCGCTGTGTCAGGGCTTCTTCTCTCTGTCGCGGATCTGCTCCAGGCCTGGTCTGCAAGCCCCCAGCGACCCCCAGGTTCCACCTCGGCCCACTGCCTGCACCTCCGGCTCCCTTGGGCACAGGCAGCCTCCTAGCTCAGGTGGGCCACTGCCCGATGGCCCCTCCTCCCCACAGCTCATTGTGATTTATTGATATTTGTTTGCTTTTCGCAATCTGGTTGGATTCCGCCTCCCAGCCCCAGTCGCCCATATTAGGGTGGCTCTGGAAGTCTGTTAGCTCCTTTCAGTCTCCATCTGTCCCTCTCCGGTGTTGCTCTACTCCATGCTCGACTGTTTAAAAATAAAGTTGAAAAAGCAACAACTAAATAGATGACAGGCTGGCAAAAACAGCAGCTGTTGCCCATAAGGCAAAACAGAAAATATTCCCCCGGCGGTATCTTTGCAGAGACGGTGGGTAGTACAGCGTGAGTGGGGGAAGAGAGGCTCATCTGGTTACCCGGAGCTGGTGGCCGAGGAGTCTCACTGGCATACAGCCCTGGGGCTCAGACGTGAATGTCCGAGAGACTGAGAGGCAGAGGAAGAGGCTGGGGTCTGGGCAAACGTGCCGGAGAGGAGGGGGCGCCTTCTGAACCAAGGACAAGTCAGATCTCAACCAAGCCTACCGAGCCCCCTCCTCAGTCAGACGTGACAGCCTGCAACAGGGAGTTTTACATGAGCGCTGCCTGTGGCCAACACCAACATGTAGCTGGGCTTCCCGGGCACAAGGTTAGTCATGGAGGGGGCATCATTGCCCAAAATGCATTTAGGAAGCCAGGTCGGGCGATCCCCCAAAGCAAAGGGGGTAAAAGAAAGAGACGGACCAACGGGACTGCAGCAAAATGTTGAATGTGTGCGCTTCTGGGAGAAGCAGCCCACTGCAGTGGGGGCATGTGGCAGGAACATCATCCCTTGTCAACTTGCAAAGGGAGGGAGTCAAGCCTGTCAATCAGATCGCAGCGTGATGACCTAATTTGGAGGCACAAAGGAGATAAACAGCTCACTGGAGGACAGATACACTCTATATTCCTGCTGACAAGACACATGGAGCTATGCTAGAGCCCTGGAGCTGGAGAAGCCACGTGGAGATCCACGCCGGCACTGAGATACTTCCACTGCCACTTGATCCACAACACATCCCACCCACTGGCCTGTGATCTTCCTGCATTAGGCATCATTGCATGTGTTGCGTGAATCTGAAGAGGAACTTATAGATTGGTATCAGACATATGGGCCAATACTGTACTTAAGATCTTGATCTGGACTGGGCTGTGATGTTTTCTTCATGTTCAATTACTCTTGTATAAAGCTCTTTCTTACACACAAGTGTCCATACATTTTGTTTCTCTAGTCTACCCAGACTAACACTGGGGATGTTGGAAAATCACACATGCTGATAAGGGACCAGTGCCTAGCGCATGCGAAGAGCTCACCATTCAGTGCCAACACCAACCACACAAACCAACTCATGCCAGCAAGTCGGTACGGACTCACAGTGCAACCCTCTAAGAAGGAGTAGAACTGCCCCTCCCAGTTTCCAAGACTGCCATCTTTACAGGAATAGGAAGCCTCATCTTTCTCCCGTGGAGCAGCTGGTGGTTTCGAACTGTTGACCTTGAAGCTAGGGACCAAACAAGTAGCTCATGCCACCGGAGCTCCTGTTTTTAATATATGTGTATTAATTAAAATCAGTAAAGATTTGTTGACTCAGATAGATGTCTGGTCAGCTTCCCAGCTGCATGTTTCTGGGGCTGGCTAGGCCCCACCTTTCTGGGCTTCTGTGTGGTAAAAAAATGACTGCAGGCACTCTGGGGCTGGCACCTGCCCTTCACAGCTCCTGGGAGGACTCAGCTCTTCTGGAAGTCCCTGGCAAACCTCCCCTGTCATAGGATTTTCTCCAAACACCATGGCCAACAAGCTGAACTGAGCCAACTTTCTTAAACCAACCAAGACCCATCTCTGTGGCCCCTGAAGTCCTCGGGGTATGTGGGCTCCCTAGTGACCTGGAGGACAACTGGGATCCAGTTACCAAGGGGAAGAAAGGCTGGAAGTTGGGGGGCTCAACGCAGCAAATATCCAGGACCCAGGTGCTGTGCTGGGGACATATGTGTGTGGTTCTTACAAATTATAAACCCAAAGTCAAACTCACTGGCATCGAGTCAGCTCTGACTCATGAGACCCACAGGACCGAGTAGGATAGCACAGCCTTTGGACGTGGTCAGGAGAGACCAGTTTCTGGAGAAGGACGTCCCGTTTGGAAGAGCAGAGGGGCAGTGAAAGAGAAGGCAGCACTGGAGAAGGTGGCCTGACACGGTGGTTGCAACGATGCGCTCAAACAACGGGAACTGAATTGACTGACTGAGCACGGGGTCTTTTTCTGAGGGGTGGGAAGGTTCTACAACCGTCTGTGGGGAGGGCTGCACAGCGTCAGGGATGTGAGAGTTGGGTTTGGGGTCGATCTGCCTGGGCCAGGATTCTCGTGAGCCCCTGTGATGTGGCGCAACACAAGGCAAGGGTGCCCTCTCTCTGATGGCATCTGCTGTGAGCAGCCAACCAACTGCAGGAAGGGTGGAATACACGCCCATGCTCGGGTCGCAGCCCCGAGGCAACTGGAAGGAAGTTTCTTCAGGCATGTGGCCTACTTCCTACAGGTAAGTAGATGCTGTGGGAAAGCTTGCTTGATTTTTGCTGGGTTAGATCCTGCACCTAGCTGGTCAACCCCCAGTTCTTTGGACTTGAACCAACGGCATGCCATGTTGCCTGCCTGTTCTGGGAGCCATCAGCAGCCGGCCATCTGACCTGCTGACCTTGGGTCGACCCACCACTGCAGCCTGTGGGATTACTGCAGATCCTGGGTTCCTGGCCCCCAAGGCTAGGTGAGTCAGGAGAAGCCTGCAGCTTAACATCTGACCCGTGCCCTTGAAACCCAACTGGACGTCCACAACTGTGGGAAGTATTTCCTTGAACTAGAGAACCCAGTCTAACACAGTGGCTATGGTAAAAAGGATCAAACTATGCACTTTAAATTGTGAATTATACACCACATGAATTACATTCAGTAACATCATTATTACTATTATTGCTTTTGTATCCAGTCACTTTATTGAATTCTTGTGTATAAGTCTAGGTATATCAGAGAAACAAATCCACAGCAACTCATGTATAAGAGAGAGTTTTATATAAAGGTTAAGTGTCCATCAAGAAAACATCCCAACCCAGTGCTGTTCAAGCACACAAGTCCAACATTAACCCATATGTCTGACACCAATCCATAAAGTCCTCCTCCATCTCACAAAAC
>NW_022111300.1:35163323-35173915 GCF_000313985.2 Echinops telfairi
AGCATTTGGACAGCAAACACAATGAATCCAGTGTGGGGCTTGGCAAAAACAAAATCATGGGCCAGGAGTGGATAAGGCCAAGTTCAAGGGCTGCCACAAGTCCTCCAACCACCTCCCCACCAGCTGGACCCCCACCACATGTGGTGACTGCCAAGCCCCTCAGACCCCACGCCTGCAGGCCTGAGGCCTGGCTCTAACAAACACGCAGGAGGAGGTTCTTTCTGCCGGCACAAGGCCAGTGAGGAGAGGGGGGAGAGCTCCGCGGCTCCTGGCTGGGCCCACTCAGCTGGTTCCTTCCCAGAGGGCCCGGTACTCCCCTCCTCCCCCAGAGAAAACCCTCCCTTCCCAGACACCGAACTGGCTGCATGTAACTCTCCGACTGTCACACACTGCACAAGGGGATGCCGAGGCAGCGCCAGAGAGGACTTCCGGAAAGCCGAGTGTGGCAGACTGGGCCCACATGCTGCCTAGGCCCCCCCAGTCGTGACACGAGAGACCAAACGGAAGAGACTCCAGGAATCATCCTGGAACCCCGAGCTTCAGCAGAAAGGATAGAGAAGTGGATTGAACACCTGGGAGAAAGGGGGAAAAAACCCAAATAACTCAACAAGAGCTATGAGAGGACGCAAAACAGGTGGACCGCCACCTGGGTGGATGCGGTGCTGCCACTTTGAACTTTGGCAGACAGCATGCAGTCGGGAGAGCAGCCTGGAAATTGGCTCCCCTTGTGCAGAAGGGCACAAGCGCTGGTCCCCACCCTGGGGACCAGAAGGCTCGCCCTCTCCTTGTTTCCCACACCTTCAGGGTGGCCACCCCCACCTTCACGCCCTCAGCTGTGAGTGGCACAGCCCCTGCTCCACCTGATGCTGGAGGGGCTCCTTTGGCAGTGAATTCTAGCTCAGCAGAGCAGCTGAACGCTCAGGGCTAGAGAGGCCACCTGCGCCAGCTGCCCCCAGGCGGGCAGGCACTCCTATAACCAGATGTCCTGCTCCCAGCCGGCCTATGGACCTAAGAGAACTCCTTTGGGGAATGAAGTGCCCTGACCTAAGCCACCTTCTCCATCCAGAGCAGGGGCACTGGCCCCAGACCCCCATCTGGGACCAGGCATCCTCCACTTTTATCCGTCCCACATCCTCCCAGGACCTCCTTGGCTGGTAGAGAGTCCCACCCACCTGGACCAGTACCCTGGTCCCTGAAGTGTTCGCCTTCCGGGAGCGGAGCTTCCCTGCCCTGTCTCTGTGTTCACTCCCTTGTTTTGTATTTCCTGCCTTTTCTTTTCTTTCCCGTCCTTTTATTCCCTTTGCTTCTCCGTTCTATCCAATAATAAAGCTGTTTGAGACCCTGGCTAGGGGGGGTCAGCCAGAGGCTTAATCTGTCTAGATACTCTGCAGAGGCTTTGGCTCCCACTGTCCTCCATAGCCTTCCACACATTGGTTGTTCACAATTTCAGCTCCGATACTTGTCCCTTCGTCATATTTGGATTCTGTTACTGTCGTCTTTGGATCACACCAGCTGGTGTGCTTCCTTCATGTGGGCTTAGTTGGCATAGCCTCGCTTCGATGGCTGCTCCTTTGAATTCAAGCCTTTAAAACCCCAGACACTATTCCGATGGATAGCCAGGCACCATCTGCTTTCTTCACCACACTTTGCTGTTGCACCCTCATCTTCAGAGATCACTCCATTAAGGTGAGGATCAAGCAGAGCCATGCGATCAGAACTCACTGTTCTTGGACTGGGGCTAGAGTTCAGTGGGAGCCCAGAGGCCATCTGCTTGTCCGTGGGCTATGCACAGCTCAAGTTTACTTTGGCGGTCATATTATGACAAATTCAAAACCCCGTAAGACCAACTACAGCAACACTCCAACCAGCAAACAAAAACAAAGAAAAAACAAACTAAAGGCAGGAAAACAAAAACCCATAGAGACAAAAAGTAAAATACTGTCAATCATCCCCCTGGGGTTGCAGGTGATCACACTGATGCCATCATCAATTTTCCCAATGACCCAGCACCCAGACACTGTCAGTGTGAGGAGTCTATGCAAGTGCAGGTCCACCGTGAGCTGCAACCCATGAGTGGTCGCCCTTCGCAGTTGATTGAGCTCTGCTTACCTAAGTGTGGGGACTGGTGCCAGGGGAGATTTCCTGGACAGACTGTGTACATGTGTCTTTACCTTGGCTGCAAAGACATCCACGTGTACATTAGAAGCACATGGGGCAAAGTTACGAAAGCTTTTTAGACAGAAACATGCACCTTGTGGGAATGAATCACTAGCTTGGGGACATAACACCATGGGATCAGGGGACACCAAGGTTCAGTGGCATAACCCAGCCCACAAAGACAACGCTCTACATCCAATTTTGGCCTTGAAAGCTTGTGAGCAGCCATCAAAGGAATAACTACTGGTCCCTCCGTGTCTGGAGGAGAGGAGAGTGAAGAGATGGGAGACACACGGAGACCATTATTAGTCCAATGGATTGAAAGACTGATGGACCAGGAAACATCAGTCCCAGGATCCTGACACCAGAAGAACTAGGTGGTGCCTGGCCACCACTGCCTGCTGCTCCTAAGGGGCTCACGTTAGAAGGTCCTGGGTAGAGTGGGAGAAAAACGTGGAAGGAAGCTCAGAGTCATGAAAAGACCAGGCTTACTGGCCGGATATGAGCTGGTGGAAACCTCAGACTACAGACCTTAGTCACCCTTCAGGTCTGGAAAATAACTCACCCCAATGGCCCGATTTTCTTTCTCAACAGTTGTATTGACACATGAGTTAGTTTATTGTGCCAACCTGGCTGATAAACACATGTGGGGTTCATTGAAGGGAGGAGAGATAAATGGTTCGGTGAACTTCCCCTTTCTAGTTCTAGGGTCTCTTGCTTTGTGATGGTCACACCAGGGTGCAGCTGCCTTAGCAGTTCCCTGCTTCAGCTTGCAAGGCTGACTTTCTGTAAGACATCCCCAAGGAGAAGCCACATGGACCTACCCCAATGCAGCCCTGAGTGCTGGAGCACCTGTGTGGAGAGCCCTGCCAGCGCTGAGATGCTTACACATTCACTGACTCGGCTTTCCTCCTGCAGTCGGCATCGTTGTGTCTGTTTTGTGAGATGGAGGAGGACTTTGTGGACTGGTGTTGGACATATGGGTTGATGTTGGACTTGTGGGCTTGGGCAGCATTGAGCTGGGATGTTTTCTTGATGTACACTTAATCTTTACATAAAACTCTCTCTTATACACGAGTTTCTGTGGATTTGTTTCTCTGAAGTACCCAGACTAACACAACACATAATCCAATGTCATATGTCTCAACAGTTCAATCATATACCAGGGCTCCATTTTTTCTACCACACTGTGGACTTACAAGTCTGTAAGGGACACAACAGTGCTAGGGGAGTGCACACACCTTACAACATTTACACATTTGAGATCACAAGGGCAGCCCTTCTCTAAGAACAAAGTCCAGGGGGGTTAGGAAATAAGGAGGCATGGAAACAAGGAAACAGGGAAAGATAGTAGGATAAGTGATGCTACTTTGTGGGGCTGAACTCAATGAGATGCAAGGACAAAGCGTGGATGAGAAGCTGAATGGAAAACTGATCTGCTTCGTGAGCCTGGATTCAATTCACATCAAAACATTTTAAACCATGCAATGGAGCGCTGGACAAACCATAGACACACCGCAGAACCCAAACAGAGAGCAGGGTGGGGCTGACGGGTCATAGCCAGCGGGGGTGACCTTCAAGTGGGGCCTGGATGAGGACAAGGGGTCATTTTAATGGCAAGAGCAGCAGTTACAGAGACCTTCCGGAAGGGAGAACCCTGGTGTGACAGGAAGAGCAGACAGCAGGGCAGGGTGACTTTGCAGTAGACGTGGTCCTGAATCCCATTGTCCCATCAGTGTCCTCAGTCACATATCTCTGTGCCTTCCCGTCAATGCCAACTCATGACGGCCCTGTGAGTGTCGGAGCGGAACGGAGCTCTGGGGTGTTTTCAGTGGCTGATTTCCAGAAATGGGTGGCCAGGTCTTTTCTCTGCGGTGCTTCTGGGTGGACTCAAACGGCCAGCCTTTCAGTTCGCAGCTGAGTGGACTCTTCTAGTCACTTAGGGACTTTGTTATTGACCACAGAGTAGCCTTCACTTTGGTGGTCTCTGACCCGAGGTCACTCAACGTCAAGAAATGACTCTGCCCGGAGAGCTTGCTGCAGAAGCAGCTGCGGGATGGGCCCCACCTGCCCCACGTGGGTGTGTTTGCACAGTGAAAACTAGAGTCTCCGGGGCATATGCTGAGCGGGAACCACACACGAGGGCACCGGGCAAATCAAGGGCTGGAGCGAACGGTGAAATGCCTGGTGACTAGCCAAGGATCGTTGGTTCAAACCCACCCAGAGCTGGCAAGCTGTTCCTGACAAATGCTGTGCGGCAGTTCTGCTCTGTAAACTCTGGGGCACCCAGAGTCCAAATTGACTTGACAACAAATTCACAAGGCCCACCGGCGACTGTGAATACGGAAGACTGAAGAGTGGACGCACTTGAATTCTGGTGCCGGCAAAGAATGTTGTAGAAACCACGACCTTCAAGAAGAATAAACAAATCTGTCTTGGAAGGACAGCCAGAAAGTTCCTTAGGCGTGAGGATGGCGAGACTTTGTCTCATGTATTTCTGACATACCGTCGGGAAAGACCAGTCCCTGGAGAAGGACAGCATGCTTGGCAAAGTGGAAGGGTAGTGGCAAGAGGAAGACCCTCAGTGAGATGGATTGACATCGTGCTGCAACGAAGGGCTCGGAGGGCTCAGCAGGGACGAGGGCGGCCGAGGACCGGCAACATCTCATCTGCCGCACAGAGGGCTGCTCTGAGTCAGCACCAGCTGAGCAGAACCGAACAACCGCTACCACCCGGCTATGGCATCTTCCCGATACCGGTTCCGCAAGAGCCCCGTCCATCAGCATCCCCAACTCCTGACACCAATCAAGTAAACATCTGAACCAAGTCTCCAAAGAAAGCATCTACACTGTAGACAACCGTGTCCACAATCTACATTATACCCAAAGCATGTGCTTTGTCCATTTATGAGCCTCCTTTTGGGGTGGAGCAGCTCGTGGATTTGAACCTCCGACCTTTCAGTTAGCAGCCCAAGGCTTATCAGAAGTGACTCGATGGTGTGGTTACTTGGGGGCTTGGGAGGGCACTGGTTCTCACTGTTCCTACTTGAAAGCAGACCCCGTGGACTAATGGTTGGGTTGCAAGATGTGGGCAAGGAGAGACAGGCAGCTAGCCTGAGAAGAGAGCTAGCCAGCAGGCAGTGTCAGGGTGCCAGGCCTCCCTAGGCTGGGCTTTCAAGTGCCAGTGGCTCCGCAGAGCTGTCAGAATGTAAGGCTGGGAGGAAAAAACAGCCTCCCAAATGCACAACTGTGATGATGTGTGTGGCAAATGCAGGACCACGTGGGTGCAAAGTGGGAGCTGGGCATCTTGGTGATTGGGGAGTTGGGGTAGGAAGGTGCAGGGGGGCGATAGGAGCAGGAGGTGCCTGGACTGGGCATGAGCACCTTAGGGACACTTTAAGTCCCTAGGTGCCATGGGGCAGTCAGTAGTGCCTTCTTAGATTTCTTCTTTTCGTAATCAGACTTTGTTTTTGGAGCCGCGGCAGGGAACCTCGTGGCGTAGTGATTTCCCGCTGGACTGTGATCCGTATGGTCGGCAGTTGCACACCACCAGCAGCTCCGTGGGAGAACCACTTCCATAAACGGTTACCGTCTTGGAAACCCACGGAGGGTCGTTGTGAGTCAGCAATGGCCAGGAGAGTTTGGGGAGTTTTAGGTTTACCAAGAAACTGCAGAACACCGAGATTTCCCATGTGCCCCGACCCCAGGGGACGGTGAGAATGTCTCAAGCACGCAGTCCATTCACAAGGGCTGATGAGCCACCAGTGATGAGCTGTTGACGATCCAAGTGCGCAGGGGTGCGCAGGGGGATTCTCTCCGTGTGGTACAGTGCGGTGGTGGTGATGGGGGATTCTGACAAATGCCCCCTCGCAGGGCCTCACACAAGTGCCACCGCTTTAAAACTGCTCTGGGTTCCAGCTAGCCCCTCTCCGCTCCCTACGCCCCCATGCCTGGTCTGTTCCCTGTCTGTGTAGTTTTGCCTTTCCCCAATGTCAGGCAGGTGGAGCCATCCAGCATGCGGTTTTCCAGACAGCCTTCTTCCACTCCTTACCCCCAAGGTGTCTTTTCAGCTGCCTTACTTACTGTGTACCCCAAGGGGCTCTGATGGTTACGTGCTCAGCTGCCAAGTGGATGGTAGGCGGTTCGAAGCCCCCCTCTGCAGGAGAAAGCGGTGGCAGGCTTGTTTCCATAGAAATGACAGCCCAGACCCTCGGTGGGGCAGCTTGCCGAGGTCCTAGAGGGTCTCCAGGAGGTGAAACTGCCGGGGGGCAGCAGGCGTGGATTTGCTGCCCGTGTGGTTTTAAAGATCAGGGTGCCACCAGCTCTGCTTGTTGCTTCTCTTCCAAGCGGGCACAGCATGAAGCAGTCAATCAATCGGTCAAGAGACAGAGAAGTAAATCTGCACGATCTAGCTCAGAGACCAGTCCCAGCAACCCTGCTGCTCATGAAACGGGTCCATCTTAACAGAAGAAGAGCCACCTGGGGGCGGGAGGTGAGCACCCAGGACAAGTTTCCACTCAGTACAAGAAGCTCTGCTGCTCGGTGCCCAGGGCATTGCTGGTGGACCCCCACCCCTGTGACAGGGGCTGGGTCATCAGCGATCACTCCCTGGGGATGAAAGGCGTGAGTCAGCGAGAAAAGGCACCCACACCTCCAGGCCAGCCTGGTCTCTAGAGATGCACATCCCTTTTCCCAGAGGGGAGGAGAAATCCTTTCCTCCCTGCTCCCTAGAACCAGTCGGACGCAGAGATCCTGTGAGAAGGCCCTTCCCTTCCAGTCTCACATGCCATCGAGCCCGAGTGCGTAAACCCAACGCTTTGATACCTGTTGGATCTCGCCCTGCTTTCCCTCCCCTCAAACTGCCCTCCCCATGCACCCCCATTACCGAAGCCAAGCCAGCCACTGTCCACACAATCCTGGTTTACGGACCCCTGGTACATAGTGCGTACATGTTTGGATGCTAAACTCAACACCTGCAGTTCGAAACCATCAGCCGCTCCTCCGGCGAAAGACGGGGCTTCCTATCCCTGTAAAGAGTTGCAGTCTTGGAAATCCACAGGGCAGTTCTACCCTGTCCTGCAGGTTGCTGGGAGTCCCCATCAACTCGACGACAGGGAGTTGGTTTCAGTTTCTGCAGGACAGAGGCCAACAGCCCCTGCAGGGTGTCCACGGCTTCACATATTTATGGAAACAGACCGCCTCATCTTTCTCCTACAGAGCAGCTGGTGGGTTTGAACTGCTGGAGCTTCTGGCCAGCAGGTAGAGCAGGTGAGCACCTAACCACCGAGCCAACGGGGCTCAGCCTTCAAGCCCTTCTCTCCTCCCTCCCCCCATGGGTGCTCTACACAACTGTGAACATATCTCTGAGACATACTCCCCCTTCCTCCCATCAAGCACACACAAATGGCAAGTTGGGCCAGTGGTGGTGACCTGCGCTGGGCCTCCTGTGGGCTGGCGGTGCCCCCCATACCTCACTTCCACCACACGGTCCTTGGTGGGCCGTGGCTTCTCTCCCAAGCTGTGCTCCCCCCAGGCCTTGCCAGCAGAAAGACACCTCAAAGGGTGGGCAGGGTAGAGGTGTGGTGACGGGATGGAGTGGGAGAGGTCTTTGAGGAGGAGCCATGCCCACTGCAATCAGAGTGCTTAGGCAGCTGAACTACTTAATGGATAACGTGTGTGTACGAGAGTGATAGAGACATTGTGATCAAGTCTGATGAAAGCTGGGGAGTAGGTATCGCCCCTGGGTTCTGGGGCTTGCAGATGTCACGCAGTGCCCACTGTGTGCCCACAGGGTTCCCAGGCGCTTCGAAGGCCAGTCTGCCATCTGCTGCCAAGGGCTCTCGGGCCTGATACCATCTGCTTGGGGACCAAGATTGGCGGCTCCTCCTTCCAGCTCACATCCTTGTGGACGTGCTGGGGAGGGTGCCAGGCCAGGACCCATGCCAGGCTGCCAGCCGGGTCTCTTTGAAGTCCAGCACGGTCAGGTTCTTGCATCTCGGGCTTGGACCACACTCTGCTCAGGCACAGACCCAGCCCGGGGTGGACACGCATTAATGCCTGTACGCAGAGCCCCCAAGCTGCAGGCTGGGATTCCAGCGTCGTGGGTGGGAGCCTTCATGCTCAGCAGTGTGGGGCTAAGGCTCAGACGAGAGACACATCTAACGCCTCCTTCCAGATGGGGGGCAGCAGGGGACAGGGCTGCCTCTAGGCAACACACATTACTTGTGTCTGGGAATGCCTTGAGCTGCTAACCGCAGGGTCAGCAGTTTGGACCCACCAGCCGCTCTGAGGAAACTGATGGCGGTGAGTGTGGGCATGGTTTGGGGGCGGAGCACAGTCTCACTGGCACAGATGGGGAGCTGGAAACGAATTTTTTTTAAAAAGAATGATTCAGGATATATATATACATCTCTAAAAAAGGTCTGAGATAGGTCTTTATGAATAGTCGATGTCTAAGTGACAAGATCAGACGATGCTTTCCTTAGCAGTCATCCTATCCCAGGGCCTGACTTAGTGCCCATGCAGAATCCTAAGATCAAGGTCTCTCTTACCGCCCGCACACTTCCTTCGTTTATTTTCTTTGGGGGTGGGGGTGTCTTCCTCTGTTCAAGAAGCCCTGGTGGTGTAGTGGTGACACGTTGGGCTAACTGCAAGGTCAGCAGTCTAAAACGACTAGCTATGCAGAGGGAGAAAGTCGAGGCTCTCTACTCCCGTAAAGAGCGGCAGTCTCAGAAACCCACAGGGGCAGCTCGACGCTGTCCTGTAGAGTCACTGTGAGTCAGTGTTGACCTGATGGCAGGGAGTTGGGGGTTGGTTTGGGGTTCCTATGTTCAACGTGGGCGTGTGATTTCAGTTGACTTTGAGTGTGGTTTCAAATGACATGACGGTTCTCTCCGTGTCCTGCCTCTCCACGTGAGGAAGCACCTGGTGACAGGCCTGCCCTCTTTCTAAGCCTCCATGGCTTGCTATGAAGTGAACCCCAGAATCCAACCAAACCCACTGCCATCCTAGGAACTCTGACTCATCCCAAGCCTGTAGAGCATAGGTTCCCAAACTTCTGTGGCCTGACACCCCCTTTTTCAGGGGAGAAAAAAAGGACGTCTCCCTGGAAAAGAAAACTTCTGTACTACAGCCCATAATCCGAGGATAAAGTGTAGGTATCTGCTTTTGCAGCCCCACCCCCACCCCCAGCGAGCGATATCACCCACTTCCAATCTGTAAATCATTCCGGAAGCAGAAAGCTTCCTCTTTCTCCTGCGGAGCTTCTGGTGGGTTTGAACCTCCAACCTTGCAGCTAGCAGCCTGATCCCCCGTGCCACCAGGGCTCCTTGCGCCACCTAGAGGCTCCCTTTGTGAATCCTCTGTATTTAAAAAGATGTTCGGGTCTATTCTGATGCAATTAGTGGTGAGGTGTGGGCTGCTAACCACAGGTCATCAGTTTGAAAACACCGGCCGCTCCGCAGGGGAAAGACGAGGCTCCCTACTCCCATAAAGAGCGGCCGCCCTCTAGGGCCTCCACCAGTCAGAATTGACTTGGTGGCAGGGAGTTCGGTGTCTCTTTTGAGTGGTATCACCTCCACTTACCCGGTGAGGAAATGGGGGTACAGGACGCTGAAGACTTGCCTGCAGCCCCGGAGCGGATGCTCACTACGGGCGCCGGCAACACCTCTTTTCTGGGAACACTGGGGAGTCCAACTCTCTGGAAGAACTCTGTCTAGAAGAGCGGTTCTCAACCTGTAGGTTACGATCACTTTCGGGGTTGAACGACTCTTTCACAGGGGTCGCCTGATTCACCACAGTAGCAAAATGACAGTGATGAAGTAGCAACTAAAATAATTTTATGGTTGGGGTGGGGGTGTCACCACCACATGAGGAACTATATGTAAGGGTCACAGCATTAGGAAAGTTGAGAACCGCTGCTGTAGAGAGATATCCCCTATACTACCGTGAGCCTCAGACAGCTGGGTGCGGATGCCAGCACCACGCCCTCATCTCCCCGGCTCCTGTCTTGCCCATGAACTGACAGGACTCAGGGTCACCACTCAGAGTCGCCGGAGCAGAGATATCATCTGTATAATGTGCACCGTGCCAGGTGCAGAACCAGAAAAGACCCCAAACGCACTGCCGTCGAGTTACTTTTGACTCACAGGGACCCTGGAGGGCAGAGTAGAACTGCTCCCTGGAGTTCACAGAGGGTGACTCTTTACCAGAGTCGACTGCTGGTGGGCTTGAACCACCGACGTTCTGACTAGCAGCCCAGCACTAAAAAAGCCATGTGCCACGCGGGGTCCTGACACAGTAAATGCTCACAGATTTCACAGCTGTGCAGTGTAACACATGCACTACACAGCATGCAGAAGTCCTCGGAGCTGGGTGCTGTATGCTCTGCTCCCTCAGGCGGCTACTCCCTTCACGTGGTCCCACTGACTGAGCTCC
>NW_022111300.1:35174139-35175642 GCF_000313985.2 Echinops telfairi
GGGGGTGCCGCCCCGGGGCTCTGAGATAGGTACACATATCCATATAAACACTGGAAACATTCTCATCCAAGCGGCTAAAATGTTGTCTCGTTTCAAGCTTGGGGTTTGGTTCACTACCAGTGGAGCGGCACTTCATCCGTGGCATGCAAAATCTCCCTGTACACCATCTCTGCTCTGCCCTCCCCGCCCGGATACCCATGCTGCCTGTGATCTATGCACATGTGTCTGTGTGGCACGCACCTGCTCGCACACACCTGAGCATAAACAGCCCCACCCACTGGCTGCTCCCTCTATCCTGCCCCATCACAGATGCCACCCCCCCACACTGGCCTGGTGGGTTAACCCAGATCACTGATGGGGTTAGAGCGGAGGGTAAGGGTGAGGGAGCCTGCCTTCTCAGATGATTTCCCTTGGAAACTGAGACTCCTTTGTGACCCCCAGTAAATAAAAGGGAGGTAAGGAAAGGTGGGTGGGTGGGTAGGGGGCCTAGGCTACCTGGAAGGTTTTATTATCCACCTGTAGGGATTTCCTCTCCGTCACCTCTGCTCTGTCAAGCAAGAGGGGGAGAGTTGGAAAGAGAGACATCGAAGGCACAGTTTCTCACTGGAGACACATTCTGATTCAGACAGCGGCAGAGTGCTAAGCGGGGAAAGGAATGGGACCCCGGAGAGAGGGTAGCTAGCGAGGGGTGAGAGGGGACAGCCAGGGGACCCAGCGCACGGCAGGCCTCTCTGACATGATGAACGGGGTGCCACTAAGCAAGATCGTCTTCTGGAGGTGGGGTGACTGAGCAGGGAGACAGGGCTGGAGGCAAGGGCGGCCTCGGCAGCCAAGAGAAGCAACAGTCACAGAGATGAACCGGGCGCCGTGTCCAGGTCGAGTGCCTTCCGGGGGCTGATTGTTCAGAAGCTCGTCGTCGATAGATGCTCTTCAGGGCACCCCTGACTCAAACCTCTACCCTCCCGATGAGCAGCCTCGCCCATTTAACCACGCGTGACGGGGGCTCCCGACAGTCACAGTCACCCAAGTGCCTCTTCCTCCGGCCCTCACACTGCACCTGCCGAAGGCCTCTGTCTCCTTCTGACCCTTCCGTTGCAAGAACTCCCAGATGGGCTGTGACTTTGACTCTACCAAGGGGCAGCCATCTGCCTGGTACTGAGGGCATTGACTGGGGCTTGCTGTGGGAGAGGCTGCTGGTGGGCGGGCAGGGTCTCTTGGCTCAGCCCTCCCCTCATCCTGGCAGGACCCCCTCTACACCACCCACCAGCCCTCCAGCTAGAGCAGGGCAGCCAAGGGCCGGGGTGTGGGTGTGGGTGGGTGGGGGCCAAGGCAGGAAGAGCAGAGAGGCCCTGGTGCAGCATGGCGGCCTGCCCTTGTCCTGCCCGCCTGCAGCCGTTCCCGGTCGGCCAGGTGCCAGGAGGCTCGGGGCAGACTGAAGTGAGCTCCATAGATGGCAGGGGCCTGTCAGCTCACAGGGCACTTGGGGCGCGCGCGCGCGCGCGC
>NW_022111300.1:35176747-35184879 GCF_000313985.2 Echinops telfairi
GCTTTCAGGCCACCCAGCAGTGCAGGTCCCCATTCTGTCCTGCTGGGTCCCCATGCAGTGGGGAGCTGGTTCTGCATGTCGCCTTGCCTACCCTGCCTGGACTCTGCCTCCAGGAAGCCAAGTGGAGCATAGGACCCCTAGCTACCCCCTCCTCCCTCCTCTCCTCCCCCAGCCCAGCCAGGCAAGTGGGTGGGAGGGCCCAGGAGAAAGGGCCTTTCTGCAAAGGGGACTCGTTTGCATTTTCTAAATAAAATCATTTACATGATGTATTAACCCAACCCCATAATTACCTTCCCTTAACACATTGTTGCTTTGTGCAGATTAGCAATATAGAGACAGGAGAGCAGGAAGCAACATTCCTTCTCATAGGTGCAGACAACAGGGAGCTCCTTCCCTGACCCCCCCCACCACACTGCACCCCACTGGTCCCCTGCTCCTCCTGGTCCCTGGATCCTGGGGTGTCTGATTCCCAACCTGGAAGCAATTTGAGGGGGCAAGGCTAAGGGATTTGGGAAGCAGCCCTGGATTGGACCGAAGGAGGATTGGGTTTCCACGGTGGCTGGTGGCTCTCCATCCAAATCTCTGTGCCATCTCCTGTGACTGGTCCCAACAAAGCCACAGCACAATGAGGCCTAAGGGCTCTTTCGAGGTTCCCAGGGCCTGGCTCAGCAGCTGTACTGGCCGGGACTGTCGGCCAGCATGGATTTGTTGCAGGTGATGAAGTTGGACATACTGGTAGAGGTGGGGCCATGGTCACCTCCTGGGTGGGACATGAGCTGATGGGGTGGAGAGGCAGTGCTCCTGATGCTCAGGGGAACAGGTAGCTCCCAGCCAGTAGCACGAAGCCCTCACCCTGGCCACTCTCTTGTGCCCACCGCTACAGGCTCTCCCTGTGGCATAGCCTTGTGTAGACTCAGGCCAGGAAGAAAAGTAAGGAAGGTTGCAGCAAGAAGGGTCCGTAGGAGAACCCTTGAGGAAGCTAAGACTCAGCTCGGGCCTGGGAGACGGCAGCCAACTTCCCACCAAAACTAGAGATGCCAAGAGCTGCATCCATGAGTTCATCGGAGATGCCCTGGACTATCAGAAGGGGAAGGCAAGGCTTAGCAGTCAAGGGGTGCCCCTGGTGGGGGGGTTAATCCAAAATAGCCCAAACTCACTGTCATCGAGTTGATTCCAACTCACAGTGACTGTATAGGGCGGGGCAGAACTGCCCCTGTGGGTTTCTGAGGCTGTAACTCATGACAGAAGTAGAAGGTCTCATCTTTCTCTCAAGGGATGGCTGGTAGTTTCAAACTGCTGACCTTGTGCTGAGCAGTACACTGAGTAAACAAACGTTAC
The DNA here is from genome assembly GCF_000313985.2 of Echinops telfairi. Taxonomy (NCBI): domain Eukaryota; kingdom Metazoa; phylum Chordata; class Mammalia; order Afrosoricida; family Tenrecidae; genus Echinops; species Echinops telfairi. The sequence continues at coordinate 35,178,086 of NW_022111300.1, forward strand.
CAACGTGGCAGTGGCCACAACTCTTGACCACAGAAAGTCCTCCTCTATGCTGGACCAAGGGTTTTGGAGCAGCCCTTGTGCCCTAGGACTAGCAGGCCCATCTTTTCTTTCCAAGGGGATTGAGCCATAGGTTCTAGTCCCAGCTCCACTGTTATCAGCGGTGTGCATTTGAACCAGTAAATTAACCTCGGTTTCTCCACGTGGCAAGTGAGCAAACCAATTAAACAAACTCACTGTCCTCCAGTCGATTCCAGCTCCTGGGACAGAGCAGCACTAAGCCTTTGCTCTCTGAGCATTTAAATACTGACAGCCTCCTTTCCCCCTCAGAGCGGCCCCAGGCGTAATCCACTACTAGAGTTGCTCGCCGAAGTCACGGGATGATTTAAAAATAAACAAAGCTCAATTCCAACTCACAGTGACCCTCCGCTCCTTCCAATAGCAAGCCCTCTCAGTCGGAGTTCCCGCTGCAGAGCCATGTATGGGAGATAGTAGATCCGGGAAACGGGAGATTCAAACTAAAGAGAGTGGAAAGGAGTCCTGAGTATGGTGGCAAAGAAATGCCAGGCTCCCAGGTCTGCACCAGAGAGCAACTAGACAAGAATGGACCGGGTCAGCAGGTTCCAGAGAGAGATCTATGAGGAGGCTGATAGGTCCGTGGATACATGGGAAAGGCTTGGGAGGATATTTATCCAACTACGGAGACATGGGGCTGAGTTAATGATGAAGACAGAGGAAACTAGGTCAGTGCACATAAAAGAGAATCACAAACAATGGGCAACCCCAGGGAACATAAAGCGTTGGCCCAGAAAGGAACCCTATAGGCACTATAGGACTCAGGTGTGACCCATGCACATGGTCACAACAAGGTAAACACTCAATATCCATCTCATCACAATTTCGATGTAAGGAGGAGGACATGGTGAGTTTGCATTTCTGGTGTGGGCCAGGGGTAAAGGGGGCTGTTTCTACATCGGCCATTGTGGGAAGTGTGTGAATAATAAGACCTATGGTGAAGAAATGAAAAACGTCGTTATGTAAGTAAGCTACTCAGACAGAAAGCAAGCCAACCATTTCTAAAATAGCTCAAAGAGGAGAAGTTGCTGGTTCTGGCTCGTAGGAAATGGGACAGGGTGGGCTGGAAATTCTGTGTATGTGTGTGATATTTATATTGAACTATCTACTTCTTTAAACTCAAACTGCAGGCATACAAATCTTCAATACAAACCAACACTGGAAATGAAACGGGAAGACAGACGTGATGGCTTGTCCTGCTTAGAGATGTCCTGCTGCAGGGGTCAGGCCTGGGGAGCCTCTGCCTGGCCACTGCCACCCCAGGGCCCTCTTAGCCACAGTCAGGGCCCCAACTGAGTCAGAAATGGGGGAGGTCAGACTGAGCTCAATTACGAAGACAGCAGAGTCTTAACGGCACGACTTAAATGCATTTCAGTGACACATTAAAACTGCAGCATGATGAAGCAGGGTTAGCCTAGGGTGGTGAGCAAGTATTGCTTCGTATAAGAGGTTCTATTAATACACCACACCATACCAAGATGCAAAATCGGAAAAGCACCTTGTAATTTTAGTGCACAATTAAAAGGTATTTTATAGAATCTAGCAATCATTTCTAATGAAAAGTTTGAGAACGGGAATTTAAAAAATCTCATTAATATCACAGAGCATCCGCATTTAAACCAAATTAGTAATAAGTCCTCTAAATTCTAGAACATCTAAAGATGCCCACTCTCTATTAACCATGATCAAATGCTAGATACAGACGATAATGATGATGATGGAGGCCCTGAGCAATAATATAACGATTTAACGCTCTCTCAAACGTTCCCATCAACGAGGCAGGATCTGAAGACAGTGGCAAGGGAAATAAATATTGAAAAGGAGGAGACAAACATATCATTTGTGTTTGGCACGATTCAACCCAACCCGACCCCACAACCGTGGGGTCGATTCTGACGGAGAGCAACTGACATACCTAAAACAGATTCAAAGGAGCCTCAATGACTCAAATATAAAAACAACCAGTGATCCTATTAAAATGAAGGCCGATCGTGCCTCCCCTGGACTCTCACGCTGGCTTCCCAGCTGCCACAGACGGAATTCAATGTCCTCACCGTGGTTCCCTGTCTGCTGACCTGGCCTTCCCCCCAGTCTCTACTTCACCCCCTCCACCCCAAACACTCAGCACCATTGCTTCCATTGCCAAGTGTGGCCCTGAGCTCAGGGCCTTTGCACATTCGGCTCTCGCCATGGAGATGAGGGGCGCACACACACACACACACACACACACACACACACACACACACCATTGCAGTCTCTCACCTCAGGCTGCATTCTGACAGCAGTCCTATCACCAACGTCTTTCTCTATGAGCAACTTTTCCTGCTCATTGAATCTGTTCTCAATTCTTTATTTTGTCTTACTGGACGTATTGCCCCCAGTGGCAGGGAGCATAAAATCTCCTGTCCAGTTGTGAAGGGGTAGAGTTTAGCCTACCAACCAGGTCGCAGCTTGATGACCTCATTTGGAGGCACTAAGGAGATAAATCGCTCCCTGGAGGTGGAACACACATTCTCCCTGTGAGACATTCCTGTTGACAAGCCACACGGATCCCTGGAGCTGGAGAAGCCACATGGAGACCCACACTAGCACTGAGATGCTTCCACCACCACTGGATCCAGAAGACTTTCCACCCACTGGCCTGGGATCTTCCTGCATCCGGCTTCATTGCATGGCTACGTGAGTCTAAAGAGGTATTTATGGACTTGTATCGACATATGGGCTAATATCGGACTCATGGACTTGATCTGGACTGGGCTGGGATGTTTTCTTAATGTACAATTGCTCTTCAATATAAAGTTCTCTCTTATGGACATATGAATGTCTCCCTGGATTTGTTTCCCCTGTCAACCGGACTAACACACTCCCTAACATTTTAGTTGGTGGTTCCCTGGGTGGCACAAATAGCCTATTAGCCAAAAGGTTCACAGTTGGAACCCACTCAGAGGTACCTCAGAAGGCGGCCTGGAGATATGCCCTCGGGAGCACTTGTCCTCTGCACATGGAGGTGTGGGGGAGTTGTCTCACCAGGAGTCAGCGCTGACTTGGTGACAACTATCAACAATAACGTATTAATGATGTCTTTGCTTACTGCCTCTGCTCTCACTAGGATGCAAACTCCCAGGAGATGGGGATTTCCTACCCAGAGAGCCTAGAAGGATGTTGGACCCAGGGAAAACCCTCCGTGAATCTGGGCTGAGTAAGTTGATTGCATGAAAGGAAAATGAAGTAGTCAGAAGGTGCCCAGAGGACCCACTTCCTGGTCTTTGGAAAACGAACAAGTCCTCCCGAGGGAACAGGCGAAGGTCTATAACAAGGCAACAATGTACCCGCTCCCCTAGGGCGAACACTGAACCCAAAAACCAAAACCAAAACAAAAACAACCAAACTAGTGTAAAGATGTGCGTCCACAGGAAAAGAATAATTAATACAGATCATCTACAAGGAGTCTATTTAGAAGTGTAGGAAAAGCCACCAGGACCCCCACTGCAGAGGAACAACAGATCAGTCACAGAGAATGATAGACACTATAAACAAACAGAGAGCAGGCACCATTTTTCTCAAGTAAGCAAATGAATGCAAATGAATGCAAATTGAGCTGCCGGTTTAGATCTGTGGCATTAAGGAGGGAGGACCGGGAAGGAGGTGGTAGAGAAAGTCTTTGCTCAGTGCAATGCAAGTTGAGAGAGTATCCATCCACCCGGGTGGTGGCGCCGCGGTCAAGGACATCTTTGGACAGCAATTTAGCACTGGAGAGCAGAAGCCACACGGCTGCCGACATCCTGTGCCAGCAATTCCTCTATGAGGAAGGATCCGAGGGAACTCTGCCGGCAACAGAAAGCTCTCTGCAAGAGGAGGCTCACTGCAGCGTTATCTCTGAGAGCCCTGGACAGGGAGCTCCTAAATGGGCGGCATTAAAGGGAATGGCATCATAAATTACAGTACCTCAGCACAATGGAATATTATGTGGTCATTAAAATAATAATTACGCAGAAACATGAAAAATGTTTACGAGCCACTGGTCACTGCAAACACGCAGAATGCAGAGCAGTCAACAGACAGCCTAGGGGGCACGCCCAACGTGGGCGCATCGGGAAGAGGCCATGGGCGCAGAAGGGAGTGGCCAGAGCAGGGCTAGTGGGCCGATGAGAAACATGATGGGTTAACGGTTCTCTGTAAATTTTCTCTGACCTCTCATCCCAAGGGTTAGATTCTGAGGGGTTCTCCCAGAGCCTGAAATAGCACAGCATGGATTGCCAAGTTGTGCGTTCTTGGGAAAACGTGATTCTCTTTCCACCCATTTCAAGACTCCCTCTGCTGGGGAGCTTAGTGGGAAAGGAGACGCAGAAATACCCCAACAAACAAAAAGGAACAGTCAGCTTAAAGCTACACACGGCCCTGGAGACTATTGCCCGTGCCACCTGTGGGTGGTAGGCTGGGCTCCCTTGCTTTGCATTGGCAGGAAGCTCTGCTTCGATCTCTGGGAGCTTTGAGGTGAAGGGTGTCTCTGTCCTGCCCTGGGGCAGAAAACATGATCGGAAAAGCAGCTCAAAGGAGAGCAAAACACCATCTAAAGCCAAAAGCAGGGGTCTCGATGGATTTCCAGTCATGTGTCGAGAGCTAGTGGTCCCACTGACCCAGAGCCCAGGATGCTGTGCAGGGCGTGATGGCAGAGAATGGGGTGGGGGCGCAGCTGGCCCAGATGTTTTCTTTCCCCCAGTAGGAAAAGGTCCTCCAGCCTTCCTGCGAGCCTTCAGGATCTTCCCACCACTTCCTAGCTGTGAGGCCTTGTGGTAGGTTTTGTGTCCCCTTGACTGACAGGATTCTCAATGGTTTGGGAGTTGAGGCCGGGCCCTGCCCCTTGATGTGTGACCTCCAGCAACGTAATCAACTCCACAATGACACCTGTGGTGAGCAGCCGATTCGCTGTAAGATCAGAGGAGGCGCAACCCTCTTACTGGGTCACAGCTGTGATGCAATCGGAAGGACGTTTCCTCGGGGGTGTGGTTTACTTCCTATAGAAGTGGAGTTGCTGTAGGAACGTTTGCTCCTGCCTCCTTAACCTCCAGTTCTTTACACTTGAGCCAATTGCTACTGGCCGGGCAGGGCCGTCACCGGCCTGACAGCTGACCTGCTGACCTTGCGCTTCCTACGGATCTCAACTCCAAAATTACCTGAGTCAGAAGAATCCAGCTTAACACCTAACCCACAGACTTGGCACCTGCCTGGGTGTGGACTGGCCCACTTCTATGACTGCGTTTCTTGACAGAGATTTTTCTCTGCTTCTTTTCTAGAGGTAAGCGTGACACTGGTCTTTCCTCTCTGGAGAACCCAGACCTGGAGGGAGGACCGCCCGCTTTTCTGTGCCCTCCTTTCCTCCCCTACAAACATGGGACAAAAGAAGCCATCGCCTCACAAGGCCATGCAACAACTAAGTGGATTAATTCTTTCAGGTAAACTGGTTCATTGTCACCGAGTCGATTCCAACTCATAGTGACCCTATGGGGTAGAACTGCCCCGGTGGTGTTCTGAGACTGTAACTCTTTATGGGAGTAGAAAGCTTCATCTTTCTCTGGCAGAGCATGTAGTGGTTTCGAACAGCTGACCTTGCGGTTGGCAGTCCAATGCTTAACCACGACACCACCAGGGCTCCTGCCAAGCATTGAGAGCAGTAATAAACACTCAGACAATGTTAGTGAACACTGCCCTTGCTGTCTCCTGTGGAACTGGCCCATCCCTCCTCTGTTCCACTCTGGCCTGTAAACATTTCTAATTTCTAAGTACCAACCAACCAACCTACTACAACCACAAACAGCTGCCGCAAAGTGGATTCCAACCCAAGAGGATGGCTCTCGTGTCAGGAAAGCACTGTGCCCCTTGGGGTTCCAATGGCTGAGTTTCCAGAAGCAGATTGCTAGATCTTCCTCCCGAGGCACCTCTGAGTGGATTCGAACCACCACACTTCCCGTTAGTAGCTGAGCATCAGTTTGCTCCAGCAGGGATTGTTCTACTAGAGAAGCTAGTTCCTATTCCCCAAAATCTCATTAAAATCAAAGGATAAAAACCAAAAACCAAACTCACTGCTATGGAGTCGATGCCACTCATAGCGACCCTAAAGGACAGGGTAGAACTTGCCCTGTGAGACTGTTTCCGTGACTGTAACTCCTTCAGGCGGTAGGAAGGCCCATCATTCTCCCGCAGTGCAGCCAGTGGTTTTGAACTGCTGACCTTGCGGTTGGTAGCCCAAAGCATCTCCCACTACACCGCGGGGATCCTTACATTCAAATAATAGTTTGGCCTCCATAGTCATGCCTGCCTGCCTTGAGTTTTGAGCTCTTTTCAAATCCATCTACACGAGAGCAAATGGACACCAGCAGCCCGAAAGATGAGATGGGACCTTCGTGGCCAGTGCGTTGATGCTCATGAGGGAGGAACAAGGCAGACAAGGAGGGTGAGCCTGGCTGCACAGCTCGGCGGCGAGTGTCACCTGTGTCCCTGCAGGACACACGTGGCAACTGTTGACTTGGTGTGTGCTCTGCTCGTCTGTTCTCGACCATAACTATGAAAAGAACAAAACAATGTCTTTGAACAGTATGGCAACCAGGAGGAGAGAGAGAGAGAGGAAGGAAGGAAGGAAGGAAGGAAGGAAGGAAGGAAGGAAGGAAGGAAGGAAGGAAGGGAGGGAGGGAAGGAGGAAGAAGGAAGAAAAAAAAAGAGAGGGT
>NW_022111300.1:35184979-35200265 GCF_000313985.2 Echinops telfairi
TGGGAAGAAATTAGCTTTCCTGATAAAATGCTTAAGCAATTTTCTGATAAACTTTAATGAGATTAAGACCTCTTCTGGGAAGCTAGCTACCCACCACTCAGCTGACTGTCAGTCAGGATCTAATGATATCAAAACAGCCCGGCTTCTCCTGTCCCTCCTTTAACAGTGATTACCGAACCATGCTGTCTGCCGAGGAAGTCTTTCTACAGAGGCGCTCTCTGAATTGCCTGGCTGAGGCCTCTCCCCCGGTGGACTGCTTGAGCTAAAGCCTTGACATATATTTAAAAGTAACACGCTGGAAAAAATTATTAACCCGTCAGAGCACACGAACTAGTCCTTAGCGTCAATCTCTATTCTTTCTCATTTCTGCACAGAGCAAGCACCACTCTCGTTTTCAACGACACTGAACACCGGGCTCAATGTATGAAGGTCGTCAAGAAATAAACAAGCTGATGAGAGAGCAGATACAACATGAAAGCAAATGACAGGAGCCCTTGCCATGGGGCGGCAGAACTGGGACCCCGGACTCGGAAGCATGGCTGGCTTGGGGTGGGATTCTGGGTTCAATCTTGACTGCACTTGTGTGTCCGGGCAAAGTGTCATACCCCTCCTTTGTGTCTTCATCATCCTCGGGGGCTAATCGGGCATTATAGAGGACCTCAAAATATCTTAGTTTCTCCTAGGGCCGTTGTGGGTTACCTGCATGTTGAGCTCCTAAATGCTAGGTCAGCAGTTCGAAACCACCACCTGCTATGCAGGAGAAAGACGAGGCTTTCTACTCTCACAAAGAGTTACCGTCTCCAAGATCCACAGCAGCAGTTCTACCCGCGCTGTAGGGGCGCTGAGTTGGAATGGGCTCGATGGCGGGGAGTTTGTCGCTGGAAAAGTCACGTCCTCTCTCTGGGCCTCGATTTCATCTAATTTTTTAAAAATCATTTCATGAGGCGATCTTCCAGACGTCATAGATTCCACAGTTCCATCACCTCGTCAAGCAGTGCTGCACGCTTGCTGCCACAGACGCTGCAAAGCATTTTCTTTCTTCTTGAACGCCTTGCTACCAGCTCCCCTTTATCCCCTCCCTCTCTACCCTAACCCCGATCAGATTCATCTTACACAGAGCAGGAAACTAAAACAGATTCTTATCCCAGGGATGTAATCAGAATTAAATAAAACAATGGAGGCAAAAATGATTTAAAATGTAATTAAAGTGCAGGGCGGTCTTCCTCTTCCAACCAAGATGGCAAAATAAAGACCAGATTTACGCGTCCGCCACAAACAACAAGAAATAGTGGGCAAAACACGTGGGGCAACAGTTTTCCAGACACTGGCTGTGAGGCAGTAAAGGGCAGGGCTACCTGAGGAACAAGGGGGAAATGAGGTGAGCCCTACATTTGTCCCGATACACGTAACAGGATGTGCCATCTCGTGACAAAGAAAGTCTTCAAAACTGTATGTATTCCTGATGCTCAGAGCTTACACAGAAAATGGCAGATATTTTTAAGAGACCCACGTCAAACTCTAGCATTGAAACCACAATACTGGGGACGAGAAGCACACTGGAGAGGGCGCAGAGCGGATTCAAGCGTGCAGAGGGATCGGGAGCTTGAACACACAGCAACGAGCGATGGCAAACCACAGACAGAACGCCCTCTTGAGGGCAGGGCTCTGTGTGGGTCCGCACAGGGCATCCCGGCCCCGCCAGCGACCTGAGCTCGCGGTCCTCAGAGGGGAGAGTTGAAGGGCAGAGATGACATTTGGAAAAACAATAGCCTAAACCTTTTCAACCCTGACTGAAAACTATAAACCCATAGATCCAGAAGCTCAACAAGCTTGCAGCACAAGAAAATGGCACCAAGTTACGTCACAGTAGACTGTCCAAGACACTGGCAAAGTGAACATTGCAGAAGCAGCCAGTTGGGGGGGGGGGCACGTCACATTCGGAGCAGTGAGGATGAGGAGTCGAAGAGAGTGTTGTGACATCTTTAATGTATTGCAAGGAGAAACAAAACAAGCCTTGCCAACCTAGAACCCTCAGCACAGTGAACATTCTTCCAAGACTGAGGGTCCTCGAGGAAGTGGCGTCCCCTCTGACTGGTCAGAGAGAGGTTAATGGAACTCCGAGTTCCTCTTACTGGTCAGAGAGAGGCGGGTGGGACCCCACGTGCCTCTTTCCGGTCAGAGAGAGGTTCATACTGGTCTGAGCAAGGCTGGCGGTCATTCCTCAAGTCTGGAACGTGGCCCCACACTGAGGCAAACAGCAGGCTGGTCTATGGGGGAAACACTAGCTTTGGGGAGCTCCACACTCCGGAGAAAACGACCATTTGGGATTAGAAGGGCAGCCCTGACCCAAGCCCAATGTGGAGAAGGGCTAGGAAAGAGGGGGGAATGGGCATAGGGAACCCAGACGTTTAGAACAAACCACCCAAGACAGTCAGACAAGGCTGCGTTTTAGACATCTAAACATCTTACAGACACATCACCAGCAGATTCACACCGCAAGAAATGCTAAGGACCATTCTTTAAGGGGGAAAAAAAGATGGCATGGCACTAGGGACCAACACAAAGCAGTAAGAGCATCAGAAACAGTAATCTCTCTCTCTCTCTCTCTCTCTCTCATACACACACACACACACACACACACACCCTTTAAAAGACAACTATAATTTTTTATGCATTCATTCTTTTTAAAAAAAATCAATTTATTGGGGCTCATACAATTCATCACAATACATAGATCAATTGTGTAAAGCACATCTATACCTATCTACAATTTTTTAAACCACAAATAATAACAATTTAGAAGAGGGTGTAGAAGCTATACAATAGGGTGTAGACGTGAAGTATCTGACAGCAGTAGCACAAAGGCTAAGGGGGTTAGAAATGGACACTTTACAAGTTCTGTGCACGATCGTGAAGGAAGTAGTATGGTATCATTTGAGGGTGCCCTGTGAAAAATTAAAAGATTTATAATATAAAGCAGAATGCAAACACTAAAATAGCAAAGCTAAGAGTTACAGGTCATAAGGCGACAAAGGAGCTGAAAGGGAGTCCTAAAGAGTGCTCCATTCAGAGGAAAACCGGACCGATGGAACGCAGAGAAACGGCGGGATGAACAGCACATGGAGCAGTGGCAGATTTAACCCTAGCCATACCAAACCACATCAGTGGACTCATCGTGACCCTACAGGGCAGGACAGCCCTGGCCCAAAGGGTCTCCCAGGCTGCCATCCTGACAGAAGCAACTGTCACACGCAGCACGGCTAGGGAGCTCAAACCGCCAAGCTTTTGGTTAGTGCCAGAGTTACAAGGCAGAGAAGGTCAGATTTGTAGAAAGGTGGTCTACGAAGTCAGTGGTTCAAACCCAGCAGCCGCTCTGCAGGAAAAGGAAAACGCTGTCCACTCCCACAAAGATCTGGAGTCTCGAACACCTGACGGCACAGCGCTAGTCTGCCCCATGGGGTTGCTCAGAGTCGGAATCAACTTGAAGGCAGGAGTTTGAGTCTTTGGGGACAAGGAACCCACCGTAAGTACTTTGAAAATCTGACTGAACAGTGAAAGGATCCAACCCATCCACTGAGCAAACGCTAAGAGCCCAGGTGTCGCGGGGCCGTCGGCTAAGCATTGGACTGCCAACCACCAAGCCCACAGTTCAAACCACCAACTGTTCCTGGGGAGGAAGTTGGGGCCGTCTGCTCCCATAAAGACCGACGGCCTCAGGTTCCCTGCAGTGCCGACGCGTGAGCACTGAGGGGAAGGCACTGGCTGTGGCTCTGGATTTGGTGCAAACACGAATCAAAAGAAGGCTGGAGGGGCTGTGTGATGAGCAGACAAAATAGATTTCAGAGAAAGCAGTTTCACCGGAAACAAAGAGGATGATTTCATCCTCCTAACGGGGTCTATTTATCAGAAGTCCCTAACACAGTAAGTGCTCAGGCATCTAACAAGGACACTGCAGACGACTTGAAGCAATACTGACAGACCTGCAAGAGAAATGCACAAATCCACAGTCACAATTGGAGACTCCAATACAGTAAGTCCCCAGGTTGCAGAAACCTGCCTGACAGACCTCTCCTACTTATGTCTTATATGACTCCTTAAATGTCACAGAAATGTGTCCTCACCTTGAAACAATGGGAACAGCCTCATCTCTGTTCAAAACGAAATAGAACTATCATCGAGCTCATCCCCGCACACGTCACCTTATCATGGGGCCGGGGAGAAAGATTCCCTAGGGTTTCTGAGGCTGTAAACTGGTAAGACAAGGGGATTCCCTTACTCCTTATGGGAAATAAATTGCCTTATTCATCTCCCTCCGAGCAGCCGCAGGGCTCAAATGACCAGCCTTTCAGTTAGCAGTCCAATCTGCCTGCACTGCAGCACCAGGACTTCTTTGAACCGACTCCGACTCTCACAAGTTCTTCACCACAACCAGCCACGCTTGCTGCGCGTACTCCAAAGTCGATCCTGACTCAGGGCAACCCAATGGCACAGGGCAGAACTGCCCCTGGGCATCTCAAGGCTGTCCGTCTTTAGAGGAGCAGAAAGCCTCCTCTTTCTCCTTTGGCGTTGCTGGTGATTTGAAACTGCTGACCTTGTAGTTAGCAGCTCCACGCACGACCCACTATGCTACCAGGGCACCTAGCTTTTGTACTGAACTAAGACTAAACAAGAATGTGTCCACCTGTTCCAACTTACCTACACACTGGACTTAAGCACACACCCAGGGACAATTCTGGTTGGTAAGCCGGGGACTTTCTGTACCCCTTCCCAATAATTGATCGAAAGAGTTGACAGAAAACCAGAAAGGATTAAGAGACTTGAAGAACAAAATTAACCAACTTGGCCTAATTGTTATTTATAAAACATTACATCCAACAACAGAATACACGTGCTTTTCAAGCGGAACACTGACCAAGATAGTCTAAGTCATAAAAAGGCATTTCAATGAATGTAAAAGAATTCAAGTAAGTATGTTCTCTGATCACAATGAAATAAAATTGAAAACCAGTAACAGAAAGATCTCTGGGAACTCCCCAGGTCACTGAGGCTCAATAACAGTTATAAACAAGGGATGGGGGCCATGGTGGCACCGTGGTTAAAGCACTTGGCTGCTACCCGACAGGCCACACACAGTTCCAACCCATCGGCCACTCCAAGGGGGAAGAACTTGGCAGTCTGCTTCTGTGAAGAGTGGCAGCCTTGGCCAACTTAGGGGCAGTCGGACTCCGTCCTATAGGGTCACTACGAGTCGGAGTTGAGTTGACAGTAGTGGATTGTTTGCTTTTCTTTGAAGCGATGCACAGGCTAAAGAAGAAACGAAAAGGACATTATATATCGTGTTGATCTTATTGAAAATGAACACACGACATCTCGAGGCTTTGGGCGATGCTGGTAAAGCAGTACTTGAGGGAGATTTCGTAGCACCGAGTCCAAAGATGAGAAAAGAGCTCACGTCGACCGTCTCTGGTCCCGCCGTCAGATATCACAACAAGAGCAAGAGGAACCCGGAGACAGTAGAAGGGAGCTCAGAGATCAGAAAACTGAAAGGGGAAACAGAGAGAAATCCACAAGATGGAAAATCTATGTTGTTGAAAGGCCAATAATGTAGATAAAACTCTCGCCAGACAAATTAGGAATAAAAGAGGGGAGGCACAAATGACCAATCTTTGTCATGGAAAAGGTGGCATCACTACCTATTACACAAACCCTTACAGCATAGTTCACATCGTCTAGTCGTTCTGACTCATAGAAACCCCACAGCACGGAGTAGAACCGTTCCATGGGACTTCTGAGGCCCTAAGTCTTTACGAACGCAGCAAGCCTCTTCTTTGACCAGAGTGGTTGGTAAGTTTGAACCTCTGACCAGTCAGCAGCTCGGTGCTTAACCCACGGAGGCACCAGTGCTCCTTTATCACCACAATACAGCAATTATGAACAGTCTTATGTAAACAAATCAACAACTTAGATGAATACATTCCTGGAAGAGCACAAACTATCAGATCTCATTAAAGAAGCAAGTAGTAAACTTAATAGCCCTGTATCTATTAAAGTAATTGAAGCTGTGGTGAAAACCTTCCCAAAAAGAATATTCCAAGTCCAGATGGCCTCAGTGGTGAATTCTACTAAACATTAAGAACAACAAAAATAATGCTTATTCTACAGAAATTCTTCCAGAAAACGTAAGGGTGGGGGTGGGAATACTCCCTAAATCATCCGCGAAGCAATGATGCTCTACCCCCTTCCCCCACCCGCACCCCCCCCATTGAGATCCATATCCCTTATGAAGAAGGTACATAAATTCTAAACAAAAATTCTCACAATCAGAACCCATCCATAAAAAGAATACGCCGTGACCTGGGGGTATATAATCTCAGGGTTGGCAACGTTGGTGTAATATTTGACAATCAACTTAAGTCACCAGATTCAAAAATCAAGCAAGAAGAAGAGGAAAAAAGAAATGATCACCTGAATGCATGCAGAGAGAATGTGTGACGAAATCTAGTGTCCATTCTGAATTTAAAACACTACTATCAGAAAACTAGGAGCAAAGGACAACCTTCCTCCACCTCACGGAGGGCATCTATGAAAAATGTACAGCTAACATCACGTCATGGTGAGCGGCGGGCTACTGTCCTGACAATCAGACACAAGGCAAGAGCGGCCCTTCTCAGCACTTGCACCAACCTTGTGCTGAAGGTTCCAGCAAGCGCAAGAGAAAGAAGCAAACACCTCCCCAGGTGGACAGAAGAAGCACAGCTGCCTGATCCAGGGACTTTGCGAGGATCTAAAAAACCCCAAACAACAAAACTGACAAAAAGCTACTAGAACTAATAAAAGATGAAGAAGATTTCAAGATACAAGGGAGATATGTAAATAGGAATTGTACTTCTACAGACTAGCAGTGAACGATTAAAAATTAATTGAAAAAATAATACTGCTTGCAATAGCATCAGAACACATGAATGCTTAGGGATAAATACGGAGACAGCGGTGAGGACTTGGACACGGAGAACGATAAGCCTCTGCTTTTAGGAATTGAAGAAGCTCTAAGTGAATGGGAGGTGCACTGTGCTCAGTGGTTGACAGACTGGTAACGTGTCAATTATTCCCACATAGTGTCCGTCCCATTAAAATCCCAGACAGTTTTCTCTCTCTCTCTCTCTTTCTCTTTTTGGAGAGGTTGACAAGCTAATTCTAAAGTTCATATGAGAACGCAAAAGACCTAGAATAGCCAAAACTATTTTAAAGAAGAATAAAGTTAGAGAACAAATACGACCTAATTTTAATACTTATGGTGGCGTTTCAGCAATCAAGAGAGTTTGGTACTGGACCCGAGGTAGACAAACTGAACAGTGGAACAGAGTCTAAAACTAGATTCATGCACATATACACAACTGTTTTTTGACAAGAGTTCAACTGCAATTTAGTGGAAAAAGAATATTCTTTTCCATAAATGATTCTGAAACAATTAGATATATCTGCAAAAATAAGAACTTCGATACAGACCTTGCACGGTATATTAAAAAAAAAAACTAGGTCAAAATAGATCATTTCCCTAAATGTAAAGCACCCGGCTATAATATTTCTGGACAAAAACGTCTTTATGATCTTGGGTTAGACAATGATGCCTTATATATACCCTGTTTCCCTGAAAATAAGACAATGTCTTATATTAATTTTTGCTCCCAAATATGCGCTAAGTCTTATTTTCAGGGGATATCTTATTTTTCCATGAAGAAGAATACGGTACACATTTATCGTTGAACCAAAAAAAAAAAAGAAAATTTATTACCTGTATACGGTACGGTAGTAGTTGTCATCACAAACCAGCATAACCAGACAAACTGTGAATCCTACAGTATCAAGAATTTCTTGTTACTACCATTATTTCCATGTACAACAATCTATGGTCCATTTACTCATAATCTATGGTACATTTACTCGCACTTCCTGTCTGCTCTGGCTGCGCTGCGGCCAACAGTGAGCTGCGCTGCAGCGCCTGCTGCTATGGTCCAGAGTCCAGAGTTACAGTAGCTTCGGGGGGCCTTATTATCGGGGAGGCCTTATGTTCGGGGTGATGCCTTATATTTCAGCGAGAGGCAAAACTGTAAGTCGGTCTTACTTTCGGGGAAACACGGTAGCACTACAAGAATACCCATAAAGACCAGGGCAGATAGACCCCTCGGGACATGATGGAGTGGCCGTGCCTGGGTGAGAAGAGGAATGTTGGGGGAGGATGGAACCGATCATGTTGATCTACATATTACCCCCTCCCTGGGCGACAGACAATGGAAAGGTGGGTGAAAGGAGACATCGGTCAGTGTAAGACATGAAAAAATAATAATAACGTATAAATTATCAAGGGTTTGTGGGGGAGGGAGGGGGAAAAACGAGAAGCTGATGCCAGGGGCTCAAGTAGAAAGAAAATGTTTTGAGGATGATGGCAACATATGTACAAATGTGCTTGACACAATGGATGTAGGTGTGTATTGTGATAAGAGCTGTGTGAGCAATTGTGATAAGAGTTGTATGAGCCCCCAGTAAAGTGATTTAAAAATAAATAATTTTTTTTAAAAAGCACTACCCATAAAAGGAAAAAAAAGATTTTTTGCAAAATTTAAATGTTTTGGTCTTTAGTGAAAGACGTACATGATAAAGGTAGATATACAAATATGAATTGTATTTCTACAGACAAGCATCGAGAATAAAAAGACAGGTTGCATAACAGGGGAAAATATCTCCAAATCGCATCTCTGATAAAGAACTTATAACTGGTTCAGTGGTTCTCAACCATCCTAATGCCCCAACCCTTTCATACAGTTCCTCATGTTGTGGTGACCCCCCAACCCTAAAATGATTTCCATTGCTACTTTGAACTGTAATTTTGCTACTGTTCTGAATCGGGAGACCTCTATAAAAGGGTTGTTCGACCCCCCAAAGGGGTCTCCACCCACAGGTTGAGAACCGCTGATCTAGGAGATAGAACGAACTCCCAGAACGCAGTAAGAAATGACCTCCTCAAAAAATGGGCAAGAGATTTGAACGGACACTGCACCAGAGAAATGTGGATGACAGACAAGCACATGAAAAGATGTCCAACGAGGGACTTGAAAACCCCAAACCGGAGAAACTGCACCCACCATCTGCCTGGCTGGAATGAAGAAGACAGAGCCTCCCACAGGTTGACCAAGAGATGGAACAGCGAGAATGTTAAGCGCTTCCGGAGGAGCATGCAAGGACACCATCGCCGCTTTCGAAAAAGTTTGAGCATGTCTTTAAACAGGGAAACATAACAGGCCACTACCATGTGATCCAGTCATTTCATGACGGGCGTTTACTCCAGAGCCAATGGGACATCTACCCCCACCCGGACTTGGACATGAACGTTCACAGGTGTAATAGACAAACGACGGGGAAAAAACCAAATGTCCATCAGCAGGCGAGTGGGGAGACTGCAACACAGCCACACAGTGGGATGCTCTGATGTCAGATGCCTTCCAGTGCATTCCGTCCGGCTGACGGGGATCTGACGCACGCAGGCCTGGACAATGAAAGGAAGGGGTGATTGGTATGTCAAAATCATTATGCTGAGTGAAATAAGCCAGGTTAAAAAAATACTCAACTTTCAAGGACTATGAAGCACGGTGACAGAAGGCAGATCGGTGCGAGGGGACACCTTTCTCGGGATACGAAGGAGGTAGAGGGCTACAAAGAGGCCTGAGGACATTTGGGCAGGCGGGCAGGGTTTGTTGTCCATTCTTTTGACTGTGGTAATGCTGTCACAGCTGAACACACACATCCAAACGAATCACGCTGCTCAGAGTCTCTAACTACACGCCTCCCAGACCTCCAGCACCACGTTGATTCTGAGTCAGAAGGGCCCCTCCCGAGACTACATCTTTACAGGAGCAGACAACACCCCCTTTCTCCTACAGGGCAGCCTGGGGGTTGAACCCTCCCATCTTTTGATTGGCAGTCCCACATCTGACGAGGACTTCTTACACTTTTTCCCCCCACTTGAAGCCTCTTTGTGCCCAAGAACTATCCAGCATGAGTAAGTATTTACCAGAAATACTTTCATGACCAGACACAGTCATTGATGAGTCTGGTTTGAACTGATGTTGCTCCTTGTGCTGAATGATTTGTGCTCCCCACGTTTGGTGCTCCTGTTTGGTAAGAGTTTTGTTTGAGAAGCTTGGATCGCTCCACCAGGGTTCCCTGACTGCATGTTCATTGTATAAATGTTCATGACCTTTCAATGACAGTGCGCCCTGTCTCACAACGCAATCGAGTTATACCAAGCCACACTTACCATTGTCTGTCTGTTGTTTTTTGTTGTTTTTTTATGTCTGACTGTTGGTAATACATACGACGCTGCCGTGTGCGAGAAAGGCATTACCATTCTCAGATGGACGTGTTTCCAACCACCCACCACACGCACAACTTTGGAGAGATGAAGCCAAACCAAACTCACGGCCACAGAGTCAATGCTATAGGACAAGCAGAACGGTCCCCTGTGAGCGTCTGAGACTAACTCTGGGCAGCAACAGAAAGCGCGCGTCCTTCTCCTGCAGAGCAGCGAGTGGTTTCCGATTGCTGACCTTGCGGCGAGCTGCCAAAGATATTAATGAAAGCCAATAACAATGAATACGAAACCAAAAGAATATGCCGGAACCAATTTATGGCAGAGCCGTCATCAGGATGGAGCCTGCCTGTGCCTCTCAGTCACCTGGGAAATACAGTGCTTACTGCAAAGAGCAGAGCCGCTATCAACCATGACTTAGCATCCAGCGGAAGGCAGGCCACTCAGACCCCACGAGCCACGGCTCTGAGCCACGGTGCATTCACACAGCTGTTCTGTGCCTCACACCCACGACCTCGGGGACTCACAGCTGGGCGGGGAGAACTGCTTCAGGAGTTCCCAAGCCAGTTCAGCTGAAGCAAGGGACCGCCGTGAAGACCAAACTGTAGGGTCTTTCCTTCAAGGGTGCTGTGACGCCCTTCCTGCCAGTCGACAGCAGAGGGGCTTTTTCCAGCCCCCACTGCCTGGCCTCCCTGCCCACCCCGAACCTGCCTTCTCCCCAGCTGAAAACTGCTCTCCAGAGCACACAAACCCATGATCAAAGGCGGCAGTGTGGCCACACACGGGGCTTTAATGGGCACATTTGTATGAGCAAGGGCACAATGAAGGACAGCAAGTAGAACACTGAATTAAAAGCCACTTACATTAAGAATTCAATAGCATCCACTTAACTAATAAATAGTATTCCTCTTTGCCATTGATCGACTCGGGGCTGCAATGAGGAGTTCAGGGGCAACGGTTGAGCGTCTTAGTTCATGGTGGAAACATCACCAACTCTTGGGCTGCAAAGACGGAAAGGGCCGGGGAGAGCAGAGTGGAGAACCCACAGGAATTCATTCTCGGACGTCGCTGCGGGGTCAGCACGCTTGTGCCCGGCTTCTCGGCGGATTTAATAGCCGAGTGCTTGGCAGGGTGCTGCCTGCCTGGGGGTTGGGGCTCTATAATGGTTAGTAAGTGATGACGGGGTGGAGAGGCGCAGTGCACACGAGACCAGGGTCTTTTTTATCTCCCAGTGAGACACTGGGGGAGCGGAGTGTGGTCCTTAGCCGGGGGTGGTCGCCGTGGTCTGTAACAACGGCCCAGCAGGGCCAGAACTGGGCAGGAAGGAAGCAGGAGGACACGGCAGCCGTCAGAAAGGGCAATGCTGCATGGGATGGACGCTCCTCTGGAGGAGGCCCCATGGTCCCGCCCTGGACTCCCACCCAACACTTCGTACACATACATAGACGTGTGTGTACATATATGCTGTAAATCCTACAGGAATATACACACACACAAACGCATGCATACATACATACATGCATATAGCATAAAAGCTATGTATAAATACATATATACGTATACACACACACACATATATACTATAAAAGCTGTAAATCTTACAGGATCAGACAGATGCGTCTTTCTCCCTCAGAGCAGCCATGCGGATTCAAATGGTTAATGCTGTGGCTAGCAACCCGACTTGAGATCTACGGGGCCACTCAAAGCTCTCTTCCATCAAGTGGATTCCTATGCATCGCGACCCCATAGGGCAGGCCAAAACTGCCCCTGTTTCTGAGACTGTAGCTCTTAACAGGTGTCAGAGCCCTCTCTTTTTCCCACCAAGGGGCTAGTAGTTTTGAACTGCTGACCTTGGGGATCGCAGCCCAACGTGTAACCACGGCTCCACCAGGGCTCCTTAGTTCATGGATGCGAGGTGCCAAAACCATTAACAGCGCACACACACCACCTCGCCTCTTTCTTCCCCCTCAAACCCATCCAACAGGCGGGGACCGGGGTCCACCAGCTCCCGTCTGACTCACAGCAGCCCTCCTGTGCACGGGGCAGAACTGTGCGCCACAGGCTTTCCCGCGGCTGAGTACTCAGAAGTAGCCTGCCAGGCCTTTCTCCTGAGGCACCTCTGCGTAGACTTGAACCTCTAACCTTTCCATCAGTAGCCGGGCGCTTCACCTTTTGTTCCGCCTAGGCGTCTTCTGCAATCTACAACTGCCAATCCAGGAGCAGAGCACCCTGGGGCCTGCATGCCTCTCTCACGCCACACATGGGTGGTCTTGTTTCTGGGCACATAAAGCCTGTGGGGGTAGGGTGAGTTGGAACCCGTTAGGTCATGCCCACAGGGCACTCTGAGACGGATGGTCAGCATCTTCATACACACAACCATGGAGGCCACAGGCTGAGGTCGCTGGGGGGAGATGACCCGTGTCCACCCTGGAGCTGCTCTCCCAGCCCCCTGAAAGGACCCCTCCCCTCGCATGCTTCCACCGTCAGGAACCTCCCTGCCTCCCCCCACCCCGTGCACATGGCCTGCCAGCACCCACTCCTCATCGCAGGGACCCCTCTCCCTCTGTGACGCCCATGCAGATCCTAGAATGACCACACACGCTTCCCTCCCAAGACTGGGAGGCTGCTATCCCCTTCCGATCAGTGTCCACCTGTCAGTCTGTCCCCTTCTCTAGGACTGTCCTCACGGCCCTGGCGTCAGTCACTGCCCACTGGTCCCAATGCCCTTCTAGTCAGCACCATGTGCATGGCCTCGACATGGGCAGCTCGTGCAGGGGTGGCGCAGGCGGGGCCCCACGTGGTCTTCATCTCTGCCTCAGCCCAAGCCCCTCGGGCAGGACCGAGAGAGGGGTCGCCGACACAGAGCTGACACACGTGCCCTTCAGGGTTCTCAGAGGACGGAATAAAGGGCCTTCCAAAGTGGACGCTGAGAATGCATGTAGCTGAGCCCCCGGGCACCCCTCCTTCTTCCCCTGGCCCCTCTGCAGAGCCCGCGGGTGTGTGTGTGGGCACGAGGCCACGCTGGAACAAGGACTAGCTGGACTCCAAACCGGGGGCAGCTGTGTCCATTCATATCCGCGTGGATCCCTAGTGACAAGCAAGCTGCTCGACCGAGCAAGGGACAGGCGCGCACAATACACATTTCGCTGTATAACGTCACGAACAGAGCAGCCTACAGAATGAATTGGTAATCAAGGAGATGCAAATGAGGCCCCTCGGCCCCTCCCACCTCCCTGCCCAAATGCAGAGGAAGGTAATTACATACCAGTTTGCACCTATAAATTAGCACCAACATTCAGAGGAGTGAATTCGGGGCTGGAAGGACAGTGGAGAAATCAATGCCCCATGGAATCCAAACCGGAGGTGGGAATTTCTTAAGGGGTGGCGGGGAGAGCATTTTTAGGGAAACACATCAAGATGTCCACGACGCTCCTGCCCTCTGACCCAGACACTGGGGCTGGGGGAGGGTTCCGCTCACTGGAGAAGCAGCACTGCTCAGCCCTGCCGCTGCTGAGTCAGCACCCCGCAAGGCCGGTGGCGGTTTACGCTGCCCGCCCGCCGCCCACGTGTGGGTGACATCTCTACATTCAATTAATGAGCCAGTCTTGGGGTGACAGTACATTAGCCGGCCTGGCTCACATCAATTACAGGCAGATGCTGAGCTGTAATCGTGGGAAGGGCGAGCTGGCGTCGCCCGTGGTGTGCAGGGACCGCAGCATCAAATCACCTTTATTCTCAAAAAACGGCGAGGAGTCACGAGACAAAGGAAGCCCACTGGCCTCCTGTCACTTCGCACCGCTGGCTCTGTGTCACAGCACCTCCTCCTGCATCCAGCCGGGCTGGGCCCTCCAGCTCCACTCCACTCCTCTCCCAGAAGCCAGAGCCCCCTGCCCTGGCTGGGCTGGCCAGGGTCTTCTGGGAGGGAGGGGGCGGTGCTGGGCTCTGGCTGTCTGTCGGCCATCATGCTGGGACGGCAGTGGAGAGACCGCTCAGGGCCTGTGCTGGGAAGCATGGATTCAGGAAGCTGGGGAGGGCTCCCACCAAGTCTCCATAGCAACTGTCTCCCTGGGGTCACCCTCCCCCTAACCCGGCCAGCCCTCACCAACTGGTCTGCTCTTTCAGGGTCTGAGATTAACTGCATCTTCCTGTGGCTGCCATTCCACTCCGCCCCACCCCACCCACCCACCCCGGCTGGTGCCTGGGAGCCAGCCAAGGGGGCCTATCTTTCCTTATCTTCCTGGGGAAACTTCCAAAGCACTTTTCCATCCCTGAGCTCACTGCTTCCCCACTCCAACCAGGGAGGCTGGTGGACAGGGGAGAAAGGGAGAGGCAGGATGGGCCAGGCCCTTCCAGACATGCACAGATGGGACGCGGACGAGATGCAGTTAGAGAAGGGGCCCGCTCTGTGGCCCAGGCATCTCATCTCACCTGCCTCTCTGATTCAGCCTAGACCAGAGCCTGAGTCCATCTGCCCTCAGGTTCATACTGACCAGGATAAAGGTAAAAGGGGTTTCTGACAAGGCTGCCTGTCTCCTAAGAGTTAGAACATCAAAATCCACCCAAACAAAACAAATTCACTGCCCTTGGGTAGATGCCGAGACTATAAGACAGGTAGATCTAGCTTCTGAGACTGCAACTGTTAACAGGGGCGGAAAGTCCTGCCTTGCTCCTGAGGGGCGGCTGAAGGTTTCAAAGAGCTCACCATGTGGATTGCAGCCCAACGCACAACCACTACACCACCAGGGTTACCGCGAATTCCTCAAAGCAAGGGCAGGGGAGCTCCAGAACAGTCGTGAGAGAGTCACCGCGAGACCAGGAGTAGCGCTTTGTTTGAGAACCTGTAGGGGTGTGAAACTGCCCCGATTCCTCTCAGGGGAGCTGGGGGAGACTCGGTGGAGAGCAGGCAGCAGTGATGCTGGAGGA
>NW_022111300.1:35201077-35210969 GCF_000313985.2 Echinops telfairi
CTTGTTTCATTCACCGTTCCCATTGCTCCCTGTCACTGCTGAGTTTATCTCCTTAGCTTTGTAAAAGAAAAACGGTGTGGAGTTAGGCTGCTACGTATGGAAAAAAACACCCCCAAACCTCAAAAACTCACTGCCGCCAGAGTGGTTTCCGACTCATAGTGACCTTCCAGGGCAGGTAGAACTGTCCGGGGATTTCCCAGAGACTGCCACTCTCTGTGGGAGTAGAAAGCCTCGTCTTTCTCTTGTGGAGCTCCTGGTGGTTTCAAACTGCTGACCTTGTGGTTGGCAGCCAGACACACAATTTTGACAGTGCCTAGTGACTTGATGGAGCTTTGTTCCTTGGAAGCAAGGCTGGGGAGACTTCGTTGATCTCACAGACTTGGGGTATGTTCCTGGGGGAGGGCCTCCCCTGGAGAAGGGTGTTGTGCTCGGTAAAGTCGTGGGTCATGGTGGAAAAGAAGCAAGCCCCTCAGCCGCGGGCCCCAACACAGCAGCGATCGTGAGGAGGGCCGTGTCTGCTGTGCGGGACGTGGCGCCGCGATGAGCAAGAAGGGAGTTGACGGGCCTAACAACCACAAGAACAGCATCCGTAGTTTGCCTTACCCTGCACGGGGCGACTGCGATCCGTCGGCTGTTCCATCTTTCACTGCTGTGAGGAAGGCGGCGGGAGCATCCTGGTCCCTGCCTCCCTGGTACGGGCTGGTTTACCGTGTGTGTAATAGACCCCGGCATGAGGCCATTTCCCTCCCACCAAGCGGCTCTCCCTCGTCACCACAGCACCCCTGACAGCGACACTGCTTTCCCTCCGCTCCTTGCCTCTTCCTTGTCAGCAGGGGTCCCAGCAAAGCACGTGCTCACTGCCTGACAACAAGGCCCCCTCGTGCCTCCCTCCAGGAATGCTGATCAGCGGGGACAAAGCGTGGCCTGGCCCCCCCACACACCCAGCTGGGGCCGACGCGGTTGGAAATGCGTTTTCTTCTGACAGCAGGGCCTGCTTTCTTCTTCTGCAACCGTGTCTTCATTTTTATCAGTGCGGTAACCAAGCCCGGGGAGACGGACAGCCGGCTTCTCCTTCACATCCCTGCTCTCTCCAGCTGCCCTCCGGGGCCTCAGGTACAGCACGCGTTCTGTGGTTGGCTGAGGCCTGAACGGTGTCTTGGGTATGGACTTCAGCAGTGGGACCATCGCTGGCAGGTTTCAGCACACAGAACTTGAGCTTCGCAGAGTTCAGGGGCTGCAAATCTGAATGCAGAGCCTGCCCTGAGGGGGAGGCTTCCTGTCGCTGTCGGATCGGACAGCTTCGGCTTCCCTGTTCCTGGGAGACCTCCACGTGTCTGAACACTGATCTCCCCCATCCCTGCTCACTCGCTTGCTGGTATAATCTGTTCTGTAACGCAAGACCCACCTTCCACGACCCCGGTCTCACCAACACCCAAGACAACCCAATCGGAATGAAGTTCTCAACACAGGCAGAGGTCAGGGTTTACAACACAGATTTGGGGGCAGGGGGCACCGGTCAATCCATAACAAAGGCCTATTCTCTTTCTAGCTTCTAAGTTTTCCATCTCCACAGGCCCGCAGGCAGTGAAGGCATGTGGGCCATGTGAGCGAGTGTGGGGGGTGGAGGGGCAGCATTTAGCTAGGGTACTTTCTGTAGGTGGATGAGAGCAGGTGTGAAGTGCTGTTTGGGAAGAGCAACTCCTGCCTCTCAGTGATATAAAGCACTGTGCTTCAGGGTCCAACGGGACACCTCTTAGAAATACAAGCATTGCTGCAACCCTGTCAACTGTTGATTGATTGATTTATTCACTATTGAGACACAGAAGATTTAGAAGTGGATGTCGTTAGCTGGCTAGCTGGATATACTCACTCATTTACTCACTCCTTCCTTGCCTCAAGTCAATTCCAACTCAAAGTGACCCTACAGGACAGTGCAGAGCTGCCTCTGTGGGTTTCCAAGACTGTAACTCTTACCGAGTAGAAAGCCTTGTCTGCCTCCCGGAAGCAGCTGGTGGTTTTGAGCTGCTGACCTTGTGGTTCACGGTCCAACGTGTGTCAGTCTCAGGAGCTTCCCATCAGGGTGTGCCGTGTAGAATGAAGTCCAAGAGCATGATGATAAAACTGAAACGTCCACCATACAGGCTGTTCAACATTATGGGTACAGACAGGGCCTCACGTCTGAAGACTTGCAGGGACCCCTGGGAGCCCAGGAAGGCAGGCCACAGTAGAAATCAGTTTCATGGGTACCTGGCTTTGGGAATATTCCATTCCCGGAGTGCTCCCATTCTGAGCCACTGCAGTCTGCACGTGAAATCTGTTAATCTGTTCCTGAGGTGGCGGAGAAGGATCATCTGTTGTCCCACAGAACTCATGGTGGTCTCCCAACATGGTGGCCTCCAGTCCCCGAGCTGCCTTGCTCTTAATGAACTAGACAGTTGGGAGCTGACTTAGGCGTGCTCCCAGCTGCCCCGGCAGTTCCGGTTCCTCTCTCCACACTCCGGCTCCTGGAGAGGGCCAGCCTAGACCAAACTCCTCAACTACATCTATCTACAGGCGGACCCCTTGCAAAGAAACCCGCGGAGGGGATGCGAAAGTACCTGTGAGGAAAGGCCGTTTGATACAGGCAGAGAGCAATGGAAACCGGTGTCTGCAAAGAATTAGTAACGAATGATTTGAACGAGATGCCCCTCAGACCGTGAGAGGCCAGAAGCAAACAGAACACACGACAGCAGACTACATCTGTAAATACAGAGCGAGGCACACGAGGGCTTCCCAAAGTCCGTGGGGAAATGGAGTGAAAAAAGAACGGAGTTTTTTCACAAACTTCTTGACGGCTCTTAACGGAGCCGTGAAAGCCTGAATGGGACAGCTCTGCCTTGTTTCCGGGTCTCAAGTCTTCCTTCCACCTTTGACGGGAGGCAATCTTACCATGCTGCTCCTGCTCACTGTAGGGGAAATGCTTGAGTTTCCTTCTCTGATCGGCTTCTACCTTACATGTGTTCCAGTTTTCACGGGTTTTACTGTGTGCGCGCGCGCACGCGCGCACGCATGTACAGGCAGTTCTGGCGAGGAAAATAAAAGGATGTTTGAAAGAGCAACACACAGAAACGTGGGTTTTGGCAAACATCTGGCAAGAACCACATCCAAGAATGTATTTCAGTTCATCCTTGGGATCAGCCACCCTGCCATGACCACCCAAATATATTTTATAGATGAGATGTGAAGGCTAAAATTAAGCAGCACAGCTACGCTCAAAAGGAGAAATGGGAAATGAGAAAGCAAGTGACCAGTAGGTCAGACGCTGCTGGTCTGTTGGCAGAGGGAGCAGGGCCAGGGAGCTCCCCCCACCCAGCCTCACCCTCCCTGCCCCCTTGCCCACCCCCAACCTCCCCCTGCTCAAAGCAAGAGCCAGTGCCTCAGAGCTGGTTCTGACCGTTTTCCAGGGCTCTGCTTTATATGAAGCTTTGTACCTTGGGAAAGGGGAGGACTCCCACCAGGAACTGAGCCAGGCCACCCACAGGCTCAGCGACTGGCCCTGCAAATCCTCCACATGAAAGGGTGGGAGGTCAGTGCAGGACCGGATTCTGAGCTGCAGGCTCTAGTTAACCAGTTAGAGGCTCACACAAATTCATTTGACACAAGAATGAGCACTGGAAGCGAAAGAAATCACAGTGGGAACACATGCTAAGAAAGAGAGCCAACAGAATTGGCAAATGGGAAGCAAACTGACTCTTGATGAAATGAAACTAATTTGAAAGTCCGAAAAAGAATCGAAGCAGCATTCTTGCCCTAAAATAAAGATGAGCCCCTAAGAGAAGAAAAGGAATTACTGAACAGTGGGAGAGAAAATAAAATAAAATACAGCTACACATGAAAAAAAGAAATCAATTGAAAATGCTAAAACTTAAACTAGGGACATAGAAATAAAATATGATAAATGATCAAAGCTAGACTGGTCATAATTACAATGAGAATTGGAATGTTGCAGTGAGATTAATAGATCCATTCAGAACAAAAAACAGAGATTGAATGTGATGATTAGCTTTGTGTCAGCTTGGGTGGGCCAGGATTCTCCGATACAGGATCTCAGTGTGGTCAATTTCATGATGGGATCTGTGAAGCAGCCAAGCCGTTGTGGAGAGAATTAAAGTAAAAAAAAATCACTGCCATCAAATTAATGTTGACTCTTAGCAACCCTATAAGACAGTAGAGCTGCCCCTGTGGGTTTCTGAGACAACAACTCTTTACTGGAATAGAAAGCTCAGTCTTTGTCTTCCTTCTGTAGCAGCTAGTGGTTTCAAACTGCTGACCTTGAGGTTACTGGCCCGATATGTAACCACTATGCCATCAGGGCTCCTCGATCTGGTCAGTGCCTTGATAGGATAGGATTGAGGGGGGTTTCATGCAGGGTGGGGTCCACTCTTAGTATAAACTGACAGTGTGTGAAAGATAGCTAGCTCACTCCTGCTGCTGGATTTGGACCCTGCATCTGGTTCACAATCTCTTGTTCTATCACCTGCCAATGCCAGGAGCCATCAGCTCTGCACCCACCAGCCGGTGGTCTTCCTGCTTCATCTCCTTGCTTCCTGTGCTGCAGCCCCTGCAGCGACAGGAGTCAGGAGAAGCCTCTAGCTTACACCTAACCCAAGGACTTGAACCAAATTAGACTTGGCCACTTGTGGCAGTTACATAATCAGGAGATTATTTAACTTGAGCAAAGGGGTGGAGTTTAGCTTGTCAATCAGGTGGCAGCTTGATGACCTCATTTGGAGGCGTGACAGAGATAAACAGCTCACTGGAGGCCAGAACCAGTCTCTCTGCCTTCCCTTTCCTGCTGCTGAGCCCCTCAGAGGGCTGGAGGAGACAGGTGGAGAAACGCGCCAGCGTTGAGATGCTTCCACTGCCACTGGACCCACAAGACCTTCTACCCGCTGGCCTGTGATCTTCTTGCATTCGGCATCATTGCATGTGTTGCGTGAATGTCAAGAGGAATTTGTGGACTAGCATTGGACACATGGCTAATATAAGACTCATGGCCTTGATCTGGACAGGGCTGGGATGTTTTCTCAATATACAATTGCTCTTTTATATAAAGCTCTTTCCTCTACACATATGAGTGTCTATGAATTTGTTTCTCTAGTCTACCCAGACTAACACAAAGATACACTTCAGTGAAAAATGAGTTCAAAGAGAAAAGGTTGGGATCCAAAACAAATAAAAACTGTTAGCACAGATATCGTTAAGGTATATAAATGGGTGTATTAATTACCGGTGTGTTTTTCTTTGTAAGTACTAGTTTTGCGTGTGTTTAAAAAGAGAGTGGAGCTAAACCTCTCTATGGTGAAGAGGACATTCCCTGTCTGGTTAAACTGGGCAGAGAACCTTTTCTTGTCTGAGAGAAAGAAAAAAGAATTTTAGGTTTGTGAGAAAATTGTGCAGTCAGGAATGTACTTTTAAAAAGCAAAAGGCAACTACTTAAAAATAAACACCACTCCGTCTGTAGCTTTTGAACCAGCAGAGGAGAAAACATTAAAAGGGTAACACGTGAAGTTCAACAGGGAACGATGTAAAGAGAATAAAACAAGCAAAAGGATTGTAATCAGAAAACACACAGGAAAAGCAAGTGGCATAAATAAATGTTTATCGGGAATCATAAAAAGAAGACTAGATTAAAATCACCTATGAAAAGATAGATTCTCAGACTAGATAAAAAGATAGCCCAGCTAAATATATTCATAAGGATACCTTCAAGACAAAACAATAGAGATTGAAAATAAAGCGAGGGGAAATGACCTTGCAAGTAAATAGTAACATAACTTGCATAACACCATCGAGATCAGACAAGGAGAGGAGAGAGGGCACACACAGATCAGTGAGAGGAGCACCTCGCGCAACCCGTCGAATGCCGACAGATGACGCGCACAGAGTGGAAAGAGCTGAAACAGGGAGCACAGGAGCACACGCGGGATTGATGCGAGAGGAAATGAGCCACCAGAACCTAAAGCTCGCTGTCTGGAAGACAGCCTTCAGCGAGACTGATGTGGCAGTTACCCAGACTAACACATCAAACAAAAGGAAAGGCAACAAGGAAAGAGAGAGAGAGAGAGAGAGAGATTGCTCAACCCAAAGGGAAACGATGAAGAGTTTTTAAATTATAAATAATAATCGACACAAGAAAAAGGTATTATCTGTATGCACTAGCAATCACACAAGCAAGTGGATTGTGAGCCAGAATATGCCCCTCTCTCCCAAAGGCATCAGCACAAGAGGGCGTGACAGTCGAGGTGTGTCAGCTCCTGATGAAACAGCTACTTCTTATCTACCGCACACAGTCTTCGGAGAACAGAACAAGAGGAGGAACGGGCGGGTGAGTTGGTGAAGTCAATGTATGGAACCTCGAGAAACCAACTGCACGTGGGTAGTACAGTGCGACTGTAAAGAGTATGCCTCACGGCAAGAGGGCCAAAACTTCCACCGAAAACACTCTCCATCGAGCTTAGCAAGGTATAAAAATTCTATCATGATCAATTCCTGTCCACATTAGAAATGCAGGAATCTCTAGCCTCACAAAATTTATCTATCTACCTGCGATCGCTGAAGACAAAGGGGTGCATAAGCAAACGTGGTGAAGAAAGCTGATGGTGCCCAGCTATCAAAAGATATAGCATCTGGGGGTCTTAAAGGCTTAAAGATAAACAAGGGGCCATCTAGCTCAGAAGCAACAAAGCCCACATGAAAGAAGCACACCAGCCTGTGTGATTATGAGGTGCCAAAGGGATGAGGCATCAAACAACAAAAAAGCATACCATTGTGAATGAGGGGGAGTGCAGAGTAGGGACCCAAAGCCCATCTGTAGACAACTGGACATCCCCTTACAGAAGGGTAGCAGGGAGGACATGAGCCAGTCAGGGTGCAGGGTAGCAACGATGAAACATACAACTTTCCTCTAGTTCCTAAATGCTTCCTCCCCACCCACTATCATGATCCCAATTCTACCTCACAAATCTGGCTGGACCAGAGGATGTACACTGGTACAGATAGGAACTGGAAACACAGGGAATCCAGGACGGATGATCCCCTTAGGACCAGCGGTGAGAGTGGCGATACTGGGAGAGTGGAGGGACGGTGGGCTGGAAAGGGGGAACCTATTACAAGGATCTACATGTGACCTCCTCCCTGAGGAACAGACAACAGAAAAGTGGGTGAAGGGAGACATCGGACAGTGTAAGACTTGACAAAATAATTTATAAATTATCAAGGGTTCATGAGGGAGGGGGAAGAGGGAGGGAGGGAGAAAATGAGGAGCTGATGCCAGGGGCTTACGTGGAGAGCGGGTGTTTTGAGAATGATGAGGGTAATGAATGTACAAATGTGCTTTATACAATTGATGTATGTATGGATTGTGATAAGCATTGTATGAACCTCCAATAAAATGATAAAACATGTATCTATCTACCTATCTCTATATAATAATTTTTGCACACACGCACACATAAGGAGTTCTGGGTGTGTGGTGGTTATGTGTTGGGCTGCTCACCACAAGGTTCACCATTCGAAGCCACCAGCCTCTCCGGAGGAGAAAGAAGGGGCATTCTACCCCTGTAGAAAGTTAGTTTCAAAACCTCACGGGGACAGTGCTACCTTGTCCTACAGGGTGGCTAGGAGTCACCATCGACTCAATGGCAGTGAGTTTGGATAAATCTCTCTGTGTGTGTGTAGGTATCTAATATATAGATATAGATGCCACCTTATGAGATTCATGTGTATTAAGTACTGCTGTCAATTGCTCTACCACCTCGCTATGACCCCTGGCTTAGTAAATTCTGAAGAAAAAGCATTTGACAAGATTCCATATCTGTTCATGACGATTTAGCAAATTAGTGTTAGAGGGGAAAAAAATAACCTTCCTTTAATTCAGAAACCAATGACTAACATCACCTACAATGGTAAAAATTTAGAAGCAATTTCATTAAAGTAGAAACGTAACGAGGATGCCATTGTAACCTCAACAACTCGTCACCGAACAAGAAGTCCGAGTTGGCACACGAGGAGGAAAGGAAGTGCCATCACTGGAAAGAAAGAGACAAAATTCCCTTATTTTCAGATAGTACAAAGGGACTTCAGCAACTTCATGAAGAACCCACTGTCCTTTGATTCCATGCTTGGAGTCCCCTCATCTCAGGGTGCGACGCCCTGAAGCCAAGAGCACGGAGGAGCCCAGCAACAGCACTAGAAAGACATAGACGAAGATTTCACCAAATGGACATTCACACATTAGGCTCATGGATGAGAAGATTCAATAATGAGCTGTTAATTCTTCCAAAATTAATCTAGAAATCCGATGGAATTTCAATTTAAAAACTATCAAGATCACTACTTTCCCCCATTATATCCATAGTCAGAGTCCGCTGCCATTCAGGTGACCCTGTAAGACAGAGCAGGATTGCCCCGCAGGGTTTTCTCCTGGGCTGTAAATCTTTGCAGGAACAGATGGCCCCGTTTCTCTGCTGAGGACTGACTGGGGATTCAAACTGCAGACTTTTCAGCTAGCAGCTGAGTGCTTAACCTCGGCACCACCAGGGCTCTTTCTCACACCCAGTGTTGCTAAACATCCTTGAGTCAGTTCTGACTCGTCATGACACTGCCGGTCCTGCCCCACCCCCACAACTGCTGCTACACGTCAGCTATTCCTACAGTCAGTGCTAATCCATGTGATCCTCCGTTTCACCAGGCATGACGCCCTTGTCTCAGAACTGGTATCTCATCATAACACGCCTGAAGTCTACAGACAAACTCTTGCCATCCTCACCACTGAAGAATTTGGGCTATACTTCTGCCAAGACAGATGTAGTCGCCTATGGTACACCCAAGACCCCTCTCCATGCGTATTCAACACCCTAAGTCACAGGCATCCATTCCCCCTCCGTCTTCCTTAGTCAAAGTCCAGCTTCGGCACACACTTAAGGTGATTGAACAGACCAGGGTTAGAGTCTGGGACACCTTAGTCCTCAGAGTGACAGCTTTGCTTTTGCAGCAGACTTGCCCAGTGCACTACATCGTTTGATTTCTTAACTGCTGTTTCATGGGCATTGATTGTGAACCCAAGTCAAATGGAATTCTTGAAAACTTTGGTCTTTTCTCCTGTTATCATACCGTTGGCCCAGTCAGGAGCATTTTTTCCTCTTCACATTAAGGTGTAATCTCCACTGACCCACGCAGTATTTGATCTTCATCAGTAAGTGCTTCGAGGCCTCTTCATTTTCATCAAGCGAGGAGCATCATCTGCCTACTGTAGTTAATTAATGAGTCTTCCTCCAGTTTTTATGCCACATTCTTCTTCGGGTAGCTCAGCTTCTTGGATTATTTTCTCAACGTACAGAACAAGAATAGTGAAAAGATGCAAGCCTGATACACACCTTTTCATTTGAAACCAGGTGGTAAGTATCCCCTTCTTCTGTTCTAACAACCCATTACTCAAACAATAAAAATGGAAAAAAACACAACCTCATAGCAATCCTGCACGGTGGGAGAGCTATGCCCTCGTGGATTTCCAAGACTGTCACTCTTCATGGGAATAAGCAGCCTCATCTTTCTCCCTTAGGGTGGCTGGTGGTTTCAAACTGCTGACCGTGTGGTTAGCAGCTCAATGCATAACCTGCCACCCCTCCAGGGGCACCTCGCATACCTATGAGCAGGGCTAGCATCAAAGAATCAGACAATAATAGGCATTGGGCAGGACGTAGAGAAATCAAACGTTTATACACCACTAACTAACTAATGCCCTCAAGTCAATGCCGACTCACAGGGCCCTACAGGAGACCCTACAGGATAGGGTAGAATTAATTGCCCCTTTGAGTTTCCAAGACTGTTACTCTTTTTTTTTTAATTAAAA
>NW_022111300.1:35212338-35218580 GCF_000313985.2 Echinops telfairi
AAACACTGAGGAAGTGGAAGGACTTTGGGCCTCTACTCAAGCCCTCCCTCAACAGGAGGGTAGGAGATGGTGGGAAGAGGAGGGGGGAAGAAACCAGGGGGAAGGGAGGCGGCAGTCATTGTAAGATATGAAAGTAATAATAATAATTTATAATTTATCACGGGTCACGAATGAGGGAGCAGGAGGGAGGGTGAAAGAGCTGATACAAGAGCTCAAATAGAATGTAAATGTTTAGAAAATGATGATGGCAACATATGTATAAATATGCTTGATACAATTGATGTATGGATTGTTATAAGAGCTGTAAGAGCCCCCAATAAAATGATCTTTAAAAAAATAAAATAGTTTTTTGTTTTATTTTGTGTTTAATTCTGGTGAGACTTGACATCAGTATACTAGATTTACTAGAAAACTTAGTCATAAGACTGATAGGCTACTATCGTAAGAACTACCAATCACACCAAAAGGAAATAGCAACACCAGAGAGAAATTGATAGATAGATGTGAGCTTTGGTATACGGCAGACTTAACCATATGAATTGGTAAGGAAAATACAGACTGCTCAGTAAATTTACTCACATGGTACAAAAATTAGATTACCACCTCAGTGATGTTTAAAAGCAATGATGAAATAGTACCGTTTGGCATCCGGATCAGCAGACTTAGCAATAGTTGCTGGATTTTAAGAGGAAGGAAATGACCTGAAAGGAGAGGGGTGTCTCTGGGACATGTGGAACATTTAACTTCTACAAGAAAGGATCCGAACCAAATACGGCAGAAATGTCAGGACTGATTCATTACGATTTATGGCTTATGGATCATAGCTGCATTATTTCTCTGCACATTTGTACATTTTTGAAACAATCCCTAATTATTAAGTTTCCATAAAAATATTACCTGCAGGTAATATGCCAAAATATTAAGAACAGAGTGCCTTGGGGGCATGAGGATGCGGGTGGCTTTGCCCATGTCTGGATTTTCCTGTGTTTTTCCGCCGTGTATACAACAAGCACGCTTTATTTCACTGAGCAGGGAGGCTGTTAAAAGGACCAGAAAGGGAAACCACCCTTTTCCCGCTCCTCCTCCAGGAAGGCGGGCACACGTCAGTGCAGATAAAGCTGCGATCTCTGTGCACTACATAGCACGGCATGCTTCTCGCACCCCTCCCACCATCTGTTCTATGCCAGGCTCACGCAAGTGTGTGAAGGAGACAGGCAAAGAATCGCGATAGAACAGTCAGCCGTTTGGTCTAACTACACGTGGTTAGTTAGTGACGGAGCCGGGTCAATAACTAGTATTTGACAGCCCCTTAACAGCCCCCAATAGGCCCTTTAGCATGCTCTCTGTTTTTCAAACAGCGGGGAGAGTGGGGGGTTTGAACCTGAATCCTGTTTTCTTGCAGAAACAGCATTTATGAAGGCAAATTCGGTTCAAAAGTTCATCGACATCTCTGTCAAACCTGACCTCTCTTCTGAGCATCAGCGTTGTCCCCGCCAGCTGCCTTCTGCCACCTCCACCAGGGAAAGGCACCTGGCATCTCCTAGCTCCACATTTCCCAAGCCGAGCTGTTTCCAGGTCCCCTAAACCAGGCCTTCCCCATCTTCCTCGCCATCATCAGAGCCACCTAGACCGCAGAGTGCCTTCATCCCAAAACGTGGATGATGGGCTGGGCTCATCTGCCCCACCCCCATCCCAACCACGGAGGACCACCAAATTCTGTTGAGCCACCTCAAAAAGGGATCTCAACTCCAACCACTGGTCTCCATTCTCCTGGCCCTGTCACGGCTCAAGGTGCCATCCCTTCTCCCCATATTCAAGCCACCACAGGCACAGTCACTGGACCCCTGGCCAGAAAGCAGACTGTGAGTCTGGTCCACACGTCAGGTGCCCACTCTTGTCTTGGGGGTGTCTGTTTGGCCAGTGGTTGCTTGCTCTTGTCCTGGCCAAGGAGCTATTGCAACGCAGTCCCGACTCTCCCAACCCTCCCACCCTGTCACTTGCAATCTGGTTCCTGCCAGGGGCTGTCTAATCATTAACCATGTCTTTCCTAAGGACTCACTCTGGGGGCTTCTTTATCGACCTCAAAAGCCAACATTATTTTTCCAAATCTGGAAAAACAAAAACAAAAGGATAGCTATTTACTAGCAGAAAAAGGTCACAAATGAGCAAACCTGCCATTTCATTAAAAGGAAGCGCCCATCTCTACGAATGGCTAATTAATTAATTCATAGATGCCAAACCAGCCCTAGTGGAACTGGTGGAGTGCTGACATAAACAAACCTTGCATCAACAGATGTGAGTGTTAATGTCCAAGACCATAATAATCTTCTTGTGATTTACTGGAAGACAGTGGGCTATTAATCTGTGTGGTTCCCCCTCAGTATTTCCCAGCCTTGTAACACTACCAGGCTTAGCATCAGGGTGCTCCTAGGGTGGGAGGTTCTGAGTAGCAGAGAGCCTCGGAGATTGCTCGGTGTACGGAGCTCCTTGGGCTCAGTCCCTAATCCCAATGCCCAGCACAGCGTCTGACCCAGAGTGTGTTCAAACACACCAAACCCAAGCCCTCACCATGAAAGATACAGAACCGGAGTCCAGAACGCCTGAGAGACTTCCTGTCTGCGGATGAATACCACAGCAGGTGTCTTTACAGAACAGACATGTGTTTTCCCACAATGATGGAGGCTGAGAGTGTGGAGCATGGTCCCAGCCGGGCCCACTCCTCGGGATGTTCCTGGGTTCCTTGGCTTGTGGGCAATTCTCACGCGGCGCTACCGTCCCTCCAACTCGTCTCTCTGCTTAGGGGGGTCTTTTCAGATCTCAGAGGTGATCAGGTTTGGATCCACCCTTTGTTAACATGCCCTCATTAACATAACAAAATTCACAAATAGGGACATCCTGGCAGGTACAAGTGCCAGGAATTGGACATGTCCCTGTTTAGGGAGACAATTCAAGCCACAAGATGATGAGGTTCGCTCTGGACAGAGCTGAGCTGCTCACACTCAGGGCCCTAACTTGCTTCCTCTCCTACTTTCTACATTCCAAGAAACACATGCCTGTAATGCTTTTCTTCCTCTGCCCTGGACACTTTTCTAGTGCTGAGCGTCCTAAGAACAAATTGCTGTTGGTGGCAGTACAGTCAGAATGCTCCTTAGAAGCAAGGTCCTTGATACTTCGTCTCATGGACTGAACGGAGAAGGACACCCCGCGTTGTCCAACAGAGGGGCCGTGAAAAAGAGGAAGACCCTCGGCGATGAAGGGCCACTGCGACTGCAGCACTCAAACATGGCAACAACCGTGAGGCTGGGGCACGACCGCGCAGTGTTCCGTTCTGTGCAGTCGGAGCAGACTCAGCGGGACCTGACAGCCAGATAAGAACCATGCCGATTGCCCGGTTATGAAGGTGGCCGTGGGCTGACTGGTCTCACTTACTCATGCGTGGTGAACAATCCACACAGGTCTCCACATTGGAGGGCTCTGTGTTAGACTGGGTCGTCTCAAGAAACAAAGCCAGGGACACTGGTCTATGTGGGGATAAGAGCTTTACAGCAAGTCATCTTCTTTGAGCAAGGCATCCCCAGCCCAGTCTATGACCAGGGGTCCAGAGCCCTTAGCAGACCCACGTAGCAACAGGTCCATGACGGAGGGCGGGGGCGTGAGGTGGGATGCAGGAAGATCACAGGCCGGTGGGAGCAGACCACGTGGATCCAAGGGCAGCGGAGACATGGCCAGGCACCCAGAGCTCCCAGGGTTGGGTAAGCCACAGGGAGGCCACCCCTGAAGGCAGGCGCTGAGTCCCAGCAAGCGGGAAGACAGGTGAAGGAGCAGAGAGGCCACACCTCCAAGAGGCATCCTCAGGCTCTGACTTGACCGACAGGCTTGCCTCCGTCCCGCACAAGTGCAAGTGGCCACAGGTGAGGAAGAAATGTCTCACCGCCTGCCTGGCATCTCCCTCTCGCCCACCCCAGCGCCTTCTCAGCAGGAAGGGGGACTCAAACAGCAAGGCACGCACCGGCTGATCTGTGCT
Source organism: Echinops telfairi (assembly GCF_000313985.2). Classification (NCBI taxonomy): domain Eukaryota; kingdom Metazoa; phylum Chordata; class Mammalia; order Afrosoricida; family Tenrecidae; genus Echinops; species Echinops telfairi. The sequence goes on from NW_022111300.1 coordinate 35,216,363, forward strand.
TCACTCACGAATCTAGAGCCAACCGTTGCACTCATGAGCTGTTCACCGCAGATGAGTCAGTAAGCACAAGTCAGCAGGTGCTTACCTGGCTCATCGGGCGATGTGCCCCTGCCCCCGAGGGCTGCCTGCAGCATCTTCCAGGCCGGGGCAAAAAGGGCACAGAGCAGCCCCAAAGTGCACTTCTGCACCCCCCCTTTCTTCCCGGCGCTCTAAAGGAGGCCACGTGTAAAATCAATGAAAAACAGACGCACTTTAGATTTGAATCATCTGTGGAGCAGTATCGCGGTGAGCGTGCCGAGCCACAGGGATCCACCAACCGCAAACCTCTTTTCTGTCCCCCACGGGCAAATCTGATTTGGGAATGTGCTTCTGGAAACATCTTCAGCTTGGAATCCTGGAGATAGACTCGGGATACTGAGGAAGTAAGAGGGAAAGGCAGGTGGGAATTGAGCGGCTGGAGGAGGAGCAGGGTGGACAATAAAAGCAGGCCGCAACTGTTCCCAGGCGAAGGAATGACAAAAGAGGTCTCAGACTTGCTCACCAGAGGCGACTTCCAGAACATTCCTCTGGTCAAATATGCCCCCGGCCTCACGACCGACCCCCGCCAGGCCGGGTCCCACTTCTGGTTTTCTCCAGAGGAGTGGTCGTCCCGGGGTCTCAAGAGTGTCCCTGTGTTTACCTAAGAGTTCCTGCCTCCAACCAAACTGAGACTGTAAACAGCTCTCCCGCTTAACACTTTGAGAATTTAAGATTCACAGCTACTCAAAGGAGGCTGGGACGCCAGGCCTTCTTTCTAATAAGCTGTTTAGCAGCGTGTGAGGTGCAAGTTTTAGGGCTGCGTAAATTAAGTGCCGCAAGGGCTGGTGAGAACACACCAGCATGGGGCGAGTGGCACTCGGGCTCCGGGGCAACTGTGGAGGCTTCTTTCGGAGCGATCCGAGTGTTCCCTCTCGTGCTGTGTGTGCAGCCCGGTGACATAGTAGGTTTGCAACGAGCCATGGGTGTCCGGGACGCATCCTGCATAGCGCCCCCAAAATAGCACACTGGCTTTGTAAGACCTGCCTCTTTGCTGGGAAGCAGTCTGCCCTTTAGGACCGGAGAGGGGACTTCAGTGGGTGCAGCAGGGTAAGGGAGTGAGGGCTGACGGGACAGTGGCAGCAGGGAGCGGACGAAGCTGTTCCAGAGCCTCTCAGTGACCAAGCTTTCCAAAGATGGCCACAGCAGGCTCTCCTCAAACCTGCCCTTCTGCCAGGGGACTCTGCCCTGCGTCCTATCCCTTCCTTGTGAATCAGGCCTGGCTCTGCAGCTTTGGGGGGGCCAACTCCAGCACGGCGAAGTGATCTATTGGGGCATCTTAGCCCAGCCTTTGAGTGGCCTTGCGGCTTGGGCTTCTAAAAAGGCTGGTCCAGGCTCCATAGAAGGTAGTGAGGCTCTCCATCACGGAAATGCCCCGGGGGAGAGATCTGGCTCATGGGGCAAGAACCACCTCCACCCCCACCCCGACTAGAGCCAGCACCAAGGCCTCAAGGAAGCGGGGCCACCTTGGATCCTTGAGCGCCCACTGAGCAACCCAACCCAACAGCACATGGAAATGAGAAAGACCAGAGAACCCCGTCCCCAAACTTACCCACATAATCATGAGGGTCATTTTAGGTCACTAAATTCGTGGGTGGGGGGGGGTGTTGCTAGGTAGCAATAGATCATGGAACCACCCCCCCAATTGCTCTCTGCCGTCAAATCCAATTCCTCTCAGGCTTCGGTTCTGATTTTGTTTCCGGTTCCTTTGCTGGACTTCTTCTTGGAGGGGGCCATAAAAGTTCCTATGACACTCACGGAGCTATCTGCTGGGGGGAGCGGCCTTCCAAGCAGTCTGTCGCCTGGGGGAGGAGTCTTAGCACTGGCCCTGCCAAGGTCTGCGGGCAGCCTTGTGAGCCGGCATCACTGCAGGCCTCTGTCCGAGCCTAGACCGCCACCTGTTCTATGAGCCAGCGGTGCCCGTGCCTCTATTTTATAACACCCCCACCGCCGAAAGGGACTTGGGTCCCTCTTGTTCACACAGTCCCAGTCTTTCCCCAAGAGGCCCTAGGGGCTCTGTATGCACCCCAAACCACCACCCCCGTTGTCATTTCATGGCCAAAATGACAAAAATGAGAGGGAAAGGAGGCCACCCTGCCTGCACACACAGCTTGGGGTGGGAGCACCCTTCCCATGTGGCTGC
>NW_022111300.1:35219914-35220982 GCF_000313985.2 Echinops telfairi
AAAAACGAAGCCTACAATACAAAGGTCTATGTAATCACCAGGTGACAAGTCACATAGTTACCAAGCTGTTTGTCTCCAAGTAGGCTTGATCCAAGCACTTCATGGGCGAGTCCCAAAGTCCCAATAACACCCAACACCACATCTGAAATTCCCACGAGAAGTCCCTTGACCTTAAGCATGAGCTGTCAATAGGCATTATTTTTTTTTTTTCAAATGAAAATGACTAAGTGTTATAGCCCAGCAATTCCAGTCCTAAGGCACACAGCTCAGAGAAATGCTTGCCATCACTTCCCAGAAGACAATGACAGCAATGGCAAAAAATGTCCCTAGCAGTGCTGGTTGTAAGAGTCACAAGCTAGAAATTACCCAAATGCCCACCTGCAGCGAGACGGCTAAATTAAGGAAGAATCACACCATGAAATGCGATGCAGAAGCGAGACTACACATCCCACAAGCCTACACAGCCCTCTCGGTGGATTTCCAAACATGAGGCTGCATGATGTATGGCAGGCACAAGAGTTAGATTTCATGAATCTATTGATATAAAATTCAAACCCACGCAAGACTGGCCCATGGGCAAAAGGGTGGCCTCTGCCACGGTCTAAATGTTCATCATGTAAGTGTGTCCTCTGTGTGGACATTTACTGATGAGATTCTAGGTCACAGTCTAAATGTTCAGCATGTAAGTGTGTCCTCTGTGTGGACATTCACTGAGCCATGCACTGGAGATGTATGCAATCCTGCAACAGAAAGTCTAACTTCAACAAGAAAAGAAATTACTGATTATTAATGGGGTATGCCAAGAAGGACACGTTTTTACGTTGGGAATGTAAATTATACTGTTTTAAAGAAGAAAATGTAGCAATATTTATCAAAAACCGTCTAAAAATGTCACATTCTTTGATCTAGTAATTCAAGTCCTAGAAACTTATCTCCAGGAAATAATGAGAGCATGCATGGAATTATTGATTATGAGGAAAATCTGGAAATAACCTACATATTTCATACATGTAGTCTTATTTATTGTGCAGCTATGAAAATACATTTTATAAAATATTTCAAGGGGAT
>NW_022111300.1:35222099-35223882 GCF_000313985.2 Echinops telfairi
CTTTGATGCCTGATACCTAATCCTGTCGACACCTCATGATCACATAGGCTGGTGTGCTTCCTCCATGTGGGCTTTGTTGCTTCTGAGCTAGATGGTCGTTTATTTATCTTCAAGCCTTTAAGACCCCCAGACACCATATATTTTGATAGCCGGGCACCATCAGCTTTCTTCACCACATTTGCCATTTGCTTTTGCACCCATTTTGTCTTCAGGGATCATGTCAGGAAGGTGGAGCATCACAGAATGCCTGATTCTTAGAACAAAGTGTTCTTGTGTTGAGGGAGTACTTGAGTTGAGGCTATGGGCAATTATTAAAAGGAGAATACATATCATGTCTAACAAGAGACAAAGGCACAGAGATCATGGTTTAAATTTTTCCTTTCTACGTTTTGATATTTTTCCAATCCCTCCAATGAACATGTATCACTTTTACCATGAGCAAAAATATAATCATTTGGTAAGAAAGAAATGCAAATTCCCAGCAGAAACTAACAAGTAAATTCCACATTCACTCAACAAGTTCATACTGAAGCCTTCCATTGTTGGGCACAGGGTATAGTAAGGAATTTAGCCTAGGGCCTGCTCTCAGGAATCTCCATGGCATTGGACATTACGTTGAGGATGACTTATTTATAGCGGATGCAATTGGAAAAGCAACCAGTCAGAAGCCAGGAGACTGGCATTGGAATTGCAGCTTCACCATTTCAATTTTTCCACACCCTGGGCAGGTGGGCTCCCCGCCTTTTCCATCAGCCCCTTCATCTGTAACATGAGTATAGTAGGAGCTGTCCAGGGTGCCCACCCCTAAAGAAGTGCAAAACCACAAACCAAACCCAATTCACGCCATTGAGTCATTTCTAATGCACAGCCACCCTAGAGGGCAGAGTAGCACTGCCCTGCGGGTTTATGAAGCCATGGATGTTTATAGGAGTAGAAAGCCCCATCTTTCTCCCACCGAACACCTGTGGGTTTGAACTGCTGACCCCATGATTAGCAGCCCAACGAGTAACTCACTATGCCACCAGGGCTCCTCCGTGAATGCAGAGGAGAGAGTAACAGGCATGCCCTGGATTTGCAGGTTGGAAATATCACTATGAGGCTCATTCGGGTCACGAGCAATAGAGACACACAATCCAAGGGTACGCAAAGTTCGTGGGAAATGCCATGGCCTCTTAGTTCCATTCTCCCATGAACTCTTTGAAGCTCCCTCATTTGTTTTCCAGTTCTCTTAAGAACCATCACACCCTCCAGCCTTCCTCCTGCCAACAGGGTGGCTTCGCTCCTCCTCAGAGCCTTGCTCGTGTGGTGTCAGCAGGTGGCCACAAAGTAAAACTCGATACAGTAGGTTTACTGGGAAGCTACCTGTGCCCCAGTGTACTCTGGATCTATGTGACACAATGGATGGGCACTTTATGCTGCCATGACTGAGTCTCACCAAGCCTGAGTTTCTACACTTACTAAGGGAATTACAAAAGTTCTACGACGACCTTCCTAATGGGGTGGTTATATGTTTTCAACCAGAAAAACCAAACGCGCTGCCATAGGGCTGATTCTGACTCATAGCGACCCTATAGGGCAGAGTAGAACCGCTCTTGTGAGTTTTCGAGATTGGGTCACTTAAAGGAGTGGAAAGCCTCGTCTTTCTCCCTCAGAGCAGCTGGTGGTTTCGAACTGCTGGCCTTGGGGTTAGCAGCCCAAGGTGTAGCCACTTATGCCACTGGGGTCCCTTTATGTTTATAAGAGATCATGTATTTAGTGCATTTAGCATGGAGGGCATGCCCAG
>NW_022111300.1:35224514-35225631 GCF_000313985.2 Echinops telfairi
CCCCCCAGCAGGACCATTAGTCCACTCGGTCCATGGGTCCTCCTCCCCTGGGCCGGCACAATCTTCCTGCTGCAGGGAACCCAGGCATCATCTGTCCTCAGGGGTGCTTGGCTGGTCAGACATTCCCTTCCATACCTCCTCCCAGCTCCAAGGGCTGCACCCGACCTTGGGGAGGCCAGCAAATGCAGGTAGCAAGATGGAGGAGGGTAGGCAGAGGGAAAGGATGTGCCTACCCCTGTCCTATCCTCCTCCGCAAGGAGCAGACCTGGCCAGGTACCTTGGGCTGAGGCAGGGGTGGAGAGGGAGGTGTATGGCAGACTCTGGAGGAGAGACTGAGGCTTGATTTCACACCACCTGTGTTTACAATCCATGTGACTTTGTGTCAGGCTGTTCACTCCGTGAAGTTACAGTCTTGAAAACCCAGGGGCTCGTTCTACCGTGTCCTACGGGGTGGCTATGAATTGCTACCGCCTGGATGGCAGTACGTTTGCTTTTGAGTTTGGTAACAGTGAAGCTCCTCAGTGACAGTTGGGTGTGACCATAAGACGACAAGACCGGACCAAGAATTGACTCAGAGACTGGGAGGAGGGGCTCCTGGGCTGGGATGAAAACAGGGAGGTGACAGAAAGCAGCTCTTTGTGATTCTGCCCCACTGGGTCTGGCTCAGGCCACAAAGTCTCCAAACATACTGTGACTATTAGCAGCTGTCTGTCTGCCCACACGTCTACTGTAGTGGCTTGAGGGTTGCCAGAATGCTGGAAGCAAGGCCCACTGGTGTCGCAAGATACAGCAGGTCATTCACAACGGGCAGGTTGCAGCAGAGGTTCTGTACTGAGTCAGACAAGGAAGGAAGGCCTGGTGAGCTGCGTCTGAAATCGGCCAATGAAAAAACCCTACAGATCAACACCGATGTTCTGGGAGATTTAGGGCTGGAAGGTGAGCTCCCTCCACGAGAAGGCATTCCGGATACAACATGGAGACCCCACTGGACTCCAGCCGGGCCGCGTTTCATTCTGCCATGTGTGAGGCCCCTGGCGTCAACGGGAACTAGCCGGGGCCACTCCTCCTCGGCCTCCTGCTATCCACGAACCTGACTCAGAGATAGGCACTGCACTGA
>NW_022111300.1:35227483-35229884 GCF_000313985.2 Echinops telfairi
AGTCTAAATCCAAGGAGAGCATCCTTGCATGAAGCAAAAATGGGCAGACGGTGACCCAGAGATGAGGGCCAAATGGAGCCACCGGCAGAGGTGGGGCCCACGGTGCCACAAGCCGAGTATTGCCAGAATCTCTGGCTCCCACCAGGAGCTAGGAGAGAGGGGTGTGGGATGGTTTCCCCCACAACTTCCAGGAAGCCAACCAGGCTGGCACCTTGATTTTGGGCTTCCAGCCTCCTGACCCTGGTGAAGAGAAATGCTTTAAGCCACCTGGAAAATGAATACAGAGGCCAACAGCCTGGACGCCCAGGTCGAGGGGAGGGGGATCGGGAGAAGGAAGTGTTCAGACCGAGTGTGTATGGTGGGAGCAAACATCACAGCAGTGGGGCCATCTGGCCTCCCAAGAGGTCCATGCTCGAAGCCAGGAAGGAGCGCTCATTTCCGGGAGCCTGGCATCCGGAGCACGCCCAGGACTGATCAGCATGTTTGAGCTCTGTGGAAGGAGAACCAGCGAACCAAATGAGCTAGAGACCCGGGCCTGCGGTGGCTGGCGCTCCCTGGCACGAGGCTGGCCGGCCCGACCACAGCAGGAGTCATTAGGACGCAGTGTTTACTCCCTGGAGAAGAACGGCAGGAAGACCCCCGAGAGAATGCCCGCAGCGGCCTGCAGAGGGGCCGCACCACCCGAGCCCAGAATCCGGAATTAATGGCCTGCAGAAGGCACCGTGGGCAGATGGGAGGGAAATGCCCAGAAGGAGTCACACCAGGAGCTTAGTCAGTGCTAAATTTAGCCTGATCCCCCAAACAGGACTTAATTAAATTAATCCTGCACCCCTCCACCCCCCAGGCCCAGGTCCCAGGTGGAATTTTTCCCTGTTTCTAGCCCGGCTCGTGCTATAACGTGGGCCTCCAGCTCGGAGCCTCTTGACAGGTGCCCCAGGCCAGCTCTCCTGGTACTGGCGCAGGCGACCAAGCTGGGTTCCCAGCTGCCTTGCCGCCTGCAGGGCTGGGTACACCCAGCAGCTGAACTGGCCCTGGCCCCAGTGCCTCTCTACCTCTAGATGGACATGGCCCCTTGCACCAAGACACCTTGGTGTCTGCTGACCCAGCCCTGCTCCCCACGAACCCCACACTTGTTATCTGCAAACAGGCCCCTGCCAGCCAGCCCCGTCTCTCTACAGCCCCACGAACAAAGAAACACAATGCCTCCTGCTCAGGGTTTGCACGGGCTGTTTTGGAAATAGGTGGCCAGGCCTCTCTTCCTACTCCAGCTTAGTCTGGAGGCGCTGACGAAACCCGCTCGGCACATAAGCCTCCAGTGCAGACAGGTTGGTGGTTACACATGAAGTGTACTGGCCAGGAATCACACCTGGTCTTCCACTTCTACCATGGAACCACACCACCCTTGCCAACCACCTACGATACTTAGCTCCGAGGGAGCCCGAGCGAGGCTCTGCCTGTGTAGGGAGTGAGTTACCCAGAAACGCCAGCTCTGACCCCGTCCTCCACACACGGGGCCCCACAAAATTCACCAGCCTCTCTGCGTTTTCTTTCCCCGTGTTTTCCTGTGTGCTCCACGGAGGCGTGTGCAGCAGCAGGTCTGGTCCCCCTGCCACAAGGTCTGCACACGCTGTTTGGTGACACTGGCTGGTCTCCTCACGGCGTGCACACCTTCTCAGAATGTCCTTTCTAGTTGTTCCTTCCTCCATTTTCATCGTCACGATCGAAGCAACTGAACAGGATCTAGGAGGCCCATCTCCACCCACAGTGAGCTGCCTGCAGGATGCTGCACAAGCTCTTGTCTGCTCCTGGCACCCTCCTCAGGGTGCGGGTAGGGGTGGGGGTAAGGTGTTCCCAGGAGCAGGCACCTGCCAGGGAAATGGGAGCCAGCATCACTCGGGTCACTCCCTGAACTGTACCTGCCCCACCCCCCTTCCAGCTGATGTCCACGTCAGGTCCGATGGTTCTCAGAGTACACGCCAGCACCCCTCCCCAAACTCACCACCACCACCACGTCCGTCCCAGTAGGACCCTATAGGACAGAGTAGAACAGCTCCTGTGGGTTTCTGAGACTGTTAGACCAGAGTCTGAGACCAGAGATCAGTTAGAAACTGCATCTTTCTCCTGCTGAGCGGCTGGTGCTTTTGAACTGCTGGCCTCGTGGCTAGCAGCCCAATGTGTAACTGTGCCACTACGCCACCAACCAAAGTTCAATCCACTGCCACTGAGTCGATTCCGACTCATGGGACCTACAGAACAAGTTAGAAGTGGCCCCTGTGGGTTTCTGAGGCTGTAACGCTTTATGAGAGAAGAAAGCCTCCTTCTTCTCCAGAGGAGTGGCTGGTGGTTTCAAACCGCTGACTTCACTCACAACCACGATGCCACCAGGGCTCCCACTGTGCCA
>NW_022111300.1:35231468-35233154 GCF_000313985.2 Echinops telfairi
TATCTTAATATCATGCAGTGTTTTCTTTCAGATTTTTATTTTAGGAATAAAAAGATGTAGTTCTGGTTGCGAAGCCCTGGTGGCACAGCGGTTACACATTGAACTGCGATAGGAAAGGTCAGCAGTTTGAAACCACCAGCCGATCGGAGGGAGAAAAACAGACTTTGCACTCCTGTAAAGAGTTACCATCTCAGAAACTCTCAGGGCTTCCTACCTACTCCACAGGTCTCCATGGCCGCAAGCGAGTGGATGCAGTAAGCGAGTGAGCGAGTTGTGGCTGAGGTCGTCTGCATACCCCTGCACCTGCCTCCCCTGTCTCTGAGCTCCCTCTGCCCTCCTTACCTCTCTCTCTCCACGCCCCCACCCTACCTGCCATGTGCTGCAGTGCTGAGCGAGGCACAGTCTGGGGAAGCCGGCAGCCTGTGCAGAGATGGCCCTGCTGCCCAAAGGAATGAGTGTTGCCGCCAAGTCTGGGGCACTTCTGACACAGCCCCCGCTGTGTCCCCACTCAGCATGGTCTCTTCCGCGAAGAGCCATTCCTAATCAGAACTGCCATCAGCAAGCCACTGCCATCAAGGAGATGCTGACTCATTGTGACCCTACAAGACAGGGTGGACCTGCCCCGTGATTTCCCGAGAATGTAACTGTTGACGGCAGTAGAAAGCCCCGTTTGTCTCCCGAGGAGCAGATGGTGGTTTCGAACTGCCGACCTTACTGATTGCAGCCCGACAGGTAACCACTCTGGCACCAGGACTCCTTGTTAGCGGTCTACTTATTCATCCATTCATTGATTCGGTGGATGGTTTGAAGGTGTGCAGAGCAGATCGGTTTCCTGTTCGACGTGCATTCTCGTTTTGTTGCATGTCATCGATTGCAACGCCCTCAGTGTAAAGCCGCTTCACTCACTTGCTCCGTGTGGGTCCTGTTTCCAGCCTCCCAGCCCCTCCCCTCCATGCAGCCCTCTCCGGAGGCACCTGGCCCTCAGCAGAAGCTGCTGCTCAGAGACCGGAGCAAAGGCAGGAACTCTGAGTGTGTGCCATCCGTCCTGCAGCTCCTCAGCCCTGTCTGAGCAAGCAGACTCAGGCACTGGACAGCTGCACCGAGTTTGACAGGCATGGAGGCCTTCTTCCCCAAGTCTGAGCTGCCCCCCACCTCCCCACAAACCTCACCATCCACCTTCCCCTAGACCCGAGTGCTCCAGTCTTGTCCCTGATGCAAGGACACACTCCCAGAGGCTCCAACCCCAGATGGCAGGCAGGCAGGGAGGGGATGGGAAGTAGGACCAGGGCACTGTGGGGCAGAAAATGGGGAGATGAGAGGCTGTTGCTGCTAGGCAACAGAAACCAAAGGGAGGGGGGAGGGCAGTGGGGAGAGGGGGAGGCTGCTGGTTCTCTGCTGTGACCCTCCCTAATTAGAAGCTCAGTACTCGTGGGAAGGTGACATGTGTGGCCACCATCAGGGGCAGTGGGTCTGTGAGCCGCTCAGAGCCATTGTGCCCACCCTCCCCCTCCCCCGCCACCGCTAGCTACCACTCGCATTTGAGGAACCTTCAACTTGAAAAAACATCGAAACGTGTTCTGACAGGTGCGCAAAACGCCCGACGACATGTGGGTACCCTGAGCCCACCTGGCGGCAGCAGCTCTGGGTGAGGAAAGCCCACGGTCTGCTCCCACAGAGGGAGATGTC